>NW_028270182.1:32382586-33004669 GCF_037043375.1 Chiloscyllium plagiosum | reverse complement strand
TAAGGTGAAGAAAGCATATGAGCTTGTGCCAGAAGCCGACAGACAATGTTTCAGGAATCTAAAAAAGGGTCCCTGATTTAAACGCAAATTGAGTTTGAAAGAATCAATGTAATTTTGAAAGGTGGGTAAGGGTATAAAAAGCTGAGCAAACCTATGACACTCTTAGAAAGGTTGTTTTTTCGAACGAGTTCAAAAGTTCACTTCCTGCAATAGTGAGAAGTCGTGCAGAAGAGCAGAGAGTTACAATGGCAAGATTAGAAGCAGAAATGGCTGATGATTATGAGTTCGTCCATAAATCAAAGTTTGGATACCATGATGGATTGAGAAGAATGTATGAGAACTTCTTAAAATATACACCTGTGAGAGGAAGATTGACTGGCATCGGCCAGGAGCAGCAGGAAACGACGTTACAACATTAAGAGGTACAGAGGCATGTAATTTCTTGATGCTGAGAAATGAGGAGACATGTCATTCAGAAGAACTATTGGAGAGATGCAAATTGCTCCATTATGTAACGTGTGGTTTGTGTGTCCGGTGAAACCATCAACAGAAGTATTTCACAACTGTGAAGGAGACTTTGAGCTTGGTGTTGGTGTCAAAATATTTCAGCATTTAACTTGCAAATAACGTGCCCAAGACAAATCTACACACGTTCATAACGCCTAAACGTCATTGGAGAAATTTAGGGAGAAAACATCTGGTCTGTTCAGATATAGGTTTCTATTGCTGCCATTCGGTTTGGAAGTTATACAGGTGACAGGACAAGAAACTGTACTTGCTGACAAGTTGTCGAGACTTGAATGAAGAAAGACAGAGGCGTTCTGCGGCAGGAGTATACAGACTGAAATAGAATGGAGTTGTGAATGTTTCCATACTTACTGTCAATGTCGTATATATGTATTGTAGTCCACTAATAGAGTAAGAATGATGGGATTAAAAAGAAGCTGCTGTTGTGTATTAATGGTTCATTTTGTCAAAGGAGGAGATGTGACAATTCTGTCATTTTGAAAATGTTATTTTCTCTTTTTTTTGAAGAGAAGTCTTAAAGGCAGAGATGCCGAACTGTCTACTGAAAACGGCTGAAGTAACTAACTTACGAGGCCTTTAGGTTTTGTTAAAACAGTAGTAACAATTGAAGGGCAGTGGCCAGCTCTCCCAGACCACATCTTCTCATTTTGATTTTAGCTGCAGCATTCAGAAGCTGCTCGGGTTCCCAGGCGGGTTAGAAGCTTCAATACATGATCCCTAGCTGCTCCTCTCTGAAAACTCTCTTGAAGATGCTTCTTCCTGGATTGGAGAACTGCACGTAAGATTCTGTGTTTGAATGTACCTTTGTGTCAAGGAGCATGTTTATGGGATGTTCCTGTATTAGCACAGTTAATTAGTAGAAGGCACTGTATCTATCGTTTGCGTAAGTGTTCCAATTGAGAAGCTATCTCAAATTGTTCATCTGCTGGATTGTGTTTTAAACTGGAGTGTTTGAATGGATTACATATTACTTAACGTTGAGTAGGTTGACCAGTTGCAACATTTATGGAATGAACAGTTCACATCTACAGTTAAAATAAGGAAAAGTTAGGTTCTCGGCTGCCTTTTTAAAATATTTTGAGGGGTCTGGTCTGTCCATAAGGCTTGGAGCTGAGGGGTTTCTGACTGACTCCTGTTATTGAAAAGTTCGTGGAGGTGCTGGGGATGGTTTGCTGGAGGTTGTGCTGTGAGCTGCCTCAGACTTTCAGGTAGACCTGAGGATTTGGTGACCCAACTCGGGATGGAGCATGGGGACTGTAGTTACAGCATATGGATCTGTAACATGCACAACAAATGGAGCAAACGCTGCAGAGAGGGGAAGCTCTGAAACCATGGAGTGAGTGCCTGTGGGGAAAGGGATCTGCGGTATCTGTTTGTGTTTTCGCCTGGACAAACACACACTCTCACACTCCCAGTTACATAAACTCATGTACACACTCCATATCCGCTCCACACACACCCACACACACACACACTCACACTCCCCCGTCTCACATGCGCACATGCACACTCTGCTCTGTCACACGCGTGCACACCATACCCACCATATATTCATCCCGCACTCTCACACACACTCCCCCTCAGTCTCTCTCACTTACACACATTCTCTTTCTCCTCCTCACACAGGCATACCCCCTCACACACACGTACACGCACACACACGTATGCACGTACAAATCTGCGGCGTGAATTTGCATTTGTATTTGCTTTATTTTGTTCCAAAAACATACAATTTGGAGACAGTCAGTCAATGTGGCATTTTATAAACTCCTGAACTCGGAACAAACCCAGTCTGACTCCAGATGAAGACACAGACAAACTCCAAACAAGACCTCACCACTGAAATACATTGCCTGATCGGAGGTGTCACCTCCTTTACAGCGATAATGTCTGTGATTTGCATATCAATCCATCAAAACCTACACCTCGATTCTAAGTGATTAAGGATTTAAGAGCCATCTTAGGTGTGTACCATTCATGCGCATGAGTTGTACAATCCTTTGACCTTTTCCTTATAACTTCTGTGTCTAAGGTCTTCCTCTCTCTAGAACACTTAATGAAGAAGAAGCGCTATGGAAGCTTGTGTTTTCAAATAAACCCGTTGGACTCTAACCGACTGTCGTGTGAATTTTGACATTGTCCGACCCAGTCCAAAACCAGCGGCTCCATATCGTACTTATTTATTGCTTATCCCATTATCTCTCTGAGGAAATAAATCTTTCCTTTCCCCATGTGGTCTTGTCTTGCATATTAATCTATTGTGAGGCACATTACGCACTGTTGTCTGGAAATCGAGATATAATAGATCTAGATGAGCCCCATTACCCATCTCTTAAACGAGGAATCAAGCGGGCTAAAAGTTGTCATGACATAGCTTTAACGAGCAGAATTAAGGAGAATCCCAAAGCATCTTATTCTTATATAAGAAGCAAGTGGGTAACTAGAGAAAGGATTGGTCCACTAAAAGATAATGAAGGAAGGCTGTGTGTCAAACCTGAAAGAATTGGTGAGATTCTGAATGATTACTTTGCATCAGTGCTCACTGAGGAGAGGAACATGACGAATGTTGAGATTAGAGATAGAAATTTGATTAGTCTGCATCATGTTGACGTAACTAAGGAAGATGTGTTGGGTACACAAGAGGTTATTACGGTGGACAAATCTCCAGGACCGGATGGGATCTATCCCACGTTGCTGAGGGAGGTGAGAGAGAAAATAGCTGAGGCCCTGACAGATATCTTTGTGGCATCCTTAAATACATGTGAGGTGCCGGAGGACTGGAGGGTTGCCCATGTTGTCCCCCTGTACAAGAAGGGTACTAGGGATATTCTGGGTAACTACAGACCATTGAATTTGATATCAGTGGTGGGAAAGTTGCTGGAGAAGGTACTGAGGAAAAGGATCCACTCATATTTAGAAAAGAATGGGCTTATCAGTGATAGTCAACATGATTTTGTGCAGGAGAGATCGTGCCTTACCAACTTAATAGAATTCTTCGAGGAAGTGACCAAGTTGATAGAGGAAGGAAGGGTTGTTGGTGTCATACACATGGACTTTAGTGAGGCGTTTGATAACGTTCCCCGTGGTAGACTAATGGAGAAATTGCAGTCATATGGTGTGCAGGGTGTTCTAGCCAGGTGGATAAAGAACTGGTTGAGAAACAGGAGACAGAGTAGTAGTTAAAGTGAGTTTCTCGAAATGGAGGAAGTAGACTGTGGTGTACCACAGGGGTCAGTATTGGGGCCACTGTTGTTTGTAATATATATAAATGATCTGGAAGAGGGTACTGTTGGTATGATCAGCAAGTTTGCAGATGATACGAAGATTGGTGGAGTAGCAGAAAGCATAAGGGACTGTCAGACAATATAGGAGGATATAGGTAGACTGGAGAGTTGGGCGGAAAATTGGCAAATAGCGTTTAATCCAGACAAATATGAGGTGATGCATGTAGGCAAGACTAATTCGAGAGCGAATTATACAATGAACGGAAGAGCCTTGGAAAAAGTTGATGGGCAGAGAGATCTGGGAGAGCAGGTCATTTTACCCTGAAGGTTGCTGCACAGATCGATAGAGTGGTCAAGAAGGCATATAGTACACTCACCTTCATTGGACGGGGTATTGAGTATAAGAGCTGAAAAGTCATGTTAACATTGTACAAGATATTGGTGCGGCCGCATTTAGAATACTGTGTACAGTTCTGGTCGACACATTACCAAAAGGATGTGGACGCTTTGGAGAGGGTGTAGAGAAGGTTTTCGAGGATGTTGCCTGGTATGCAAGGTGCTAGCTATGAAGAAAGGTTGAGTAGGTTAGGTTTATGTTCATTAGAAAAAAGGAGATTGAGGGGGGACCTGATTGAGGTTTACAAAATCATGAAGGGTATAGACTGGGTGGATAGAGACAAGCTCTTTTTCCCAGGGCGAAGAATTCAATAACGACAGGTCAAGATTTCATGGTGAGAGGTGGAAAGTTTAAGGGGAATGCAAGGAGCAAGTACTTCATATAGCGGGTGGTGGGCGTTGCCAGCAGTGGTGGTCGAGGCAGGCACGGTAGATTCATTTAAGATGCGTCTGGACAGATGCATGAGCAGGTGGGGAGCAGAGGGATACTGAAGCTTAGGAACTGACCGATAGGTTTAGACAGTAAATTTGGATCGGCTCAGGCTTGGAAGGCCGAAGGGCCTGTTTCTGGGTTGTAAATTGTCTTTGTTCTTTGTTTGTCACATTTTTAAGAAAGCTAGTCAAATCATTCAAACATGATTATTCTTCATAAAACTATGTTGACTGTGCTGGATTCTGGCTTGACTTTGAAAATTTCTTGTTATTAATTCCTTCATAATGGACTCTAACAATTTGTCTTCAATACCAATAGATTTTTCACAACTTTTCATTCCCTAATGAATTTGGTTATTATAATTTCTTTGCTTTCTATAACCTCTACATTTCCTTTCACAATTCCTGTGTAGTAGGCACAAGGCTGTAAAAGATCTGTGCTAATTGCTGTGTAAGAGACATGAGGAGCTGATTGGGCACATTCTGTTCCTGCTTTATACACTCGCTGGGCTGAATGTCCTCTTGGTGTTCCTACATTATAGTCTCGATGGCGTGCATGTCCTGCTCCTGTTCCTGACCAAGCCGTTCAAGATCTCAATGCCCTCCTCTTGTCGCTCAATGACAGGTCTGGGACTTATGGAATCTCCCTGCTCAAATGTCACTTTTCAAGCGCTGAAATATGCAAGCAAGTTGTGTTGCCCACACTGGGTAGCTCAGTGGTTAGCACTGCTGCCTGACATTACCAGAGATTCGTGTTCAATTACAGTCTCCAATTTCCTCCCACAGTCCCAAGATGCACAGGTTAGGTGGATTGGCCACGCTAAATTACCCATAATGTCCAGGGGATGCAGGCTAGGCGCATCAGTCATGGAAATGCCAGATTATAAAGATTGGGTGGTGTGAGATAAGTTGGGGGAGGGGAAATGAGGAAGCTGGACTTGATCCCAGTGATCATTGAACTCAATGCCTCCAGTCATCCTAATGAATCCCTGCGCTAAATCCACTGGATCACTGCGCTGGTCCGACTGGATCCCTTCACTCGCTCTACTTGATCTCAGTGATAATTGAGCGAGATCTCTCCAGTCTTCATTCCAGGAAGGTGTGAACAAAACATTGTTGATACGCTTCTATAACCTTTTTTTTTAAGTTAAGGGATCAAAACTGCACATAATGTGCCAGATGTGGTCTTAGCAATGCCCTCTACAGATGTAGACTCGTAAAATGTGAAGCTGGAAAACCACAACTGGTCAGCCACACCCAACGAACAGGAGACTCGATGTTTCGGACATATTCCTTATGAAGAACTTATACCCGTGACGCCAATTTTCCTGATCCTCGGACGCTGCCTGATTGTCTGTGCTTTACAAGCCTCACACTGTTCAACTCTGATCTCCAGCATCTGCACTCCTCACTTTTACCGGTACAGATGCAGTAAAACATTCCTGATTAAACCTGGTACCTTTTGCCAGAAACACAATCATTCCACTTAGTTTTCAAATCACTTACAGCAAGTGCAGACTAACTACATATGATTCGTGTACCAGGATCATGAATACCGTCTGTATCACAGAGTTCTGCAATCTCTCTCCACTTAAATTGTTTACCATTGTTTTATACTTCCATCCAAAATAGACAACTCACATTATGCTACATCTGGATAAGGTTTGCTCACTAACCTCCCTTTGCCCACATCACATTGATGACACACGACCTCCATTTGATGACATACTGGATGACCAGCTTGGTGTTTAAGCTAATTGGGCTTTGATATATCCAGTCCCTTCCTCCAGATCTTTGATACAGATATTGATCGTTGATGATCCCATAGTGATCTCTGAGGCACTCCACCTGTTACAGCTTTGTAATGTGAAAATAAGCATTTATCTCTACTCTATTTCCTGTTAGCAACCGCTTCCTGTGTAGCAGCTCACACAGTTCAAATGGCCTCCTGTGCAGTAAAATGTACTCCATGAGCTAAAATGATACGTTCTACTTTCCTCTGTAACTCGTTAAATAAGCAGAATGGTCTCCTCTAGTCTCATGGTAACGATAATGACTGGCTGAATGAGAAGTCCCCCTGTCTCTGTCACAGCATCGAGGGGTGGATGGAGGGCACAATACATGGGGTAGTGGCAGCAGTATATCCCTGTAACCGCATCGAAGGGTGGCTTGAGGGAACGACACATGGGGTAGGGCCAGCAGTATATCTTTGTAACAGCATTGGCCATGAATTACGAGAGTAACCCATGGCGTAGGGACAGCAGCATGTCTCTGTAACAGCCTCGAGGGTGGATTGAGGGAGCAACACATGGGGTAGGGGCAGCAGTTGGCCATTTGGCGCCACAAGTCAGAATGCTCATGACTGATCCGATTGTGTTTAACCATCCGTCTCCTGTCTGTTCTCAATAAATATTGACTCTCCTGTCCATCAAAGATCAGTCGAGCTCAGCCTTGAATACCTTCAAAAACCGAGTCTTCACTGCACCTTGAGGTGAGGACCCTACAGAAAGTACAACACTAAAGTGAAAGGGGCGACCTTATTTCAGTGTGGGACCTGTTATTTTAATCTGTGTTAACCTAACCTCAAAACACCACCTCTTTTGAAAGACAAGGACAGAATAATTAGGCATAGACATAAACCATTCAGCCCTCTAAACCTGTCCCACAGTACCCCTGATTATTTTCAATCAAATATGCATTAAACTCATGCTCTGCTCCTGTCCCAAGAAGAGAATAACTGATAGCATGATAACACACGAGCATTAAAAACGCAGAATTAGGACATTCGGCCCATCGACTCTGAATGCCATTTAATACTGACTGAGAGATTTCTCAACATCATCTTCCTGGTTACTCTCTGTTACTCTTGACATGATTATTCAACAAAAACCTATCTATCTCTGTTTTATAAGCACTAGTGTCTGTGTCTCTGTGGGTCCGTATGTGCACTTGTGTGTGTTTGTTCATGTGTCTGTGTGTTTGTGTATTTATGTGCTGACATCGGTTCATCTGTGTATTAGCCTCTGCGTTTTACTTGTGCTTGTGTCTATTTGTGTGCGACTATCTATGTCTCCGTGTGCCACTACACGTGTGCGGTTCTTTCACGGGGTATGTGCTGTGAGTGTCAGTATATTAGCGTGTTTACATATGTCTCTGAATATTATTGTGTCTGCATCTCTCCGCAATGAGATATTTGTTGTTTTGGGAGGGAGAAAATTGTGAGAACAGACAGAATGGTTAAAGTGCGAATTGCCCTTCACTGAACATTGTTTTTTTCCTCAGTTTGAGGGACTTAGATGTCACGGAATCTCCAGACGACACGTCCCGGTTCACTCAGGCTCATACCAGGGTCCTCCCCACATGGCGGGGCGGGGGTGGGGGGAGGGGGGTGGAGGAGGGATAAGATATCGGACGCTCCACCATCTGACTTGGCCCTTTCTCTCCTATTACAGTCCGATTCTCCTGGAATGGGAGAAAGGGGGGAGGGAGTCATGGTGGGAGTGAGTGGCCCTGCTGTTAGTGCTGGTGTAGGTGGAGGGGGAAGGGGAATGGTGAGGTGTCCGGAGAATGTCAGTCTACAGTGTTGTATCCATGCAGGGTTATTAGTGTTGGGAGTATAGTGAAGGGAAAGAGAGCGCGCGGGGTGGGAGGGGGGTGCGGAAGGTGCTGAATTCAATAGTGAGAGTGGTAGTGTGTGAGCCTTTTTTGGAGATAGAGTGTGAGCCTTGTTAGGGGGTAGATGCTATAACAGGGAGTGAGTGTGAGGGAGCAGAGAGAGTACGGTGACAGTTAACCTGACAGAGTGGGGAGGATATTGATGCTTGTCCTCTGATTCTGGTCATCTCTTCAGATCATGTCTGCGTCGAGGTGACCCTCCCCGAATGTCTATTCCAAGCCTATCCGTAATAACGCCACAGACTCTGTCCCTCAGATTCCACAGACTCCGTTTGGGTCGATCTTAAAAATAGGAAGGATAAGCAGGTATTGGTGTATTATGTATCTAAACCAATGGTCTCGTGCAAATTCTGTGCATTATATGCTCTGAAAATTAGAGATGCAAATATTATGGGTGCTGCATGATCTCAAATTGCATCAAAACTGCGTTAACTAAGTGACTGCTAATGTTGTGAAAAATAAATTCCATAAGCGTATAACAGATTGGTTGAAGAGTATGTTGTGACTCAAACAAGAGAACAGGTTATTTTGGATTTGGTGTTGTGTGGTCGGAAGGACTCATTATTAACCTTGCTCAGAGAACTGGAGACGTTAATATGTTATATTTTACACTGCACCTGCATACAATTTCGAATGTTTGAACATGAAGTGGTAGACACGCAATGGTTGTTAGAGTCATAGAATCATGGAGCCCTGCAGCAGGGATACAGGCCCTTTGGACCAAAGTGGTCCGTGCCGACCAGAATGTCCATCCTGCTAATTCCATTTCCCTGCCCTTGCCCCTTATTCTTCTAAACCTTCCCTATCCGCGTATTTGTCTAAAAGCCTTTTGAATGTTGTTAATGTACGTGCCTCAACCAAATCACTGTCTGCTCATTCCATATGTGCACCAACCTCTGCGTAAAAAAGTGGCCCCTCAGGATCCCTTTTATTCTTTCACCTCTAACCTGATGTCCTCTAGTCCTTGATTCACAAAACTGGGAAAAAGAATGATTGCATCACCTTATCCACTCATCTCATGATCTTTTACAATTCTATACGGTTTTCCCTCAGTTTCTTACAGTCAAAGGAAAATGTTCTGGTCGGTCCAAACTCTCCCTACAACTCAGCCCATTGAGTACTGGCAACATCCGTGTACATTTCTTCTGTCCTCTTTCCAGTTTAATCACAACATTCCTATGGCAAAATGAACACAACCGAACACAATACTCCAAGTGCATGCCTCACCAGCGTCCTGTCCAACTGCAATATAACTCGCCAACGTCTCTACTCAGTGCCCTGACTGATGAAGGCCAGTGTGCCAAAAGCCTTTTTCACTATCCTGTCTGCATGCAACTACTTTCAGAAAACCGCGGACCTCAGCTCCAAGGTCCCTCTGTTCCTGTACACTCTTTCAGGGTCCAGCATTCACCAGGAAACTCCAACCTGGATTTGACTTTCCAAAATGCAACACCCCACATATATCTATATGAATCTCCATTTGCCATTTCTTGGCCCACTTCCCAGCTGATAAAGGTCCTGCTGCAATTTCTGATAACCTTTCTCACTGTTCACAGTATTGCCTATTTTATTGTCATCAGCCTAATTACTAATCATGCCTTGTACATTTTCATCCAAATCATTGATATAGATAACAAACAGTAATAGGCCCAGCACCGACCCCGAGACACTCCAGTAATCACAGGCCTCAAGACCAACAAGCATCCTTCCAGTATTAGCCTCTGCTTTCTACCATCAAGCCAATTGAGTATCCAATTTGCTAGATCCCCCTGGATTCCATGCCATCGAATCTTTCAGAGCAGCCTATCATGTGGAAGCTTATCAAAGGCCTTTCTGAAATCTAGATAGACTACGTCTACCACCCGACCCTCATCAACATTCCAGGTCCCTTCCTCAAAAGAACGCTAAAGAATTGTGTGCTATGATATCCTATGCACAAGGCAGTGCTGACTTTTCAAATGCATGTATATGTTATCTCTCCGAACCTTCTCAAGGAAATTACATGTCACAGTTCTTAAGCTAACTGGTCCATAGTTCACAGGTTCTTCTTCGCAGCCCTCCTTGAACAAGGGCACAACGTTCACTACCCTTTAGTCTTCCGGGACCTCTCCCGTGGCCAGCGACGATGCAACAAGATCAGCCAGGACCCCTGCAATATCTTCTGTCGCCTCTTGCTGTGTTCTTGGATACACCAGGTCAGGACCATGCGATCGACAGAAATACTGCAATGACCGAAAAATATGTCTATTTCTTGAAGGTAGAATCAGCAAAGAAAGGGCAAGTGACTTAATGAAGGTTAACATAATAAATTAAAGATTATATTAATCATAGGAAGTGAGTTCAGAAGAATATTAGACATTGTGGCAACCGGAGAATTCTCAGAAATTTGTTTGTGTGGAGTTTGCATATTCTCCCCGTGTCTGCGTGGGTTTCCTCCGGGTGCTCTGGTTTCCTCCCACAGTCCAAAGATTTACAGGTTAGGTGAATTGGCCATGCTTATTTGCCCAAAGTGTTCAGGGATGTGTAGATTAGGTGCATCAGTCGCAAAATGCAGAATCGGATGGGAATGGGTCTGGATTGTTACTCTTCGGAGGGGCAGGGTGGACTTGTTGGGCCCAAGGGCCTTTTCCACACTGTGGGCTTTTAATGATCCTGTGAAAGAAGAACACGAAGACTACATAAATCTACAATCTGTATTGCAAAGAAAACAAAATAAAAGCAAGGTCAAATGTGGAAGTTTGTAATTGGGAGAGGAGAGATTATTGTGGAGAACAGGGAAATGGCCAAGAAAGTAACCAATTACTTTGCATCTGTCATCAAGGAGGATGATCCAGAAAATCGATGAGAAATACCAAATGATCACATGGAACTTGTGGAACTAAAGACATAAAATCAATTCATATCAGTAACAAGGGAATAGTTGAAGGCTAGCATAGTAGTATTGCCATTTCTCAGCAATACTACTATGTATGTGGGGAGTTCCTCGAGTAGGGAGGATAGGACTGTGTCGAGGTTCAAGTCCATCTCAAACATCAAAAACTGTAAGTACAACAAACTTTTATCCACCCACCTCCATAACCAGCGCTCCTCAAACATTCCAGAAGATTCCCCTGGCCTCGGAAACGCCATTAGCCATGCGGCTGATGCAGCTACCACCCCCACGCTGATTGATGATGTCACTTCCGCCCCCATCATGGCCACTCCCAGAGCCACTTCCGGCCCTCACATCATTGCCGATGCCACATGCTCAGTGACTACTGCCACCCCTACTGCCATGGTCACCACCACTTCCGCCCCAACCAGCGCCACTCACCTGCATTCTGCTGACACGCCCCCCACAGACCCCACTGTCACTATTCCCAACCCCCAGAACCCCGAGGGCGGCACTACCCCTGCTCATGCCTCCACCCCCATTTCATCCCACCATCCCACTCACTCCAGGTACTGGCTCCGACCCCACTCCCAGCTCCACACCTACAACAGATCCCAGTTCCCAGCCCTGCCGAGTTTTCACCATCCCCCCAGACCTCCCAATCACTGAGGATGAACGATCAGTCCTCAGCAAAGGACTCACCTTCATCCCCCTCCATCCACGCATCAATGAATTTAATACACGCCATGACATCGAACACTTCTTCCATCGCCTCCGCCTCCGTGCTTACTTTCACAATCAGGACTCCCGCCCACCTTCCGAGGACCCCTTCGCCCCACTCCAACACAGTGCATCCACCTGGACACCCCGCGCTGGCCTATTACCTACCCTCGACCTCTTCATTTCCAACTGCCGCCGGGACATTAACCGCCTCAACCTGTCTACCCCACTCCAATCTCTCACCCTCACAACGTGCAGCCCTTCAATCCCTCTACCCTAATCCCAACCTCACCATCAAGCCAGCGGATAAAGGGAGTGCAGTGGTAGTCTGGCACACTGACCTCTACACCGCTGAAGCCAAACGCCAACTCGAGGACACCTCTTCCTACTGCCCACTCGACCATGACCCCACCCCCCATCACCAAACCATCATCTCCCAGATCATACAGAACCTCATCACCTAAGGAGATCTCCCACCCACAGCTTCCGACCTCATAGTCCGGGAACCCCGCACTGCCCGGTTCTACCTCCTTCCCAAGATCCACAAGCCTGACCACCCTGGCCGACCCATTGTCTCAGCATGCTCCTGCCCCACCGAACTCATCTCTACCTACCTCGACACTGTCCTATCCCCCCTAGTTTAGGAACTCTCCCCATACTTTCGAGACACCACCCACGCCTTCCACCTCCTCCAAGACTTCCGTTTCACTGGCCCCCAACGCCTCATCTTCACCATGGATATCCAATCCCTCTACACCTCCACCCGCCATGACCAGACCCTCCAAGCCCTCCGTTGTTTCCTCTCCAGACGTACCCAACAGTACCCTTCCACCGACGCTCTCATTCGTTTGGCCGAACTGGTCATCACCGTTAACAATTTCTCCTTTGAATCCTCCCACTTCCTCCAGACCAGAGGGGTAACCATGGGCACACGTATGGGCCCCAGCTAAGCCTGTCTCTTTGTTGGCTACGTAAAACTGTTGATCTTCCGTAATTACACCGGCACCACTCCCCACCTCTTCCTCCGCTACATTGATGACTGCATTGGTGCCACCTCATGCTTCCGCGAGGAAGTTGAGCAATTCATCAACTTCACCAACACATTCCACCCTGACCTTAAATTTACCTGGACCATCTCTGACACCTCCCTCCCCTTCCTGGACCTCTCCATCTCCATTAGTGACGACAGGCTTGACACTGACATTTTTTACAAACCCACCGACTCCCACAGCTACCTGGATTACACCTCTTCCGACCCTATCTCTTGCAAAAATGCCATCCCGTTTTCCCAATTTCTCCGCCTCCGCCGTATCTGCTCCCAGGAGGACCAGTTCCACCATAGAACACACCAGATGGCCTCCTTCTTTAGAGACCACAATTTCCCTTCCCAAGTGGTTAAAGATGCCCTCCAACGCATCTCGTCCGCACCCGCATCTCCGCCCTCAGGCCCCACCCCTCCAACCGTAACAAGGGCAGAACGCCCCTGGTGCTCAGCTTTCACCCTACAAACCTCCGCATAAACCAAATCATTGGCCGACATTTCCACCACCTCCAAAAAGACCCCACCACCAGGGATATATTTCCCTCCCCACACCTTTCCGCCTTCCGCAAAGACCGTTCCCTCCGTGACTACCTGGTCAGGTCCACGCCTCCCCAACGACCCACGCTCCTATCCTGGCACTTTCCCCTGCCACCGCAGGAACTGTAAAACCTGTGCCCACACCTCCTCCCTCATCTCTATCCAAGGCCCGAAAGGAGCCTTCCACATCCATCAAAGTTTGATCTGCACATCCACTAATATCATTTATTGTATCCGTTGCTCCCGATGCTCTCTCCCCTACATTGGGGAGACTGGGCGCCTCCTAGCAGAGCGCTTTAGGGAACACTTCCGAGACACTCGCACCAATAAACCAAACCGCCCCGTGGCCCAACATTTCAACTCCCCCTGCCACTCTGCCGAGGACATGGAGGTCCTGGGTCTCCTTCATCGCCGCTCCCTCAGTACCAGACACCTGGAGGATGAACGCCTCAGCTTCCGCCTCTGAACACTTCAACCCTAGGGCATCAATGTGGACTTAAACAGCTTCCTCATTTCCCCTTCGCCAACCTCATCCTTGTTTCAAACTTCCAGCTCTGCACTATCCCCTTGACTTGTCCGGACTTGTGCGACCTGCCTAGCTCCTTTTCCACCTATCCACTCCACCCTCTCCTCCCTGACCTATCACCGTCATCTCCTCCCCCACTCACCCATTGTACTCTATGCTACTCTCTCCCCACCCCCACCCTCCCCTAGCTTATCTCTCCACGCTTCAGGCTCTCTGCCTTTATTCCTGATGAAGGGCTTTTGCGTCTATTTTGCTGCTGCTCCTCGGATGCTGCCTGAACTGCTGTGCTCTTCCAGCACCATTGATCCAGAATCATTAATTGTGCTGTCGATGACTGTTTTATTTTCCTGTACATTCTCCAGAGGCTGGAAGTTAATAAATGTGTTCCAAGCATTGTAGATGTATGGAAGGGATTCAAGCATCTACAAAGGGAAGAAGAGATAGTGTGGAGAACTGCAGACCAATTAACTTGACATCTGTAGGGAAACCGATGGAATCTATTATGTAGGATGTGCCATTGGATATTTAGAAATTAACAGCAACTTTGTAGAGAATCAGTATACACTGACAGAGTCTGACAGAGACTTCATCCTTGACAAACTTCAGAATGATTTGAACTTGTTTATTGCAACATAGAAATGGCATATTTCGATTTTCAGAAGGCTTTTTATAAGAACTCATGCAGTGAATTCATAAATAAAGTAATGTGAATGGTAATTGGAGGAATATATAGAAGTGCAAAGTTAAAGTCAGGTTCGCCGTCATTTAAGAGAATCAGAACATAGTCGGAAGTTCATGTTGAAACAGTTTCACAGCTTGCTAATGAAACTGGACATAGAGTATTGAGTCCAGTGTTGGTGACCCACTCTGAGAAAGATTATACTGACCACGGAAGGTGTGCAATGGGCATTCTCCAGATTAATCCCTCAGATGGCGAGATTGCCTGATGTGGAAACTCGGTCTGTGTTCTTTAGTGTTTCAAAGAATGAGAGATGATCATAGTGAAATTTAAAAAAGTCACTAAACATATGACAAGGTGGAAATAAACAGGATTTGTCTCTGGCTGCCTACTCTACATTTAAGGCAAATAATGGCAGGTAAAGGATAGATCATTTCAGACTGCAATAAGAAGGCAATTATTCATTTGAAGGGGACTGGCTAACACAGCGACATGGAAACCTGCTGGCAGGACAAGATTAGGGAGAATCCCCAGATATTCTACTGGTACGTCAAGTGGAACAGAATAACCAGGGAACAGGTAGGACTCATTCGTGACTTGCCAAGTTGCATCCAAATCAACTTTGTGGAAGGAGACAGAAGGACTACTGGTTGAAGTCTGTTTGTTTGACTGGAGACCAGTATGTAATCGTGTACCACAGGGATCAGTCCTGTGATTTGGAGGTGCCAGTGTTGGACTGTCTTGTGCAAAGTTTAAAAATTACAGAACACTAGATGATAGTCCAACAGTTTATTTGGAGACACGATCTTTCAAAGAGCATAATCACGTGATGAGGAAGCAGCGCTGTGAAAGCTAGTGCGTGCGAATAAAACTGTTGGATTATAACCTGGTGTTGTGTGATTTTTAACCTTATTATTTGTAGTATTCATAACTGATGCAGCTGTGAATATGGAGGGTGTTGGGGTGAGTGTGATAAATCAGTTTGCGTTTGACACAAAGTTTGGCTGGTTGGTTGGCAGTGAGGAGGAAGGCCTTATATTACAGGAAGATACAATTGGAATGATCAAATTGGTGGATCAATGGCCGGTGGAATGCAACCCTGATAATTTGTCAGAAGGAACCAGACAGGGGAGGACTCAATGAATAGCAGCACACTAGGAGGCTCGGAGGGTGCTTCTCCACATATCCCTGCATGTGATTAAACAGGTTAATGCACAAGTTGACAAAGCATAGCGACCATAAACATAGCCTTTCTTCATGGAGGCACAGATTATAAGAACTATGTAGAACTTTGGTTAGGCCAAATGGAATACTATGTACATTTCTGGGAGTCACATTACAGGAAGTACGTGATTGCACTGGAGAGGGTGCAGTGGAGATTCACCAGGATGTTCCCTTGGATGGAGTTGATCAGCTCGGGTTGTTTACTTTGAAGCAGAGAAGGCTGACAGGGACGTGCTTCAGAAGGATAAAATTACCAGAGGTATGGACAGGATGGATAGACAGCAGCTGTTCCTTTCAGTCAAAGGGCGAAGAACAAGGGAGTACCATTTTAAAGTGAAAGGTTTGATGTTTAGTGAGGATTTGAGGATTGTTTTCATCCAGAGGCCGTTGGGGTCAGGAATGCACTTCCTGAGAGGGCTGTCCGCACAGGTAACCTCACAACCCTTAATAAATACATGGTCGTGCCCTTGCAGTGCCATAACATACATGATTATGGGCCTCGTATCTGAAGGTGGGACGAATTAGATCGTGCTGTATTTATGACAGTACAGAGCCAGTGCTTCTGTGATTGTATGGGTTGGATGGTCAATCATTGAGCAGCATAAGACAGAAATTGATGAGTTTCTGAAGAATGCATTAACTAGGGTTATAAAAGTGAACTTGTCTCCATGAGCTAGAACAGAAAAAGCTAAAAGTGTCTAATGCCCTGCTCCGTACCTGATGTTTCTGTGCAGTGTGCGGGAAAGCTCTGTCATTGTTGTCACAAGCTCTTAAACATTAGGAAGGCAGCATCTGTCTGGTTGTGTTTCCTGTTCCCTTTTCCAAAGCTCGTTGCCGGTGTTCTGTCTGGTTTTATCCTTTAAGAACTCAGAGCAATTTGATACTATTGAGTGTCTTGCTTGGCCGTCCCAGAGACCATTGCAGAGTTTATCACATGTCTGTTTGTCAGGAGACACTTGTAGGCCAGACCAGGAAGCACGGGAGATTCACTTCCTGAAATTACATTGGGGAAGGAACAGATGTTTACAATGGACATTAGATTCAAGGACAATATTACTGGTCCCAGATTTTATGTCTGGATATTTTGTTAACTGTTTTTAACTTCCACCAGCTGCTGGAGATTTATTCTGACCTGGATCAATAATCCAGTTTGCACAACAGCACCATCTCCACATGGGAACCTATCGGAAACCACACTGAGCACATTATTTTTGTGCTGCTTGACAGCTCTGTCAAAAAGAACTCCCACCAATGCGACTATCGCGACGGGACTAAGGGCGTGGTAAATGGTCAGACTGTAGTCAGTCCCTTGTTATGGGGCTGGATATAGTTGAGGAACTTTCCACGTGGCCAGACAGATGTCAGAGTTGGAGCTGGAATAAAACAGCTTCGCCAGCGACAAGACTTGTTGTGCAGCATAATCTTCAGTCCGATTGCAGGAATGGTGTCCGGGCCCATTGCCTTTGTCATATCTACTCTGTTCAGCTGTTTCTTCATGTCACGTGCAGCGAATCGAATTGGTTGAAGACTGGCATCTGTGATTTTGTGGGCATCATGAGGAGGGTGAGGTGGATTATCGACTCAACACTTTTGGCTGAGGATGGTGCAGATACTACACCCTTGTCTTTTACACTGAAGTACAGATATTTATAGAGTCCTCTCCTCCAGTAAGTTGTATATTAGTCCATCGACATTGATGACGGGATGTGGACTGACTGGAGAGTTTCGATCTTATCTGTTTGTCTCGGGATTATTTCCCCCTCTCCACCAGATGGAAGTCCCGCTGTTTATAATGTAACCAGTCAAGTGTGGTAACCTTAATGGGTTGTCATCAGGTTTAGATGCACATGGTTCTGACTCTGGCATGTTCACTCAAACTCGTCACTGAACCATCACTCGGCTTGACGATAATGGTAGATGCATGGATTATCCTGGGGGAAAAGCTTTGGATTGTGATTGAACGCAATTCTGCTGCGGCTGCTTCTGTGATCTACAGCATCACAGGATAACCCAGTGTGAGCTGCAATATCTGCAAATCAATTCTACTGACTTTCCCCCAGTTCACACCGAGACCCGTTCACCCATCAGCCCTGTACTCAGTGACCTAATCTGGTTTCTGATGTGCGAACACATCCAGTTTCATAATCTCATTCTGATGAGGGTCTCACCCTGACGTCACGCCTCCAGTTTCTTACATTCCTCCGATACTTTAACATATTAATCTGAATCATTTCTTTTCCCGTAATACAATCTGCTGTGTTTGAAGTGAATGTTTTTTCCTCTGTTTTTCTTCCTGACCATGATTAAGGCCTCTGTCGTGTCAGTGATGCCAGCCTTATGTCGTTTCAGAGCCAATGACCTTGTGCACTTTGCGTTTTTGTTCCCTTCCCAATGTACAGCGCTCTCTGCTGGACAGGGCGTTTGAGCAGATTCAACACAAGTCTTTGGAAAATGTTCAAAAACGGAATTTGCTGAAGAAACTATGCAGGTCTGGCTGCATCTTGTGGAGTGAAAGCCGAGTTCATTTTTCGGGTCCAGTGACCCTTCGACAAAGCTCCCACTTCCTACAGCAATTTGTGCATTTTTATTTCAAGTATTCATAGTTATTTGTTTAATTGAAAATTTGTGCTGTGCCTATTGATTTCTGGAGAAACTCAGCAGGTCAGAACTGAAATAATTGGAAACTGGGCATTTAAGTGCCTTGCCAGAGGTGGGCGGGGGGGGGGGGTGGGTGTAGGTGACCGGGAAAGAAGGGTGTGATAACCGATAAACAGGCTTTAAGCAGTGGTGAACGAGAAGATGATATAAAATGAGTTTAAATTAAGATGTGGATGGGGGAAAGGGGTTCTCTCTATTGGGTGCAAGCTAAAGAAGACACAACCACAAAAGATCATAGGGAGGCTATGAGGGAGAATGTTGAACATGTGGTATTATATAGATCTGGCCAGAGATAAATTTTCACTGTAGAGATCATCACTGCTCTCAGACAAAAGAATTCATGTGCTTGACGGCTTATTGGCACTAGTAATATTTTCATGCTGCCTCAGTATTGTAACATAAAGAAGAAAACAAACAACAGTATTAAGTTTGGGCTGAGTGTTGTTTACCTGTCACTTTTAACATTGCTTCAAATTTGCAGGGCTGATCTTTAAATTCTTGTTCTTGAAGTTAGTATCAGATGGAGTGGAGGAGGGTGAGGAGTGACATTATAGAAATTTACAAAATCAGGGAAGGCATGGATAGGGTGAAAAGCTAAGGTCTTTTCCACAGGATAGGAAAATTAAATCATAGAACCATAGGTTTATGGTGGAATAGGGAAGATTTAAAAGGGAGGAAGAGGAGTTTTATTTTACACAGAGGGTGACGTGTTTATGGAATGCGCTGCCAGAGGAAGACTGGCAGATGCATGTATAGATCCGATATTTGAAAGACATTAGGACAAACATATGAATGTGAACCGTTTAGATGCATATGTGCCAAATGCAATCAGATGGGAATAGTTTAGTTTGGAATACCTGGCCGGCGTGGACAAGTTGGACCAAAGACTGTGTTTGTGTGTGATATGGCTGTATGAATATACAAATCAAAGAACAAGGAAGAAAAGATGTGATGCAAGCAAATTGGCAAGAAATATAAAAACAAGCGGCACGGGCTTTTCCGTGTATGTAAGAAGAGTTTAAGAAGTGTGCGTGACCTTTGGTAGAAAGGAAGTCAGGAAAGTATATTCAAGACATTTGGAGTGTTTGACTGGGGAACTGGATACAGGGAGCAGACAGGTAATTTACACCAGCATTTTACATCGTTCCTCACAGGTGAAGGTGCTGTAATTATTTCAATGGTATAAACAAAATGGTAATAGAAGGGAAGATCTAGAACTGTCTCTAACAAAAGGAACAAGACATTTCTCAAACAGATAAGACCAAGGGTAAACAGGTCTTCAACAATTCATAGCTGGTTTTAAGAGAAGTGGTCATAAAGTGGCTGATGGCACTGTGTAAAATATTACATAACTCTCTGAATTAAAAGAGTGTTCCAATGAAACTGCAGGCCCTCCATTGTGGTTCCTGTCTTCAAGAAACGAGCGAGACTGAAAGCAGGAACCATTTAGTCTAACCATCATTGCTGGGAATTGTGAGAGTCTGTTATTAAGGAATGGACTGCAGGGCATATAGAAAAGCTTCACTGAGAGTCAGCGTGGTCATGTTAAATGCGAACTTTATTTTGTCTGTAAAATAATGCAAAGGTTTTCTAGAGATCTATTAGAATGTAACAAGCGGCCTTGATAAATGGGGACTGGTAGACATAGAGTTATAGAGTCATAGAGATGTACAGCATGGAAAGAGACCCTTCAGTTCAACCTGTCCATGCCGACCTGATATCCAATATAGTCCTACTTGCCTGCACCCGGCCCATATCCCTCCAAATTCTTCCTATTCATAAACCTCTTCAAATGCCTATTAAATGTTGCAATTGTACCAGCCTCCACCACATCCTCTGGCAACTCACTCCATACACGTACCACCATCTGCATGAAAAAGATGCCCCATAGGTCTCTTTTATATCTTTCCCCTCTCACCCTAAACCTATGCCCTCTAGTTCTGGACTCCACGACCCCGGGGAAAAGACTTTGTCTATTTATCCTATCCATGACCCTCATAATTTTGTAAACCTCTATAAGGTCACCCCTCAGCCTCCGACACTCCAGGGAAAACAGCCCCAGTCTGTTCAGCCTCTCCCTATAGTTCAAATCCTCTAACTCTGGCAAAATCCTTCCAAATCCTTTCTGAGTCCTTTCAAGTTTCACAACATCTTTCCGATAGAAAGGAGACCAGAATTTCACGCAATAATCTAATAGTGGCCTCACCAATGTCCTGTACAGTCGCAACATTACCTCCCAACTCCTGTACTCAATACTCTGATCAATAAAGAAAATCATATCAAACGATCTCTTCACTATCCCAGACTCCACTTTCAAGGAGCTGTGAACCTGCGCTCCAAGGTCTCTTTGTTCAGCAACACTCCCTAGGACCTTACCATTAAGTGTATAAGTCCTGCTAAGATTTGCTTTCCCAAAATGCAGCACCTCGCATTTATCTGAATTAAACTCCATCTGCCACTTCTCAGTCCATTGGTCCATCTGGTCCAGATCCTGTTATAACCCTCTACGCTGTCCACTACACCTGCAATTTTGGTGTCATCTGTAAACTTGCTAACTGTACCTCTTATGCTCACATCCAAATCATTTATGAAAATGACGAAAAGTAAAGGACCCAGCACCGATCCTTGTGGCACTCCACTGGTCACAGGCCTCCAGTCTGAAAAACAATCCTCCACCACCACCCTCTGTCCTCTACCTTTGAACCAGTTCTGTATCCAAATGGAGAGTTCTCCCTGCATTCAATGAGATCTAACGTTGATAATCAGTCTCCCATGGGGAATCTTGTCACCATCCCCGCCCCCCGAACCCTGAGAGGAACACAATGACTCCACCCCCATTCCCCCATCACCACATCCACTCCAGTTACAAGCTCCGCCCCCACTCCCATCTCCACACCCACACCGGTTCCCAGCTCCCAGCCCTGCCGAGCTTTCATTATCCCTTCAGACCTGTCCCTCATGGAGGACGAAAGATCAGTCCGTGGCAAAGGATTCATCTGTGTCAACTTCCGCCCACGCATCAATGAATTTAATACACGCTGAGACGGCAAACACTTCTTCTGCCAACTCCATGCTTATTTTTACAATCAGGACTCCCGCCCACCTTCCGAGGAACCCTTCACCCACCTCCAACACGCTCCATCCACCTGGACACCCCGTGCCAGCCTATTACCCGCCCTCGACCATTTCATTTCCATTTGCTGCTGGGATGTTAACCACCTCAACCTGTCTACCCCCTCCCCCACTCCAACCTCTCACCCTCACAACGTGCAGCCCTCCACTCCCAATTTTCCAATCCCGACCTCACCATTAAGACAGCAGACAAAGGGGGTGCAGTGGTAGTTTGGCGCACTGACCTCTACAGCGCTGAATCCAGACACCATACAGAAGACACCTCTTCCTACGCCCCCACCTCGACCATGACCCCACCCCATCACACAACCGTCATCTCCCAGACCATACAGAACCTCATCACTTCAGGAGATCTCCCACCCATAGCTTCGAACCTCATAGTCCGGGAATCCCGCACTGCCCAATTCTACCTCCTTCCCATGATCCATAAGCCTGACCTACCTGGCCGACCATATATCTCAGCATGCTACTGCCCCACTGAACACATCTCTACCTACATCGGCACTGTCCTATCTCCCCTAGTCCAGGAAATCCCCACATACATTCGGGACGTCACCCACGCCCTTCACCTCCTCCAAGACTTCCCTTTCCCCGGCTCCCAACGCCTCATCTTCACCATGGATATACAATCGGTCTACACCTACATCCGCCAAGACCATGGCCTCCAAGCCCTCCGTTTCTTCCTCTCCCGAAGACCCCAACAACACCCTTCCACCGACACTCTCATTCGTTTGGCTGAATTGGTCCTCACCCTCAACAATTTCTCCTTCGAATCCTCCCACATGCTCCAGACCAAAGGGGTAGCCATGGGCACACATATGGGCCTCAGCTATGCCTGTCTCTGTTGGCTACGTAGATAAGTCCATCTTCCGTAGTTACACCGGCATCACTCCCCACCTCTTCCCCCGCTATATTGATGACTGCATTGATGCCACCTCGTGCTCCCGCAAGGAGGTTGAGAAATTCATCAACTTCACCAACACATTCCATCCTGCCATTAAATTTGCCTGGAGCATCTCTGACACCTCCCTCCCCTGTCTGGGCTCTCTATCTCCATTAATGACGACCGACTTGACACTGACATTTTTTACAAACCCACCAACTCCCCAGCTACCTGGATCACACCTCTTCCCACCCTACCTTCTGCAAAACTTCAATCCCATATTCCCAATTCCTCCGCCTCCACCGTATCTGCTCCCATAAGGACCAGTTCCACCACAGAACCGACCAGATGGCCTCCTTCTTTAGAGACAGCAATTCCCCTTCCCACATGGTTAAAGATGCCTTCCAACGCATCTCATCCACATCCCGCCCCTCCGCCCTCAAACCCCACTCCTCCAACCATAACAAGGACAGAACGCCCCTGGTGCTCGCCTTCCACCCTACCAACCTTCGCATAAACCAAATTATCCGCCGACATTTCCGCCACCTCCAAACGGACCCCACCACCAGGCATATACTTCCCTCCCCACCCCTTTCCGCATTCCGCAAAGACCATTCCCTCCGTGACTACCTGATGAAATCCACGTCCCCCTACAACCCACCCTCCCATCCTGGCACCATCCCCTGCCACTGCAGGAATTGCAAAACCTGCGTCCACACCTCCTCCCTCACCTCCAGCCAAGGTCCCAAAGGAGTCTTCCACATTCATCAAAATTTTACCTGAACATCCACCAATATCATTTATTTTATCCGTTGCTCCTAATGCGGTCTCCTCTACATTGGGGAGACTGGACAACTCCTCGCAGAGCGCTTTAGGGATCACATCTGGGATACCTGCACCAATCAAACACACTGCCCTGTCGCACAAAATTTCAACTCTCCCTCCCACTCAGCCAAAGACATGGAGGTCCTGGGCCTCCTTCACTGCGACTCTCTCACCGCCCGATGCCTGGAGGAAGAACGCCTAATCTTCTGCCTCGGAACACTTCAACCGCAGGGCATCAATGTGGACTTCGCCAGTTTCCTCATTTCCCCTTCACCCCTCACTCCAGCTCCAAACTTCCAGCTCAGCGCTGTCCTCATGAATTGTCCTACCTGCCTATCTGTCTTTCCACCTGTCCACTCCACCCTCCTCCCTGACCTGTCACCTCCATCCCCACCCCCATTCACCTATTGTACTCTATGCTAAATTTCTCCCCACCTCAACCCTCCTCTCATTTATCTCTCGAACCTGAAGGCACTCTGCCTCTACTCTTGATGAAGTGCTTTTGCCCAAAACGTCGATTTTCCTGCACCTCGGATGCTGCCTGAACTGCTGTGCTTTTCCATCACCATTCTAATCTAGAATCTGGTTTCCAGCATCTGCAACCCTTGTTTGAACCATGCCGATCACCTTACTGATGTCCATATAGATCACATTAACTGCTCTGCCCTCATCAATCTTCTTTGTTACTTCTTCAAAAACTCAATAAAGTTTGTGAGACATGTTTCCCACGCACAAAGCCATGTTGACTATCCCTAATCAGTCCTTGCCTTTCCAACTACATGTACACCTTGTCCCTCAGGTTTCCCTCCAACAAATTGCCCACCGCCGAGTTCAGGTTCACCGGTCTATTGTTCACTGGCTTTTCATTACTGCCCTTCTTAAACAGTGGAACCTCGTTTGCCAACCTCCAGTCTTCTGGTACCTCACCTGTGACTATCAATTTTACAAATGTCTCAGCAAGAGGCCCATCAATCATTTCTCGAGATTCCCACAGAGTTCTCGTGTACACTTGATTAGTTCCTGGGGATTTATCCACCTTCAACCGTTTAAAGACATCCAGCACTTCATCCTCTGGAATCTAGACATTTTGCAAGGTGCAATCAGTCCTTGCCTTTCCAAAAACATATACATCCTGTTCCTCAGGATTCCCTCCAACAACTTGCCCACCACTGAGGTCAGGCTCACAGATCTATAGTTCCCTGGTTTGTCTTTACCGCCTTTCTTAAACAGTGGCACGTCATTTGCCAACCTCCAATCTTCTGGAACCTCACCTGTGACTATCGATGATACAAATATCTCAGCAAAAGGTCCAACAATCACTTGTCTTGCTTCCCACAGAGTTCTCGGATACACCTGATCAGGTCCTGGGGATGTTTCCACCTTTAACCGTTTCAAGACATCCAGCATTTCCTCCTCTGTAATCTGGACATTTTGCAAAATGTCACCATCTATTTCCCTACCGTCTATATCTTCCATATCCTTTTCCACAGTAAATGCTGATGAAAATATTCACAAAAAGCTCCTACCCTAGGTGCCTACCTCTCTTACCCTTCCTGGAGTTAGTCCATCTATGTGACTGTATCTGAGACTTTCCCCCCTTCCTATAACTGCCATCCATCACATCCTGTTGCTGTTGCAAATTCCTCATCTCTTCTGTATGTTTCTCCAACCGATCCACTCCATCTGATAAGATTCGCATCCAACAGCATTTAGGGCAGATTTCATCCGCAGTAACCCTTAAACTCCCTTTAAACTCTCTTTAAACATGAGGCTTTCCATAGATTTTCCACAAGATATCACAAAATAAATATTCTTGCACAAGAGAGAAACTTATAGTATGACGGATAAGCATTAGCATCGAATGACAATTGGTAAGCACATAGAAATTGAAGATTCAGGCTTCATTGATCATTATGAAAAAAAAGTATCTACTGGAGTACGACAAATATCATTCCGATGGCAAGAGCTGCTTACAATCTATACAGATAGCTTGATGGCGGGAGCTGAGTGCAATATACATCCAAGTTTGTGGATGACACTGACAACCAAAAGGCAGGCTGTTATTTCATGGAGAAGACTCCCAGAAAAGGAGCAGTACAACGGATTGGACTGTTCCTGTCTATGAAACGTAACGTCAGCATGCTGATGCAGAAATGTTGGTTCATTAGACTGGTTCCTGGGATGAATAACTCAAAAATGCCGAGGTGATTCTTCATTGTGGTTTAAATGAATGAGGGTGACATTAATGAAACGGACAAGATACAGAGGGGGCTTGACAAGGTAAGTTTTGAGAATGTGGTTCCACACCAGGGCAGAGTCTCGAACTCAGGGATGTAGATACAGAAAAAGCAATATCGATTTCAAACTGAGCTGTAAAGAAATGTATTCTTTCAGAAGTTAGTGAATGGCTGGAATTTCCTAACCCAGACTTGTCTGGAAGCTGGGTCACTGAATGTATTTACATGCATGGTTTGTGATATTTCAGCGTGTTGAGGGATGCAAAGGGTTAGCAGGAAAGTGGAGTTGAGCCGTGGAGTAGATCAGCCATGTTCTTATTGAATGTCAGAGAAGGTTTGAGGGGCCAAATAGCCTGCTACTGTTCCTGTTTCTTAGGTTCTTATTTATGCTTTTGGAAAATAACTGGTTATTTTCATGATGTAAAATGTTGCATTCAGGGACAGCAGATGATTTGTCTGAGTTTACCCTGTGTGATGCATGGGGGCTTTATTAACTGCGAATCTGAGTCTGTAACATGAGCCACATCTGGAGCAGAAGTTACAGAGAGGGGAAGCCTGGAAACAGGGATTTGGGGGGAGGTGGTGTCACTTCCTGACCCAGCCTGGAATTTCCAAGTACATTTCCCAAACTGCACCAAACCATCGGAGTGGCCTCAGTCTGCTCCTGTACTGCAGGAGCAAAGGGCTGAATGGAACATCAGAACACAGGGCTGACGGACACAACTGAGCCATTCGGCCCTTTGACACTATTCGACCAGTCAATAAGGTCATGGCTCATCCCATTGTGTTCCCAGCTGCACTTTCGTCTCATTGCACCATTATCCCTGATTCACCTATCTGTGGAAAATCAGACAAAGTCAGCCTCGATATAATATAAAGATTCAGTCCTCCCAAACTTCTGGGAAAGAGAATTCCCACTAGAATGAATTCCCACTTTGTGAATTTCTCTTCACTCCAGTTCTGACTGAGGTTGGAGGATGTCACTGTTTCAATTTCTAGTCCCACTCCTCCACCGCTCACAACAAATTTTAAATGTACCCAGGTTGGTGATATGGCTGAAGATAAAGGTTTAAGACTGAGTCAGGTTCAATTATCAGAACAAGTCAATTAGATTTCGTTAGTCAGCTACAAGTAATTAATAGAACTAACTGAGGAGTATGGTGGATATGTGGTTAGCACTGCTGGCTTAGATCACCAAGGAGCTGGGTTCAATTCCAAACTCAGGTGACTTTGAACATTCTCCACGTATTTGTATGGGTTTCCTTCCAATGCTCCAGTTTACTCCCAGAGTTCAAAGGTGTGTGCAGCTCGGAGTGGATTGACTATTCTAGATTGCTCATTGTTGAGAGAGCGTCCTTTTCATGGTAACCTCTGTCAGTGTGGGGGAATTGAACCTGCGATGCTGGCCTCCCTCTGCATCACAAACCAGCCGTCCAGCCAACTGAGTGGTAGACTGTGTGATTGTTACAGACAGTCACAGATAAAGTGGAAAAGAAACTTCATAACAAAGAAAGTGGTACATTTCAAATAACGTTCAAGATAACAGTTGAGGATAAAAAGTCCTGTACTAGAGATTGTATTTCAGAACGGGACAAGTGTTTAGAAGCGGTTTTTTGCTGAATACTATAACGAACGACAACGTGAAATAGCCAGAATCAATAATTGTGATTGGATATAAAATAAGTGCATATGTATAGAGAGAGAGAGAGAGAGAGAGAGAGAGAGAGAGAGAGAGAGAGAGAGAGAGAGAGAGAGAGAGAGAGAGATGAAAAATCGTCGTGTTAATTCCCCTTATCTGCCATGCGCGGGGTCAACTGTGCAGGGTCCTCCAAACTGAGAAAGTTCAACAGTGTGCCCATTGACCTTTGAAAGATGCGACCAATGCCAGTGATCACGGAATATCCAGGGGCATCAGTGCAATGGTGACTCCCTCCAGCCATGATGGGTTGAAGAAACGGCTGGCATTGAATGAGAGGAATACTATGAGATTGAGTGGGTAGTTAATAAGGTGAGTTCGATAAGATAGCACCAAGATACTAGGTCAGCCTCGTACAGACAATCCCTCTGTCACAATTAATAAAATTGTCACTGAAACAAATTATTGTTAGATGCAGCCCAATGAATCGAAGACTCTGCTGACCCCACATCCAATTACAATGTTGCAGAACAAATGCTCATCCAAAACTCTCCATCATCTTTACAGACACCAATATCCCCTTCAGATATCATTCCTGGGAATACTGGCTCATGTTGCAGAATGCTGTCGAAATGTCTTCATTTCTGCATTCTGAAATCTATGACCTTACATGAAAGTGTCTCTCAAACTCCCTTTCTTTTTTTCCCCAAAATCCTTTTGATTGTTGGTAGCTAAACTGATTTCCCCACCATCTCTCTCTGGCAGGGACGAGGGAATACGAACTAGGCAACAAGGACTCTGTATCAGAGTGATAATGTAACCAGACGGTTAATTCAGAGGAAAGGGCTGTGCTTCCCATAAAGTGTTTAAACTCCTACCACAGCCGATGTCAGAGCTTAAATTCGAATGACAAAAATTGGAATGAAACCTAACTTCACTCATGGAAATCAGAAACCGTCAGGATTTATTTTTGTTATTTCACTGATAGTCTTTGGTAAAGAATCTTAACATTATTGCCCAGTCTGAACTCAGTGTGACTCCAGACCCACAACAAAATTCTTGGCTTCATTTTGTCTTGACAAATAGCCGCGTGGTCAAGGGTTATTAGTGATGGACAACAAATGCTGCCTTTGCCCGTGATGCTGGCATCCTGGAAAACAACAACTTTAAAGGTGAAATAAACCAAGGAATGGTGGGTGCTAGAGATCGAAAATAAAACTCTCCGGCGTCTGAAAGTGTTGGAGAATGTAAGCAGGTATGGCAGCCTCTGTCAGGAGAAATGCAGGTAACTGTTTGAGTCCAGTTACCATGCTTCAGAACTGAAAGCAAACTGGGAAATAATATAATTTATCCTGGAATCGGGGATGGTTGGGTTGGAGAGAGAGGTGGGAGCCAGGTTTAAATAGAATGGACAGAGAAATGGCCAGAAAAAGAGAGGAAAAGAAATCAAAAGTGAGCAAAGGGATTGCTGATGATGAACTGAAAGGAAAACAAAATGGCAAGTTATACTCACATTCCCCCATTTCCCATATTCCTGAATATCACGTCAATTTAGATATGTTCTTGTTTAAAGTGAGTAAGGTTCCCTCTATCTCTCTTCTCTGAGTGTTATGATCAAATCCATTGGCAACACTGAGATACAGAGAAAGGTAATGTTACACTGTCAACTGCTTCTTGGAGAGAGAAACTGTTACTGTGGGGCTATACGTGGATTCAACGGCTTTCTCAGCTAGGAAGAGAAACTCAGAAGTGGAAATAGATTTCAACGCTGAACGCGTGCACCATGCGTGCAGGAAATTGCCTTGTTCCTATCATTGGAAAATCAGTGGAGTTTCTGTGGATGCTTATCTCAGGTTTGTATTGTCATCTACTGGATCTGGTAACCACACTCTTTTTACTGCATTTACAGTGTCTGGGTCCATGGTAAACAAATGGAGATGAGACTCCACAGAAGGAAAGCTCTATAAATAGTGTGGAGCAGGACAGTGTACTATCTTCCCTGAGATTTCCCGGGATATTTGTCTCAGCTGGACCAGGTGTAAGGTATGAAACCAGTTTGTTTCAAAATTGAGGTGGTCACTGAGCTGTGTCTCCTCCTTCAGTTTACCACTTAGCCTCAAGCCAGGGACAGGACTGTGCTGATGCTCACCATGAAATAAACTGGATTAATTCTGGAACTTTCCAGGCAGGAGTGAGTAACATATCCATCATCACCGAAGTGCAGTCCTCCGATGTATTCACTAGCTGACAGAAGTCACCTGTCTGCTGAGTGCAATATATTGAGTCCATCTCCATGAGGAAGGTACAGAAACAAACTTCCAGAAACACGAGGGAAAGAGTGACTGGTTAAATGAGGAACAGCAGGAAATTAGAATTAATAAAAGGTGTGTCTTTGAAAATCTCATTGAATTGAAGGTCGGTATGTTGCTGCATCAGATGAGCTACATCCCAGAGTAATGAGGAGGTGGCAGTAGAGCTAATGAAAGAATTACTGATTATCTTTCAAAGCTGGTTTGATTCTGAAAAGAATCCTGCAGACTGGAAAGCAGCTATTGTAAACCTAAATATTTAAAACACGACGGAGAGGTCAATCAGAAAACTAAATTGTAGTTAGCTTGATATCAGCTGTGAAAAAAGCATTCCTGAAGAAGGGCCTGTGCCCGAAACGTCGAATCTCCTGTTCCCTGGATGCTGCCTGACCTGCTGTGCTGTTCCAGCAATAAAGTTTCAACTTTGATCTCCAGCATCTGCAGACCTCACTTTCTCCCCAAAAAAGCAATGGAACCTTTTGTGAGGAATGTGACAACTCGACACTTGGAAAATAATGACATAATTTGGTCGAGTCAATCTAGATTCAGGAAAGGGAAATGATCTTTGATAAACCTGCTGGATTTTGTGGAGGTTGTGCGTTGTGACATCGACAATTGAGAATCAATGCGAGTGGACTATTTGCATTTTCAGCAGACGTTGACATGGTTGAATACAGGTGAGTACAGAATGTTACAACCCATGGGTATGTACGGGTGGAATACATCGAATGTCTTAAAAGTTGGATAATCAAGAGAATGAAGAGATTTGTGTTTTTATCTGGAGTGAAGGCTTTGGGGTATCAGAAGGATCAGAAGAAATAAAATGTTTCAGATGGGAACAACAAATATCACCATTCACATTTATGTTCATTAAATAGTGAGAAGTTGGGAAGTGCTGTTGTTGAAACAAGCCTGGATGTGCATGGTCATAAATCCCTGACAGAATGTTTAATCAGCAAGAAGTAAATGATATGTGGCTCTTATTGTAAAATGATTAAAGTACTAGAGTAAATGAATCTTTCCCAATGGTATTGTTATGTTTAGAGACTATTTACGGTATTGTGTACAGGTTGGAAAAGCTTTATAAATAATGATCGTGTGAGCGATACAGTCCAAAGGGATTTCATCAGACTAAGCCCTGGCATGGTGTTACCATGAGGAGAAAGGGGAGAAACTTGTGTGTAATATGTAGCACTGTGAGGGAATAAGGAGTTGAAACTTCATGGTTATGGTTGGACACGCCTTCTGCCCCAAGCAACTGAAGAGGGTGAAGACTCCATCCTTCTCATTGGATGCTTGTTTCCCGGTAATTTCCATGCCTATGCAGAGCCCCATGTCTATTGACAGATAAGTAAAGACTCCGAATGAACTTTACTGTACAGTTGCTGTTTGACCTTGCATTGTCAGCATCTGCAATACCTTCATTCTGAAACAGTTGGCCATTCCCCACCAGCTTCTGACCTCCATAGAGACCATGCGTCTAACATCTTGGAATAGACAACACGTCGGTGAATGGATAAAAATGTTGTCTTCATTCCCACTGCCAGAAAACCATTTTATTATAACACATATGTACTATGAGTAATGTAGCAATGTGGAACAAGTTAGAGCAGTCTATCTATGCTGCCAATGCATCATTTGTTTGTGATATTGGAGCATCTCTGACACCTTCCTCTTCCTGTGTCAGTGACCGAAGAAGCTGAATGACCACTTCCTGTAGCTTTGTAAATGGCTCCAGATTTGAAATGGCCTCTTTCTGATCCCATGTAAATGATGCATGGAAGTGAGCGGTCTCCTTGTCCTCCTATGGAATAGGCAGCAGGGACTGATTGGGCTATCCCTTTTCTTGCCGAGTAGTTTTGATGGGTTGAATGACTTGCCCATAATCTTGTGAAACCAGATTGAGGTACTGAATGACCTTTTTCTTTTTTCTCGGGAAATGCGTTTTGTCTGTTACGTGAATGTTCCCCAGACTTTAACAGCACAAGTTTGAATATTGTCTGCGTCTTGTCGCACATGGATACAGATGGCTTCAGAATCTGAGTGCTGACTTTTTTTTCTGAACATTGTGTAGTCTTCAGTGAATATCCCCACTTCGGATCGTTGTGAACTCAATGGACTGCTTACACACTGCAGGGGTTCCCCGCTGGTCAACTGCAGATGCCTGGGCTGAGGGAGATACCCTGAGAATCTCCTGCAGAGATACGCCACGGCTGAGATGATTGATGCCCACCGATAGTAAATAGCTTCTCTTGTCCTGTGAATAACTCCGAGCAGTGGAGAGGTCACAATCGATTCTCATTTCTGCGATTTTGCTCAGGCTTCTTGATGCCATCCTCAGTCTAATACTGCCTTGAGTGGGCCAGTCTCTCTTTCCTGAGCCCCTGTGTTCCCTCTATTGTTCATATCATTAGGTCATGGTGTAGAAGTAGAGACTGGTTTCTTCAAACAGAATAACGTGATTGTCAGGAATGTTCTTACACAGTGAGTGAAGAGAGCTAGATAACTGAAAGGGACCAGTGGTGTCCTGCAGAGATCGGTTGTGGGATCGCTGCTTGTTGTGATTTTTATAATTGATTTGGATGAAGAAGCGGAAGGGTAGGTTAGTAAGTTTGCCGATGACGCGAAGGTTTGTGGAATGGTACATAGTGTGGAGGATTGTTGTCGGTTGCAATGGGGCATTCACAGGATGCAGAACTGGGCTGAGAAGTGGCAAATAGATTTCAACCTGGAAAAGTGTGAAGTGATTCTCTTTGCAAGCTCGAATGTGAATGCAGAATACAGTGTTAAAGGCAGGATTGTTGGCAGTGTGGAGGAACAGATGGATCTTGGGGTCCATGTCCATAGATCCCTTACGTTTGCTACCCAAATTGTGATAGGGTTGTTAAGAAGGCATTTCGTACTTTAGTTTTGATTAGCAGGGAATTGAGTTTAAGAGCCCCAAGGTTGCACTGCAGCTCTATAGCGCCTTGGCTAGACCACATTTGGAATATTGTGTTCAGTTCTGGTCACCTCATTCTAGGAAAGATGAGGAAGCTTTAGAGAGGGTGCAGAGGGAACTTACCAGGATGCTGACTGGACTGGAGATCAGGTCTGATGAAGAAAGATTGAGGGAGTTAGGGCATTTCGCATTGGAGTGACGCAGGATGAGAGGTGATTGGATACAGGTGTACAAGATGATGAGAGGCATAGATAGAGTGAATAGCCAGATACCTTTTCCCCCCAGCAAAAATGTCTCTAACGAGGGAACGAGGATTAAAGTGATTGGAGGACAGTTTCGGGGAGATGTCAACGTTCGGTTCTTTACACAGAGAGTTTTGTGTCCATGGAATGCACTGCCAGCAATGTTAGTCAAATCAGATACCTGAGGGACATTTAAGAGATGCTTGGATAGGCACATGAAAGATAATGCACGAAATTATGTCGATGAGTCTGATCTTAGAGAAGGATAAAAGATCAGCACAACATCGAGGACCGAAGGGTCTGTACAGTGTTGTAATGTCCTATGTTCTCTGTTCTATGAAAGTATTTAAAGAGGCTTTAGATGGATTTTGACCTGTCAGAGAGTTGAGTGCTATGAATAATTAGGCATGAAAGAGGACTTGAGACCGAGAGAAGATCAGCCATGATCTGACTGAAGGGCAAGGCAATGTTGAGGGGTGAGGGTAGGGAGCGAACGACTTGTTTCTGTTTCTACGTTCTCACATTCTATTATTGGAAAGTTACAGGGTGTTATTTTCCTGGAAGTTTGGTTATTGAACGTTATAGTCAGGGTGTCCAGATGATTTTCTGAGCCATATCTGGGTGATGAGTTCGAGCTGTATTCACAGTAAACCTGGCTCGATAACGTGACCAACAAATGGAGCACATTTTGCAGAAAGAGAGATGAGAGGCCTCTTTGATACCCAGTTTGGGTTTTCCAATTACATTTTTCAAAGCACCTAAACCGTGTGGGAAAGTATTGAGGGACTGAATGGTCTCCTCTGTTTCTGTACACGAGGTGATAGCAGTATGTAGCCTCCCAGTGCTCTTGTCTAGCAGGTTTCTGGGGCTGAATGGAACACAAAAACATGGGACTGAGCAACAGCAGTGGGTCATTACACACTTCTCCACCACGCACTAAGATTGTGGCTGATCAGGTTGTGGTCTCACCTTCACTTTCCTGTCTGTATCTAATTATCCATGACTCACTTCATGGACAAATACTTAACTAATACATCTTTGAATAAATGTAAACAAAGAAGCACCACAATCTTTTGGGGAAGAGAATTTCCACCCGAAAGGCCTTTAGAAATTTTCTTGATCCATCTTATCGAATCAGAGAGTCAGACACCACGGAAACAGACATTTTGTCCAAATTGTCCATGCTGACCAGACATCCTAATCTGATATAGTCCCATTTGCCAGCATTTTGCCAATATACCTCTGAACCATTCTTATTTATGTATTTATCCAGATATATTTTCAATGTGTAATTATACCCGCTTCCATGGATGCTCTTGTACTCTGAGATAATCTTCCTCACTGTCCACTGCACTACATTTTGCTGTTATCGATAAACTTACTAATCATGCCTCTGATATTCACATCCAAGTTGTGTATATACATGATGAAAAGAAGTAAGCTCAACACTGATTCTTTCAGCACACCACTAGCCACAGTCCTCCAGTCTGGAAAATAATCTGTTACCTTCAAGACAATTTTGCATCCAATTGGTTAAATTTCCCTGGATTCCATGGGACCTAACTGCTTTAAATGTTCAATTTAATGCTGTAACTCAATTAGTTTAGCTAATGCAAACATATTTCCATAATCACATATTTACTCTTGTTTTGTTTCAACTATCTGATGAAACAACGTCTCTGCCAATGCCACTTCAGCTTCCTCGTCTTTACATTTATGATCTCTCCGGTTTCAGCTGGTGACATTGGGACCTTGTTACCACACATTCAGGAAAGATTCCATGATAAGGCTCTTGCATTGCTTCAGTTGCCTGGCTTTTCAACCAGAGCAGGCAGCACTTCTACCGATGAATCAGCTATATATTTACAGGGACAAATTGTATTCCTGGAGCTGAAAGTTTGTCCAATACTCCCACCACAATTTCGCGACACTTTACTGGACACTCCATCCCCGCTTTATATAACTGTATGCTTTTTGTCTCACATGAATTCATTTTAGCAGTACCTTTTCTGGAAATAGTCCTTCAGGAATACATACCTTCGCATCTTCCAGCATCCCACACTGAAAGGATCCTGTGTCTCTTAATAGTGCATTCTCTTTATCTGCTACCCCTGACTTATGTGAATACACTTTCCCTTTGCAGGTATATTTTATAAGCAGATCTGGCACTTCCTCCTTGACCAACCTCAGATCAACTTGTACACGGTGATGCAGCTTTCTAGCCCCCACTGTGCTTTCTGTTACTGCTTCAATAAAACTCTCAGGCTGATCCTGTTTTCTTACATCTGTCTGTGTTATCCTAGCGCAACAACAGAGTGATTTCCTGTGACCTAATTGATTGCAACGAAAACATCAGAGCTTTTTTGCTTCTTTGTCCCCTTCAAAGATTTCCTTTTTACGCTGTGATAAGTTATCCTTCTGATCTTCACTGAGATCTACATGTCCATTTCCACGTGAGGATTTCTCTATCCCTCATGAACTGAAATTGATTCTGGAAGCCAAAATGTGTTTTATGGAAAAATTCATAATCATCTGCCTCTTCAGCTGCTAATCTTGCTGTTTGAACTCTCTGCTCTTACGCAAGAGTTTGCACTACTTCAGGCAATGAACCTTTGAATTCCCCCAAAATAATTATCTCTCTATATGCATCATAGATTTGCTCGATTTTTAAAGTTCTTATCCATTTATCAAAATTACTTTCTTTGACCCGTTCAAACTCAATATATGTTTGACCAGGGTCACTCCTAAGATTCCTGAAATGTTGCCTATAGGCTTCTGGCACAAGCCCTTATGCACTTTCTTCACCTCCTCATACTCCCCAGATCCTTCCTCTGATATTGTTGCGGACACTTCACTAGTTCTACCTACAAGTTTCGTTTGGATCAGTAAAACCCACGTGGCCGCTGGCCACTACAATTGTTTAGGCACTTCTTCAAATGAGATGCAAAAGATTTCTATATCCTACTCATCAAATTTAGACAAGGTGTGAATATACTTAAAAAGTATCTCACCAGGCTTTTGACTATCATGGGTTTGCTCATCCTCATGCTGCTCCTCACTAAGCTTACATTCAGCCTTCATCTCCATCGTTTTCAGCTGACTTTCCACTCTCAGTGTCCATCTCTGAAGCTCAAACCCTCTCTCTTTTTGTTTCTCTCCTGTTAAAGCCATTCGTTTTTTTTGTCTCTTTCCTGGATAAAACCAATTCGTTCTCTTTGTTTTTCTTTTAATTTTAGTCGTAACGCAAACTGTTTCATTTCAGCTTCTGACTCAAGCTGCTTTATTTGCGATTGAAGTTTAGTCATTTCTACAGACCCCAATGGAGTTTCCAGCAAATTGGAATGCTGAACTATTGCTGAAATCATCTCATCTTTCCTCACATTAGGAGGTAGCTTCAACTCTAGCTTGTCTACTAATTCCCGCAGCTTGGACTTATGTGCATTTTGTGAAACTCCCAAGGTCGATTCTCCCATCTCCAAAACATCCTTTGTGACTGTAGGAGTTATTGCTATCTGAAGCTCTGTTTACACACCAAAGCCACACACGAACAAAGAGACACTAACACCTTACACTCACTGCCTTAATTCCGCAAAGTCCCTCCAAACTGTTATGGACCAGGCACGACTCCTCAAAATATGTTTAAGCAGATAGACCAGACGTAACTTTGGTATTTGTTGAAGGTCGGTGTATAGTGGATATTAACAGAGTGAATTAGCTGGTCAGACTGCTGAATTTTAAACGAACAGACTTTATTCACCAAATTACGGAATGAAGCACATGAACTGAAACTAGAATACCCAACTAACGTATCATATCCAGCCGAGAGACTATCCCGAGTTTAGGATATTGTTCCAAAATACTTGCAAAAATCTCAATAAACAAACGCTTTATCACAAACAGTAAATCTGATACAAAAAGCTTACAGCTATGAGGTTCGGAAGGACAGAAGGAAGGGGAGAGCGTCCAATTTCAACAGTCACCCTGACTCAACTAACCTACAAACTGAACCAATCTACCCAGCTACAAGTTTTTATTTAAAGATTTGAAAGCATTCTGCCTGATTAGATATAAACAAAAGGACCCCAAATGAACCTTTCAAAATTCCGACATATTGGTGTCTTAGGTCGTTTAGAACTTCTCTGAAGAAGAAAAATCAAGAATAACATATCTTTGTAAAAGGACAGGCTTTGTGACAACACACCACATTTGGCTTTGGACTGAATTCAAACAATGAAGTCAATAAAGTGTGTTAAAGTGCTTGTGAGTTTATATAAAAAGGTGCTGAAGCATATTGAGTGTTGGAGATACGAAAGTGCCTCATTAGATCAATTAAAGGAATGCCCAGGCAAATCCACATTTCCTGTGTATTGGAGTGCAAAGAAATCCACTGTAAATATATTGGCTGCTGCCTGTTCTAGTCGAGGAGAGATCGACACGGTAACAACATCCAGATTGTGGTTTTTGAGGGTGGTGATAGTGGGAGGTTCAGGCCCTTACAGTATTGCAAACGGGCAACAGAGCAGAATCATCTAGCCTGGGATAAGAAAACATCCACTATTCTCTCTCACAACTAACTTCACGGAAGCAATTGATGATTTGACCAATAGTCAGCGATGCCAACAATCAATCCAGTGCAGTTATTTTTGTGAACTGAAGGAACCATACTGAAAGGTGTTACATGGATCTGTTTATTCAGTGACTGTAATTGATGCCGGACATTACAGTGTGGAAACAGGCCCTCCGGCCCAACAAGTCCACACCTACCCGCCAAAGCGCAATCCACCCATACCCCTACATTTGACCCTTACCTAAAATTACGGGCAATTTAGCATGGCCAATTCACCTGACTTGCACATCTTTGGACTGTGGGAGGAAACCGGAGCACCCGGAGGAAATCCACGCATACACGAGGAGAACGTGCAAACTCTACACAGTCAGTCGCCTGAGGCAGGAATTGAACCCGGGTCTCCGGCGCTGTGAGGCAGCAGTGCTAACCACTGTGCCACCGTGCCGCCCACCAAATGATGCCACTGGATGGTATCCCTCTCGTGTTAGTAAGGGGCTTCTTGCAATGCTTTATGCCATTAAACAGCAGATGCATCACCTTCAACGCTCACAGGGATCAGCAGCTGTAGAGACACGAAAAGGAGAGATAAACATCTGACAATAGACTGGAATGATCCATTAATTGATCAGAATCTGAGAACATTAGACTGGAAACCTGCAACAATGGACAGGAGTTTATCCTTGGGTTTTTCTTGTTTTCCTGGCCTTGGTCAACATTACCATATCGGATATATGGTGCCCTGATGATTATCCAGGCGGGTTACTATCCTATCCTCGCTATTGTTGGTGTTCCTGGTAAATTTCTTCATCTCTATCCATTTATTAATCTCCTTAACCATGGCAAACGTCTTTGCTATTTCTGTTATCTATATTTGACAAAGACGGAAACTATTGTCTTCAGTTTCAAATGCAAATTCCATTCATTCCCCACAAATTTCAGAACTGCCCACACCCTCGCCCTCACCAGCATCTGAGAACGAGACTGTTCAGAATACCGAAGTATCTTTTTTCCCTAAATTCATTTACGTCTCGATATTCTGTCTAACACCAAACCTATCCACTACCAGCTCGATTATATCCCCAGGCACCATCACGGCATTAATGCTGACGCTTAATAATCCATTATTTATGCCTTGGTAAAGTTCAGACGTTATGGTTCCACGTCTCCGCTAAGCACACTTTCAGTTGCAAATATTTTGATCACAACCTTGTTCTTGTCTCTAAAGTAACTTAATGACAGGAACACTGTGTCAGAGCAGTAATGCCGGAAGAAATGCAATTCAGAGGCACAGGTTATTGCACAGAAAGACACTCTTCCACACCCTACCACAGATGATGTCAGAAAGTAAATTCAAATGACAGGAATTGGAAATCAAAGCAAGTTTTACGAATAACAACCATAACATCTCCAGCACTTTGTCAATGCGTTTATCTATTTCACTGATGTCCTTTGGTAAAGAAAAATAGCGTTATTACCTGGTCTGGCGTAAGACTGATATCAGACCCACAGCAATGTGCTTGGTTCTGTACTGCCTGAAAGAATGACCTCACAGGAAAGGGCATTTGGTAAGGTGAACAATGCTGCCCCTGTCAGCGATTCAGACATTCCAAGTAACAACAAAATTAAAGATTAAATACAACCAAGAGTGATGCAATAGTTCAGAAACAATAAAGAACGAAAAATGCCAGAGAAACTGAGCAGATTTGGCAGCCTCGGGTCGAGAGAGAAACAGAATTGGCAATTCGATTCTAGTGACCATAGTTCAGAACTGAACACAGTTGGGAAATAGTGTGATTGAATTTGGTGACTGTGACATCTGTTATGAAGGGGAGAAGGACTGAGTTGAATAGATGGAAAAAGAGAGAGAGAGAAAGAAGCAAACAAAGGGATTGTTGATGATTAGCTGGGATGGAAATTAAAAATGAGATTAATCTTATTTATTTTTCTCCTGTTCCCATATTTCTGAAAATCATGACCATGTAAGGTATACATCAAAGTCCCTGTTTAAAGTGATTTATGTAGATTTTTCTCTCTTCCCTGAGTGTGATCATCTTCCGTTATTCATTAGTGGGATGCTGGGCCTGGATTTAATTCCCTTTCCCCATTGTTCTTGAGAAGGAGTTGGTGAGCTGCCTTCCTGAACCACTGCAGTCCGTGGGCTGTCAGTTGTCAGTGCTGAGGTCCATGCGTATCATTTCTTTGAGGCTTCGAAGTGAGTGATATAACTGAGTGGCTGGCTTGGCCACTTCAAACTGCAACTGAAAGTTGACCACATTGCTGTGGGTCTGGAGTCACATGTAAGCCCGACGAGGTGAAGATGGTAGATTTCCGTCCCTAAAAGGCGCGGATAATCGACTATGGTTTCATTGTTTCATTTGATTCTTAACTCCTGATATTTTATTGAATTCAAATTCCAACATTTGACGTGGTGGGATTCGGATCCGGAGTCTGATTCCTTGGATTAATATTCCGGAGATAGAACAGCTAAGCCATCGCCTCCTCAGCATCACCAATCAACTCGAATGGCAATAGTGGTGTTGTTGTTGGTTTACTTTGTTTCATAAGGCAAATAAATGATTCGGCAATACATACCATCCTTCTCATTTTGTATTTACGAGAAGGCGAGGTGATGGGAAGTGCTCTTTGTGAAATGGAGCTGGATGTCCATGGGTATGAGTCACTAACAGAATTCATACGGAACAGCCGGGTGCTAGCAGGTGGGACTAGATTAGGTTGGGATATCAGATCAGCATGGACATGTTGGACCGGAGGTCTGTTTCCATGCTGTACACCTCTTACACTCTATGATTCAGCAAGTAATCAGCACAATAAATGAGTAGTATCCTTCATTGCAAAATGATTAAAGTAAAAGTGTGAAGACGCCGTCCTGCAGTTGTAGAATGTTCTTGAGACAATATTTTCTCTCCTTTATAATGAATGATCTCCTTGCTACAGAGAGACAGTGTAATGGCGTTTCATCAGACTACTCCCTGCGGTGATGGTACCATGGGGAGAGTGTGAAGGAAATGAATGTTTAATCTTTAACATTATAAAAAAGAATAAAAAGTGATTGCATTAACACTTGAGTATTATGAATCACCACTCATTATTTCCAAAACAAAACATTGATAGCATTAAATATAACATGCTTTCCGTGATATGTGTCTTCACATTTAGACAAATACGAAGATCGGAAAGATTTAGAAGGATATAGACCAAAAACAGAGAAATGGGGTTAGCATGGATGGACATTTTGGTCAGAATGAACTAGTTTGGGCTAAAGGGCCTGTCTCCTTGCTATAGGATTCTGTGACTCTATGATCATTTACAGAGTTCTGTAGATCCCCCATGTTGGTTGAGAGAGAGCTGCAGGTTCTGAATGAACTCTCACAGTCTCGATGTGCGGTTGGTGTGTGACGCTGCACTGAACGTAATGTTGTTCACAACCTGTCAGCAGCCACTCTCTGACAGAGTTCGGCATTCCCACCAGCTTCTGACCTCCATACAGGACACTATCCTGTCTTCTTTGTCACAAACCAATCCTTTTTTTTGCTAAAAGCTGTTCATTGGCTCAAGGAGACTGTCCTTGATGTTTTCGGAGTGGCAATAAACGGGACGGGCTCCGATCAGTCTGGTTTTGTACAGACACGAAAAGGATTTTCAGAGGCCTTTTATTTATATGTTAACAGATGAAACTTCAGGCCAAAGTAGTTATGCTTTAGAAGTGACCTGTATAATGATTGGGGAGTGGTCAGCTCTTTTATCTGAGCTAGCTGAGTTGAGCTGAGCAGAGCAGTTTTCAGTTGAGTCTTGAACTGGAAGTTCAACAGGTTAGAATAGTAATGGCTCTTTCAGTCGCCAAACATTTCCTGGGTGTGCATGCAGTGACTTTGGAAATTTTACAAAAAGTGAATAAGACCAAGTTGCAAGAATTAGCAGAAAAACTGGAATTGAAACTGACTGCTTCTGTGAGGAAAGGAGAGATAATTACAGCAGTGGGTCGTCAATTAAACTTTCTGGAGAAACGATCAGAATCTATAGAGTTGACAAGAATTCAGTTGCAAATGAAGCAGCTTGAGTTAGCTGCAAGATATAAGGAAAGGGCAGCATAAATGAAACATTTGAGTTACTATTAATAGCAGAAGAGAGGGAAAAAGAGGGAGCAGCCGAACAGTGAGAGAAAAAAAAGAAAGAAAGGCAAAAGAGAGAGCAGCAGGAGAGAGAGAGAGAAAGAGAAAGCTTTTGAATAGCAAAACTGACATTTGAAAAGGAAAGTCAGTGTAAAAGGCTGGAGATAACGGCTGAGGGTAGGTTTAGTACGGAAGACAGTGAGGATGAGCAAGCCCCGGTTGTCAGAGGTCTACTGAGAAACTGTTTGAGCATGTTCAAGCATTGCCTAAATTTGATAAGAAGAATGTGATGCCTTTTTCATCTCATTTGAAAAGGTGACTAAACAAATGCGGTGGCCGGAGGCAATGTGGACTTTGTTGGTCCAAACGAAACTTGTAGGTGGGACAGGTGAGGTATTCACATCCGTATCGGAGGAGGTATCTGGGGAGTATGAGGAGGTAAAAAAAATCCATTTTATCTGCCTTTGAGCTTGTTCCAGAAGGCTATAGACAACGTTTCAGGAATCTAAGGAAGGATCGTGGTCACACCTACATTGAGTTTGAAAGGATCAAACAGACTAACTTCGATAGTTGGATACGAGCATTTAAAATCAAACAAAACTATGATGACCTTAAAGAGATACGTATTTGGAAGAATTCAAAAATTCACTATCTGAAGTAGTGCAAACTCATGTGGAAGAGCAGAGAGTGTAAACAGTAAGGTTAGCAACTGAAGTGGCTGATGATTATGAACTGGTCCATAGACTTGGTTGAGCTTTCAGATACAGTTCCAGTCTACAAGAGATAAAAATTGTAGCAAAGAGATATCCTTACGTGCAAAAGGAAAGGTAGATCTCAGTGAAGATCATAAGGATACCTTACCATGGCAAAAAAGAAAACCTTGAGGGGGACAAAGTAGTTAAAAAAAAACTCTGGTGTTTTCATTGTAATAAAGTGGGCTACACAAAATCACAGTGTTGGTGGGCTGGGAGAAAACCAGATGTAGGAAAACCAGATAACCACACCAGCCTGGAAGTTTTGTTGGACTAGTAACAAAACGCACAAGGGAAGATAGATAACTGCCTCAGAGTGTACAAGGTGATCAGAGGACCTGCCAGATCTGCTTATAAAATCTACATGAACGGGTAAATTTTATTGACATAGGCCAGAATTAATTTTGTAAGGAATTCCAATACTAATTGACATAGGATCTTTTCAGTCTGTAATGCTGAGGGGTGAGGATATATGCACTCTTGAGAGGCTATTGCCAGAAAATGTGCTTGTAACAGGAATTCATGATGAGACAAAAAGTGCACAGTTTTGTAAAGTGAGGCTGAAGAGTCCCGAGAAGTGTAGATAATGAGTGGTAGGAGTACTGGACAAATTCTCAGCTCCAGGAATAAAATTTGTCCTTGCAAATGATATAGCCGATTCACCGGTAGGCGTGCTGCTTACTCTAGTTGAAAAGCCAGTGGAAATGCAAACAATTGAAGACCTGGAGAATGTTTATCCAGGAATTGTCGCTGATTGAATGATCACAAGATCACAGATGCACTGATTGAAGCAGGATATAAGTGCAGATAAGGAAGCTGACGTAGAGTTATCCAAAAGTTGTTTTTGATCAGTTAAGTGGAACAGAGAAGGAGCAAGTAGGAAAACATGCAGCAGAAAGATGAGGAGTTACATTAGTTATATCAAAAGGCATTTAGCAAGAAAGAGAATTATTGCATTCCTGTGTGTTATTAATTAACAAATGATGTCTTTTTGCGGAGATCAGCACACATTGAAGCAGATCAGACGTGGGCAGAAATTCTTCAAATTGTTTCGCCTGTTGGGTATAGAAAGGAGGATGCTGCGAGTGGCTTATGAGCTACCACGTGGAGATCATTTCGGGAAGAGGACAATACAGGCTAAAGTACAAAGGTATTTTCATTGGCCTGTACTACACAAAGATGTAGTTGAATTTTGCCAGACGTCTCAAACATGTCACACAGGCAGTAATAAGACCTGCACTTCAATACATATTCCAGCATTTGAGAAACCTTTCAGAAGAGTCGTGATGGATTGCGTCGGCCCCTACCTCAAACACAAAGTGGGAATAAGTATTTATTAACAATAATGGATGTGTCGACTAGATTTCCAGAGGCAACCCCATTATGCACCATCACAGCTAAAAGAGTTGTAGAAAAAAATACTTAATGTTTTTACTAAATACGGACTACCAATAGAGATCCAGACAGATCAAGCCTCACATCTGAACTATTCAAGGAGGTGATGGATAACTCTGGAATAAAGCAATTCAAATCTATGCATACTATTCGGAATCACAGGGAGCATGAGAGAGACGGCATCAAACACTGAAGACCATGTTGAAGGTTTAAGGTCAGGATTATCCAGAGGATTGCGAAAAGGAAATTCATTTTGAATTACTTGTGATCAGAGACGCACAGAATAAATCGAACAAATTCAGTCTATTTGAATTAATTTGCAGGCATGAAGTAAAAAGGACCATTAACATTGGTTAAGGAGATATTAATAAGTCAGAATTCAGAGACCACCCATTTGGACGATGTGTCAAATTTTAGGGAATTTGATTAAATAGAGCTGGGGAGTTGGGTAGACAGCATTTAAAAGTATTGCCACATACAATGAAACAGGAAGTGGATCAGAAATCACAAATTCGCAATTTTGCAATTGGGAATAAGGTCTTGGTGTTACTTCCGGTAATAGGTGAGCCTTTAAAACCAAATTTTCGTGCACCATATCAAATTGAGAACAAATTGAATGAGGTGAACTACTTGGTATGGACGACGGACAGGAAGAAATCTCACAGAGTGTGTTATGTGAATGTGCTCAACAGATATTTTGATAGGGAAGGAAAGCAAGAGGAGAAACTGTTAATGATTACAGCACAGAAGGAAGAACTAAGTTCAGAGGATTCTGAATTGGACATTCCTCAAATCAAATTGAACGAGAAAGTTGTAAAAAATTGGGATAAATTATTGAATTATCTTCCACAAGAAAAGCAAAGATACCTGAAAGAGTTATTACTATCTCATGGAGAGAAAAGCGGAAATAAATTGTGAAGTACAAACATAATTGTGCATGATAAAGATACAAGAGATGCTGTTCTGATTAAGCAACATCTTTACAGGTACGACCCTCCAAAATTGGCACAGGTTCAGAAGGAGATAGAGTGAATGCTCCAAGATGGCATAATCGAAGTGAATTACAGTGACTGGAGCTCACGTATAGTCATGGTGCCAAAGTCAGATGAGCCCCAACGGTCATATGTGGACTATCATAAATTCAACGCCGTTACAAAGCCTGATGCATATCCAATTCCATGTTTGGAGAACTGTGTCGAAAAAGTGGTAGAAGCTACTTACATTTCTAAGTTCGACTTGCTCAGAGGCTACTGACAAGGATCTCTGTAAGAGAGAGCAAATTTCGGGGCTTTCATAACGCCAAATGCACATTTGGTATGAAAAACGATCCAGTCACATTTCAGAGGCTGATAATAAGGTCATTGCCGGATTACCCAATTATATGATATACATTAATGATCTGGTGGTTTTTAGTCACTCATGGAAGGAACATTTAGAGCATTTATCGGACTTGTGCGATCAACTTCAGAAAGCAGACTTGGTGGTAAACCTAGCTAAAAGTGAATTTGAGAAAGCCCAAGTCACGTCCTGGGTCACGGTATTGTACATGGACAAATTGCCCCATGAGATACGAAAACGAAAGTAGTTGGGGAATGTTTCACACCGTCGACAAAAAGATATATACAGTACGACAGTTCCTGGGATTGACTAGATTTTACCGAAAGTTTGTGCCAAACTTTAAACAGTGCGGCTGCTCCACTCACCAAATTGTCAAGGGCAAGAACTCTCAGTGGACAGAGGACTGCCAAAAAACATTTTACAGCCTAAAGACTGTGTTAACACTGGCCCCAATATTAGCTACACTAGGTTACACGAAGACTGTCAAGGTGGCTATCGATGCCAGTGATGTGGACATTGGTCCGGTGTTCCTGCAGGAGGATGATGAGGGAATAGAAAGACCTATCGAGTATTTTTCTGGGAAGTCGAACGTTCATCAACAGAAATGTTCAACGGTGGAGAAAGAGACTTTAAAGTTGGTGTTGGCATTGCATCATAACTGTGTTTATATTACCAGCAATGCATCGGAGACAATCGCATACTCTGATCACAACACATTTGTGGAAAATATTAAGGACAAAAATGCCAGATTGTTTAGATGGAGCTTGTTGTTGCAGCCATTTAATCTGACAATTGTGCGTGTGGCAGGTCGCAGAAACATGAAAGCTGATGAGTTATTCAAACTCGAAAGAGATACGGAGGTGTTCGGTGGTGGGTGTAGCGCGGCCTGAATTTGCATGGGTTTGTGCATGTTTGAATGTTTACAGTTAATATAGTGCATCTGTCAGTTTTGAGACTACTAACTGGGTTTGAAGGGTTAAAAATGCAGCCACCTTTTAGCATTGATGGTTCTTTTTTTAAGGGGGGGGGGGAGACATGTCACAAAGCAAGTCCCTTTTTTGTCGAAAAGCTGTTCCTTGACTCAAGGAGACTCTGCCCTTGTTTTTTTTTCAACAGACAATAGACAATAGGAGTAGGCCATTCAGCCCTTCGAGCCTGCACTGCCATTCAATATGATCATGGCTGATCATTCCTAATCAGTATCCTATTCCTGCCTTATCTCCATAACCCTTGATTCCACTATCTTTGAGAGCTCTATCCAACTCTTTCTTAAATGAATCCAGAGACTGGGCGTCCACTGTCCTCTGGGGCAGAGCATTCCACACAGCCACCACTCTCTGGGTGAAGAAGTTTCTCCTGAGCTCTGTCCTAAATGGTCTACCCCGTATTTTTAAGCTGTGTCCTCTGGTTCGGCACTCACCCATCAGCAGAAACATGTTTCCTGCTGCCAGAGTGGCCAATCTTTTCATAATCTTATACGTCTCAATCAGATCCCCTCTCAGTCTTCTAAACGCAAGGGTATACAAGCCCAGTTGCTTCAGACTTTCAGTGTAAGAAAATCCTGCCATTCCAAGAATTGACCTCGTGAACCTACGCTGTACTCCCTCAATAGCCAGAATGACTTTCCTCAAATTTGGAGACCAAAACTGCACACAGTACTCCAGGTGTGGTCTCACCAGGGCCCTGTAAAGCTGCAGAAGCACCTCTTTGCTTCTATACTCAATTCCGCTTGTTAGGAAGGCCAGCATGGTATTAGCCTTCTTCTCTACCTGCTGTACCTGCATGCTTGCCTTCATTGACTGGTGTCCAAGAACACCCAGATCTCTCTGTACTGCCCCTTTACCTAAATTGATTCCATTGAGGTAGTAATCTACCTTCCTGTTCTTGCCACCAAAGTGAATAAGCATACATTTATCCACATTAAACTGCAACTGCCATGCATCTGCCCACTCACTTAACTTGTCCAGGTATCCTGTAATCTCCTAACATCCTCATCACATTTCACCCTGCCACCCAGCTTTGTATCATTACCAAATTTGCTAATGTTATTGCTGATACCATCTTCTATATCATTAACATATATTGTTAAAAGCTGCAGTCCCAGCACGGATCCCTGCGGTACCCCACTGGTCACTGCCTGCCATTCCGAAATGGAGCCGTTTATCACTACCTTTTGTTTCCTGTTAGCCAAGCAATTTTCAATCCAATCTAGTGCTTTGCCCCCAATACCATGCGACCTAATTTTACTCACTAACCTCCTGTGTGGGACTTTATCAAAAGCTTTCTGAAAGTCCAGGTACACTACATGTACTGGATCTCCCCCGTCTATCTTCAGAGTTACATCCTCAAAAAATTCAAGAAGATTAGTCGAGCATGATTTCCCCTTCATAAATCCATGCTGACTCTGTCCTATCCTGTTACTACTATCCAGATGTGCCGTAATTTCATCCTTTATAATAGACTCCAGCATCTTTCCCACCACTGAGGTCAGACTAACTGGTCTATAATTTCCTGCTTTCTCTCTCCCACCTTTCTTAAAAACATTAGCCACCCTCCAATCCTCAGGAACCGACCCCGAATCTATCGAACTCTGGAAAATAATCACCAACGCATCCACGATTTCCCAAGCCATCTCCTTCAGTACCCTGGGATGCAGACCATCAGCCCCCGGGGACTTATCAACCTTCAGACCTAACAGTCTCTCTAACACCAATTCCTGGAAATTATACATTCCCTTAAGTTCAGGTCCTTCAGCCACTGTTACCTCAGGGAGATTGCTTGTGTCTTCCCCAGTGAACACAGATCTGAAGTACCCATTTAATTCATCTGCCATTTCTTTGTTCCCAGTAATATATTCCCCTGTTTCTGTCTTCAAGGGCCCAATTCTTGTCCTAACCATTTTTTTGCCTTGCACATACCTAAAAAAGCTTTTACTATCCTCCTTTATATTCTTGGCCAGTTTACCTTCGTATCTCATTTTTCCTCTGTGTATTTCCTTCTTAGTAATCCTCTGTTGCTCTTTAAAAGCTTCCCAGTCCTCAGTTTTCCCACTTACCTTAGCTACTTTATACTTTTTCTCTTTTAACTTTACATGTTTCTTTACTTCCCTCGTCAGCCACGGCCACCCATGCCTCCTCTTGGGATCTTTCTTCCTTTAAGGAATGAACTGATCCTGCGACTTCTGCATTAATAGACAGAAATATCCGCCATTGTTCCTCCACGGTCATCCCTGATAAGGTATCGCACCATTGAACTTTGGCCAGCTCCTCCCTCATAGCTCCATAGTTCCCTTTATTCATCAGACGTACTGTCACTTCCGACTGTACCCTCTCCCTCTCAAATTGCAGATTGAAGCTTAATGTCACTACTTCCCAATGGCTCCTTCACTTCGAGGTCTCTGACCAATTCTGGTTCGTTACACAATACCAGATCCAGAATTCCCTTTTCCCTGGTCGGCTCCAGCACCAGCTGCTCTAAGAATCCATCTCTGAGGCACTCCACAAAGTCTCTTTCTTGAGGCCCAATACCATCCTGATTCTCCCAGTCTACCTGCATGTTAAAATCCCCCATAGCAACTGTAGTAACATCTTTGCGACAGGCCAGTTTCAGCTCCTGATTCAACTTACATCCGACATCCAGACGACTGTTTGGGGGCCTGTAGATGACTCCCAAGAGGGTCTTTTTACCCTTAGTATTTCGCAGATCTATCCACACTAACTCTACATTCCCTGACTCTAGGTCCCCCCGCGCAAGGGACTGAATATCCTTCCTTACCAACAAGGCCACCCCACCCCCTCTGCCCGTCAGTCTGTCCTTACGATAGCACGTGTAGCCTTGAATATTCATTTCCCAGGCCCTGTCCACTTGAAGCCACGTCTCAGTTATCCCCACAATATCGTATCTGCCAATTTCCAAAAGAGCCTCAAGCTCATCCATTTTACGTCTAATGCTTCGTGCAATCATGTATAGTATTTTTGATTTGTTCCTGCTCTCGGTCTTCCCATCAACCCCTATTTCACTCAACCTTACAGCATGATCCCTTTCCGAGTTTTCTACCTCATTGATACAGTTGTCTTCCTTGACTTCTCTTGTTCTAACTTTCCCTTCAATTTCCTTTCTAAACATCCAGTTTGTTCCCTCCCCCCGCTACTTAGTTTAAATGTAGCGGTGTTGCAGTAGAAAACCTGCTTGCCAGAATGCTGGTCCCTAACCTATGAAGGTGCAAACCGTCTCTCTTGTAGAATGTATGCTTACCACAAAATATACCCCAGTGATCCAAGAACTTAAATCCTTGCTTCCTGCACCAGTTCCCCAACCACATGTTCAAGTTCATTATCTCCCTGTTTCTGGCCACACCAGCCAGAGGAACTGGAAGCAAACCGGAGATAACCACCTTGGACGACCTGCTTTTCAGCCTTTTTCCTAGTTCTCCGAAGTCCCGCTGTAGTATGTTCCTCCTCTTCTTCTCGACATCATTTGTGCCGACATGTACCACCACATCTGGCTCTTCACCCTCATCCTTGAGGATTTCCTACTCTCTGTCCGCGATGTCTTTCACCCTGGCACCAGGAAGACAACACACCATCCTTAAATCCCGTCTGCTGCCACAAAATCCCCGGTCAGTTCATCTCACGATGGAGTCCCCTATTACCACGGCTCTGTGCGATGTCCGACTCTTCCGCTCTGCCTTCAGAGGGACAGTAAAACAGGGCCAAGCTCAGATAAGTCTGGTTTGGTACAGAGATGAAAAGGATTTTCAGAGGCCTTTTGTTTATATGGAAATAAATGAGACTTCAGGCCAAATTGGTCATGCTTTATAAGTGACCAGTCGAAAGAACGGAGAGTGGTGAGCTATTTTAGTTGAACTAGCTGAGCTGAGCTGAGCAGTTTGCAATTGAGTTTTGAACTGGGAAGTTCAACTGGGAGCTGTGTAGAAATTCTCTCTCTTTTCTGACCTTCAACTTCAACCTGGAAGTTTGTGTTCCATTTGTACTGGTTTATATTGGGAGTTTGCTTATTGGGACAGTTGTGTATATTCGGAACAGCATAATTAAGTTTAGCTGAATCGGTTTAATTCTGTCGTGATCCTTTATTCTGTTCTTTGTGTTGCATTGTGTAATTTTATGAATAAAGTTTTTGTCTGTTTTAAAATCTAGTAATCAACCTAGCTAAATTACACCGGCTAATTTTCATTGTGCACTTACCGAAGGAAATTGCAAAGGTATGCTCTGGGCTCCCAGCTTAAAAATGTTTTGAGTAGTCTATCCTAGTCCATAACATCTCGGAGGTGGAAGATGTCTCCTTGGTACTTGACACAAACCAATCACTTTCCCTCCTCATGATCAGCAAACCATGTTAAAATAACATGTGTGTACCATTAGCAATGGAACCAGGAGGAACAACATGGAGCAGTCTGTCTGTGCAGTCTATGCCTCATTGATTTGTCGTGTTGCAGCAACAATGACATCCTCCTATTTCACTGTAACAGTTTGGAGGGGCTGAATGGCCTCTTCTGTTCATGTGTCAGTGTCTCGAAGGACTGAATGTCTTCCTCCTGGCCCGAAGGCAGACGTTCAAGGACTTCAGTGGGCAACCCGTGCTTCCTGCCTACCAGCACGTTGGGCTGACAAGACTCTATCTTCCTGAGTTATAAGAGACAAACAGAAGGCTGGAAGAAAACAGCAAGCCAGGCAGCATCATGAGCTGGGAAAGTCAACACTTTAGTTATAACCGTTCTTCAGAACTGGGGTGGGGGAGATGGGGTAGGGAGAGCTGCAGATAAAGAGGGAACGGAGTATTTGGGCTGGGGAGATCAGGGTGATGGCGAGTTATGGATATGTGGATACAAGTGGTGGGTGCAACATGGTTGGGCGATGGGAGGGATGAATTCGGTTGGAAGCTGAAAGGTAGGGTCGTTAGTTGGAATGGAAGACCTCCCAGTCAGTTCCTATTTCAATTCTCTTTCCCAATCCCTTTCCAACATGGCCATCCTTGGCTTCCTCCATTGCCACAATGAACCAAACCATAATTTGGAGGAACAAGATCGCATCTGGCACCTGTGCAACCGACACCCCGGGGACTCAACATTGAATTCTCCAATTTCAAATAACCTCCCTTCCAATCCCCCCGACTCCCTTCGCAAGCCCTCCCCTGCCTTCCATTCCTCTGAGCAACCTTTTGTCCTGCTACCAACTGGATTCAGCCCTCCCATCACCAACCCGCTGATACCCTTTATCTGTGTTCACTTATCCCCACGTCGGCACTCTACCTCCTCCTCTCTCACCCACCCCGTTATCTATAGACCTCCTTACTCCCATCCACAGTCCTGACGAAGAGTTATATCCAAGTCATTCACTTCTCAAAGTCTTGATGCTGCCTTGCTTATTCTGTTCTTCCAGTTTCCTGCGTGTGTATTTTGGATTCCAACACCTGCTGAATTTTTAAAAATTGTCTTCTTGTGTAACAGCAGGAGTGAGTGAACGCATTGCGTCTCTTGTTATCCAATAGATCTGGTGGGCTGAATGGCTTTCTTATATTACTGTGAAACCAGCTAGAGATGCTGTAGGGGTTTCTCTTTCTTTGAACCTTGGAAATGTTTCGTGCCCAGCCGTGCTTTTGATTCATGTTACCTATACATTAACAGCACAAGCTTGAATGTTGTCCAGATTTGATACTTTAGTACCTTAGGAGGTGACTCAGTGTTCTGAACATTGTATAATCTTCACAGAACATCAATCACCTCTGATAGTTCCACACATACTTGTCCACATTGGTCTTCAAGGCGTCCTATTTTTTCCCCAGTTAGTGTTTTGTTTCTATTAATATATTTAAAGAACCTTTTTAGATTCATCCTAATTTTCTCAGCCAAGGCTCTTTCTTGCCCCCTTTTCACCCTCCTGCTTTCCTTTTTCCATGACTCCTGTATCTCTTATATATATCTCCAGGGATCCCCTTGATCCCAGCTGCCTGTACCTGAGTCACACCCCAAGTTCGAACATGAACCTGAGGAACAGTTTTGTCCTTCTCTATAACTATTTGAAAATTAATAGAACTATGGTTACTAGTCCCAAAGTGCTCCCCCACTATTAACTCAGTCACCTGTCATGCCCTATTTACTAAGAAAATTTCGAATTTTGCCCCTTTCCGAATAGGACACTCTATATACTGCTTGTGGAAACTTTCCTGACGCATTCAACAGATTCTACCTCATCAAATCACTTAACACTGTGGCTGCTCCAGTCTGTATAAGAAAAAAACAACCTATTATGATAACGCTATTGCTCCTGCAGGTCTCCCCTCTCTCCGTGCATATTTGTTACTCTCATTCCTGTTGTCTATTTGGGGACCTATATTACAACTCCAATCACCTCACCATTCCCTTCCTATTTCTAAAATCCACCCACAAAGCCTCACTGGATGATCCATCAGTTATTTTATCTCTGATTAATGCTGTGGTTCTCCCCTTAATCAGAAATGCAACTCTCCCTCCCCTCCTTTCACCATCTCTGTCTCGCCTAAAACACCTGTTACCTTAAGCTGTACATCCTATCCATCACTTAGCCATATTTCTGTAATGGCTATAATATCCCAGACCCACCTACCTATCCACGTCCTGAGTCATCGGCCTGACCTGTCAGCCCTCTTGCATTGAAACAGATGCAATTTAATCCAAAAGGCATTATTTTCTCTCTGTTGTTTTCCAGCCTAACCTTACTATTTCTGATTCCTGTATCTACATCCACTTTCCTCCCTGCTCTTGAGGATACAACCACCTGCCAATCTGGTTTAAACACTCCCTTGTAACCCTAGCAAAACTGGCCGGCAAGATATTGGTGTCCCCTCCAGTGCATGTCTCACACAGTAATCTCCCTCTCAGGAGATAACCACTGTCAAGGTTTTTTTTTTTAAAAAAATGTTTCTCCTAGCTCTCTGTAATCACGCTGCAGTACCTCGTCTCTATTTCTACGGGTATCATTTGTGCCAACGCGCACAATGATTTCCGGTGCTCCCCTTCCCCCTTCCTCCAAGTTCTGCAGCCACTTGGAGACATCCTGGACCCTAGCACCCGGGAAGTAACGCACCATCCTGGATTCCCGTTTGTGACCACAGAATCTCTGATCTGTCCCACTAACAATCGAACCTCCTATCTTTAAGGTCCTATTGACCTTTACCCTTTCCCGCTGTGCCCCAGTGGTAGTACCACCAACCTGGCTCCTGCTGCTTTCCCCTGAACTGTCATCGCCCTCAACAATCCAAAATGGTCAACTTGTTTTCGAGGGGAATGGCCACATGGGATTCCTGCACTCCCTGCCGACTCCCTTTGCCATTCCTGGTGGTCGCCCATCTACTGTCTGCCTGGAACATGACAGGAAGCAAGGAACGCCTGTTGGATTAAATTATGTTTATTTAAATACAACAGGACTGACAAGTAAACTCAGGGCGATGAACGTTGGACTGGAATATTACAGTCATTATCTCGGTCAGTATCTCGGATTACCCTGAGTGCATTCTAGATTAGATTACCTACAGTGTGTAAACAGGCCCTTTGACCCAACAAGTCCGCACCGACCCACTGAAGAGCAGCCCACCCAGACCCACTCCCCTACACGCAAAACTGCAGGTAATTTAGCATGACCAATTCACCTAACCTGCACATCTTTGGACTGTGGATGTAAACTGCAGCACCCAGAGGAAACCCATGCAGACACAGCGAGAATGTGGAAACTCCACACACAAACCTGATTCCTGGTGCTGAGGCAGCAGTGCTAACTACTGAGCCACTATGCTGCCCAGCTTCATCTCCCTAACACGATCTTCCAGGAGCTGAAGCTGGGTGCAGTGCCCACACGTGTAGCCATCAGGGCCGATGGAAATCTCCCTGAGCTTCCACATCCCACAAGAGGAGCGTGCGACTGCCCTAAATGCCATCTCGACTGCTGTAACAATGAAGTTAAAAGAACTTTATTGTTACAGCAGTCGACGACGACCAGAGGGGCAGCCGAGACCCGGAAGCAGTTAGTGTAAGCTTACCTGGGTAGGTTTTTTCCCCCTTTAAAAGCGCGAAGGAGAGGAACCCGAGCCACTACACGGGTAGTGCCTCCCACCCGCCCTCCTCCTCTAACCTAATAATAACACCTGTTGTGGTAAGTAGGTAAGTGCTGAATTTTGCTTGTTGTATTCTTTAGCCCCAGTTTTTTTTTTAAAATAAAAGTTAGCTTTAGAGGGATGGCAGTGAAGGCAGTGCAATGTTCCTCCTGCAACATGTATGAGGTGAGGGATGCCATCGACGTCCCTGCCGATTACACTTGCAGGAAGTGCACCCATCTCCAGCTCCTCCAAGACCGTGTTAGGGAACTGGAGCTGGAGTTGGATGAACTTCGGATCATTCGGCAGGCAGAGGGGGTCATAGATCAGAGTTATAGGGAAGTAGTAACTCCAAAGATGGCAGATAGATGGGTGACAGTGAGGGGGACTGGGAGGAAGCAGCCAGTGCAGGGACCCCCTGCGGCCGTTCCCGTCAAGAACAAGTATACCGTTTTGGATACTTGTGGGGGGGGGGGGGTGACTTACCAGGGGTAAGTAACGGGGCTCAGGTCTCTGGCACGGAGCCTGTCCCCGTTACTCAGAAGGGAAGGGTGAAGAAGAGCAGAGCAGTAGTAATTGGGGACTCGATAGTTAGGGGCACAGAGAGGCGGTTTTGTGGGAACGAGAGAGCCTCACGTTTGGTATGTTGCCTCCCAGGTGCAAGGGTACGTGATGTCTCTGATCGTGTTTTCCGGGTCCTGGAGGGGGAGGGGGAGCAGCCCGAAGTCGTGGTCCACATTGGCACCAACGACATAGGTAGGAGGAGTGCCGAGGATGTTAGACAGGCTTTCAGGGAGCTAGGTTGGAAGCTCAGAGTTAGAACGAACAGAGTTGTTGTCTCTGGTTTGTTACCCGTGCCACGTGATAGAGATTCGAGGAATAGGGAAAGAGAACACTTAAATGCGTGGCTACAGGGATGGTGCAGGAGGGAGGGATTCCGGTTTTTGGATAACTGGGGTTCTTTCTGGGGACGGTGGGACCTCTATAAACAGGATGGTCTACACCTGAACCTGAGGGGCACCAGTATCCTTGGGGGGAGGTTTGCTAGTGCTCTTGGGGGGGGGGTTTAAACTAACTCTGCAGGGGTATGGGAACCCAGATTGTAGCTTCAGGGTGCAGGGCCTGGAGTGTAGGGAGGTTAGGAACATGGCATCAATTTCCAAGGAGGGTGTCTGTAAACAGGAAAGTGGCTTGAAGTGTGTATACTTCAATGCAAGAAGTATACGAAATAAGGTAGGTGAACTTGCAGCGTGGGTTGATACCTGGGACTTCGATGTTGTGGCTATTACGGAGACATGGCTAGAACAGGGACAGGATTGGCTGTTGCAGGTTCCAGGATTTAAATGTTTTAGTGGGGTCAGAGGTGGGGGTAAAAGAGGGGGAGGTGTGGCATTGCTTGTCAAAGATAGTATTACAGTGGTGGAAAGGACGATGGATGAGGACTTGCCATCTGAGGTAGTTTGGGCTGAGGTTAGGAATAGGAAAGGTGACGTCACCCTGTTAGGAGTCTTTTACAGGCCTCCTAATAGTCCTAGAATCATTGAAGAAAGGATAGGGAAGGTGATTCAGGAGATGAGTGACAGTAATAGGGTGGTTGTTATGGGGGACTTTAACTTTCCTGATATTGATTGGGAAAGCTATAGCTCAAGTTCGTTAGATGGGTCAGTGTTTGTTCAATGTGTGCAGGAGAGTTTCCTGACACAATATGTAGACAGGCCAACAAGAGGTGAGGCGAAACTGGATTTGGTTCTGGGTAACGAACCAGGCCAGGTGTTAGAATTAGAGGTAGGTGAGCACTTTGGGGACAGTGACCATAATACGGTGAGTTTTACTCTCGTGATGGAGAGGGATAAGTGTGTACTACAGGGCAAGAGTTATAGATGGGGGCAGGGAAATTATGATGCGGTGAGGCATGACTTAGGATGTGTGGCTTGGAAAAGTAGACTCCAAGGCAAGAGTGTAAATGATATGTGGAGCTTGTTCAAGGAGCAACTATTGAGTGTCCTTGATAATTATGTACCTGTCAGGCAGGGAGGAAAGGGTCGTGCGAGGGAGCCGTGGTTTAATAAGGAATTGGAATCCCTTGTTAAATGGAAGAGGGCGGCCTATCTCAAGATGAGACGTGAAGGTTCAATTGGGGCGATTGAGAGTTATAGGGTAGCCAGGAAGGACCTGAAGAGAGAGCTAAGAGCAGCAAGGAGGGGACATGAAAGGTCCTTAGTCGGTAGGATTAGGGAAAACCCTAAGGCTTTCTATAGGTATGTTAGGAAGAAAAGAATGACTAGGGTAGGAATAGGTCCAGTCAAGGATAGTAGTGGGAAGTTGCGTGTGGAGGCGGAAGAGATTGGGGAGACACTGAATGAATACTTTTCTTCAGTATTTACTCAAGAACAGGGCATTGTCGTCGATGTGAATACTGAGTCACAAATAAGTAGAATGGATGGCTTTGTGGTATGTAGAGAAGAGGTGTTGGAAATCCTGGAAAAGGTGAAAATAGATAAGTCCCCTGGGCCTGATGGCATTTATCCTAGGATTCTCTGGGAAGCAAGGGAGGAGATTGCAGAGCCATTGGCCTTGGTTTTTATGTCCTCTTTGTGTACAGGAGTAGTGCCAAAAGACTGGAGGCTAGCAAATGTGGTTCCCTTGTTCAAAAAGGGGAGTAGGGATAACCCGAGTAACTATAGGCCGGTGAGTCTCACTTCTGTTGTGGGCAAAGTCTTAGAGAGAATTGTAAGGGATAGGATTTATGCACATCTGGATAGGAATAATGTGATCAAGGATAGTCAGCATGGTTTTGTGAAGGGCAGGTCGTGCCTCACAAACCTTATTGAATTCTTTGAAAAGGTGACAAAGGAGGTTGATGAGGGGAAAGCGGTAGATGTGGGATATATGGATTTTAGTAAGGCGTTTGATAAGGTTCCCCATGGTAGGCTACTGCAGAAAATACGGAGATATGGCATTGAGGGTGAGTTGGAGGTTTGGATTAGGAATTGGCTGGATGGAAGAAGACAGAGGGTAGTAGTTGATGGCAAAGTTTCTTCATGGAGTGCCGTCACTAGCGGTGTTCCGCAAGGATCTGTTTTGGGACCATTGCTGTTTGTCATTTTTATAAATGACCTGGAAGAGGGGTTAGAAGGTTGGTTGAGCAAGTTTGCGGCTGATATGAAAGTCGGAGGAGTTGTTGACAGTGAGGAAGGATGTGGCAGGTTACAGCAGGATATAGAGAAGCTGCAGAGCTGGGCAGAAAGGTGGCAAATGGAATTCAATGTAGCTAAGTGTGAGGTGATTCACTTTGGTAAGAATAACAAAAAGATGGGGTACTGGGCTAATGGTCGGATACTTGGTAGTGTGGATGAGCAGAGGGATCTTGGTGTCCATGTACACAGATCTCTGAAAGTTGCCACCCAGGTAAATAGTGCGGTGAGGAAGGCATATGGTGTACTGGCTTTTATTGGTAGAGGAATTGAGTTCCGGAGTCCTGAGGTCATGATGTAGTTGTATAAGACTCTGGTGCGGCCGCATCTGGAATATTGTGTGCAGTTTTGGTCGCCATACTATAGGAAGGATGTGGAGGCACTGGAACGGGTGCAGAGGAGGTTTACTAGGATGTTGCCTGGTATGGAAGGAAGATCGTATGAGGAAAGACTGAGACACTTGGGGCTGTTTTCATTAGAGAAAAGAAGGTTTAGGGGTGACTTGATTGAGGTGTACAAGATGATTAGGGGGTTAGATAGGGTTGACAGTGTGAACCTTTTCCCGCGTATGGAGTCGGGTATTACAAGGGGGCATAGCTATAAATTAAGGGGGGGTAGATATAGGACTGAAGTTAGGGGTAGGTTCTTCACTCAGCGAGTCGTAAGTTCATGGAATGCCCTGCCAGTAGCAGTGGTGGGCTCTCCCTCTTTATGGGCATTTAAGCGGGCATTGGATAGGTATATGGAGGATAGTGGGTTAGTATAGGTTAGGTGGGCTTGGATCGGCGCAACATCGAGGGCCAAAGGGCCTGTACTGCGCTGTATTCTTCTATGATCTATGTTCTAACTTTATTTGAGTTTCCCTGTACATTTTGCTGAACTGGAGCTGTCCAAAGCCTCTCGTGTAAAAGCCTTACTGCTTACTCTGCTACCAACGGCGTGTCTCTCTACACCTCCACATTTAATTTTGGTCAGGAAAAGGAGACACGACAGTGATGTAGTGTTTAGGCCTTCAGCACTCCTTGACACCTGGCCCGTGACTACCTGCTACCCAGCGCAGGTCGCTGCTCGGCCTTGGAGAGTGTCTTGCTGAAGTCTTCCTTCTGGTAGTGGTGACTGTGGCGATGCAAATCCTCACCCCAACAGGCAATCCATGTTATCACAGTCCTCTCGTACTTTCTGTCTATTACTATCGCGTTTATGAATTCCTCGAATTCCTCGATTGCATTCCAAACCGTGTCTCACTCCATAGTAAGAGAGGTTGATGTTCTTGTGAATACAGGGCAATTGGAAAAGAACACCATTAGACTTCGGGGCAACAAAATTTCTATCCGCTCACTGAGTCTGCTTTTCCTTCGATTAGGTTATATTTATTTTGTTAATCCCCCATTCCACTTTCCTGTGATTTCCCCGTAACACTTGTATAAAAATCTGTCTGTCTCAGCCTTGAAGATATTTAATGATCCAGCCTCAACAGCTTTCCGAATTTTCTACAATTGTTTCCTTTTCACTGATGTGAGACTTGGCCTTTAATCTGGTGATTTGCCCACTCAATCTTACATAAAATTCCAATTCTTCCTCAACTCCTGTATCAATTTGATCATGGGTCTAACGGTCACTCTCCCTGAATCCAGAAACTGCTTCTCCAAACTGAAGACCGATTCGTAGGATGTGTTTAATATATACTGTGGCTCTGTGAACAGGCTGTCCCCTTAGTCCCTAATTCTCCCATTCTTTCCTGCGTTACCCTCTTCCCCTTAATAAACTAAAAAAAGACTATTGATTCTTGCTAATCTTACCCGCTAATGTTTTATCACCCCTCCTTCTGCTCTTCCACTGATATTTTAAGTTTAGCCCTAAGCTTTCTATATTCTTTTATGACCTTCATTGACATGCTCATTGGTACCAGATTTAAGCTTCTCTTTCCTTTTTCATCCTGTTCGGGATTTGTGTCGACATCTGAAGTTCTCAGGGCCTGTTTTCCTAATCTTTTCTGCGGTGTAACATGCTGGGCCGACACTGTCATCAATTCCATTTTAATCAAATGATCCCCCAACCCCCGCCCCACCTTGTTCTGATACAGTTTCACCCAGAAGCAATTGCTTCTGTCATTTTTTCCCATAAAACCTGTCTCCCCAATGCAAAAAGCTCTTATTTTTCTAACATTTGTAGGGTCTTTTCCTTAGAAAAGTCAAAATGTGTGATATCACGGTCACTGGTCCTATAAAGCTCTCTCACTTCTGCCTGGAACAGCTGAATGGCTTCGTTCCCCACAGTGAGGCCCAGCACTGCACTGCCCATTGTTGTATCTGCTCTATGTTGATATAAGAAGCTCTCGGGAATAAATGTCAAAACACCTGCCCCCTCTTAAAAAGTTATCACTGACCTAATGAATATTTGGAATAGACATGCCTGAATATAATGATCCTATTATTGTTTTTGCACATCTCAGTAACTTGGTTATATACCTGCTCCCCTAATTTCCGTTGTCCGGGGGTCTATAATATATCCCTAGCAGGCTTTCTGTCATGGTTTTGAACCTGAGCTCTAACCACCACGCCTCATTAGAAGATCCTTTCAAGATATCGTCCCTTCTTCCGCCAGTAACTGACTCCATCATTAATAAGGCAACACCATCTCCTTTTTTTTACCCTCTCTCCTGTCCTGACAATCGTTCTGGTACCACGGAATATTGAGTTGTCAGTCCCGACATCCCTCAAACACATCTCTGTAATGGGAAAAATGTCACACTTCCGCATGTCACCTCGTTTCCATATCATATCTGTCTGTCTGATCATATTACCAGCAACCTGGAATATATCACATGGAATATTCTGTACCTCGGAGTTCTTCAGTCGTTCCTGTTCGTTATCAACCTGTCCAATTCATGAACCAAAATTGTAACTCTGGGACTGAATGAATATTTTTTGAATTTGAATTTCGTTTTTAGTAAATGTGTTCATCAAATGCAACTTTCCAGAATTAAACAGTCAGCTCCAGATACAACGAGTTTCTGCTGATTAGTTCCCTGCTCAGTGTGCAGAGGGGCAGCCCTCAGTAATGGAGAAAGTGAGGACTGCAGATCCTGCTGATCAGAGTCGAAAATTGTGGCGCTGGAAAAGCACAGCCAGTCAGGCTGCATCTGAGGAGTAGCAGAGTCAAAGCGTTGGGCATCTGCCCTTCCCATGTTTTCCATTCCATAATACATAAGATATTGGGAACCATACTTGCTCAGGAAGGCAGCACTGCACAGAACCCTGAAATGGAAAGCAGTCAATCAGTTGGTTGGACAGGGAATAAACAAGTTGAGGTGAAATACAGACTGATTGAAGTACAAACATAAGGATAGATAAATCCCACGGCCAGACAGGAAACACGTAGGTCACTACAGGAAGAGAGGCAAGAGATTTCTCTGCCTTTGGCGATGGTCTTTGCGTCTTCATTCACCATTGGAGTTTTTCAGTTGATTGGAGGGTGGCAAATGTTACTCCCTTGGTCAGACAACGAAACAGGGATTGTCTTGAGAATGACAGACCAGTCAGTCTTACATCAGTATTGGGCAAAGTATTGGAGAGGATTCTGAAAAACCATAGTGCGATTAGAAATAGTCAGCATGGCTTTGTGAGGGGCAGGTCATACCTCACAACTCTTATTGGACTCTTTGAGGATGGGATTAAGCACACTGAAGAAGGTAGAGCAGTGAATGCAGAGTTCATGGATTTTAACAAGGTGTTTGATTAGATTACATTACAGTGTGGAAACAGGCCCTTCGGCCCAACAAGTCCACATCGACCCGCAACCCACCCATGCATGCATTTACCCCGACCTAACACTACGGGCAATTTAGCATGGCCAATTCACCTGACCTGCACATCTTTGGACTGTGGGAAGAAACCGGAGCAAACCCACGGGGAGAACGTCATTAATTAGCCTGTGGCGGGAATTGAACCCGGTTCTCTGGCGCTGTGAGGCAGCAGTGCTCACCACTGTGCCACCGTGCCGCCCACAGTTTGATAAGCTTCCCCGTGGTAGTTTCATTCAGAAAGTAAGGAGGCATGACATACAGGGAGACCTATCTGTCTGGATACAGAATTGGCTAGCCCATAGAATATAGAGGGTGGTGGTAAATGGGAAGTATTCCGTGTGGAACTAGGTGAGGAGTGGTGTTCCATAAGGATCGATTCTGGGAACTCTGCTGTTTGTGATTTTGATAAATGACTTGGATGACGAAGTGGAAGGGTAGGTTGGTAAGTTTGATGATGTAACACCGGTTGGTGGAATTGTGGATAATGTGGAGGGCTGTTGTAGTTTGCAACAGGACATTGACAAGATACAGGACTCAGCTGTTAAGTGGCAGATGGTGTTCAATATGGAAAAGTGGGATACGATTCATTTTGGAAGGTCGAAGTTGAATACAGAATACAGGGTTAAAGGCAGGATTCTTACATTGTGGAGGAACGGGGAATCATATGGTCCATGGCATAGCTCCCACAAAGTTGCTACCCAGGTTTATAAGGTTGTTAAGAAGGTGTTTGATGTGTTCATTAGCCGAGGGATCGAGTTTAACAGCTGCGAGGTTATGCTGCTACTCTATGGATCCCTGGTGAGTCCACACTTAGAATATTGTGATCGGTTCTGGTTGCCTCGTTATAGGAAAGATGTGGAAGCTTTGGTGAGGGTGCAGAGGAGATTTATCAAGATGCTGCCTGTACTATAGGGCATGTCTTACAAAGAAAATTCGAGGGGGCTCGGGTTTTTACCTTATTGGAACGAAGAAGAATGGAAAGTTACTTGACAGGGGTGTTCAAGATGATGAGAGGCATAGATAGAGTGGACAGCCAGAGACTTTCTCCCAGGGTGGAAATGGCTCTCGAGGGGGCAAGATTTTAACGTAATTGGAGGAAGATTTAGGGGAGATGTCAGAGGGAGCTTCTTTACACAAAGAGTGGTGAGTGTGTGCAATGAACAGACAGCAGTTGTAGTAAAGTCAGCTATATTAGGGATATTTAATTGGATAGGCAAATGAATGTTAGTATAATGAAAGGTAAGTAGGTTAGTCTGATCTTAGAGTAGGATAGAAGGATGACAGAATGTCAAAGGCCGAAGGGCCTGTACAGTGCCGCACTGTTCTATGTTCCCAGTTTCACCCAGCTTGATGATTCTCATTAATTGTTGAATGTGTGAGGGAGTGATGTGTATGAGATCAGGAAGCTTTGGAGGGGTGTAAGGCCAAAACCTCCAGTTATGGTGTGAATTGTTACAGTCACTTGAAAGCCAGTATAATATGCGTGGTTACTTAAAGCAGACAGAATCTGCCAAGTTCAGTTATTAATGTGATTTTTGGATTGCTGTTTGCTGCTGGTTACTTCACATAAATTCTACTGTGTGATCCATGTAGTAATCTCTGACCATTCACAAAGATGTACAATTTTATTTTGATACTGGAGAATGCGAAGGTGACATTTATTGGATATGGATTTACAGGTTTCTTTGTGAGACACAAGGCACTACAATAGATCGTCAACTTGTTAATGTCTCCACCCGTGTGTGATCCGGGGTGCATGTGCATGGAGTCTGGGAGGCAGGTCAGGTTTCATCACCATAGGTAACTTGTATGGTGTGATTCTGGCTCTCCATGTCAACACGTCTGGTCTCTGGGCCAGGCTCTGACTGAAGATGAATTTTAAAATTTGGTTGATGGTCAGCCATTAGTATCTAACCTGGACAACATTTGTACCGACACTGAGACCAGTGATAGTCTGTTGATGTGTTCTCCCCCTGCCCAAGGTGATTCCAAATTATTTGTTTTGAAGTAATGTTTGACTGACTGACCTGAACCAGGTTAGAAGCTCTATGCACAGATTTTGGAACAGGCCACTGAGTGTCTCTGTATCACAGGCAGCTGTGAGGTCCAATAACACTGTAAATGATGTCAGATAGATTGGAAGTAATTTTCAGCATAGCTTTTTGCAAGGTGTTGACTTTACTGACCAGAACAATAATCGGATGTTTGCTATATTTTATGAATTGGGCAAAACTAAGCTGTGAATGATAATCATTCAACTGAACTATAATCTCTTAAATCAATTATGTTGATTCTATATTTATGGAACTGAAATATAAACTCCTGTCAAGATTTTCTAATACAGAAATAAAGTATGTACATTTTATTTTTTCGAAGAAAGAACATAACACTTGTGGTGATCAGAATTAGATATTCAATGTCAGGATTCAAAGCAATGATTTGCCACTCCAATATTTTTAAAGTGGTTGACTCCTGAATGATTACATGTTCAGAGTGAGCAAACGATTGAACATACAAATAGAATTAGCGTTCTTATACATTTTAAATAAACAATCAGTTTAATTTCTCACTGAAATGTGCGATCTTCAGCTATTTTCCAGCAATATAAAAATAGCAATAATTCAACATGGACTGTGAATATTAAGCTAAATAAATTATTTGTGTTATTAAATCTTAGTGCATAATAATTTGAAAACTTCCAATTTTCAGAATGAATGATGTTTAATACGAAATGTGGAGAGTGAAAAATAACAACGAACATAATATAGTGACAGTGAAAAGTCAGACATTTCCAAAGGGTTTTGTGACAAGCAATGATATATTTGTTTTAGTAATTGGAAAACAACATGTAAAATATTCATGTTCTGAGTAATAATTAGACTTCATAATGAAGCTGACCTTGCAATACTTGCATTTTAAATGCTTATGCTGCACTAAATAATCAGATATTTGCGATCATTTACAACGTGAAATAATTGGATACTGACTTTTATTCATAGCTGGCATATAATAGAGTACAAAACTTCAAAGTACAGGAGGAGGTCATTGGCCATTATGTATGAATCAGCTCCAAAAATGTCTTCCAAGCACCCCCCATTTGCCAGCCCTCTCTCTGTTGCCCGTTACATGAATAATTTCCAAATATATATCCAGTTCTCTTTTGAATTTTCATCCACAACTTTCCCAGCCAGACAATTCCAATTTGTAACAACATTCTAAATAAAGACGTTTTGCCTTATTTCACGCCCAGCTGTTTTGCTGACAACATTGTGATTAGAATCCCTTGATGCTGTAATGCCAACTAATAGAGTATTCTTTTTCTACTCTGCGACTTTTTTCATACTTTTGAGCTCCACAATAAATTCACATCTTTGTCTGTTCTGCTCCAGGAAAAAATAAGCCTTGCAAGAACTATAACAAACACTACACGGAAAACAAGCAGAAAACTAGTCACCAGGATATATGAACATCAACTAGCTACAAAAGACATGATCCCAACACTAATTTCTTAAGTACCGATGAGGAAGTACGCCACTTTGACGAGGTCTGCATATCCATTCTAGGATAGGCCAAACAGAGACAAGCACAAGAATTCCTAGACACATGGCATTCCGACCGGAACTACATCAACATACACATTACTTTTGACTCCATCGACCATCCTCTGAGAAAAAGGGCCAGAAATGACATCATAGACAAAGGAAATTACATCACCAACCCAAGGAAACCGAAACATTTAAATAGAAAGTGGGAGATAACACCAGCACTTCACAGGAGGCTCACTTACTGAGTACAGTCAATGGAACAAACTAGGAACTGCCATTAGCTATTGCTTCAGAATATATCTACGTGTTCGTGGCTGCCACCACATAGAATAATTGAATGAAAATGCGAGCCTGCACCACCAAGTGCATATCCAAAGGCTTTTTAAAAGTTTGTGAGATAACCTGATCAATCACCCGCCTAGGAAATGCATTCCAGACACATATCACCAGGGGCAGAACGGCGGCTTAGTGGTTAGCACTCCTGCCTTAGAGTTCTGGGGACCCAGGTTTGATTCCAGCCTCGGGTGACTGCCTATATGGATTTTGCACATTCTCCCCGTGTCCGCGTGGGTTTCCTCTAGGGACTCTGGTTTCCTCCCACAATCCAAAGATGTGCAGGTTAAGTGAATTGGCCATGCTAACTTGCCCAAAGTGTTCAGGGATGTGTAGGTTAGGTGCATTAGTCAGGGGTAAATATAGGAGGAATGTGTTTGGGTGGGTTACTCTTTGGAGGGTCATTGTGGACTTGTTGGGCCGAAGGGCCTATTTCAACACTGTAGGAACTTTATATTCTATGTCTGTGCCACCCTCTCAGTTCAATACAGATGCCACAACCCTCTCTCAATCCCCTGCCTTTTACTTTAAGAATGTTTCCCTTTGTTTTTGACAATTCTAGTAAGGTAAACAGCTGTTGTCTGTTCATCCTCTCCATACCCCTTATGATCTTGTATTCCTGTGCCAGGTTTCCTCCTCAACGTTCCCTGCTGCAAAGAAAAAAAGAGCAAGTTTAGCCCTCGCCCTTCAAAATTTGAATACTCACTTGTCTTGTTAATTCAGATGTGCATCATCTTACATTTATCAGTGTTAAACTTCATCTGCCATTAATCTGCACATAGAAATCACCTGTTTATATCGTCCTGAGGCTAACCCTTTCCTCCTCACTGTGAAGAACCCAGCTAATCTTTGTGTCATCCACAACATTAGTTATCATTCCACTGCCATCCATCTTCCATATTCTCACCATCATCATTTATGAATATCACAAACAAACCTTGATTTCCTTCCTATTCTCCACATGTTATTCACAAAGGAATAATTAAGAATTCCAGCCTCTTGTTGTTCTTATTTTGGGGGAATTTACAGAGTGACGTAGTTAACACCTATTATGTGTGTGCTGCAAATACCATTTTCGACACGAAGTTGAACTCACCTTTTACACTCTGTTCCTCAGCTTGTCTTATTCATAAAGTTTGTAACTAATTTAGGATGAACTACGGTTTGGTACCTTGCACTGGAACATTAGCCTTTCGTGTGGCACTGTCCTTTGTAACAATAGTCAGAACTGAAGAAATGTTTCATCTGCAGCATGGACACAGATTCATTGCTCGTATCAGTTAATGTGATGAGGATAAATATTCAATTAAATTCTATGTTATGGACAAACTGCAGGAGATCAAATCATATTCTCACGTCGACCTTGAATTGGAAGCAAATTCATCCTGTTAAAAAAATTTAAAATGTTGAGACACAACACCAGGGGAGAAAAAAAACACGTAACCTGCATTTGATGGAGATAAAAAACTACAGAGTGAATGTACAATCTGATAAAGAATCAAGTGATAGACAAAGAAGTACATCAAATCTGAATTTTCAATGGAATCAGAGCCCAATTTTCCTGAACAGTGGCGGTTTTCACCCAACCTCACTTTTCCAAAACAAGCGTTACCCAGTCACTAAAACTTCATTAGCCATTCTTCCTCCCCTTCCTACTCTTTCTTTACACTCCTACTTCCCTTGAATTACCCCTTCTGCTGCCACACACTCTTCCACTGATGATATCTCTTCAGACCATTCTTCTGCCACTCCCACTGTAAGTTACACCAGTTCCCTAGTTAATCCCACTTCCACTGGCCATCCCTTACCCCGTTTTGCTTTCCAACTGGGGTGATGAGAGTTCCTGGCTTCTGTGCTTCTATTGGTCATCAGTGAATGATGAGATTGAGATTATCAATGCCCAATGTCTAATAGTGTATGTCTGTCATTGTCCAATGCACTGTGAATAAGGTATTTTTTTCCCCAAACAGCGTGGAACGTTTTTTTCTGTCTCTCTGTCACAGCGCTTAACCAAACAGCCTCATCCCAAAGAGGAAACACCTCTCCTTAGAATCAGACGTCCATGCATCTGTTTGTCATTTAATGTTGCGAGGACAGTGGCCACATTGTTCAATAAGCCGTGTTCTATCCTTTTTCTCTTTGGTATTTTAACTGATTTTCCAATGTCAGTTGAGGTGAGATCAGAGTAACTTCCCTTGCCATCAAAGTAGCATTTGACTCATGTAGCATCATTGATCCTCAGGAAACTGCGGTCAACGGGAATCGGAGGATATTCTGCGCTGGTAATTTCATCAATGAACAATGACACCTTCCGCAGAACTATTGGGGATGACAAATAAACTCTGCCTTTGCTAGTGCCATCCAAAACCAAGGATGGATTTGTCTTATTAATAACATCAAGATACATTCAGTTTTCACAGTTTGGTCTAACGTCTCAGAAAAGTAAGACCTTGCTGGTTGAGTGTCACCCCAATGAAATCAGAGCATTACAATAAGATAACGATTCCGATTATTTTCAATCACTTACTTTCTGATCGTGCAATGTCAGTGCCACTGAGATCAATATTTTCTCTTCCCAACAGCATCACATCACATTTGTTCAAGGCTGCACTATTCCCCAATTTTACTTCATTCTCTAGCTCATAACTTAGAGATGCCTATTAGCCTCTGGAACCTGCCACCCCACCCATGCCCTGCAATCTGAGTCCATCCCCTCCCCCAAGCCCATCTCCTGTCGTGTATTCACCATCCCTCCTAACCTTCCACGCTCTAATGCTGAATGTTCTGTACTCAACAAAGTTTTCAGCTTTATCCTTCTGTGCCCCACTTTTATGAATTTCAGGAACGACATAATGTTGAACTCCTCTTCCACCGTCTTCTCCTCGGTGTCCATTTATTTGGGCAAGAGTCCACTCCCCATCCCATAGAACGTTCGCCCAACTCCAACACTCTCCCCCCACCTGGATCCATTCCTCTGGCGTTTACTTGAACTCAATCTGTTCATTGAGAACGCTCCATGGGAGTTTGGTTGTCTTAAATTTTCTGTATCCCCCTCACCCTAACCAACCTATCACCCTCTGAACAGACTGTACGCTGTATGCTTCGATCCAACACTGACTATGTTATTCACCCTGTGCCGATAAGGTTGGTGTTGCTGTAGTCTGGTGGACTCACCTCTACATTTCAGAGGCTGAGTGCCAGCTCTCAGATACCTCGATATATCACCTGCTGGTCCATAACCCTACCATGGCACATCAGGCTATTTTATTAACTAAATCTGACCACATTTCATTTGGAGATTCCCACTCACTCGCCCATTCCCCATTCACCCCCACCTAACAGTCCCGAAACTCATGGTCCTCTGATAGCAGAGTTCGTTTTTATCTCCTCCTGAAAATCCACAAACAGAACTGCCTGGTAAGACCCATTGCTTCAGACTGCTCCTGCCATTCAGAGGGGTTGCATGGATATACACGTGGGCCCAAGTTATGCCTGTTCCTTCATGGGGTACGTAGACCATTCCCTGTTCCAGTTCTATTCCAGCCCCCAACCACAACTCTTTGTCCGATACGTAGATAATATCATCACTGCTGCTCCTCTCTCTTGTCCAGAATTGGAAAAGTTCATCGTTTCCAATTTGCACCCCTCTCTCATTTTCACCTGGTCTATGTCTGACTCCTCCCTTCCTTTCCTCGACATCTCTGCTTCTATTTCTGGGGATAGACCGGTCACTGATATCCTGTATTAACCCACCAACTCCCACAGCTACCTGGAGTATACATCCTCACATCCTGTTTCCTGCAAAGTCTCCATTCCATTCTCCCAGTTCCTTCGTCTCCACCGCATTGCTTCTGATGATGTCAACTACAAAAATGTGGCCTCTGAAATGTCCACCTTCTTTCTCAACCGAGAATTCCCCAGCACTGTTATTGACAGGGCCCTCAACCAGTTCTGTCCCACCTCCTGCACTTCTACCCTCACCCTCTCTCCTCCCTCCTGCAACAGCGTTAGAGTTCTCCCTGTCATTACCTACCATCCCACCAGCATTCACATGCATAAGATCATCAGTCTGCAATTCCCCCACCTCCAGCAAGATGCCACCACCAGACACATATTTGCCTCCTCTCCCTTTTTCACCTTCTGAAGTGACCATTTCCTCCAGAACACCCTGGTCCGCTCGTTATTCACTGCCCACACCTCCCCCCGCCCCACCATCTCCCCTACCCCCCATCACAGGTACATTTCACTTTCCCCTGCTGGAGGTGTTACACTTTCCCATTTACCTCCTCCCTCGTCACTAACCAAGGGCCCAAACATACCTTCCAGGTGAAGCAGCATCCTATCAACATTTCCCACAATCCGATCTACTATATTATCTGCTCACATTGTAGTCTGCTCTACATTGGGGAAACTAAAGGTAGACTGGGTGAACACTTCACAGAATATCAAAGCTGTACCTATGCAAAAATCCCTGAGTTTGCAGTTGACTGCCAGTTTAATGCCCCATCCTGTTCCCTGGCCAATATCTCTGTGTCAGGCTTGCTGCAGTGTTCCAGGACATTTCAACGCAAGCTGGAAAACAACACCTCATTTTCCGTGGGCGGACTCTGCAGCCATTCAGACTCAAAATAATGTTCGAAATTTTAGGGACTGAGCTCCTCAATGCCCCTACCCATAGACCAGGCCTAGTTCTCACGTGGTCTTCCATTACTCACCCCCAATTGTTAGCTACTAACAGTCTCCATTAACAGCTATTCAGTCTCTGCTGTATATTAATCAACATTTTCAGGACTACCATCTGTTCTGATGAAGGGCCACTGAACTAGAAACGTTAACTCTGATTTCTCTGCACAGATGCTGCAGACCTTTTGCAGCAACTTCGGTTTTTGTTTCAACAATGTCTCACAATGTCTTTGTATCACAACGCAATACGTCATGGATATTTGGAGCTCTGTCAAATATAGGAACTTTGTAATTTCTCGTTTAATGTCCATAAACAAATATTCGAGATTCGACTAAGATAGCAACTTTGCTTATATCGTTCAGATCAGTCAATTTGTCACAGTTCAGAAAGAAAAAGAATTCGATAGAGGGAAACTCAGCAGGTCTGGCACCCTCCGAGCAGAGATACACAGAATTAACCTTTGATTTCAGTATGACTTTTTCAGAACAGTGTCACATCATATTCGATATGTTAACTCTTTCTCTCTGCAGATACTTCCTCATCTGTTGCGCTTCTACCATCATTTTCTGTTTGTATTTCATGTATCCGTATCACTATATTTCATGTTTCTTGACAGGGTACATGCTGAATTTGGTTACACATGCACAATGTAGTCCTTTCCTGTTCCTATTATAGGTGATGCGTCGGTGACACCTGTGTTACGGCCGATATCTGTTTCTTCTTTAAGATGCAAAGGATAGAAGAATATTTTTCTGATTATCCTGTAAATCTCAGGAACTCCACTTTGTTTGAAAATACATTTTAGAGGCAGCTGAAATTTCATGAGATAACAGGAATAGATTATTGATGGTGGAGCACTCTGTGTCCTTCGTTGAACGAGCTTGTCTACCCGCTCTCCAACGGCTTTGATTCCATATCACAGAATTATTTACAGCAAAAGTGGGGGAAACTCAACCCATTGTCTCTTCCAGCTTGGAATGACTATATCTCTACTGTTCGTCTCCTGTATTGTCCCCATTGCCCTTCACATTTTTTTACGAGTATCTGCTTTTAATTGTAAGTATCCTGCCAGATATGAACAAAACGATAAATCTCAAACAATAAAAAAGCAGAATGTAGAGGGCAAGCTCAGCAGGTCTGGCAGTATCTGTGAAGAGAAATCAAAGTTAATGTTTCAGGTCCGGTGAATTTACTCAATCTGTATTCCCAATGATTAAATGGTATGTATAAAATATAGTTCACTTTATCACATGTAATATTATCATTTTAGTTCACATTGGCATTCAGCATTGCATCTCCCAAATGTTGATTGTTTCCTTGCTATGCATTAGATTTAATTCTGTCTGTCAGAAAGAGGGATGATGACTGGGGAATATCATTGCACTCCCTATGCAGTCTCCACAGCCACTGCTCCCATTCCGCCCTATCTCCCAGCCAATAACATGTTCATTCGAACCTGACTCATTAATTCATAAGTCTAAATGAATAAGTTCATTGTAATTATCACTTTTAGTGTTGGACTGAGGCCAAAATGTGTAAAAAATAATACGGTTTAGAGCAAATGAAACTGCATTTAGAAGTCTGTCAATTTATATAAATAAATTACTGAAGCATATTCCCTTTGGAAGTTCCAAAGTTGCCTTATTAGAGCAGTGAGAGGAACATTCGGAGAAGTCCACACTTCCTGTCCATGTTCAGGGCGACTGTTCCCAATGACAGTCTGTTCGCTAGCGTTTGTTCCCGTGGAGAAGAGATCAGCACAGTAACAACATCCTGACTGTGATTCTTTTGGGGGGTGGGGTGGTGGAAGGATTTTTGGAGAGATGGTTACAGCATAGTAAATGGAAAACAGAGCAGAATCATGTAGCCTACAAAATGAAAATATTCGTATTCTCCCTCACAAGCGATTGGTGATGGGAGATGTGACCGATAGCCAGCAATGTCAACATTTAGTCCAGTCCAGGTATATTGTGAACTGAATGTGCTATATTGAAAGCTGTATTGCTCTGACTGTGGTTGATGTCAGTCTCCATGCAATGCAACTGTGTCACTGCAGGGTTTCACTCTCCTATTACTAAGACGCTTCATTCAGTGCGCTATCCCACTGTAGTAACAGATGCATCAGCTCCAACAGTAACAGAGATCAACAGCTGCATAGATCTGAATCTGAGAATAGCGGACTTGAACATTACAACAATGGAGAGGAGGTTTTCCTTGAGTCTTTTCCCCTCTTGGAGAGTTCTACCATATCGGATATGCAGTGCTGATGATTATTCTGGGCGGGGTGGACGGTGTGCGACTCACCTATTCTCGTTATTGTCGGTGTTCTCGACCTCTGTCCATTCATTAATCCCATAAACAAGCTGGAACTTCGTTGCAATTTCTGTTACCTATATTTGTCAGAGAAAAAAACTATTGTCTTCAGTTTCAATTGCAGTCTTCATTTATTACCCATGAATTGCAGACCCCTCCCTTAAAAACATGTGCAAACAAAACTGTGCACAACCTCGAGATCCCTTTTTGCCCTGAACTGATTTATGTCTCCTGTTCTGTCTGTCACCAAACCTGTCCACTCCTAGCTCCTAATATCCCCAACCTTCATCTCTGTGTCAGTATTGTTGCTGAACAAACCATTGGCTGCAAGTTGGTAAAATTCAGACATAATGTTTCAAGCTCTCTTCTGACCACATTTCCGATTATAAATATTTCAATCATAAAATTGTTCTTGTCTCGGAAGTTACTTCATGATTAGGACAATGAATGAATGTAGGAATGTCGCTGGATGTAATTCAGAAGCTAAGCGTATTAAACGAAAGATATTGTTTCAAGTGATTTGTTTCAAGTCCACCACAGCTGATGACAGAACTTAAATAAAAATGATAAGAATTCGAATAAAAGTGAATTTCACGAAAAACAATATTAAAAGCAACATTTTGTATGAAAACCTTCATCTTTCACTGATCACCTTCGGTAAAGAAATCTAATGTTATTACCCGGTCTGGGTTAATTGTGACTTGAGACCCATGTGCTTTGCTTTATATTGGCTTGTGGAATGGCCTCATGATCAAAGCAATTAGTGATGGTAACCAAATGCTGTCCTTCCCACGAATGCCAACATCCCACGAATTAACAAAATTGAAGGCGAAATCAAATAATGGAAGATGCTGAAAATCTGAAATTATAGAAAGAAACGCAAAGAAACGAACAGAAAGTGCTGGGGAACTTTCCTGAACTGAAAGCAGCTGGAAAGGAGTGTGATTAATACTGGTGATGGGAAGTCTGCTTTGAAGGGGAGGAGGAATCAATAGAGAAAGAGGGATATAGAAGAAAAAAGAGGAAACAAAGAGAATGATGATCAGCTGGGCTGGAAATAAAATGTGAGATTCACCTCATTTATTTTTCACCTTTCCCATCTTCCTGAATATCATGCCCTTGAAATACAGGTATCCCCGCTTTTCAAAAGTTAGCTTTTCGCCACATTCCTTTCCGAATGACTTACATTGGGACATTGTTTCGCTAACCAAAAGAAATCCGAACAGGATTTTCACTTTTACGAAGAAAGCCGAAAATGTTCCCATATAAATCAGTGCGACTGCACTTCATGCCATATCCGCTTGTGAACGGTTTGTAGGAAGACTCTACTTAGAAATAGTGAGGGAAAACTGTATAAATCTATGATCATGTTTGAAGCGATTTGATTCCCTCTGTCTGTCCTCCCTAAGTGTGGTCATCTTTTTATATTCATTAATTAGATATGGGTATCTCTGACTGGGGCAGCATTCGTTCATTTTTCCAGTTGCCCTTGAGAAGACCTTGAGCCCCTGCAGTCCACGTGCTTGATCTGATTTGGTTTCATTTAGTTTAGTCAAACGTACAATGGAAAGGTTTGTTTTTATCGTAGTGCAGGCACAAGACCCTAAACAAAAAAAAACAGAGATCACAGGGTCCTTGGACAGAGTGAAGTATACAAGGTTACAGCTTCACAGGAGGTGGGCAAAGTAAGATCGACATTAGTAAGATTAATATTATTTGAAAAGTGCGAGATGTCAATTTGTCAGCCTAATAATGGTAGGGAAGGAAGTGTTCCTGAGTATGTTGGTCCATGTTTTCAAGTCTCTGTGTTGTCCTCCCTGTTGGAAGAGGTTATAGGAGATCATTACTGTTTTGGGAGAGATCTTTGATGTTGCCAGCCTTTCTGCGACAATGACAAGTATAAATGGATGGAAGGTTGTCTTCTGTGATGGTCCGGACTGTGCACACAGCCGTCTGTAGTTTCTTATGGTCCTAAGCAGAGCAGTTACCATGTCAGGTCATTGTGCACCCGAATAGAATGCTTTGAGTTGCCAGTAAACGGAACCTTGGGAGATGGGTGGTTTCAAAATAGTTAGATTTAACAATTGGCTGTTAAATGGGTACCCACGTTCTGGTTGCTGTTGCTGTTTTGACAACAATTGAAATTTAACTGATAATTTTAAATTATTTCCTTCAATATCAAAACTTTGTTGAGTGTATTGTATTGCCAATATCGAACCAATGAGCCATCACCAGCTTCAAACGAATAGAGAAGCCACCACCATCACAACGAAGGAGAAAGAGACAGAAACAAAGGGAAGGAGAGAGATAACACAGCAAGGGAAACAGATGGACAGTCAGTCAAAGAGAGAATTGAAACAAAACAAGGAAACAAGCAGTCACATGTGCAGGGAGAAGGGAAGATAATAGGTTCAGGGAAAGAAACAGAAGACAGGGAAAAGGAAAACACAGGGAAACAGACAGTGTGAGAGAAACAGGGAGATACAAAGATCACAGGGAGCTGGGGATAGGGTCAAGGGGAGCTAGGGGAAAGGGAGGAGCTGGGGTGAGGACCGGAGAGACCTGGGCGTGAGCACTGGAGAGAGGTGAGGATTTATTTTGTCCTCGGAAGATCATGGTAAGAATGGACATACTGAACGATGGCTGTAAAACATGTCTGAGAGGCATATAGGTTATGCTGCACAGGGCGTGCGCTAGGCGAGATCAATATGAACAAAATCAGCATTATCTGAGATTAGAGAGTCCATTCATCAGTCTAATAACAGCTAGGAAGAAGCTATACATGAACTTGCTGCTCTGTGTGTTCAAGTGTCTTTTTCATTTAGCCTGATGGAAGAGGTTGTGGGAGATCTTAACAGGCATATGATGGGTCTTTGGCAATGTTAGAACAAAGAACATTCCAGTACAGGAACAGGCCATTCGGCGGTCCAAGCCTGCGCCGATCCAAATCCTCTATCTCAACCTGTCTCCTATTTTCTGAAGGTCTGTATCCCTGTGCTCCCTGCCCATTCATGTATATTTCCCGAAACATCTTAAACGGACCACCACTGGTCACAGTTCTCCGTTTTGAGAAACTCCCTTCCCCTGCTACGCTCTGTACGCTGTTTTTTTTAGATTAGATTACATTACAGTGTGGAAACAGGCCCTTCGGCCCAACAAGTCCACACCGACCCGCCGAAGCGAAACCCACGCATATCCCTATATTTACCCCTTACCTAACACTACGGGCAATTTAGTATGGCCAATTCACCTGACCCTGCACATCTTTGGACTGTGGGAGGAAACCGGAGCACCCGGAGGAAACCCACGCAGACACGGGGAGAACGTGCAAACTCCACACAGTCAGTCGCCTGAGGCGGGAATTGAACCCGGGTCTCTGGGGCTGTGAGGCAGCAGTGCTAACCACTGTGCCACCGTGCCAAGCCAGTTCTTTATCCATGTAGCTAGCACACCCTGGACACCATGTGACTTCACTTTCTCCATAACCTGACCATGGGAAATCTTATCAAACGTCTTCCTGAAGTCCATGTCCATGACATCTACAGCCCCTCCCTCATCATTCAACTTTGTCACTTCCTCAAATAATTCTATTAAGTTGGTAAGACAGGACCTTCCCTGCACTAACCATGTTGCCTATCACTGATAAGACCATTTTCATCCAAATGAGAATAGATCCTATCCCTCAGTATCTTCTCTCGCAGCATCCCTACTCCAGACTTCAGGCTCACCGGTCTATTATTAACTGGATTATTCACGCTACCCTTCTTAAACAAGGGGATTAGAAACTTTCCAGTCCTCTGGGACCTTAGTTGTGTTAAAGGATGTGACAAAGATATCTGTTAAGGCCCAAGATATTTCCTCTCTCCTTTCCCTCAGTAATTTTGGATAGATGTTGGCAGCCTTTCTGCGGCAACGAGCCGTGTAAATAGAGTCAATGGTTTGGAGATTGGAGCCCGTCATAGTCTGGGCTGTGAACACAATCTTCTGAAGTTTCTGATGGTCCTGGGCAGAGCGTTGCCATACCAGGCCATTACACACCCAGACAGTACGTTCACAATAGTGCATCTGTAGAAGTAGCGCATGATAAATATCCTGAGCCAAGTGAGGAAGGAGAGGCGTTTTTGAACCATCTTGACTGTCACACCTATGTGAGAAATCGAGGGTAGGTTGCCAGTTATCATCACTCCGATGGACTTGACGCTCTCCTCTGTCTCGACCGTTGATATAGATAGGGGCTTATTCCCCTCCTTTCATTCTAAACTCAATGACGAGTTCTTTACTTTGCCGAATTTGCGAGGGAGGTTATTATCATTCCACCATTCAACCAAACCCACTGTCTCCTTTCTGTGTTCAGACTCATCGTTGTTTGATATCACTCCTGCTTTGGTGCTGTCATCAGCAAACTTACAGTTGGCATTGTTTGGAATTTGGCAACAGAGCAACGTGAGTACATGGAGTACAGTAGTGGCTGAGGACACAGCCGTGTGTGTGCAGGGAGTATAGTAGGGGGCTGAGGGACACAGTCGTGTGTGTACCGGAGTATAGTAGGTGGCTGAGGACACCGCTGTTTGTGTACAGGGAGTACAGTTGGGGGCTGAGGGAACATCTCTTGGTATACAGAGAGTACAGTCGGGGGTGAGGGTACAGCCATGGGTGAACAGGGAATGCAGTAGGGAGATAAGGGCACAACCATCGGTGTACAGGGAGTACAGTAGGGGCTGAGGGCACAGCCCTGTATGCACAGGGAGTACAGTAGGAGGCTGAGGACACAGCCGTAGTGTAGAGGGAGTACAGTAGCGGGCATTGGACACAGCCGTGGATGTACAGGGAGTACAGTAGCGGGCTGAGAACACAGCCGTGTGTGTACAGGGGGTGCAGTTGGGGGCTGAGGGCACATCTCTTGATATACAGAGAGTACAGTCGTGGTGAGGATACAGCCATGGGTGAACACGGAATACAGTAGGGAGCTGAGGACACAGCCATGTGTGTACAGGGAGTACAGTAGGGAGATGAGGACACAACCTGTGGTATACAGGGAGTACAGTAGGGGACTGAGGACACAGCCGTGGTGTAGAGGGAGTACAGTAGGGGGCATTGGACACAGCGGTGGATGTACAGGGAGTACAGTAGGGAGCTGATGGACACAGCCGTGTGTGCACAGGGAGTACAGTTGGGGGCTGAGGGCACATCTCCTGGTATACAGGGAGTACAGTAGGGGGTGATGATACAGCCATTGGTGAACACGGAATACTGTAGGTGGATGAGGGCACAGCCATTGGTGTACAGGGATTACAGTAGGGGGCTGAGGGCACAGCCGTATGTGTACAGGGAGTACAGTAGAGGGCTGAGGGACACGGCCATGTATGTACAGGAGTACAGTAGGTGGCTGAGGACACAGCCAGGTGTGTGCCGGAGTATAGTAGGTGGCTGAGGACACAGCCGGGTGTACCGGAATACAGTAGGGGGCTGATGACAAAGCTGTGTGTGTACAGGGAGTACAGTAGGTGGCTGATGACAAAGCCGTGTGTGTACAGGGAGAACAGTAGGGGGCTGATGACAAAGCCGTGTGTGTACAGGGAGTACAGTTGGGGGCTGATGACAAAGCCGTGTGTGTACAGGGAGAACAGTCGGGGGCTGATGACAACGCTGTGTGTGTACAGGGAGTACAGTAGGTGGCTGATGACAAAGCCGTGTGTGTACAGGGAGAACAGTAGGGGGCTGATGACAAAGCCGTGTTTGTGCAGGGAGTACAGTCGGGGACTGCGGACACAGCCATATGTGTATTGGGAGTACAGTAGGGGGCAGAGGACACCGCAGTAGTGTAGAGGGAGTACAGTAGATGGCAGAGGACACAGCCATGTGTGTACAGGGAGTACAGTAGGGGGCTGAGGACACCGCAGTAGTGTAGAGGGAGTACAGTAGATGGCTGAGGACACAGCCGGGTGTGTACAGGAGGACAGTAGGTGGCTGAGGACACAGCCAGTTGTGTGACGGAGTATAGTAGATGGCTGAGGACACAGCCGGGTGTACCGGAATACAGTAGGGGGCTGATGACAAAGCTGTGTGTGTACAGGGAGTACAGCAGGGGGCTGATGACAAAGCCGTGTGTGTACAGAGAGTACAGCAGGGGGCTGATGACACAGCCGTGTTTGTGCAGGGAGTACAGTCGGGGACTGCGGACACAGCCATATGTGTACAGGGAGTACAGTAGGGGGCAGAGGACACAGCCATGTGTGTACAGGGAGTACAGTAGGGGGCAGAGGACACAGCCATGTGTGTACAGGGAGTACAGTTGGGGGCTGATGACAAAGCCGTGTGTGTACAGGGAGTACAGCAGGGGGCTGATGACAAAGCCGTGTGTGTACAGGGAGTACAGCAGGGGGCTGATGACAAAGCCGTGTTTGTGCAGGGAGTACAGTCGGGGACTGCGGACACAGCCATATGTGTATTGGGAGTACAGTAGGGGGCAGAGGACACCGCAGTAGTGTAGAGGGAGTACAGTAGATGGCAGAGGACACAGCCATGTGTGTACAGGGAGTACAGTAGGGGGCTGAGGACACCGCAGTAGTGTAGAGGGAGTACAGTAGATGGCTGAGGACACAGCCGGGTGTGTACAGGAGGACAGTAGGTGGCTGAGGACACAGCCAGTTGTGTGACGGAGTATAGTAGATGGCTGAGGACACAGCCGGGTGTACCGGAATACAGTAGGGGGCTGATGACAAAGCTGTGTGTGTACAGGGAGTACAGCAGGGGGCTGATGACAAAGCCGTGTGTGTACAGAGAGTACAGCAGGGGGCTGATGACACAGCCGTGTTTGTGCAGGGAGTACAGTCGGGGACTGCGGACACAGCCATATGTGTACAGGGAGTACAGTAGGGGGCAGAGGACACAGCCATGTGTGTACAGGGAGTACAGTAGGGGGCAGAGGACACAGCCATGTGTGTACAGGGAGTACAGTAGGGGGCTGAGGACACCGCAGTGGTGTAGAGGGAGTACAGTAGCGGGCATTGGGCACAGCCATGGATGTACAGGGAGTACAGTAGGGGGGTGAGGATACAGCGATATGTGTACAAGGAGTACAGTTGGGGTCTGAGGGCACATCTCTTGGTATATAGGGAGTACAGTCGGGGATGAGGATACAGCCATGGGTGAACACGGAATACAGTAGGGGAATGAGGGCATAGCCATCCGTGTACAGAGATTGCAGTAGGGGGCTGAGGGAACAGCCGTATGTGTACAGGGAGTACAGTAGGAGGCTGAGGACACAGCCGTGGTGTATAGGGAGTACAGTAGCGGGCATTGGACACAGCCGTTGAAATACAGGGAGTACAGTAGGGGGCTGAGAACACAGCCGTGTGTGTACAGGGGGTGCAGTTGGTGGCTGAGGGCACATCTCTTGGTATACAGAGAGTACAGTCGGGGTGAGGATACAGCCATGGGTGAACATGGAATACAGTAGGGAGCAGAGGACACAGCCATGTGTGTACAGGGAGTACAGTATGGGGCTGAGGACACAGTCGTGTGTGTACAGGGAGTACATTATGGGGCTGAGGACACAGTCGTGTATGTGCAGGGAGTACAGTAGGGAGATGAGGACACAGTCGTGTATGTGCAGGGAGTACAGTAGGGAGCTGAGGGACACAGCCTTTGGTATACAGGGAGTACAGTAGGAGGCTGAGGACACAGTCGTGGTGTAGAGGGAGTACAATAGCGGGCATTGGATACAGCCGTGGATGTACAGGGAGTACAGTAGGGAGCTGAGGGACACAGCCGTGTGTGTACAGGGAGTACAGTCGGGGGCTGAGGGCACATCTCTTGGTACAGAAGGAGTACAGTCGGGGGTGAGGATACAGCCATGGGTGAACACGGAATACAGTAGGGGGATGAGGCCACAGCCATTGGTGTACAGGGATTACAGTAGGGGGCTGAGGGCACAGCCGTATGTGTACAGGGAGTACAGTAGGGAGCTGATGACAAAGCTGTGTGTGTATAGGGAGTACAGTAGGGGGCTGAGGGATACGGCCATGTGTGAACAGGAGTACAGTAGGTGGCTGAGGACACAGCCGGGTGTGTACAGGATTACAGTCGGTGGCTGAGGACACAGCCAGGTGTGTGCCAGAGTATAGTAGGTGGCTGAGGACACAGCCGGGTGTACCGGAGTAGAGTAGGGGGCTGATAACAAAGCTGTGTGTGTACAGGGAGTACAGTAGGTGGCTGATGACAACGCCGTGTGTGTATACAGGGAGTACAGTAGGTGACTGATGACAAAGCCGTGCGTATACAGGGAGTACAGCAGGGGGCTGATGACGCAGCTGTGTTTGTACAGGGAGTACTGTAGGGGACTGCGGACAGTCATATGTGTACAGGGAGTACAATAGGGGGCAGAGGACACAGCTATGTGTGTACAGGGAGTACAGTACGGGGCAGAGGACACAGCTGTGTGTGTACAAAGAGTACAGTATGGGGCTGAGGACACAGTCGTGTGTGTACAGGGAGTACAGTAGGGGGCTGAGGTCACAGCCGTTGGTATACAGGGAGTACAGTAGGGGGCTGAGGACACAGCCGTGGTGTAGAGGGAGTACAGTAGCGGGCATTGGACACAGCAGTGGTGTAGAGGGAGTACAGTAGGGGGCTCAGGACACAGCCGTATGTGTACAGGGGGTACAGTTGGGGGCTGAGGGCACATCTCTTGGTATAGAGGGACTACAATCGGGGGTGAGAATACAGCCATGGGTGAACAAGGGATACAGTAGGGAGATGAGGGCACAGCCATCGGTGTACAGGGAAAACAGTAGGGGCTGAGGGCACAGCCGTATGTGTACAGGGAGTACAGTAGGTGGCTGAGGACACAGCCTTTGGTATACAGGAAGTACAGTAGGGGGCTGAGGACACAGCCGTGGTGTAGAGGGAGTACAGTAGCGGGCATTGGATACAGTTGTGGATGTACAGGGAGTACAGTAGGGGGCTGAGAACACAGCCATGTGTGTACAGGGAGTACTGTTGGGGGCTGAGGGCACATCTCTTGGTATACAGGGAGTACAGACGGGGGTGAGGATACAGCCATGGGTGAACACGGAATACAGTAGGGGGATGAGGGCACAACCATCGGTTTACACGGATTACAGTAGGGGGCTGAGGGCACAGCCGTATGTGTACAGGGAGTACAGTAGGGGACTGCAGACACAGCCATATGTGTACAGGGAATACAGTAGGGAGCATTGGACACAGCCGTGTGTGCAGGGAGTACAGTATGGGGCTAAGGACACAGTCATGTGTGTACAGGGAGTACAGTAGGAGGCTGAGGACACAGTCTTTGGTATACAGGGATCACAGTAGGGGGCTGAGGGCACAGCCGAATGTGTACAGGGAGTACAGTAGGGGGCTGAGGGTACAGCTGTGTGTGTACAGGAAGTACAGTAGGGGGCTGAGGACACATCCTTCAGGAGCTCCAGTGTTGAGTTTTATTGTGGCGGAGGTGCAGATACCTACCTTCACTAATTCTGGTCCTTTGGTCAGAAACCGGGAGACCCAGTTGCAGAGGGTGGAGCCACGACTAAGGTGATGGAATTTTGAGATCAGTCTGGAGGGGACAATGATGTTTAAGGTGGAGCTGTCGTCAATGAGCAGGAGTCTGGTGTAGGTATATTTGTTGTCCAGAAGTCCTAGGGATGAGTGCAGGGCTCGGGATACGGCATCTGTTGTGGACCCGTTACATCAGTCGGCATATTATAAGGGATCAAGTTAGATTGGGAGATTGGAGTTCATGTGCGCCATAACCATCCTTTCAAATCACTCCATGTTTATTGATGTTAGAGCCTCTGGGCAGTAATCATTAAGTCATTAAAGCATGAGCTTTCTCACTTACAAGGTAGATGTTAGTGTTCTTGAAGCAGGTTGGGACTTCAGCTTGTGGGAGGGAAAGGCTGAAATTGTATGTGAATACCTCTGTCAGTTGGTCCTCACAGGATCTGAGAGCTCAGCCAGGAACACTATCCAGGCCCGGCGCTTTCCTTGATTTGACCTGCAGGAAGACTGATCATGCCTGCAGCGGTGACAGCGGGCACAGGTGCATCCGAGGCTGACGGGGCAGGTTTCACACTGGCAGTCACACAGTTATTCATCATAGACATCCTGTTGCCGACCTCACTCCCTCTGTCGTCATGAATACACAGTGACATGGTTGGTGTGAACACCACTCAGTTAGTGTTGAGACGGAGTGACATCAATAGAGTGAGATTGTGCGCCATAACGAAGTAAACTCACAACAAAAGGGGGTAGGGTGTGCTTCTACTGAGAGTCAATGGTGCAGGGAGTGAAGACTTTACCGGTGTAATTCAAGTCAAGCCACTGCTTCAACCTGAATGGAGTCAAGCATCTTGAGTGTTGTGCCTTGTAGATGGTGGACGATCCTAAGGAAGCCAGGAAATGTATTATATGAACAAACTGAACAAAGGACTTGAGGGCAGTTTTGCTAAGTTTGCAGATGATATTGAGGAAGCGGGGAAGCTGCAGAAAGGCTTGAACAGTTTAGGACTGTGGGAAAACACGTGGCAGATCGAAAAAAATAGAGGAACGTGTGAGAATATGCACTTTGGTAGGCCGAATAGAGGAGACACTATGTTCTAATAAGATCCATTAATTCTGAAGCACAAAAGTATTTTGAAGCAACTCGTCCTCTCTTATGGTTAACGTGCATGTTCACTTGGCAGTTAGGAAAGCAAAAGCAATGTTCGCATTCATTTCAAGAGAGCAAGAATGCAAGACGGGAGACATACTGCTGAGAATGTAATGGGCTATGGACAGACGGCATTTGGCCAATTGTGAGCTGTTTTGGATACTATCTCTGGAGAAAGATCTGCTGTTGTTGGAGGTGATCCATCCTGGGGATGACGGCTTGTTATAAGAGCGGCAGTGTGTACTCCATGGAATTTAGAAGAATTGTGGGGCTTTGGGGGGGTCTGATTGAAACTAATGGATTACTGCAACGGTTGATACAGTCAGTATGTAGAAGATATTTCCACTTTTCATAGAGACAATGACAAAACTGCACAGTATCAGAGTGAAAGACTGGGCTGAATCACCTAAATCTATTGCTATATCTCATGCCCTTTAGGTCATAGGGTCTATTATTCAGTATAGACTTGTAAGTCTCTGACCTGCTGTTGTAACCCTTGTATTTGTATGTTGATTTGACTTCACGTTCTGTTCAATGGTAACCCCTGTGATATGGACGGTGGGAAGATTCAGTGTCAGCCAGTATTCCATCAATATTTTGAATATGAGCTGCTATCAGTGAGTCTCATCTGGCGGGAGTACATTCTCTCTACGATGAATGTCATTTTCTGTCTGGTACTTTCGAAGGATTGATCCTGTTATGCCAGTATTGTTCATTTAAACAAATCAGGTGCAATTTTTCACAGCACTCAGCAACAATATGCCATCGAATACTGAACACACATCTAATAACAGAAAAGTCTAAAATGTTCAATATTAGAAACACTGCTTTCCTGTTAGTGTTCAAATGAGATAACCTGTCCCATCCAGATGCTCAACTTGGAACTATTTTTTTAAAATAAGTTTTTTATTGGATGTGGGCATCGTTGGATGTGCCCAGCATTTCTTGCCCGTCCCCAGTTGCCCTTAAGATGTTGGTGCTGAGCAATCTTCTCGAACTGCTGCAAACTACCTGCTGTGCGGTGACCCACTATTGATTAAAGAGGGGATTCCAGGGTTTTCACGCAGCAACAGTGAAGGAAAGACGATATATTTCCAAATCAAGATGTTGACTGGTTTGGAGGGGAATGTGAAGGTGGTGGGGTTCCCAAAAGTCTGCTGCCCTTGTCATTCCAGATGGAAGTGTTTGTGAGATTGGAAGAGGCTGTCTGAGGATAATAGACAATAGACAATAGACAATAGGTGCAGGAGTAGGCCATTCAGCCCTTCGAGCCTGCACCGCCATTCAATATGATCATGGCTGATCATTCCTAATCAGTATCCTGTTCCTGCCTTATCTCCATAACCCTTGATTCCACTATCTTTGAGAGCTCTATCCAACTCTTTCTTAAATGAATCCAGAGAGTGGGCCTCTGGGGCAGAGCATTCCACACAGCCACCACTCTCTGGGTGAAGAAGTTTCTCCTGAGCTTTGTCCTAAATGGTCTATCCCGTATTTTTAAGCTGTGTCCTCTGGTTCGGCACTCACCCATCTGTGGAAATATGTTTCCTCCTGCCAGAGTGTCCAATCCTTTCATAATCTTAGACGTCTCAATCAGATCTCCTCTCAGTCTTCGAAACTCAAGTGTATACAAGCCCAGTCGCTTCAGTCTTTCGGTGTAAGGTAATCCTGCCATTCCAGGAATTGACCTCGTGAATCTACGCTGCACTCCCTCAATAACCAGAATGTCTTTTCTCAAATTTGGAGACCAGAACTGCACACAGTACTCCAGGTGTGGTCTCTACAGCTGCAGAAGAACCTCTTTGCTTCTATACTCAATTCCTCTTGTTATGATGCCAGCATGGTATTAGCCTTCTTCACTACCTGCTGTACCTGCATGCTTGCCTTCATTGACTGGTGTACAAGAACACCCAGATCTCTCTGTACTGCCCCTTTACCTAAATTGATTCCATTGAGGTAGTAGTCTGCCTTCCTGTTCTTGCCACCAAAGTGGATAACCATACATTTATCCACATTAAACTGCAACTGCCATGCATCTGCCCACTCACTTAACTTGTCCAGGTCATCCTGTAATCTCCTAACATCCTCCTCACATTTCACCCTGCCCCCCAGCTTTGTATCATCAGCAAATTTGCTAATGTTATTTCTGATACCATCTTCTATATCATTAACATATATTGTAAAAAGCTGCGGTCCCAGCACGGATCCCTGCCATACCCCACTGGTCACTACCTGCCATTCCGAAATGGAGCTGTTTATCACTACCCTTTGTTTCCTATTAGCCAATCAATTTTCAATCCAGTCTAGTGCTTTGCCCCCAATACCATGCACCCTAATTTTACTCACTAACCTCCTGTGTGGGACTTTATCAAAAGCTTTCTGAAAGTCCAGGTACACTACATGTACTGGATCTCCCTCGTCCAACTTCAGAGTTACATCCTCAAAAAATTCCAGAAGATTAGTCAAGCATGATTTCCCCTTCATAAATCCATGCTTACTCTATCCTATCCTGTTACTACTATCCAGATGTGCAGTAATTTCATCCTTTATAATAGACTCCAGCATCTTTCCCACCACTGAGTTCAGACGAACCGGTCTATAATTTCCTGCTTTCTCTCGCCCACCTTTCTTAAAAAGTGGTATAATATTAGCCACCATCCAATCCTCAGGAACCGACCCCGAATCTATTGAACTCTGGAAAATAATCACCAACGCATCCACGATTTCCCGAGCCACCTCCTTCAGTACCCTGGGATGCAGACCATCAGGCCCCCGAGACTTATCAACCTTCAGACCGAACAGTCTCTCCAACACCAAATCCTGGCAAATATACATTCCCTTAAGTTCAGGTCCTTCAGCCACTGTTACCTCAGGGAGATTACTTGTGTCTTCCCCAGCGAACACAGATCTGAAGTACCCATTTAATTCCTCTGCCATTTCTTTGTTCCTAGTAATATATTCCCCTGTTTCTGTCTTCAAGGGCCCAATTTTTGTCCTAACCATTTTTTTTTGACTTGCACATACCTAAAAAAGCTTTTACCATCCTCCTTAATATTCTTGGCCAGTTTACCTTCGTACCTCTTTTTTCCTCTGCGTATTTCCTTCTTAGTAATCCTCTGTTACTCTTTAAAAGCTTCCCAGTCCTCAGTTTTCCCACTTAGCTATGTTATAATTTTTCTCTTTTAACTTTATATGTTTCTTTACTTCCCTCATCAGCCACGGCCGCCCATGCCTCCTCCTGGGATCTTTCTTCCTTTTAGGAATGAACTGATCCTGCAACTTCTACATTATACACAGAAATATCCACCATTGTTCCTCCACGGTCTTCCCTGCTAAGGTATTGCACCATTGAACTTTGGCCAGCTCCTCCCTCATAGATCCATATTTCCTTTTATTTAACAGAAGTACTGTCACTTCCGACTGTACCCTCTCCCTCTCAAATTGCAGATTGAAGCTTATTGTATTATGGTCACTACTTCCCAATGGCTCCTTCACTTCGAGGTCTCTGACCAATTCTGGTTCGTTACATAATACCAGATGCAGAATTGCCTCCCCCTGGCCAGCTCCAGCACCAGCTGCTCTAAGAATCCATCTGTAAGGCACTCCACGAAGTCTCTTTCTTGAGGCCCAATACCATCCTGATTCTCCCAGTCTACCTGCATGTTAAAATCCCCCATCACAACTGTAGTGACATCTTTGCGACAGGCCAATTTCAGCTCTTGATTTAACATACATCCGACATCCAGACGACTGTCTGCGGGCCTGTAGATGACTCCCGATTGGGTATTTTTACCCTTAGTATTTTGAAGCTCTATCCACACTGACTCTACATCCCCTGACTCTAGGTCCCCCCGCGCAAGGGACTGAATATCGTCCCTTACCAACAAGGCCACCCACCCCCTCTGCCCGTCAGTCTGTCCTTACGATAGCACGTGTAGCCTTGAATATTCATTTCCCAGGCCCTGTCCACTTGAAGCCACGTCTCAGTTATCCCCACAATATCGTATCTGCCAATTTCCAAAAGAGCCTCAAGCTCGGGTAGCAAACTCGATAGACCAAACGTACAACTGCACCGCCTATTTTATAGTTTCCCAAGGTTACTCACATTAACGGATATGTCTATCGTGTGGGGTAAGTGCATTGAGGAGATTTTTTTCATGAACTAGAATGGGGGAGGCTCAATGTGTTGTATGATCTACTCCTTTCCCGCTGTTTCTGTGCAGTCTGTGTGAAAGCTCTGTAAATGTTGTCAAAAGCTCTCAGGTGTTAGGAAGGAGGTTTCTGCAGGGTCGACAGGACTGTGTGCTCATTCCCTTTTCCGACATTGATGCTGAGGCCGGGTGTTCTGTCCGGTTTCATCCTTTCAGACCTCTGAGTAGTTAGATAAAAATGAATGCTTTGCTTGGCCGTTTCAGAGACCATTGAAATGTTTATCACATGTCAGGGTCTTTGGAGTCACTTTTTACCCAGCCCAGGAAATCATGGGACATTCACTTCCTAAAAGTACATTGGAGAAGGAAATTCTGTTTACAATCCATATTGGCTTCAAGGTCACTATTACTGACCCCAGATATTAGATCTCGATATTTTATTGATTGTTTTTAACTTCCACCCGCTGCCAGAGCATTAGCCTGGTCTGGATTAATAATCCAGTGACATTTCCACAACACGATCTCCACATGGGGACCTGTCGGAAACTACACTGCCCAGGGTATTTCTGTGCTGCTTGGCATCTTTGTCAAAAAGAACTCCCACCGATTTGACTGTCGTGATGGGACTGAGGGGGTGATAATTGGTCAGATTGTAATTATTCCCCTCTTAGAGGACTGGACATAGCTGAGTAATTATCCACATTGCCAGGGAGATGTTTGCGTTGGAGTTGGACTGAAACAGCTTCCTCAGGGACACGGCTTGTTGTGTAGCACAAGGCTTCAGTCCTGTTGCAAGAATGGGGTCAGGACCCATTGTCTTTGTCGTATCTATTGTGTTCAGCTGTTTCTTCCTCTCACATGCAGCAAATCGAATTAGTTGAAGATTGGCATCTGTGATTTTGTGGGCATCATGATGAGGGTGAGGTGTATCATCGACTCAACACTTCTGGCAGAAGATTGTGCAGATAAAACAACGTTCTCTTTTACATTGATGTGCAGGTCTGTTCCATTAATAAGGATGGGAATGTTTGTGGAGCCCTTTCCTCCAGTCATTTGCTTAATCGTCAATCACCATTTATGATTGAATGTGACAGGACTGCAGGGCTTCGTTCAGATCTGTTGGTCAAGTACAGTAGCTTTAATGCGTTAGCATCAGGTTGAAGTTCATGTGATTCTGACTCTGACATGTTCACCCACACTCGTCACTGAGCCATAGATGGTGTTGATGGTAATGACAGACTGAGGTGTTACCCTGGCAAAAAGTTACAGGTTGTGTATGAATGCAGGTCTGCTTCTCCCGCTGCTGTGGTTACAGCACTACATGAATACGCAGTTTCGAGCTGCAATACCTGCAATGCAGTTCTGCTGTCTGTTCCCCAATTCTCACTGAGACCCATTCACCCATCAGCCTTGCACCCAGTGACCTAACCTGGTTTCTGATGTGGAGATGCTTCCATTTTTAAACTCTCATTCTGCTCAGGGTCTGTCTCCCCGGTCTTGCTTCCAATCTGACACATTCCGGAAAAGCATTTAACTGATCTTAATTCAAATATTTAATTCACCTGAATCTTTTTCCTTGAGAAATACCATCTTCTGTGTTTAAAGTGAATGTGTTTTCTCTGTTTCTCTCCCTGACCATGATTAAGAGCTCTGTAGTGTCAGTGATGCCAGCCTTATGTAGTTACAGAGCGAATGAATTCTCTGAATTCCAAATCATCTTCACCACATTGTATGATTTCTTTTTTCGGTTTGTTGCCTTGTAACTATTGGCTGCCTTGTCCTCCCATGAGTACGTTTCATCTTCTTGGGGTTGCATTTCTGGTATTATCTTCCGAATTATCCCCACAAATTTCTGCTCTTGCTGCTCCATGGTCTTTCCTGCTCAGCTCCCCTTCCAATTAACTCTGGCCAGCTCCTCCCGCATGTCTTTGTAGTTACATTGCTTAATTATAACCACATTACATCTTGAAGAAAGCATTGCGTATAAACTGAAAGAAGGAGTTTTGATAGATGGGCCACGAAGAATGACTGGTGGATTTCTTAACTAGATACAAAGGGAGAATGAGCGAGAGAGAGAGGATATAGATATGGAGATGTGGAAAATGAGAAAACTATATTATCGAAAGAAGTAGATATCCTTCCCTCAACACTTTGGCAATTCCTGTGTGCTGTGGTCCTTTGTACAGTGCACGTACAACAGAGCAATATGTTCAAATGCTGGGTCTGATGCCATAACTTTTCTCTCCAACAATATGACAGACACTAGCTTTGGAAAGAACCCAGCAGGCCAACATATCTAATTCCTGGTAGAAAGGGCATTAACTGAAATAAGTTGGGAAACCAGAAACAAGAATTTACAACACACATCCTGATAAGAATGAGAGACTAGAGTTGGGAATCCCAGAAAAGGGGGAACGTTGAGAGAAAGGGAAGGTATCACTTCAGATGAGGATCAAATAATGGTTATAAAGTTTATACATTGTGTGCATTATTTTTCTTAACTGTGTCTCCGTTGTTCATTCAGAATGTGTTGTACACATATGAACAATCTTCCTTATCTGAACACACACTGATTAAACAGTGTATAAAAAATCATTTTTCCTTCATTTCAGACTGTCCTGTTGTCGTGCTCGCAGGATATATGAACACCAGCTAGCTACCAAAAGACATGACCCACTCTCACTAGTTTCCATACATGCAGAAAAAGAAGGGCACCACGTTGACTGTGACAACACACACTTCCTAGGACAAAGCCACGCACGAAAGTTCTGAGAAGCATGACATTCTAGCCAGAAGAACATCAATAAACACATCAATTTAGATCCCATCTACTTTCCCTTGAACAAAAAACTGGAAATGACATCACGCAACTTAAGAAACCAAGACCTATAAATAGAAAGACACAACATACCACCCGTGCGTCACCAGAGACTCTCACTGATTATGTTACTAGTCATGGTGACGAAGCATCTGAAAACAAACCTTCAAGCTCAGCGAGTTAACATACATATTTATAAATGGTTATTTTTCTCTTAATCGTGGAATTTGCGACTACTTTGTCACTCATGTTTTAACAGAGTACAAGGCGAGGTGAGCTTTTCTGGGTGTGTGGTTTTAATTAACAGAGGTGTTCAACATCGACATCATAACAATTTGAGGGCTTGTCGTATGGGATTTAGACAGATTTGAACAGATTTGGAGTACAAACGTTCCCAGTAGATTCCATCACCTGGCGGTTAGTGACCTAGACCTTCAAATAAAACAGGTGAAAAAATTCATTTAATTTTGTTTTCTTGTGGTTGGTTAATTTAAAAGAAATGGCTTTTAATATTACTAAAAATCTTCTTAGGTTTGAAGATGGTACCCAAATTTGCCAAGAAAGTGTAGAAAGACAAAAAAGGGCATACTTTTAGAATTAACATGTAGATTAGAATTGGGTTTCACCAGAGACAAAAGGAAAGCTGTCATCAGAATGGAGTTAGTCAAGCACTTTGATGTATCAGAGAAGTAGGCAACTGCAGTCGAGTTCGAAAAAACTTAAATTGCAAATATGACAACTGCAGTTAGAAGATAAAGAAAGAGACTGAAAGAGAGAGAAGATAGAGAAAGAGAAAGAGAAAGAGAAATAGAAAGAAAGAAAACGGAAGAGAGGGAGAATTTGAAATTTAGAAGTTTGGAATTAGATAAGAAAGTTAAATTAGCAGGATGAAGATGAAGGGAGAATGTAGGGATGTATACAACTATGTTAATACATTGCCATACTTAGGTGCGAAAAATGCCAAAACCATTTTTATTTCTTTGCGAAATTGGTTCGGCAGATGACATGTCCAGTGAACCAGTGGGTAATGCTACTTCAGACTCAGTTGGTGGGTACAACTTGAGAGGTATGTGCAGTGCTGTCACATTAGGGAGCAAGAGATTATGCAGATGTCAAACGGGCTATTTTGAGTGCTTATGAATTGGTACTAGCAGAATATAGACAGCGGTTCAGAAATGTAGAGATTGAACCAAGTCTGACTTACATTGAGTTTGAAAGAATTAAACACAGTCATTTTGATAGAAGGGTGCAGGCCTTAAAAATGGATAAGACCTGTGAGGCTCGAAGGGAGATTATTCTGCTGGAGGAGTTTAAAGACTTACTTCCAGAGATGGTAAGAATTCATGTGAAAGAACAGAAAGTTCAAGAAGTGAGAAACACAGCAGAAATGGCAAGTGAGTATGCATTGGTGCATGAGATGAAATTTAGCTTCTGGGAGGATTTTCATCCTGTGAGGGATAGAAATTGGGAGATGGGGAGATCCTACGCTACAAAACATAGAGAAAAGCACACTGCGAACAGTTTACCACAGGTGAAAATACAAGTCCAAGGAGTTGAAAGGAAGTGAAAGGCCTCAGGTGTTCTTACAATAACATAGTGGAACACATAAAAATAACAGTGCCGATGGTTTAAGAAGGGCACTATGAAAAGGTGTTTTCACTGCAGTAAGCTGGGACACACAGTGCTGGGCATTCAAGGAATACACTTTGGGAAAAGATGTTATAAAGGAGTTTAAGCCAATGGCATTAGTAAACCTGGTAAAGGAGACCCCAAGTGGAGCCGAGGAGCTGCAGGAGAGTGCACAGCCGAGACAGGGGCTGTGTATGGAGTCAGTGTCTGATCGCTATAAAGAATTTGCCTCCGTAGATAAACCTTAAGAAGGAAAACTGGGATGTGGGGCAGGACAAGTAGTTATAATTTTCCAAGATACGGGATCTGCTCAGTCTCTAATAGTTGAGAAGTAAGGGGCCGGAAAGGCATAACAGATCAGGCAGCATTCGAAGAGCAGGACAATCGACACATCAGGCAGAAACCCATCCTCAGGAATGTGGCGGGGGGATAAGGGGGCTGAAAGATAAATAGGAGGGTACGAGCTGGGCTGGCGGGAGGGTCACTGGGAGGACGTTAGGAAGATGTAAGTGGGAGTGATAGTGATAGGGAGGCGGGGAGGGTGGAGTGGATAGGTGGGAAGGAAGATGGACAGTTAGTACAGTTCAAGAGGGCAGAGCTAAGTGGAACAGTTGGATCTGGGTTGAGGCTGGGGAAGGGGAGATTTGGAAATTGGTGAAGTCAACGTTGATGCTGTATAGTTTGAGGGTGCCAGCTGTCCTACCACCTATCCACTTCACCCTCCTCTCCGACCTTTCACCATCAGACATCACCTGCATCTACTGATCGCCTTCCAAGCTCTCTTCTACCCAGCTCCACCCCCACCCTCCTATTTAATTCTCAGATGCTTTCCCCCTCCCATACCCCCCACTTTCCTGATGAAGGACGTATGCCTGAAACGTCAACTCCCCTGCCCCTCGGATGCTGCCAGCCTGCTGTGCTTTTCCAGCCCCACACCTTTCAACTCTGATCTCCAGTCCTCACTGTCCCTAAGCCTCTAAAAGTAAGAGATGGAAGTATTTTCACTCTTTCCGACATTTTACTCAACAGCGTGATAATTTGTGGAATGGGGACAGAAATTAAGCATTCCCTTGTGTAACATTACGTTGGAGTGCCAAATCAAGGTTGGGGAAGTAACAGTGAGAGTGAGTGATAGAGTGTCAGTTCCAGGAATACAGTTTGTTCTTGGGAATGATTTAGCAGGATTCAACGTGGGAGAGGCACCCCTTGTGGTGGAGAAGCCAAATTAAAAATAGGGAACTGGGGAATTAAAAGAAAAATAACCAGGGATTTTTCCAGACTATGTAGTAATAAGATGCCACTTTCATACGTTACAACAGGAAGGAAAACCGAAAGAAAAAGCCAAAGGAGTTGATGCACGGAAGACTCAGGCTAAAGCATTTCTAGTGGCTGGAATGCACAAGGACGTGGTTAATGTTTGTTGTACATGTCATCCATGCCAAATGGTAGGTAGGTCACAGGCAGTAATAAGACCAGCAGCTTTGTTGCCAATTCCTGTATTCGAAGAACCCTTCATGTGGGTTATGATTAATTGTGGAGCTCTCCTTTCTAAAATAAAAGTGGAAAGCAATATCTGATGATCATAATGGATGTGTCTACTCGATTTCCAGGGATAATTCCATTATGGGGTGTTAAGGCAAAAAGGGAGGAGGAGGGGTTAATAGCTTTCTTTTCTCACTGTGGGCTATGCAGTGTGATTCAGTCAGACCCAGGGTCTCATTTTACCGCACAGTTGTTTAAGGACGTCATGGATAGCTTCGGCATACAGCAGTTTAAATCAAGTGCATTCCAAAACCGAATCCCAGGGAGTCTTGGAAAGTTGGCATCAGATGCTGAAGACAATATTAACGGCGTACTGTCAGAATTACCCGAATGATTGGAATAAAGGCATCCCATTATATTATTTACCATTAGAGATGCCCCAAATAAATCTACTCAGTTTACTTCCTTTGAGTTAATATTCGTACATAAAGTGAGAGGCCCTTTGAAATTAATTAAATCTAAATTAGCAGGACCGAAGTCGGAGATCTCACACTTGGATTATGTATCTGAGATGAGGGAGAAATAAGATGGTGTAGGCGAGTTACAAAACAGCACCTGAAGAGGGCACAGCATAGAGTGAAGCAGGTGGCAGATAAAAACTCTGAAACGTTGACAATTTCCCATGGTAATGACGTATTAGTATTGCCACCAGTGGTAAGAAACCCCTTCAAAGCCAGGTTAGTTGCCCCTTTCAAGCTAACAAATTTGTTGAGTTGGTTAAACTATCTGATAAAGATACCGAATATGACAAAAAAAGTCATCGAATGTCATGTGAATGAATAATGCTCCAGACACATTTAAGACTCAGAAACAGAGTTGTGGTCAGATGAACCAATTGTGCAGCTTATCTGTATGATGTAGTGATCTTTAACAAGTGATTGAAACCTCACATGTTACAGTTGGCAAAGCATTTTGAACGATTACAAGAAGCAAACTTGCTAATAAACTTAGTGAAAACAGAATTCGCGAAGTTAGAGGTGACGTTCTTGGGACATTACATTGGACAAGGAAGTTTGACCCCATGGAAAACAAAGACGAAGGGCTTTGAGGAATTTCCACGACCATCCTCGAAGAAAGAGGGGCTTCGATTTTTGGAACTGAGTGGATTCTATCGGAAGTTTGTTGCAAACTTCTGCAGCGTATTGGCAGCTCTAATGGATTTACTAAGGAAGAACACAGAATTGTGGTGGACAGAACAATGCCAGGAGGCATTTGAGATTTTAAGGCACGATTAATCACCGCATCAGGTTTAGATACACCAAATATTTTGAAACCCTTTGAAAATTGTGTCTGATGCTAGGGATATAGGGGTTGGAGATGTATTGATACAGAAAGATGATGATGGAATTGAATGGTCAATTGGCTACTTGTCGAAAAAACTCAATATCCACAAGAAAAAATACAAAATCTCCATTATTGAAAAAGAATGATTAAGTTTCGTACTGGCCTGACTATATTTTAATGTTTATATGACAAACAAATTGTCGGAGATGGTTGTGGACAGTGACAAATCTCTCGCATGTTTTGGAATCTTTACAGACCAGAATATGAGACTATTTCATTGGAGTATTATGTTACCAACTTTAAACTTACAAAATGTACATGCTGTTGGTCCTAAAATGTGATAGCAGATGTGTTATCTCAGATTTAAAGGAAAACGTTTCGATAAGATTTGACTTATTCCAGTGTTATATAGGTGTGCAGAATTAATATGAATGGCATAACTGAGATTAATACTTTTGTATTTCATAATAATTGGATTAAGAATTAGAGGAAAAGGAATGATGCCATCTTTTAATTCTGATGGTTCACTTTCTTTTCTGAAAAGGGGAGGTGTTATGAAGCCGAAAGCATGTCTGGTCACGTTAAGACAGAATGGGTCTTGTTGAATAGAAAGTACAGCGACAGATGCCAGCTAAAGGTCAGTCTGTTCCACATATCACCATGAGCTGGGAAATGGATACCTGAGTATTGGTTGCTGTTTTGTCGGCAATTCAAATACAACCAAAGGATACAAGAAGCTGACAGAATTTGAATATTATTGTTTGGACACCTGGACAGCAATCAAATTATGAGAATTATTGTATCATGGGGAGTATATAAACCCAGCATTTTGAACACTAGAGGGAGAGCCACTGCCATCCAACAGCAGAGTTACTGCTATAGAGCAGGAGTGCTAACTAGCCATTTCAAACACTCTCTATCAAAGATACATGTTCATGTAAAACCTACTTGCAGCAAAAATAAAATGACCCAGGGACATCAGCAGTTGGAAGAGTGAACTCAGCGGGGAAGATAGAGACTATGTGGTCTTGAGATTGTAATGTTTAATATGTGGGTTTTTCTTAATGTACCCCCTTCAACCACATCTGCTGGCAACTCATCCACATACCATCCTCTGTGTAAAGATGTTGTCAGGTTCCTTTTCATTCCTTCCCTTCTAACCATAAACTGATCCTCTCTAATCCTCGATTCTGCACACCTTGGAAAAAGACTGAGAGCATTAACCCTATACATAACCCCTCGTGATCTTAAACAGCTCTATAAGGTCCCCCCCCCCCCCCCCCCCGCAGTCTCCTACACTCTCAAGAAAAGGTCCTAGCTTGTCCACCCTCTCCCTATAACTCAGATCATTGGGTCCTGGCAATGTCCTTGTAAATTTCATCGACACTCTTTCTAATTTAATAACATCCTCCCTATAACAAGGTGACAAAACTGAACACAAACTCCAAGTGCGGCCTGACCAAAGTACTGTGCAACTGCAACATAAATTCCCAACTTCTATACTCAATATCCTGACTGATGATGGCCAGTGTGCCAAAAGCCTTCTTCTATGCCCTGCCTACGTGTGACTCCACTCTCAGGGAAGCGTGCACCTGAACCCCAAGGTCTCTCTGCTCACTACACCCCTTAAGGCCCTCCCATTCACCATGAAACTCCTATCTTGAATTGAGTTTCCAAAATGCAAGACGTCACGCATCTTTATTAAATTCCATTTGCCATTACTCGGCCCACTTCCCCACCTGATTAAGGTCCTGCTGCAATTTCTGATAAAATTCCTCACTGATCATGCTCCCACTTATTTTACTGTCATCTGCAAAATGGCTAATCATGCCTTGTACATTCTCAACCAGTTCATAGATAACAAACAGCTATGAACCCAACCTCCAGTCTGACAAGCATATTTCCACTAAACCCTCGGCTTCCGATCATCAAATCAACCGTGTATCCAATTGGCCTGTTCCCCCAGCATTCCACGTGATGGAACCTTCCAGAGCAGCCTGCCATGTGGAATCTTATCAAATGCCTTACTGAAATCCATAGAGGCTACGTCCACCGCTCTGCGCTCATCAAGCTTCTTGGTCACTTCATCAACGAACTCTAACAAATTTGGGAAGCATGATCTCCCACTCACAAGTCTATGCTGATTGCTCTGAATCAAACCCTGTGTAAGTAATTGGTGCAGTCAATGGTATGCTGTCCTTCATTGTAAGATGATTTGAATACATAAGTAAAGCCATCTTCCTGCTGTTGTAGAGCCTTGCTGAGTGAGCATTAGATTACTTACTTATTAGATTACTTACAGTGTGGAAACAGGCCCTTCAGCCCAACAAGTCCACACCGACCCGCCGAAGCGGAACAGATCCATACCCCTACATTTACCCCTTACCTAATACTACGGGCAATTTAGCACGTCCAATTCACCTGACCTGCACATCTTTGGACTGTGGGAGGAAACCGGAGCACCCGGAGGAAACCCACGCAGACACGGGGAGAATGTGCAAACTCCACACAGTCAGTCGCCTGAGGCAGGAATTGAACCCGGGTCTCTGGCGCTGTGAGGTAGCAGTACTAACCACTGTGCCACCGTGCCGCCCACAAGGGGCACTATCTATGGATTTGATCTCCTTTGATACGAATGATCTCCTTACCACAGACACGGTAACATGAGGATAGAGTAAAGAAGCTGAATGTTTAATCTGTAGAGTTGTGAGAGACGAGGAAATGGTGACGCTGAACACGAGGAGTGGCAGGGATTTGCTTCCAAAAGCGACATTAATAGAGTTAGAAGTTCCATACTTTAGCCAGGATTGATTGGTTTGATTTATTGCCATGTGTACCTCAGTACAGGGAAAAACTTTGAGCAGTGGAGACAGGTCATAGTAAGCATAGCCAGACACATTATAGGGTGGATTTAGACTTGGACAGAGTAAGGCAAACAGGTTACACGGAACAGGACGTGCACTAGACAAGATCAACATGAACACCGTCAGCATTATTTGAACGTAGTGAGTCCATTCATCGGTCTAACGTGGCTTTCTTAATAGTTTATATGCCTTTACAAACTCTCCCCACGTTATTGTGCAGTTGGTATGTGAACCCGTACTCAACTTCAGGTTGTTCACAATCCCCAACAGCAGCCACAATACCTTCCATCTGAAACAGGTAGCCATTCCCAGCAGCTTCCGACTACATAGAGAACACCAGGCTGGCTTCTCGAAGATGGAAGATGCCTTCTTGAGACTTCACACAAGACATATGGCTTCTCTCCTCGCCACCAGAAAACCACGTTAAGGTCCCACGTGTTTCATAAGCAATGGAGCCAAGAGGAGCAACGTAGAGCAGTCTGTCTGTTCAGCATCTGTTCCACTTGTTCATCATGTTAGAGCATCAATTTGGAGACAGTGAGGACTGCCGATGCTGGAGATCAGAGTAGAGCGTCGATTGCTGGAAAAGCACAGCAGGTCAGGCAGCATCCGAAGAGCAGGAGAATCGATGTTTCGGGCATGAGCCATTCATCAGGAATCAGCATCAATTGACTCATTCTGTCCCTGTGTAAGTACGTTGAGGGGGGGAATGGCCTCTTACTGTTCCTGTGAAAGTGACTCAAGGGGCTGAATGGCCTCATCCTATTGCTGTGTAAGTGACCCAAGGGACTGAATGGCTTCTTCCTTGCCCGATTGGACAGGGCAAAGGGCCGGATTGGGTTACCCCTGTTTCCTGCTTGACAGTTCGAAGTGCTGACAAGTGTGATGATGTTGCAGTTTTAAGAGGTTATTTTGTCCTGGTTTCTTTTAAGAGACAAATTGTATGATCATTACCAAGCTGGCTAGTTAAGACCACTTGAGTAAGCAGCGAGGAAGACCGTGTGTTTATTTTAATGCAGCCTGAATGGGTGTGACCAGCTCTCAAAAAGTACGATCTCTAGGTTTTGGTTTCTCAGTCGCAACAGAAACTATTGGGGTCTTCACAGTTTTGAAAGCTTCAGTAACCATCTCCTGGCTGCTACATTCTCTGAGTTTTCGTGCTATTTTTAATTCCTGGATTAGAGAAATGTTTGTGACAATCTGTGTCTGAATTTTCCTTTCTGCCAGGGGCTGTGTTTATGGGATTTTCCTATATTGGAACAGTTCATTAGTAATAGTTCCTAGATTTGTTATTCTATTAACTAGTCCAATGGAATTAGGTTTATCTAAATTCCTCTTTCTTTGCTTTCATTTTATCTTTCGTGTTTCCATAAATAATGTTTAGCTTCACACCGAGAAGTTTGAACTGTCACATTGCATCTGGGACAGACAGTTTGCATTTCCTTTAAAATAAAAAAAAGAGTCTAGGTTACCGCCTTCCAATATTTTCGAGGGGGACTCGTGTGGTCCATCACACTAGACTCCTTATCTTCATGAGTAATAGGCTGGAGGCACAGAATGGGCTGTCCCTGTTCTTCTCCAATAGTGTCAATGGGCTGAATGGCTTCCTCATATTCCTGTGAAACCAGCGTGAGGCACTGAATGAACTCTTATTTTACTGTGGCAATGTGCAATGTCAGGCAGTGCTGGTAGATGAATGTCACGGACCATTTAACAGCACAAGTCTCAATGGAGTCTGGGTCTTGCTGCACATGGACACAGATTAATTCAGGAGCTGATGGGGGATAAAATGTTCTGAACGTTGTGCAATCTTCAGTGACCATCCCAACTTCTGATCTTATGGTGGGGAGGGTGGGGAGGGGAGACATCGATGAAGAGGCTGAAGCTGTTTGTGAAGAGGAAGCTACCCTGAGGATCTCGCACAGAGGTGACCCAGGACCTAGATGATGAACATCTTCCTTTGTGCCATGTTTGACTCCAAACACTGGAGAGTTTACTCTGATTCCCATTAAGTCCAGTTTTGTTAAGCTCCTTGATGTCAGCAGACGTCAACCATTGCCTTGATATCAGGGGCAGTCATTGGAACCTGAACCCTTGTCTCAACCTCTTTTGTTCATATCAATAAACCATGATATAGGAGCAGCAAGTGTTTTCTTCAAACAGGTGGGATTGAATGTCAGGGTTTCTCTTCTCAAGAGTGTTGGGGAGCAAAATGACTGAAAGTATTTGAAGAGGAGGTAGATGGATATTGATCTGTCAGCGAGTTGAGGGCAATGATAAATTGGGTATGAAAGAGGATTTGAGACAGAGAGCAGATCAGTCATGATCTTAGTGAAGGGCAAAGCAGGCTTGGGGAGTAAACGACCTGTTCCTGTTTCTGATGTTCTCACATTCTGTTCTTGGAAAGTTAGTGGGTGTTATTTTCATGAATGTCTGTTATGGAATGTTGCACGCAGGGAGACCGGAGGATTTTGTGAGCCAACTCTGGGTGAGATGTGGCGGCTGTATTCTCAGGGAATCTGGGTCTAAACATGACCAACAAATGAAGCACATGTTGCAGATAGGGGAAGCTCTGTGAAGAGAGATGAGGGGCTCTTTCATACCTATGCCTGGATTTTCCAATTGCATTTCCCAAATCACTTCAAAGCGTGTGTGACAGTCTTGAGAGGCTGAATGGTCTCCTCTGTTTCTGTGCAACAGGTTATAGGAGTAAGTGGCCTCCAACCTCTCCTATCTAGCAGGTATGCGGGGCTGGATGGAATACAGAAACATGGGACTGAGGAGCAGGAGTGGAACATTAGATACTTTGAGCCTTCTCTACCAGACACTAAGATTGTGGACTCAGCCCCACTTTCCTGTCTGTACACTATTACCCGTGACTCACTTCACTGTCAAATATTTAATTAAACAGATTTCAGTCCATGTGAACATAGAGGCACGATAAACGTCCAGTGAAGAGAATTCCCACTTGAAAGGTCCTTTCAAAATATTTCGCCATCCCTCTTATAGAATCAGAGAGTCATGCAGAACGGAAACAGACCCGTTAGTCCAGTCTGTTCACTCCGATCAGATATCAAATCTGATCCAGTCCCATTTGCCAGCATTTGGCCAATATCCCTCCTCTTTTAGAATACATTTTAAATGTGCAATTGTAGCCGCCTTCACCACTTCCTCTGACAGCAATTTCTGTACAGACACCACTCTCTGTGTGAAACATTTACCTTCAGGTCCATTCTAAATTATTCGCCCTCTCATTTTCACACTATGCCCTCTTGTACTGGACTCCGCTATCCTGGGGCGCAGATCATGGCTGTTCAGAATATCCATGCCCCTGATGATTCTATAAACCTCTATAATGTCACCCTTCAGCCGCTGACTCTCCAGGGGGAAACACCTAAACCAAATCAACCTTTCCCTGAAGCTCAATCCTCCAGTTCTGCAACTGAGTTGTACGCAGTTTTCTTAAAGTGGCCTCACCAACATCCTGTACAGAGGCAACATGCCACCAAAACTCCTATACTCAAGGCTCTGACTGATTAAGGCAAATGTGCCAAATGTGTTTTGCACCACTCTGTCTACCTGCGACTCCACTTTCAAGGAACTATGTACCTGCAGCCCTATGTCCCTTTGATCCACAACACGCCCCAGGACCTTACAATTAAGTGTATAATTTCTGCCCTGATTTGCTTTCCCAAAATGCAAAACTTCGTATTTATCTAAATTTAACTATATCTGTTACTCCTTCCCTTTATCCCATCTAATTGTGGTCTCGTTGTACTCTGAGATAATCTACTACACCACCTTTCTGATGTAATCTATAACCTTACTAACTATGGCCCCAATATTCACATCTAAATCCTTTACATAAATGATGAAATGCAGTGAATTCAGTACCGATTCTTACAGCACACTGCTGCTCACAAGCCTCCAGTCTGAAAAATATCCCTCTTCCTTCAAGCCAATTGTGACTAGCTTCCTCGGTATCTCGCATGACTGAACTTTACTCATCTGACTACCAATCGGTATATTGTGAACACCTTACTGAGGTCCATGTAGACAATGTCTACCAAACTGCCTTCATCAATCTTCTTTGTCACCTCTTCATAAAACTCAATCAAATTAATGAGACATGATTTCCCATGCAGAAAGCCACGTTGACAACCCCGATCAGCCCTTGCCTTCCCAAATGTATGAGCTAAAAAATGTGCTGCTGGAAAAACACAGCAGGTCAGGCAGCATCCAAGGAGCAGGAGAATTGACGTTTCGGCATAAACATGTATGTAAATCCTGTCCCTCAGAATCCCCTCCAACAACTTACCACCACTGACATCAGGCTCACCAGTCTATAGTTCCCCGACTTTTGGGGTCACTGCTTCCTTTTTCATTCCCAATACTCCACTGCTCACAACACATGTCAGATGTAACCAGGTTGATGATATGGCCGATGATATCGGTCTCAAACTGGGTCAATGTCAGTTTTAGCAACAGGTCAGGCTAGTTTTTTTGATCTGCTCAAATAGCACTTTTATGATCCAAGCAATGTTATTCAACTATGATGGAAAGATGCATGGCAAACTGTTTGGATATTGCAAATAAAGAATCGATATTTACCTTTCTAAAAACACTGACACACACACACGCAGATAAACAAAATCTCTGCAATTTCAAGTTGAACGCGCTTTGTCCATATATTATTGTAACTGACGACAAAAGGAAAAATTGAGAGATTGTTCAAAATGTTATTCTGCTTCTCAAGACATTCTACTCACACAAGCTGCTAGCAATGGGACTTCATCCTGGAACAGTTGGATTTGGCTGAATTCCCTTTGCATTAGGCAGTGAAGAGATTCCAATGAATTCTGGCCAGGGATCGCCCAAGGGTATCACAGTAGCTCAGTGGTTATCACTGCTGCCTCACAGCACCAGGGCTTTGCGTTCAATTCCAGACTCGGGTGACTACTTGTGCAGAGGTTGCACATTCTCCCCTTCTAATGGTTGCTCCAGTTTCCTTCCACAGTCCAAAGCAGTGCTGGTTAGATGGATTGGTCATGATAATTTGTCTGACGTGTTCAGGGGTTTCTCGGTTAGGTGCATCGCTCGGGGTAAATGTAAGGGAGCAAGCCTGGGAAGGTTGGTATGGACGTTTTGTGCCGAAGGGCCTGTTTGCACACTGTAGGGATTCTATAAAAGTAAGAATGGTAACGATGACTGTAGATTTTTTGTTTTAGCTCGCACACATTGCTGTCATGAGGAACAATGAAGGAGAGAGAGTGTAATCGGCTGTTCCTTCTCAGGCAGATTACATTTTCTCTCTCTCTGAGCTGAATCACACAGTAATGTCATCCTCTCCCAAACATGTGAGGTCTCCTTGTACATTGTCCAAACTATGTCTCCATCACATTCCCTGTTCCATGTAGGTGCATCATTGTTGCTGTCGTACACAGTGCCATATACTAAGCAGAAAATGGTGTCGGTCGATTTGAAGGTATGTTTATATGTCGCTGCGTCATTGAAAAATAAAATGTTTAATGTATTCAGAATATTGTGTTAAAATGAATGCATTTTGCACAAATACAGAAATTGCTGGAAAAGCTCGGCAGGTCTGTCAGCATCCAGACGTCTTTTACATGCTGTATTTGTACCAGCCTCCACCACTTCCTCTGGCAGCTCATTCCACATGCACACCACCCTCTGCGTGAAATGGTGCTCGTGAGCTCGTCAAAACCTTTCCCCTCTCAATTTCAACCAATGCCCTCGAGTTTTGGACGCCCCAATCTGGGGAAAAACCTGACTACTCACCCTATCCATAACCATTTTGATTTTATAAACCTTTACTGCTGCAAAATGTGACTCCAATCAACACGAATGGCTGTGCTTTAAATCATCCTGGGCTTAAATTCTGAAATGCAATACTGACACCTCTTCCTTCTCCATCAAGCCACCATTCTAAATCCGTTTTAATCAGTTTGTTCAGGTGTGTTATGAAACACTTCTGTGGGATTTGCACCCAGACCTTTGTGCCCGGAGGTAGGGACACGAGCACCACTCAGCAATTCCAATAAAGCTGTAACATTATTCTCCTGTGTGTTTGCTCATCAGCCTGTTCTGACATGCTGTGACATACCTCTGCAACAGGCAGGACTTGAATCCAGAACTTCTAGTCCAGAGCTTGGAACACCACCACGCACGTTCAGGAATCAAATCCAGTCCTTTGGCTCAGAGGCAGGGACATTACCCACGACACTACCATACCCAGATTTTGGGTCATATTTTAAGTGTCAGCTTTCAGCTCGGTGTGGAGTTATTATAATCAGGTTACCTTTACTGAATTACACAAAACACTTTGTATTGTTAAACAAAGGCAAAATATTTGTCTCAACTGTAGGATATTGAGTATACGGGATTAGTGGTGCTGGAAGAGCACAGCAGATCAGGCAGCATCCTGATGAAGGGCTTTTGCCCGAAACGTCGAATTTACTGCTCCTCGGATGCTGCCTGAACTGCATCTCTTTCAGCACCACGAATCCAGAATCTGGTTTCCAGCATCTACAGTCATTGTTTTTACTTTGTTGAGTGTACGTGCTGTGCCATCGAAGTTAACTATGAACAGCTTTAATCGCTGTTATCTGTAGTCTGCAATATTAGGGAAAGAAATCCTGCAGACACACTCTGCACAATGAAGGGTCTCGAATAGATTTTCATTACTGAACACCAGAGACGGAAAAAGACCATAATTTCTGGTCCCCCAAAAAAGGATCAATATTACCCAACTCTCACGTGTGACTGCCTTCTTCCAAAAACCATGAAATGATACCAGGCTGCTGATTACTGTCTAGCCTCTCCTTCCCACTGACTGTGTCTGCAATCTGTCCCTCCTTCCCCTAAACCACAGAAGGCAAACCAAGCTCAGTGTCTTTGTGAAAATCAAGGCCGGAGTGTGCAGTCCTCCTGGAGAGGGGGAGGGAATTTTAAAATTAAACGGGGAAGGTGAGGTGGCAGTAATATCACTCACTGGGCTGAGGAGTGGCAGATGGAGTTTAGTTTGGATTAATGCGAGGTATTGGATTTGGTAAATCAAACAAGAGCAGGACCTATACAATTAAAAGCAGGGCCTTTGTCAGTGTTGTAGAACAGAGACCTAGGCCGTCAGCGTCCCCATTGGCGGGGGGGGGGGGGGGGGGGGGGGTGCGTAAAAATCTTATCAAGTGTCATTGGCACTTTGGATTTTGTTTCGTTCTTTTTTTACGTTTTTAGCTTTGGAAAGTTTTGAGAGCTTGTTAGTTGCAGTAGTTTTAGTTTGTACAGGTTTAAGGCTCGATGAGTCGTTTGTCATTAATGCTCAGCGATGTGTAATTCCATATGAAATTCTCTAGAGTTCAAATGTTGCTGCAGTGTGTTATGGATAATGATGTGCTTAAATGTTGTACCTGGACATTAAAGGGAGCCATCGTCCAGTCAAGAGGAAAAATATGCTTTCTCATCTTAAAAAAGAGAGAGTTGTCCTATTGCAGGAGATGCACCTTGATGACAAGGAACATTTGACGTTACAGCAGGGCGGGTTTGTTCGGATTTATATCTCGTCTTTTAATACTAAGAGTCGGGGGAAAGTCATAATGGATAGGAAGAATCTTCCATTTAAATTACTAGATTGTATTAACACCCATGGAAAGATCATAATCGCAAAGTCTTGAACTACGGGAATTAATACAGTATTTTAAGTATTTATTGCCACCCGCTGCAGCCTCTTAAAATCCTGGTAGATGCATTTTCCAAATTCAGTTATTTTGCATCATGGCACATGATTGTGGAAAGAGATTTCGACTGTCTTATGGCCCCACGATGGACAGAATGTCCAAAGGTCCCCCAATACCCTCGTTATAATGTAAGCAATTAATGGATTTGTGTCTAGAACTAGAGCTGGTGGATGTCTGGAGGCAGATCTACCTCACAAGTAGGGATTTTATTTTCTTCTTTAACCCGCAGAAATGGCACACGAGGGTGATCTCTTCCCCATCCCTGAACAATCTTAGATTCGGTGGCATCCTGCACAATTGGGAAAATTACCCCAACATACCTGCCCAGAAGTGGGATAAAAGTCACATAAAATTATGTTGTATGCAGATGTTCTTATGTTTTTGTCAAATCCCGCAATTTTGGCAGCTCACGTGATGCAATGCATAAATTCGGTTGTCGCCCTTTCGGGCTTTAAGATTAATTTTACAACGTTGGAGGCCATGTCTATGGGAGGTCTTGGGGAAATACCTAATGAGAACAAATCCTGTTTTCCTTTTAAATGGTCACGGGGGGTGGATGTGGTGGGGGAGGGTTTCCCAATTTCGGTATTTTCATTACATCCGTCTTTGCTCATTTATTTAACGTGAACTATGTCCATTTATTTGACTAAATTAAACAAGACCTTCAAAGATGGGAGGCACTTCCAATGTCCTGGCTAGGTCGGATAGCTCTTATTAAAGAATGTCCTTCCTCATTTACTATACCTCGTGTGAATGCTTCATTTGATGTTTCCCACATAGGTATTTAGGAAACATAATGGCTCGTTTAGTTCTTTTATTTGGCAGCATAAGCAACTCTTTATCAAGCTAACCAAATTGCAACTACCCCCAGATTGTGGGGAGTAGATCGCCCAGATAAAAGCTATAAATTAAGCTCTTTTTTATGCGATGTTAGTGCCTGGGCTACTGTGAGATATTGAACCCTATCAGATAAAGTGAACCTTTATTAGTCTGTTTTTCATAGCTAAATTGACAACATTTATGAAGTATTGTCATAACCCAATAATTATCGATATTGTTAAAGCATGAATGACAATGCATCAGATCGACAGCAATACAGCCAAAATTATGTTTCTTACCCCTGTAATTGGTATACCAGGTTGTCATCCGGGGATACTGGATTCCAGGTTTAAACTGTAGGCAGCAAGGGGTGTACCTTGCTTGAGTGATTTAGAACTAGTAGAATCCATACAGTGTGGATACAAGCCCTTGGGCCCAGCAAGTCCACTTCGACCTTCTGAAGAGTAACCCAGCCAGACCCATTCCCCTACCATCCCATATTTATCCCGGCTAATGCCCAAATCTACACATCCCTGAACACTATGGGTGATTTATCAATGACCAATTCATCTAACCTGCACATCTTTGTACTGTGGGAGGAAACGCACACAGACACGGCAAGAATGTTAACTCCACACAGCCAGTCACCCAAGGCCAGAACCAAAGCCGAGACCCAGGTGCTGTGAGGCAGCAATGCTCACCACTGAGCCACCACGTGTTATTTGATATAGAAACAATGATATCATTTGATCAAATAACTCGTACGTATGGACTACTAGTAGAGACCTCTTCTTTTTTTTCCAGATCAGAGATTTGATTAAAAAAAAAACACACTTTTACCACACTCTGACAGATCTGATAAAGGGAAGAGGGTGCTTATTGCTTAGAATACACTCTCTGTCAGTACTCTTTATCATTAGTTGGAGAGTGTCCCCTCAGACGAGACTGTGCAGCTTTGTGATGTCTGCGAGAGATTTGGGGGTTCAGAACACTTCGGAGAATTGGGAGGATATTTGTGAAAATGCTCGACGGATTTTGATCTGTAATAGGACCAATTCCATGCAGTTGAAAATTCTTCGTAGGATCTATCTGACCCCAAATTGTCTCTCAAAATTCAAAGTGGGATTATCTTCAGCATGTCCTAAATGCAGAATGACTACAGGCACTCTTACTCATTGCATATGGTCCTGCTGCTGACTTCATCTATATTGGAGCACTGTGCCAGATGTGATAGCGTGGGTCGAGGGGATTGAATTGGAGATGGACTTCGTTTCTGTTTTACTGGGCCTGCCCAGGGTACTTTCCACAGGTGAATATGGGAAAAAATCCTTACTTATTATTATAATATTATAAGTATTATAATATTATAATATTAAAAATCTCTTTTTAAATATTTTTTAAATTAAAATGCTAACATTGATAGAATACAGTCACAAAAAAACTGTCATTAGAGAGACCACTCATGGTGGTTTATCCTGAGGATCACCACATCTCGGGTGATGGGGTGAGGTTGAGAGAGTGTCCCCTTCATGGTAATCTCTGTCAGTGTGAGGAACTGAACCTGTGCTGCTGTCCTGCCTCTACATCACAAACCTGCCGTCCTGCCAACTGAGTGGGAGACTGTGTAACTGTTACAGACAGAAACAGTCACAGACAAAGGGTAAGAGAAACATTCATAATAAGGAAAGTGGTACAGTTCAGATAACGGTCAAGATAACGCCTGAGGGTAAAAATGTTCTCTGCTGGAAATTGTTTTTTAACAAGACGTGTGTAGAAGTTGTTTTTGGTTTAATATCATTAAGGTGAGTCAAGTGACTCTTATGTGTTTCACACTGGGACACTACCATTTTCCTGAAACTGGGAAATATTTGGAACATTATCTGGAACATTCTATAATCGGCATTCTCCAGAATATTCTATGACTGTGTGGGAGGTATTGCAAAGGAGAGAGAGAGAGAGAGAGAGAGAGAGAGAAGATGTTACATGCAGTAGTGAGAGCGGGGGATCATGAGCCTTGTTCGGGAGTAGTTGCAATCACAGATATACAGTGATTGTGAGGGAGCAGACAGAATACGGTGACCCTTATCCTGACAGAGCGGGGAATGTTATTGATGCTTGTCCTGTATTGCTGGATATTTCTTCAGACCTCAAATACTGCACTGAACTCGGTAGTGAGCACAGATCATGCTCGGTGGGTCTGGTGGTGTGGCACCCGTCTGTACTCGCCCATCCAATACGCCCACCGTGCTCTGTCAACAAACCATGGTGTAATTGCCCCTTAACTACTAATCTGCCATTTCCCTGCCTTTGCTCTGTATCCATCTAATCCTTTCCTATCTGTGTATTTGTCCAAATGTTGTTATTGTACACACGTCAACCACTTCCACTGGCAGCTCAGTCTAATTTGCCAGCTCACCTTGGATTCCATTCGATCTAACCTTCCAGAGCGGCCTACTATGTGGAACCTTATCAAAGGCCTTACTGAAATCCATATAGAATATGTCTACAACCTTGCTCTCATCAACCTTCCTGGTCACTTCCTCATAAATCTCGAACAAAATTTGTAAGGCATGATCCGCCATGCACAAAGCCATGCTGACTGCTTCAAGTCAAACTCTGTCTTTCCAAATGCATGCACATCTTACACAGGAAAGCCACACACACAGACCAAGTCCTGAACTATGAAAGCAACCACCCCAATACACACAAACGAAGTTGTATCAAGACACTGTGCAAAAGGGCCACAACACACTGCAGCACACCAGAACTGCAAAAAGAGGAAGAGGAACACCTATACAAGGTATTCGCAAAAAACGGATATCCTCACAATTTCATCAACAGATGCCTAAGGGAGTGACAACAGAACGAGGACATGCCGCAACCCAAAGGACTAGCCACACTACCATACGTCAAGAACATCTCTGAAATGACAGCCAGACTACTGCGACTACTAGGACTTATAACAGCACACAAACCAACAGCCACCCTCAGACAACAACTCACCGAGACTAAGGACCCGATACCCAGCATGAGCAAAACTACCGTAGTGTACAAAATCCCATGCAAGGACTGCACAAAACACTATATAGGACAAACAGGAAGACACCTAACGATCCGCATCCACGAACATCAACTAGCCACAAAACGACAGGACCAGCTATCCCTAGTAGCCACACACGCAGGCGACAAGCAACATGAATTTGACGGGGACAACACTACCATTATAGGGCAAGTGAAACAAAGAACAGCCAAGGAATTCCTAGAAGCTTGGCACTCATCCACAAACTCCATCAACAAACACATCGACCTGGACCCAATATACCGGCCACTACAGCGGACAGCTGAAACTGTCAACCGGAAACGGCAGGGACAGGCCACTATAAATGCCGGAGGAAACACCACAGAAGCGCTTCAAAGGAGGCTCCCAAGCACTGAGGATGTTACCTAGACAGGGGACGAAACGTTCGCAACAAAAACTTCCAGTTCGGCGAACAGAACCACAGCATGCACATCTTATCTCTCAGAACCTTCTCAAGTGGTTTGCCGAAAACAGGTGTGAAGCTTACTGGTCTATATTTCCTAGGCTTTTCTTTGCAGCCCTTCTTGAATAAGGGCATTACATTTGCTACCGCCCAGTCTTCCGGGATCTTGGTCCCTAAGCTTTTTTCTCTCGCCTCTTACAGTCCTCTTAGATATATCTGGTCAGGACCAAGAGATTTGTCTGACTTTGTGCGTTCTAATATGTCCAACAACAACTCTACTGTGATATGGACAGTACCAAGATATGACCACTAACCTCCTAAAGGTCACAGATCTTCATGTTTTTCTTCATGATAAACACAGAGGGGGATTTGAGGACTTCACCCATCTCTTGAGGTTTTACACGTGCATGCCGGTTTTGGATTTTAAAGCATCCTATTCTCTCTCTAGTTGCTCTTTATCTTTACTATGCTGAATTTGGATTCACTCTAATCTTCTCAGCCAAGACTACCTCATATCCCCTTATGGCCTTGCTGATTTCAGTAAACTCCTCTATCCCCTGTATACCTCCAGGGATTCCCTTAATACGAGCCACGCCTCCTTTTTTTCTGGTCAAAGCCTCAATATGTCTTGACATCCAGGGTTCTCTCTTCCAGTCTCACATAACCTTCACCCTCACAGGAAAATGGAAACCTTGAACTCGAGCTATCTCACTTCTAAATCCCTCCCACTTGCCCGAGATCGTTTTACCTGGAATCAAACAACTCCAATCATCCCCTGCAATCTCCTGTGTAACTCCAACAACATATGCCTTGCCCCAATTTAGAACTTGAATCTGTGGAACAATTTTGTCCCTACCATAACTATTTTAAAATTAATATAACTCTAATCACTTTCACCAAAATGCTACCCCACTTTATCTCCTTCACCTATCCTGCCCTATTTCCCAATAGTAGGTCGAGTTTGTCCCTTCCCGAGTACGATACTCTATATATTGATTGTGGAAACTTTGCTGAACACACTTAACAAATTACGTTCCATCTAAGTTCTTAACCATCTGGAACTCCCAGTGTATGTTAGGGAAATTGAAATCACCTATTATAACAACCTTATTGTTCCTGCAAGTCTCCCCAGTCCCCCTGCATATTTGTTCCTCTAATTCACATTGTTGATTATAGTGCAACCACTATAATATTACCATCCCCCTCTAACTACTTTACACCATTCACGAAACCTCATTGGATGTTATCTCAGGTATTTCAACTTTAAATACTGGTGCGATCAGAACTATTGGTATTTAAACTGTTTCCATTTACATCTCTACATCGCAGTGATTTTCACATCCATGGCACGCCTTGTCAAGGCACAGTGGAGATATGAAGCTGTAAATGGATGGGAGTGCACATCCTGTCACTTCCAGCATGGGTTGCAAGTTTCCCCACACTGGGCAGCGATCTCACACAGTGTTACCGAACAATGCAACAGCCTGGGTCTATATATGAATGAACCAGTGCGTCTGCAGAGCTCCCCAAGCTGGACATTTAGGCCAGGATTATAGATCAAGCATTGGTGTGGGCTGGTGTGTTCCATTCTGGATATTGCTGGGTTGTATTCTGCAGTATGCTAGCCATATCTACACAGTGCTCCATCCTGAAAGTATAATGGATGGGCTGGTTATGTGAGTTGGATTGCGAATTTGAGAGAACTAAACATCTGGCAATACCTTGATTTTATGTTTTCGTTCTTGTGCTTGGACATTTCAAATCCAGACTCATCCGATTAGACCCGACCCTCTGGATGAGTCATGGTGACTGTTGTTGCAGCATCTGAGTCTGCAACATGACCAACAAATGGAGCAGAGGCTGCAGAGAGGACAGTCTCCGTAAAATGGAATGACGGAATCACAATCAGATCGGCCGTGGTCTTAGTGAATGTTGGGGCAGGATTGTGTGGACCACGAATGCAACTTATTCATATATTTCTGTTTTTTTCAAGCAAACTCCCCTTCTCTCCCGGTGTCCCATACTGGTGGGGAGTGAGTCCCCTCCTCCTGTTCCTGCGTAACAGGATCCTTGGGCCTCAGTAGCCTCTAGATTTCCCTGTGTCCCAGTTTCGAGCAGTTGAATGACCGCCTTCTGTTCCTGTGCCCTAGTCTCGGGCAGTTGAATGACTGCCTCCTGTTCCTGTGACCCAGTCTAGAGCAGTTGAATGACTCCCTCCTGTTCCCGTGTCCCAGTCTCGAGCAGTTGAGTGACTGCCTCCTGTTCCTGTGACCCAGTCTAGAGCAGTTGAATGACTCCCTCCTGTTCCTGTGTCCCAGTCTCGAACAGTTGAATGACTCCTTCCTGATCCTGTGTCCCAGTCTGGAGCAGTTGAGTGACTCCCTCCTGTACCTGTGTCACAGTCTCGAGCAGTTGAGTGACTCCCTCCTTTTCCTGTGATCCAGTCTCGAGCAGTTGAATGACTCCCTCCTGTTCCTGTGTCCCAGTCTCGAGTAGTTGAGTGACTCCCTCCTGTTCCTGTGACCCAGTCTCGAGCAGTTCAGTGACTCCCTCCTGTTACTGTGTCCCAGTCTCGAGCAGTTGAGTGACTCCCTCCTGTTCCTGTGACCCATTCCAGAGCGGTTGAATGACTCCCTTCTGTTCCTGTGTCCCAGTCTCGAGCGGTTGAGTGACTGCCTCCTGTTCCTGCGACCCAGCCTAGAGCAGTTGAATGACTCCCTCCTGTTCCTGTGTCCCAGTCTCGAGAGTTGAATGACTCCATCCTGATCTTGCGTCCCAGTCTGGAGCAGTTGAGGGACTCCTTCCTGTTCCTGTGTCCCAGTCTTGAACAGTTGAATGACTCCTTCCTGATCCTGTGTCCCAGTCTGGAGCAGTTGAGTGACTCCCTCCTGTACCTGTGTTCCAGTCTCGAGCAGCTGAGTGACTGACTCCTGTTCCTGTGTCCCAGCCTTCAGCAGCTGAGTGACTGCCTCCTAATCGAAGTTTTGTGAAAATAGATGTCCGCCAACTGCTCCAGAGTAACAGGCTCCAATAGCTCTGTGCTCACCTGCTGCTCCTGTGGAATGGAATTGAGGGCCTGAATGGCTTCTTCACATTCTTTACAGCTTTTCTTGACTAAAAGTGTTAAATCACGGGTCTCTTTGTTGATCTATTCAGTTTCAGGGGAGAACCACATTGCATTGTATCATTGCCTTTGCTGTTAAGAGCATAGAGGTCACTGTCTACTGTTCTGGTTACAAACTCCACTTCCTTCCACTGTTTCCATCCCATCTCTGGCCAATAGCTGCAGCGAAAGCAGACAAGTCACAACTGTGGGAGATCCCTTTGACCATGAGCTGATTCTTGACACCATGCCCTGAACATTTCTAACTTGAAATACTCACCACTCCAGAATATATCTCACTGGTTTATTCCACCTGCTGTTTGAACCTTGAGCTATGAAGTACAGGCTTAATGAAGCCAATAATCTGCTGCTGACGCTCCCGGCTTCAAACTTGCTGAAACAAATCTGATTCGAACTCACACCAAACCCCCATCCATCTGTCAATCATGTGCACGCCGATGTATATTGCTGTTGTGTCTGGCAATGACTTTATTTTAACATTCTCAAACACTTTACCTCATCTGTCCATGAAACATCTCTCGTTGTCTCTGTTGATTAAAAAAAACGCCTGCCAGTTGTTTGTATTTAAAATAGTTTCCTCCATGTGCGTTCCTTCTCAAACAATGAGTTTCGCATTCAACCACACACACACACACACAGAGCAAACCTTCCCATTGTAGGCAGTAATCTGATGCGATTATAGTTAGCATCTGATACTTAGGTTTGCAATACTCTCCATGCTGGGCAGATAGTGCAGTTTACTGAGCAACACACTAGCATGCTCTGCACAGCTCTCCATGCTGGGCTGTCATCTTGTCCCAGTTTATGTTGTTTGTGGTGTTCTGTGAAGCAGATTGAGAATTTGATTTAACAAACCATGCCAGCTGATCTGACAATGCCTTTATTCAATGTTTTCATTCTTGTCATTTTACTCACGAAGATCTCACTGCTCCAGTTAGTCCCACTGCCCTGTCTTTTTCCCCATATTTCCACAACATCTTTTCAGTTAATTAACTGTCTGTTTCTGTCTTTAAAGTGAATCTCTCTGTTCCTCTGTATCTTTCCCTGGCCTTGGGTTTGTCTCCCTCGTGTATCGAGTGCAATCATTGTGAAGCTCAGAAATATTGAAATGGTGTCAAGCTGTTGTTCACTTCCTGGTATGTCCCATGTGATGGTCCATGGACAAGCGTGTTTCAGAATTCATGAATTCATCCTTGTAACTTGGTCTGCACCTGAATTTGTCCCTCTCAGGTGACCTTGCGATAAGTAACACGAGGAAGCCCACTGAGTAAAGGATCAGGCATCTACATTGTGTGACAATGCTGTTACTTTTTTTAATAAAACGTTAGTTTCACATTTTTTTTTAGTAAGAGGTCTTAAAGGCCAAACTGCCTACTGAAAACGGCTCAAGTAAATAACTTACGGGGCTTTTAGGGTTTATAATAAATAGTAGTAACAATAGCCAGCTCGCACAGACCAGGTTTTCTAGTTTGTTTTCTCTTATAGCTGTAACAATCACCGGGTGCTTGGGGTCCCAGAGAGGTTGGAAGTTTTAGTCAATTATCCCTAGCTGCTACTCTCTCTAAAGCCTCACTTGATGGTGTTTCCTCCTGGATTGGAGAACTGAATGCAAGAATGCATGTCTGAATGTTCCTTTTTGCCAAGGGGTGCGTTTAGGTGATGTTAATAGATTGAACAGTTCATTTGTAGAACATACTGTATCCATTATTCTATTAAGTTTTCCAATAGTTAAGTTATTCTAAATTCCTCTTCATTTTGTATGGATTTTCATTAGAGGATAGCAATGTTGAGCAATCCTATGGTAGCCAAAGGCCTGATCAGGATCTGTTTAAATACATCCAGGCATTATCTAAATGTGATGAGAATGATGGAGGAGCCTTTTTAATTTCATTTCAGAAAGTGGCTAAATAAGTGCAGTGGCCAGAGCACATGTGGATTTAGTTTATCCAAACAAATCTGATTGGTATTTGCATCCCTATCGGACGGGGTGAAGAAAGCCATCTGAAGTGCAAATGAGCTTGTGCCAGAAGCCGACAGTGTTTCAGGAATCTTTAGTAGAATCCCTGGTTAACCGCACGTTGTGTTTGAAAGGATAAAACAAAGTAATTTTGAAAGATGGGGAAGGGTATTAAAAACAGAGCAAACCTATGACACTCTGAGAGAGATTCTTATTTTGAAGAAGTTCAACAATTGTGGAGTCGTGACAACTCACGTGGAAGGGCAGAGAGTTACAATGGCAAGGTTAGAAGCTGAAATGGCTGATGATGATTTGGTTCAGAAATCAAAGTTTGGTTTCTGTGAGGGATTGAGAAGAATGTGTGAGATCTTCTTAAAACATATCCTTGTGAGAGTAAGGTTTACTGGCGTAGGCCAGTAGTAGCAGGTAAAAAGGTTACAGCATTAAGTGGTACAGAAGGATGTAATATTTTTATGCTGAGACATAAGGAGCTATGTCATTCAGAGGGACTATTGGAGAGATGAGAACTGCTCCATTATGTAACGTGTGGTCAGAGTGTCCAGTGAAAACATCAACAGATTTATTCCACAATGAGGAAGGAGGCCTTGAGCTTGGTGTTGGCGTTACAACATTTCAGCATTTAAATACCAATAACATGTCTGAGACAAATCTTTATCACTGATCGTGACCCCTTAAAGTTCTTGGAGAAGTTTAGGTTAGAAAAATACCAGTCTGTTTCGACTGAGCTTATTCTTGCTGCCAATCAATTTGAAATTATAAAGTTGACAGGGCGAGAAAAAGTAAGTTTTGACACGTTGTGGAGACTTGGATGAAGAAAGACAAAAGGCATTCTGTGGCAGGAGTAAAATGACTGAAATCGAATCGAGTTGTGAACATTTGTATGCTCAGAGTCAATATAATATATATATATATATATATATATATATATATATATATATATATATATATATATATTCATTCCAGTCTACTAACAGAGCAAGATTAGGAGGTCTCAAATGTATCCATCTTTGTATATTGATGGATCATTTTATTAAAGGTGGAGTTGTGAGAATACTATCACTGTAAAAAGGTTATTTTCTCTTGGGTTTTTTTTGATGAGAGGTTTTAAAGGCAGAGGTGCAGAACTGCTGTCTGAAAACAGTTTAAGTAAATAACTGAGAAAGCCTTTAGGTTTTATTAAAACGGTGATAACAATGGAGCTAGCAGTGCCCAGCTCTCAAAGACCAGGTTTCCTCGTTTTATTTTCAGCTGCAGCATTCAGAAGCTGTTCGGGTCCCAGAATGGTTGGAAGTGTCAATACATGATCCCCAGCCTGCCTTTCTCTCTGAGATTTCTGTTGATGTTGATTTCTCCTGGATCAGAAGACTGCATGTAAGAATCTGTATTTGAATATATCTTTGTGCCAAGCAGTGTATACCAAGAAGGTACGGTATCTATTGTTTGTGTAAGTGTTCCAACATATAAGCCATCCTGAAATGTTCTTTTCTTTGATTGTATTTTAACTAAAGCATTTAATTAGATTATCTTTTGCTTAATATCGACTGGTTTGACCAGTCACAACATATCTGGAAAGCACACTTCACATCTATATTCAAAATAACGAAAGGTTTGGGTCTAAGCGGCCTGCTTAAAATATTTTGCGGGAATCTGGTCTGGTCCACAACACTTATAGACGAGGGGTTTCTAACTGACTCCTCTTATTGAAAAGTTAGTGCAGCAGCTAGGGATGTTTTGCTGGAGGTTGTGCTGTGAGCTGCCTCAGACATTCAGGGAGACCTGAGGATTTGCTGACCCAACTTTGGATGGAGCATGGGGACTGTAGTTACAACATGAATGTAGTTACATGGGTCTGCAACACGAACAACAAATGGAGCAGAGGTTGCAGAGAAGGGAAGCTTTGAAACCACGCAGTGAGTGTTTGTGGGAAAGGGATCTGCTGTGTCCACCCCGGACTTTCCAGGAACAGCTTCCCAAGCTTCACTTAACCCAGGAGCAGAGTGTGAAGGGACACTGATTGAATAAGGAGCTGGTCACAGAGCGGTGTCACCTCCTTCAAAACGTCCTGCAGCTTCACCCCCGGGGGGAGGACGGTGCTGCCAGTGGCTGTTCAGGTCACAGTTTCATTCAGATTCTATGTTCTGGAACTTTTTAAACAGGACTGGGTGATATGGCCATCATATCCCAGTATGTTGCCATCCATGTAACCATTCAGTGACGGAGGATATATATGGTAGATGAGGTAAATACATTGTTTCACCCTCAGCAGGGAACTGCCGGGTGTGTACAGTATAGTGGGATTCCCGATGGTGTACATGGCATCTGCGGATTAGCCGTGTCAATGGGGAGAGGTAGAGGAACTGAAGGAGCTCTCTCTGTATTAATCTTGCAGCGTGCCCATCACAGGACATCATGTTGGTGAATACCCCTGTCCAGACAGCAACCACAGCCTCTTCTTTCACAAGCGGGCAGCCATTCCCATCGTCTTCGGGTCTCCATGTAGAAAGGAATGAATGTATCTTGGATAAAGGCCGTCCCCTTGATACACATTTGAAAACAGCATCCCCCATCACCAACGAAACACTTCAAAACATTCCATGTGTACGGAGAGCAATGGGGTCACTTGGAGCGTCAAGGAGCAGACGATCAGGGATGGAGCAAAACCTCCCATGTCTGAACGGGTCTGAGTGAACCCCCCAATACACAGTATCATTAATCCCTGTCATCCCTCTCCATTTCAGTAGCATGCTGCCTGACATTATTCCTGTAAATAAAATGACAGATTATATCATGTTATATTGCAGCTGCCAAATTATTATCCTTTGCCTTTACCTCTCTGTATCTATCTGTAGACCCTCCACCCTCTCTTGATAATTTAATCTCTTGCTTATCACAGCAACATTACCAAACTCAGTATCTCTATATCTGTTCCACCCTCCTGATCATTGATATAGACTGTAAATAGTTGAGGACCCAGCACTGGTCACTGTGTGACTCCACTGGTGACGTTCTGTCAAACTGATTTAGACTGATTTATCCGGAGTGCCTGCTTCCTGTTTGATACATTATCCTCCCACATTACTGTGTAACACAGTTGTAAAGCTGAATATAAACAAGGAGCATCAGTCAGGAATCCAACCCTTCGAACTTGCTCCGCCATGGAATACAATCATGGCTGATGTCATCGCAGCCTCTGTTCCACTTTCCTGCCATCTCTCGATCCTCAAACTGTAGTCTCTTATTGTAGATTGCGCCACATGAAAAAATATCCACCCCACAGCTACACTTTCAATTACGTTTAGCATTTTACAGACCTCAGTGAGCTCTCCTTTCATTCTTATAAACTCGAGAGAATAGGCCTAAACTGCTCAATTTCTCTTCATAAGACAAACACTTCAAATATGGAATCAATCTCATGAAGCTCTTCTGAATTGCCTCCAATGGAAATACCTCATTCAGCAGGACACCCAAACTGTACTCCATTTGCAGCCTCACTAATGCCTTGCATAGCGACAGCAACACTCCCTACCTTTCTACTTTATCCTTTTACAAAAAACGCTGAAGTTATGCTTGCATTCCTCATTACTTCAAGTACCCGCAAGCAAGTTTTCTGTGATATGCAAGCAGACACCCAGATCCCTCTGCACTTAAACACTTTGAAGTCTCTCTCCATTTAGATAATAATTTGCCTTTTTATTAAGCTGGCCAACTTGAATAACCCCATATTTATCCACTTTAATTTTCATTGCCAAATGTTAGCCCATTCACCCAATCTATACATATAGTTTTTAAATCTCTTGCATCATCATTCCGAAGTAATTTCCCACCAATGTTAGTGTCATCTGAAAATGTAGCTATAGTATTTTCTATCCCGTCAACTGAGTAATAATGTCGATCACAAATGGTTGAAGCATGAGAACTAAAATCTATGGCACCCAACAAATTGCATTTTCCAATAGAAAATAACGCAGTTAATTCATCTGACTGCATTTTGTTGGTTAACCAATCCTCCATCCAAGCCAATAAATTACTCCTAAACCGATGCTGTCTGATCTTCCCACTCACTCTTTGGAGAAGCGACGTATCTGAATCCTTCACGAAGACCAGATATATTCCATTTCCAGGACTCCCATTATCCACCTTGTTTGTCACATCTTTAAATAACTCAAGAAAATACTTCAATCATGATTTATCTTTTGTAAAACCATGTTGACTCCGATGAATTGTGGTTTACGTTTGCAAATTGTCCACAACAATGGATTCTAATAATTTGCCTTAAATTACAATACTTTTTGTTACATTTTACTCCCTAATGTATTCAGTTATTATACGTTCTTCCCTTTCTAAAGCCTTTGCGTTTTCTTTGAATTCCTGTTTGATGGGCAAAAGGTTTTAAGAGATCTGCTCAAATTGCTGCATAAGAGGTATGTGTGGCTGGCTGGACTCATCATCCTGCTGGTGTACAAAATCAATGGGATGAAGTCTTTCTGGTGTTCCCATGTTGTCGTCTCGAAGGCCAGAATGACCACCTCCTGTTAATGCGTTAGAGGGGTGGGGATTATGGAATCTTCCCGTTGCTGTGTAACATTTTGAGGGGCTGATGGGTCTTCTCATATTTCTCCATAATAGGTGGAGATACTGAACGGTCTCCTCATGTATCCAGGAGATGGGACCAAGGGAGCAATTGGTCTTCTCTTGTTCCCATACAACAGACACGTGTCTAACTTACCTCTTCCTTTCTCATGAAATAAGTCTGAGATAGTTTTTATCCTTATCCAATTCTCTTGCAACAGACTCGGTGGGTCTGAATGGCCTCCTGTTATCCCAGTGTAACAAATCTCCAGTCACTGTGTGACCGCTTTCAGTTCCTATGTTACGGAGTTGAGGTGGCTAAATGGGCTGATCCTGTTGCTGTGTAATAGGAGACTGGTGCCGCATGGCCTACTCTGGGGCCAGTGTTATAGATTCAAGGGGCTGATTGGCCTCCTCCTGTAAATAGACATTCGGCTCCAGGGGCTGAACAGCCTCGTCCTATTCTGGTGTAACAGAGTCAAAGGCCTGAATATCCTTCTGTTGTTCCTGTGTAACAGGCTGGAGAACGGAATGGATTCCTCCACTACCTGTGTAATTCTCTTCAGTTGTTGACTCCTTCCTGTCATCTATGTTGAAATAAGATCTTCTTTCATTTTTGTAAACTCCAATGGCTATTGGATCAACCTGAGCATTCTTTCGTTATAAGCTAGCACCTTCATTGCGGGAATCAGTTGAGGGGATCATCTCTGAGCTGCTTCCAATATAACAATATCCTTTCTTCATTGAAGAGACCAAATCTGTACACACTACTCCAGATGTGATATCACTAAGATCCTGTACAGCAGCAGCAATGCTTTACCAGTCTCAGCTCTCTGGTGGAAATACAGAGCATTGTTGAACGATCATTGTCTTTCTCTACTCCACTAGCATAACGGGAGATCTGGAGAAAATGTCACAATGATGCTTAAGAAGATAAATGATGTGGCAAGATGATCTCTACCATTAATCTCCCCAAAGTCCACGTCGCTCAGATTCTACAGAATCTTGCAAGGTGGAGGGTCAAAACAGCAAGGAGAAGGAAACCTTGATGGAAGTTATATATCAAAGTGAAAGCTGCAATACAAATGTTGGGCACGTTATAAAACAGGAAAATGAGATCTACACATTTGTGACTACTGCAGTAATAATGTACTGTTTACATTATATCTAAACTGTTTTAACCCAACTGAATGCTAATGCTGAGAAAAAATGGATTTCATGAGCATGTGTTAGATAGCTGGCATTAACATTTTGTCGAGCACCGAGCTAGAGATCAGGTTATTTAGAAATTGATGTTGGAAAATCAGAAAAGCTAATTGAAAACTTTGCTGTAAAGGACCTTTTGGGAACAGTGACCACAATGTATTGTTTTTATTTTATGCTGTTTGAGTACACGGTAGTTTTTGTTTTATTTGAAGTAACTGTTATAAATCTAAATCTTGCAAGCCCTGAAGGTGTGAGGAGAAAGTGGCACTGCAGCTGCTGGAGATCGGTGGCGCTGGAAAAGCACAGTCAGTCAGCTTACTAGGAGCAGGAGCATTGTAGTTTCGGGCACAACCCTTCATCAGGAATGAGGCTTCTGGGTCAAGGGGGCTGAGAGATAAATGAGAAGGGATGTGCCAGGAGGCAGGTAGCTAGGAATGCGATAGGTAGATGAAGGTGGGTTGAAAGTGATAAGTGATGAAGGGAGACAGAACGCCTCATCTACTGCATCCTTTAAACTCAGTGTGGTCTTCTCTACATTGGCGAGACAAACGTGGATCATTTCAGAGAACATCGATGGAACAGCCACATTGACCAACTCCACAACCTTGTGGCTAAACACTTGAACTCTCCTTTCCACTCTGCCAAGGACAAGAGAGTCCTGGGACTCCTCCATCGCCAAACCCTAACCACCCGAAGCATTGATGAAGAAAGGTTCCTCTTCTACCTTAGGACGCTCCAACCACAGGGGATTAATGTAGATTTCACCAGTTTCCCCATGTCCCCTAACTCCGCGTGGGCGGCACGGTGGCACAGTGGTTAGGACTGCTGCCTCACAGCGCCAAAGACCCGCGTTCAATTCCCGCCTCAGGCGATTGACTGTGTGGAGTTTGCACATTCTCCCCGTGTCTGAGTGGGTTTCCTCCCACAGTCCAAAGATGTGCAGGTCAGGTGAATTGGTCATGCTAAATTGCCTGTAGTGTTAGGTAAGGGGTAGATGTAGGGGTAGGGGTGGGTTGCGTTTCGGCGGGGCGGTGTGGACTTGTTGGGCCGAAGGGCCTGTTTCCACACTGTAAGTAATCTAATCTAATCCACTTTATCCCAGTCCAATCTTCCAACTCAGCACACATCCCCTTTTGAACGTTCCTATGTGTTCATCTTCCTTCCCATCAATCTGGTCCACCTTCTTCTCCGAACTAACCCTTTCAGCCTCACCTTTAACTACCTATTAGGTCAAAGGAAACAGCTTAGAAAAATGCCAAGTGTTGTAGTAAGCCAGTGGATTCGGAGAAATGTAGGACCCAGCAACGGATGACCAAGAAACTGAGAAGGAAATCAAAAAGCGAAACAGCATGCAAACAAAAGAAAATCATAACGACTGCTAAAGAAAAACATAAAGACTGCTAAACAAAACATAAAGACTGCTAAAAAAAAAGACTGCTAAAAAAAGTGCATCAGTGTATGAAACAAAAGTGAAAACAAGGTCAAATGTGGAACAGTAGGTGTGCGGACAGCGTAATTTATTGAAGAGTACAGAAAAATCACAGGGAAAAGAAATAGTTTATTTGTGTCTATCTTCAAGGCAGAATATCCAAAAATTCTCCCAGAAATACCAAGTGACCATGGGACTTGTGTAAGTAAAGTCTAAGATCATTCTTATCAGGGTTGTGGTCATCTTTGAAAAGAGTACTTATAAATCTGACAGATCAGATGTACTTCATACAAGAATTTCAGACGAAGCAGCAATCGACATATTGATTGCATCTCAGATTTTCATGTTATTTTCCAATACATTCCGGAAAGATATTTAGCCAATCTGGATTTGGCAAAAGTTATAAATATTATCCAACAGTTTAAGAAAGGATGAAGATGGAGAGTGGTGAACTAGAGATCAGTTAACTTGTAATCTGCGGTCGGGTGTCTCTTGGGCTGAATTACAAAGAACGTGCTACTGGATATATAGAAGGTAATGGGAAAACTGGGGAGGATGATAATGCATCGATGAAATGAAAACCATAAGTGGCAAACATTTTTTGGAATGGTTTGAAGATGATTCTTGTGGACGTAGGCAATGAGGAGCTCATGGATAACGTATCGTTGGATATTCAGGAGGATCTTTTTTAAGAACTCTCCCACTAACATCAAAAGAAAAGTTAAAGTGAAAGGAATTGGGAAGAACGCATGCAAATAGAAAACGAAAAATTAGCTTTACATTCATATATATGTAATTGCAATATAGAAGATATCGTGCACCACCTGCATATAGTGTTGCTGAGACTAAATTTAGAGTATTGTATATCGTTTGGAGTCCCAATCTAAGATTGAATACACTGACTACAGAGGAAGTGCAAAAGGTATTTTCCAGACTAATCCATAAAATGGCAAGATTGTCTGATGGGGGACTTTCAGCCTGTGATCTCGAGTTTCAAAAGATGAGATTTGATTGTACTGAAACTTAAAAACTTAGAAACATAGAGGGGACTGAATAACAGAGGGACATGGAGAAGTGCAAGCAGGCGAGATTAGGGAGAATCCCACGGTATTCTACACGGACAAGTAGAACAGAATGATCAGCAAACAGTTAGTGTCCATTAGAAACCGAAGCGGGGCAATCAGTGCGTCAACCCGGAGAACATTGATAGATTGTTACATGTAAACATCACAGCTGATTTACTTGGGAGAAGGAGGATGCAGGTACAGAATTCGAGAAGATGGACTGGAAAGCTCTTGAAGAGATTGATGTAAAATTCGAGCAGGGGTTTGAGGCTTTGTCTGGTATACAATTGGTCCAATCCGCAGGTCTGGATACTGTTGGAGTCAAGGGAGGAAACTTTAATTGGAATCTGACCATAGGGGAGGTGCCAGAGGACTGGAGAGCAGCTAATATGATTCCACTTCACAGTAAGGGTGGTAGAGATTTGCTAAGGTAACTATAGACGAGCGAGTATTAGATCACTGTTCGGGAAACTACTGGAGAAAATAGAGAAGGAGAAAATCGAACTCCAATCAGAGTCGCAAGGTTTGATCAGGGATAATCATCATGACTTGATCAGAGTGAAGTCACACCTAATGAATTTGATCGAATTAGTTTGAGGAGGTCGCTTGTTTAGTTTTGCAGCAAGGCCTTTGACAAAGTACCACATGGGAAATTGAAATAAATAAAGTAAAATCTCAGAGTATCAAGGATAATTTGAAAAGTTACAACGAAAATTGTCTTAGTGTCAGGAGACAGAGGGTGGTAGGAGAAGGCTGTTTGTGTGACTGGAGACCAGTGTCCCCTGGTGTACCACATGGATCAGTGCTGTGTCCCTTATTGTTTGTAGCATTCATAAATGGTTTAGATGTGAATCTGGAGGGGGAGTGGGTGGAGAGGTGGGAGTTGTGATAAGCATGTTTATGTTTGACGCAAAGATTTGGCCGGGTGGTTGGCAGTGAGGAGGAAGTTCTGATTTGACAGGAAAATACAAGTGGAATGATCAGATGGGCAGATCAATGGCAGATGGAATGTGATCCTGATAAATATGAGGTAATGTACTTTGGAAGGAGGAACCAGACATGGGGTGTACACAATGATTGGCAGCACACTAGGAAGCTCAGAGGGTGTTTCTCCACACATCCCTGAATGTGACTGAACAGGGTAATGGAGTAGTTAAGAATTGAACCTTGGGTGGAGCGTTTATTAATCAGGGAGTACATTATAAGTGTTTTACAGGGCTTGGTTTAGTCCATGATGGAGTACTGTATGTCTTTCTGGGAGCCTCATTACAGGAAGGATGCGATTGTACTGGACAGGTTGCAGAGGAGATTCACCAGGATGTTCCCTGGGATGGAGCATATCAGCTATGGAGAGAGGCTGGGTAAGCTCGGGTTGTTTACATTGGAGCAGAGGAGGCTGCGGGGGATGTGATTCAGAAGGATACGTTAACAAGGGGTATGGACAGGGTGGATAGACAGTAGCTGTTCCTTTTAGACAGAGGATCAAGAACAAGGGAGCACACTTTAAAGTGAAGGGTTTGACGTTCAGAGAGGATTTAAAGATTACTTTTTTTTCACCCAGAGGGTGTTGAGGTCTGGAATGTACTTCCTGAGAGGAGAGTTATCACGGCTAACCTCTCAAACATTAAGTGTACTTGGACGAGCACTTGGAAATGTCATAACATTCCAGGATATGTGCCTGGTGTTGGAAAGTGGGACTAATATAGATCGTGCTGTATTTCTGTTGGGACAGAGCATATGCTCCTGTTCGTGTATGATGTGGAGCTGAGCAGTTTAAGACAGGAATTGATAGGTTTCTGAAGATAAGGTTTACAAAGGTTATAAGAGTGAACTGTTATAGCTTGTCAAATTATGTCAACGTGAGAAGTATGAAAAAACAATGCGGGTTCCTTCTAGTTTGAAACCAGAGAATGGAGAAAGGGAAACAGGGAAATGTCAGAACTATGAATCCACTACTTCAGTTCTGTCTTCACAGAACTTTCTGACAATACCAGGAAAACCAAGTCCAATATGGAAAACAAAATAGTACATGGAACGTATAACATAGTAAGTAAATCGTTTAGGAGCAATTATTGAGGCTGAAAGTAATGGTCATAGACAACACTAACATAGATTTGTAAAATGCGAATTATGTTTGAGAAACAGACTGGGATACAAATGAAAGAGAAGCAATGGATATAAAACATGCGGATTTTCAGAAAAATTTTGGTAAAGCTCCAAGCCCAGTTTGCAAAATCAAATCTTAGTGGATTGGGGCGAATATATGGACATGCTTCTGGAATCGAACAGCTGGCAGGAAACAGTGAATAGAAATAAACAGACTTGTGAAGCCTGACCTTGTATTTAAGGTATGATTCTGTGAGTATGACTATGTCCCAGACATCCCATCACCTTCCCCGGATATCTCCAGTTTCACCAGCAGGACAGACAAAGCAGAAGTGGTGGCACACATGGGAAAGGAAACCTCCTGCTGATTACCATGTACCAGCCTCTCCCAACTGATGAGTCAGTACTCCTCCATGCTGACCAACACTTGGAGGAAGCACTGAGGGTGGCAAAGGCACAAAATGTACTCTGGGTTGGGATGTCAATGTCCACAAAGAGTGGTTCAGCAGCAGCATTACTGATTGAGCTGGCCGTGTCCTAAAGGATATAACTGATAGACTGGGTCTACGGCAGGTGGTGAAGGAACCTACAAGAGGGAAAAGCCATATTTGACCACAGCCTGACTAATCTGCCAGTTGCAGAAGTATCTGTCCATGACATTATCGGTAAGAGTGACCACTGCATAGTCATTGTGGAGATAAAGTTACACCTGCACATTGAGAATAAGCTCCACCATTTTAGGTGGCACTATCACCGTGCTAACTGCGACAGACTTCGAACAGATCTATCTGGGTGTCCATAACGTGTTGTGGGTCATCAATAGCAGCAGAATTGAACTCCAGCACAAACTCATGGCCTGGCATATCCCCCTCACAACAATTAGCATCAAACCAGAGGATCAACCTTGGTTCAATGGAGTGTGCAGGAGGGCAGGGGCAGCACTGGGCATATATGAAAATGAGGTGTCAGCCCGGTAAAGCCACCAAACAGGACTACTTGTGCGCCAGACAGCATAAGCAGTAAGTAATAGACAGAGCTAAGTGATCCCACAAGCAACGGATGAGATCTAAACTCTGCCGTCCTTCTACTTCTAGTTGAGAATAGTTATGGACAATTAAAGAAGTCATTGGAGGAGGAGATTCCACAAGTATCCCCATCCTTAATGAAGGAAAAGCCCAGCACTTCAGTGTCTAAGATAAGGCTGATCCATTCTCAATAATATTCAGTCAGAAGTGCTGAGTGGATGATGCACCTCAGCCTCCTCCAGTGGTCCTCAGCAATTCAGTTACCAGCCATCAGCCAATTTGATTCACTCCACATGATATCCAGATTCAGTTGGAGATACTGGATACCCCAGAGGGTACATACTCTGACAACATTCTGTCAATAGTACGGAAAAGCTGTTCTCCAGAACTTGCCACTGCCCTCACTAAGCTGTTCCAATACCGTTATAACAATTACATTTCCTCGATTACGTGGAAAATTACCCCAATTATCTCCTATGCATAAAAGCAGAACAAATCCAATCCGGCCAATCACCACCGCATCAGTCTACTCTCGATCATCAGCAAAGTGGTGGAATGTCTCAGTGCTTTCCAGCAGCACCTGCTCAGCTATAACCGGTTCAATGACGCCTAATTTGTGCTCCACCAGGGTCACGCAGCTCCTGACCTCATTAATTTGGTTAAACATGGACAAAAGAGCTTAATTCCAGAGGTGGGGTGAGAGTGACAGTCCTTTAAAACAAGGCTGTCTTCTCCCAAGAGTGGCATGAAGCGGCGTAAACAAAACTGGAATCAATGGGTATCAGGGCAAACTCCCCGCTGGTTAGAATCATACCTAACACGTAGGAAGGTGGCCATGGTTGATAAAGACCAGTCAACTCAGTTCCAGGACAAGTCTATCGGAGTCTCTCGGCCAGTGGCCCACGCCCAAACATCTTCAGGGCTGCTTGATCAATGACCTTGTCTCTATTCTAAGGTCATAAGTGGGGATGTTTCCCAATGATTGCACAATATTCAGCAACATTTGTGGCTCCTCAGATACTGACGCAGTCCATGTCCAAATGCAACAAGATCTGGACAGTATCCAGGCTGACAAGTGGCAAGTAATATTTACGTCACTCAATTGCCAGACCGTGACCATCACCACTAAAATGCAATCTAAACACTGCCTTTGCAATTCAATGGTATTACTATCACTGAATCCACAGTGGACTGCAACGGTTCAACAAGGCAGCTCACCACCAGCTTCTCAAGGGGCAACCAGGGACAGGCAATAAATGCTGGCCCAGCCAGTCACACCCAGATTCACGAAATAAATAAATTGAAAAACCAGATTTTTTTTTTAACAGAGTAAGGTTGCTGAGTTATCGGTGCTCGGGTCCCAGCTGTTCACAATATACATAAACCTTTGGTTGCGGGAATCAAATGCAATATATCCCAACCTGCTGATAGAACTAAAGGATGTTGGATTGCGAGTGGGTGAGGAGGTTGTAAAAAAGCTTCAAGGTGACTAAGACAAGTGAAGTGAATGGGCAAATATGTGGCAGATGGAGAGCAATGTGGGCAGAGGTGACGGTGTGCCCTTTGGCGGGAACAAGAGATTGGCAGCTTTTCATTTGAAAAGGGATTGTTTGAAACATGTTGGTCTAAAAAGCGACGCATGCGCCTTTTTGTTGTTTCCTTCTGCACAGCCATCCAAGGTCCCTGCAGCGCAGTGAGTTCTGAAGGCTGAAGTCAATACTGGGAATGGCATTCACACGCTGCCCAGTGTACATAGACCTACCAAGTGGGGAGCTGCATCATTGCAAAGGATCTGGATCTCCCTGTAGACCAGTCACTGAAACCAATATTGCAGGAGCAGAAAGCAGTTAGGAATATCAATGATGTGCTGACCTTCATTTCAGGGGGATTTGAATCCAGGAGTAAGGGTGTCTTACTGCAGCTGTACAGAGCGTTGGTGAGACCCCATCTCAAACACTGTGCAGTATTGTGTGCAGGTTTGGTCTCCGTACCTAATAAAGGACAAACCTGACATTGAGGGAGTGCAGTGAAGGATGACCAGACCGATCTTTGTGATGACAGGCTTGTTGTGGGAGCAGAGTTTGGGGCGACTGGGCCCGTATTTCATGGGGTTTAGGAAAATGGGTGGAGATCTCAGTGAGATATATAAAGCTCTGACAGGGTGAGACGGATTGGATAATTCCCCAGCCTAAAACAAGGGTCCACAGTATTAGGTACAGACAGACCATTCTGCAATGAGATGACAATAAATGTCTGCCCTCAGAGACTGGTGAACCTGGGGAATGAGCTCGAACCTGGAAGCCAAGACACTGAATATAAATACGGACTTAGAGACAGTAAAGGAATGGTGGGAGAGAAGGAGAACGATATGGAAATAAAGGGCCAGGTATCATTATATTGAATTGGGTAGCAAACTCGACAGACCAAATAGACTACCGCACTTCCTACTTTATAGCTTCCCACGGTTAATCACATTAAGGGATGTGTACAGTGTGTGGGAAAAGTGCATTGAGGAGATGTTTGAACATGAACTGGAATGGGGAAGGCTCAATGTGTTGTATGGCCTACTCCATTCCCGATGTTTCTGTGCAGTCTGTAAATGTTGTCACAAGCTCTCGGATGTTAGGAAGGAGGTCTATGCAGGGTCAACAGGACTGTGTTTCTCGTTCCCTTTTCCGATACTGAGCCTGGGGCCGGGTGTTCTGTCTGGTTTTATCCTTGAGACCTCGGAACAGTTTGATACAATAGAATGTTTTGTTTGGCGGATTCAGAGACCATTGAAAAGTTTATCACATGTCTGTGTGTCTGCAGTCACGTTTAGGCCAGACCAGGAAAGCACGGGAGATTCACTTTCTGAAAGTACATTTGTGAAGCAAATTGTTGGTTACAATCGACATTGGCTTGAAGGTCACTATTTACGGACACCAGATTTTGCATCTTAATATTTTGTCAATTGTGTTTAACTTACACCAGCTACCAGAGCATTAGCCTGGTCTGGATTAGTAGTCCAGTGACCTTTCCACAGCAACACCATCTCTACATGGGGACCTATCTGAAAGGTTATTTCTGTGCTGTTTGATAACTCTGTCAAAAAGAACTCCCACCAATTTGACTGTCGTGGTGGGTCTGAGGGGGAGGTAATTGGTCAGATTGTAATTATAATCCTCTTAGGAACTGGACATAGTTGAGTAATTTTCCACATGACCAGGGCGATGTCAGAGTTGGAGCTGGAATGAAACAGCTTCCCCAGGGACACGGCTTGTTCTGCAGCACAAGTCTTCAGTCCTATTACAGGAATGCTGTCAGGGACCATTGCCTTTTTCGTACGTACTGTGTTCAGCTATTTCTTCATGTCACGTACAGCAAATTGAATTGGTTGAAGACTGGTAACTGTGATTCTGTGGGTATCATGGCGAGGGTGAGGTGGATCATCAACTCAACACTTCTGGCTGAGGTTGGTGCAGCTACCAGATCCTGGTCTTTTACACGGATGTGCAGGGCTGTACGATTATTTAGGATGGGGATATTTGTGGAGTCCTTCGCTCCGGTCATTTGTTTAATAATTCATCACCATTTATGTCAGAATGTGACAGGACTGCGGAGCTTCGATCAGATCTGTTTGTCAAGGGTGGTAGCTTAAATGGGTTCGCGTCAGGTTTAGGTTCACGTGGTTCTGACCCAGTCATGTTCACCCACCGTCATTACTGAAACATAGATCGTATTGATGGTAATGGCAGACTGAGGAAATTATTCGAGGCTAAAAGTTACAGGTTGTGGTTGAATGCTGTTCTGCTTCTCCTGCTGCTGTAGTCTACAGCACTACATAAATACGCAGTTTTGAGCTGCAATACCTGCAATGCAATTCTGCTCTCTGTCCCTTAGTTCACATCGAGACCCACTCACCCATCAGTCATGTACTCAGTGACCTACTCTGGTTTCTGACCATGATTTAGAGCTCTGTAATATCAGTGATGTCAGCCTTATTTAGTTTCATTTTGATAGATGGGTGCTCGACTTAAAAATAGATAAGACCTGTGAGGCTCGAAGATTATTCTGCTGGATAAGTTTAAAGACTCACTTCAAGAGATGGTAAGACTTCATGTGCATGAACAGAAAGTTCAAGAAGCGAGAAGCACGGGAGAAATGGCAGGTAAATATGCATTGGTGCATGAGATGAAATTTAGCTTTCGGGAGAATTTTCATGCTATGAGGGATAGAAATTGGGAGAAGGGAAGTTCACACATTTCAAAGCGAACAGTGGCGCACAATAGTTTACCACAAGTGAAAAAAGAAGCACAAAGGGGTTGAAAGGAGGTGAAAGGCCTCAGGTGCTCTCACGATAAGGGCGTGGTCCACATAAAATTACAGTGCCGATGGGGTAAGAAGGGCAATGGGAAAAGGTGTTTTCATTTAAGTAAGCTGGGACACACTGTGATGTTCGTTGAATGAAGGCACTTTGGGGAAAGATGTGGTAGAAGAGGCTAAGCCAGTGGCATTAGTGAAACTGGTAAAGGAAACCCCAAGTAGAGCCGAGGAGCTGCAGAAGAGTATACAGCCAAGGCAGGGGCTGGGTATGGAGTCAGTACCTGATCGGTATAAAGAATTCACCTCTATAGATAAAGTTTACTCAGAAAGATCGGGGGGAGAAGGACAAGACGTTATAATTTTGTGAGATATGGGATCTGCTCAGTCTCTAATAGTTGAGAAGTGAGACGCCGGAAAAACACAAAAGATCTGGCAGCATCCAAATAGCAGGACAATCGAATATCAGGCAGAAACCGATTGTCAGGAATGTGATGGGGGACAATGGGGCTGAAAGATAAATACAAGGGTAGTAGCTGGGCTGGTGGGAGGATCACTGGGAAGACAATAAGAAGATGTAGGTGGGAGTGATAGTGATATGTCGGAGGGGAGGGTGGAGTCGATAGGTGGAAAGGAAGCTGGCCAGTTAGGGCGGTTCAAGAGGGCAGTGTTAGGTTGAACGGTTGGATCTGGGACAGGTTGGTGGAGGGGAGATTTGGAATTTGGTGAAGTCAACGTTGATGATGGTTCTAGTTAGAGGGTTCCAGCTGTCCTATTATCCTCCTCTCCGACCTATCACCATCACACCCCACCTGCATCTACCTATCGCCTTCCAAACTATCTTACACCCAGCTCCACTCTCACCCTTCTATTTATTTCTCGGCCCCCTTCCCCCTCCCTTACCCCACCCCCCACTTTCCTGATGAAGGATTTATGCCTGAATCATCAACTCTCCTGCCCCTCGGATGCTGCCTGGTTGGCTATGCTTTTCCAGCCCCACACTTTTTATCTCTCATCTCCAGCATCTGCAGCCCTCACTTTCTCTCGGCCTCTAATAGTGAGAGATGAAAGTATTTTCACTCTTTCTGACATATTAATCAAGATCGTGACAATTTGTGGAATGGGGTTAGAAGTTAAGCATTGCCTTGTGTAACATCAGGATGGAATGCCAAATCAAGGTTGGGGAAGTAACAGTGACAGTGAGTAACAGAATGTCATTTCCAGGAATACAGTTTGTTCTTGGGAACGATTTAACAGGATCCAAATTTGTGTGGCACCCCTTGTGTTGGAGAAGGCAAAAGGAAAACTAGGGAATTGGGGAGTTAAAAGAAAAATACTCAGGATTTTTTCCAGACTGTATAGTAACAAGATTCCACTGTCATAAGTTAGATCAGGAAGGAAAACCGAAATAAAAAGCCAAACGAGTTGATGTGCAGTTAACTGACACCCTGTTTGATGTAACGGTGCAGAAAAAACCTGAACAGGTAGAGAATCAGGCAGAGGTGTTCAGTCCTGAAAGGCTAATGGACTTACAATAGATATATACACACACATACACAAATACATGCACATGCACTCACACAGAAAAGGAATCCAAATATATTGTCGAACGTTATTAACTTAAAGATAGAATGCTAAAATTAAAATGGAGACCCCGATAGGTTAGTACAGAAGGGAAATCGGCCGAAGTGCACGAGGTTGTTTTAGAGGTAGCGTACAGTGTTACGGGTAGCACATAAACTAACTGCAGGGGGTCACCTAGGTGTACAGAAGACCCAGGTTGAGGGACAGAAGCATTTCTAGTGGTTTGGAATGCACACGGATGTGGTTATTTTTTGATGTACATGTCAAATATTCTAAATGGTAGGTAAGTCACAGGCAGTACTAAAGCCAGCACCTTTGTTACCAATTCCTGCTTTCGAAGAACATTCCACGTGGGTTATGATTAGTTGTGTAGCTCCCCTATCTAAAATAAAAGTGGAAACCAATATTTGCTAGCCATAATGGATGTGTCTACCAGATTTCCAGAGGCAATTCTATGATGGAGTGTTAAGGTAAAAAGGTAGGTGGAGGAATTGGTAGCTTTTTTTACTCACTGTGGGCTGCGCAGAGAGATTCAGTCCGACCAAGGTCTCATGTTTACCGCTCAGCTGTTTAAGGAAGTCATGGATAGCTTAGGCATACAGCAGTTTAAATCAAGGGCGTCCCATCCTGAATTCCAGGGAGCCTTGGAAAGTTAGCATCAGATACTGAAGACTATTTTAACAGCGTACTGTCAGAATTACCGGAATGATTGGAATGAATGTGTCTCATTAAATTGTTTGCCATTAGACAAAAATTATTTGCCCCAAATAAATCTACTCGCTTTACTTCCTTTGAGTTAATATTTGAAGTGAGAAGTCCTTTGGAATTAATTGAATATAAATTGGCAGGACCGAAGTCAGAGATCTCACACTCGGATGATGTATGTGAGGTGAGGGAGAGATTAGATGGAGTAGGTGAGTTAGCTAAACAGCAGCTGAAGGGCACAGCATAGAATGAAGCAGGTGGCAGATAAAAACTCTGAAATTTCCTGTGGGGATGACGTATTAGTATTGCCACCAGTGATAGGAATTCCCTTCAAAGCCAGGTTTAGTGACTCAGGAACAGAGTTATGGTCAGATGAACAAATTGTGCAGTTTATCTGTATGATGTAGTGATCTTTAGCAAGTGATTGAAAGCTCACGTGTTACAGTTGCCAGAGCATGTTGAACGATTACAAGAAGCAAACTTGGTAATAAACTTAAAGAAAACAGAATTCGCGAAGGCAGAGGTGACGTTCTTGGGACATTACATTGGACATGGAAGGTTGACCCCATGGAACACAAAGACAAAGGGCTTTGAGGAATTTCCACGGCCATCCTCGAAGAAAGAGGTGCTTCGATTTTTGGAACTGAGTGGATTCTATCGGAAGTTTGTTCCAAGCTTCAGCAGCGTATTGGCACCACTGATGGATTTACTAAAGAAGAACACAGAATTGTGGTGGACAGAACAATGCCAGGAGGCATTTGAGAATTTTAAAGCAGGATTAATCACCGCACCAGTTTTAGCTATACCAAATATTTTGAAACCCTTTGAAAATTCTATTTGTTTCTAGGGATGTAGGGGTTGGAGATATATTGATACAGAAAGGTTATGATGGATTTGAATGGCTAATTGGTTACTTGTCGAAAAAACGCAATATCCACCAGAAAGAAAAATACAATATTCCCCATTATTGAAAAAGAATGAATAAGTTTTGCACTGACCTGACAATATTTGAATGTTTATGTGACAAATAAACTGTCGGAGATGGTTGTGGACCACGACAAACCTCTCGCGTTTTTTGGAATATTTAAAGACCAGAATATGAGAGTATTTCATTGGAGTCTGATCATAACGACTTTAAACTTACAAAATGTACATGCTGTGGGTCCTAAAATGTAATAGCAAATATGTGATCGTGGATTTAAAGGAAAAAGTTTAGATAGGATTTGACTTATTCCAGTTTAAATAGGTGTACAAAATTAATATGAATGATGTAACTGAGATTAATACTTTCGTATTTCATAATAATGGGATTAAGAATTAGAGGAAAATAAATGAAGCCATCTTTTAATTCTGATGGTTCTTTATTTTTCTGAAGGGGGGAGGTCTTATGAAGCCGAAAGCATGTCAGGTCACTTTAAGACAGAACGGGTTTTGTTGAATAGAAAGTACAGCCACAGATGCCAGCTAAATGCCAGATTGTTCAATATGTCACAATTAGCTAGGAAACAGATACCTGAGTTTTGGTTGCTGTTTTGACAACAATTCAAATACAACCAAAGAGTTTAAATAACGCTCAGGATACCAGAAACCAACGGAATTGAATATTATTGTTTGGACACCTAGAAAGCAATCAAACTATGAGAATTGTTGTATCATGGGGAGTAGATAAACCCATCATTTGAACACTAGAGGGAGAGCCACTGCCATCCAACAGCAGAGTAACTGTTGTAGAGCAGGAGTGCTAACTGGCCATCTCAAACACTCTCTATCGGAGATACATGTTCATGTCAAACCTACTTGCAATAAAAAAAACCCAGGGAGATTAGCAGATGGAAGAGTGAACACAGCGGGGAAGATAGAGGCAGTGTGGTCTTGAGATTGTAATGTTTAATATGTGGGTTGTTGGAACAGAATATTTTTACAGAGTTGGAGTCAGATAGTAAGTAGCTAAGACAAGAGGGGCTTGTATTTGTGAATAGTTGTTGTTTAGTGTTCACTATTAAAGTTAAGAAACTAACTTGTTAATTTTTGTTTAAATAGTGGAATGTAGGAGATCCGTGTCACTCATATTTTAACAGATTACAAGGTGAGTCGAGCTTTTCTGGGTGTTTGGTTTTCATTAACAAAGGGGTTCGACTCCACCTTGTAAATGTCCATCTACGCTCACCCCAATTCCCTGCAGTTGGCCCATTTCCTTCCAGTCCTTTCCTATCCACATATTTATCCAAATGCTTTTGAAATGTTGTTAATGTACCCCCCTCAACCACATCTACTGGCAGTTCATCCACGTACCAGCCCTCTGTGTAAAGAAGTGGCCCCTCAGGTTCCCTTGAATTCCTTCCCCTTTAACCTTAAACTGATCCTCTCTCATCCTCGATTCTCTAAACCTTGGAAAAAGACTGAGAGCATTAACCCTACCATGTGATCTTATTCAGCTCTATAAGGACTCCCTCAGTCTCCTACATGCTAAAGAAAAGGTCCTAGCTTGTCCAAACTCTCCCTATAACTCAGACCATTGGGTCCTGGCAACGTCATTGAAAATTTCTTCTGCACTCTTTCTAATTTAATAGCGTCCTCCCTCTAACAACGTGACAAAACTGAACACAATACTCCAAGTGCGGCCTTACCAAAGTCCTGTGTAACAGCAACATAAATTCCCAACTTCTATACTCAATATCCTGCCTGATGAAGGCCAGTGTGCCAAAAGCCTTCTTCACTTCCCTGTCTACCTGTGACTCCACTCTCAGAGAACCGTGCACCTGAACCCCAAGGTCTCTCTGCCCACTACACCCTTGAAGATCCTCCCATTCACCATGAAACTCCTACCTTGATTTGAGTTCCCAAAATGTAAGATATCACGCATCTATATTAAATTCCATTTGCTATTTCTCGGCCCACTTCCCCACCTGATTAAGGTCCTGCTGCCATTTCTGATAAACTTACTCACTGACCATGCTCCCACTTATTTTAGTGTCATCTGCAAACTTACTAATCATAACTTGTACATTCTCAACCAATTCATAGATAACAAACAGCAATGGACCCAGCCTCCGGTCTGACAAGCATCCTTCCACTAAATCCTCTGCTTTCTACCATCAAACCAACTGTGTATCCAATTGGCCTGTTCCCCCAGCATTCCACGTGATGTCCCCTTCCAGAGCAGCCTGCCAGGTGGGACCTTATCAAAGGCCTTACTGAAATCCATAGAGACTATGTATACCGCTCTGTCCTCATCAACCTTCCTGGTCACTTCATCAAAGAACTCTAACAAATTTGGGAAGCATGATCTCCCACTCACAAGTCGGTGCTGACTGCTCTGAATCAAACCCTATGTGCAGTAATGGGTGCAGTCAATGGTATGCTGTCCTTCATTTTATAATGATTCGAGTACATAAGTAAAACCATCTTCCTACAGTTTTAGAGCCTTGCTGAGAGAGCATGTGGGGCACTCTCTACAGAGTTGATCTCCTTTGTAAGGAATGATCTCCTTACCACAGACATGGGTGATGGCAACATGAGGATAGAGTGAATAAGCTGAGTGTTTAATCTGTAGAGCTGTGAGAGACGAAGAAATGGTGACGCTGAAACACGAGGAATGGCAGCGATCACTTATTTCCAAACGAGACATTGATAGGGTGAGAAATTCCATACTTTACCCAGGATTGATTGGTTTGATTTATTGCCACGTGTACCTCAGTACAGGGAAACACTTTATTTATGAGCAGTGGGGGCAGGTCATAGAAAGCCTGGCCAGACAGATCATAGGGTGGAAATAGACTTGGACAGAGTAAGGCATACAGGTTACACTGCACAAGGCAAGCACGCGACAAGATCAACATGAGCAAGATCACCAGTATTTGAACTTAGTCCATTCATCAGTCTAACATGGCTTTCCGAATAGTTTATATGCCTTTACTAACTCTCCCCACGTTATTGTGCAGTCGGCGTGTGAACCTGTACTGAACGTCAGGTTGTTCACAATCTCCAACAGCAACAACAATACCTTCCATCTGAAACAGGTAGCCATTCCCACCAGCTTCCGACCTAAATAGAGAACACCAGGCTGTCTTCTCAGTGATGGAAGGTGCCTTCTTGAGACTTCACACAAGACATATGGCTTCCCTCCTCACCACATTAAAGTCCCACGTGTGTATCATGAGCAACGGAGCCAGGAGGAACAATGTGGAGCAGTCTGTCTGTGCAGCCTCTGCTCGGCTTGTTCATCATGTTAGAGCATCAGTCTGGAGACACTTAAGACTGCCGATGCTGGAGATCAGTGTAGAGCGTCGATTGCTGGAAAAGCACAGCAGGTCAGGCAGCATCCGAAAGCAGGAGAATCGACGTTTCGGGAATAAGACATTAATCAGGAATCAGCCTCAATTACCACATTCTGGCCCCCTTGTAAGTGCATTGAGGTGAGAATGGCCTCCTACTGTTCCTGTATAAGTGACCCAAGTGGCTGATTGGCTTCTCCCTCGTTCGATTGGACGGGCCAAGGGCCTGACTGGTTACCCCTGGTTCCTGTTTGACAGCTCAATGTACTGACAAGTGTGATGATGCTGTAGGTTTTCGTGGTTAATTTGTCCTGGTTTCTTTTAAGAGAGAGATTGAACGACCGTTAACAACCTGGTTAGTTAAGACCACTTGAGTAACAGCGAGGGAGACCTTAGGTTTATTTTAATGCAGCCTGAATGGTTGTGGCCAGCTCTCGCAGATTAGGATCTCTGGGTTTTGGTTTCTCAGTAACATCAGAAACTATTGGGGTCTCCACAGAGTTGGAAGGTTCAGTGAATGTTTCCTGGCTGATACTCTTTCTGAATTTTCTCTTGATGCTGTCACATTGCATCTGGAACAGACACTTTCCATTCCCTTTAAAATAAGAAAACATTAGAGTCTAGGCTATTGCCTTTAAATATTTTCGAGGGGCTCTGGTGTGGTCCATCACATTGGACTCCTTCTCTTCCTGAGTAATAGGCTAGAGGCACTGAATGGGCTGTCCCTGTTCTTCTCCAATAATATCAATGGGCTGAATGGCTTCCTCATATTCCTGTGAAACCAGCATGAGGTGCTGAATAAACTCTTGTTTTACTGTGGCAATGTGCAATGTCAGGCAGTGCTGTTACATGAATGTTACCGACACTTTAATAGCACAAGTCTCAATGGAGTCTGGGTCTTGCTGCACATTGAAACAGACTAGTTCAGGAGCTGAGGGGGGACAATATGTTCTGAACATTGTGGAATCTTCAGTGACCATCCCCACATTCTGATCTTATGGTGGGGAGCGTGGGGGCGGGGAGACATTGATGAAGCAGCTGAAGATGTTTGTGAAGACGAAGCTACCCTGAGGATCTCCCACAGAGGTGACCCAGGACGGAGATGATGAACATCTTCCTTTGTGCCATGTTTGACTCCAAACGCTGGAGAGTTTACTCTGATTCCCATTAAGTCCAGTTGTGTTCAGTTCCTTGATGTCAACAAAAGCCAACCACTGCCTTGATATCAGGGCCAGTCATTTTTACCTGAACCCTTGAGCCAACCTCTTTTGTTCATATCAATAGGCCATGGTATAGGAGCAGCAAGTGTTTTCTTCAAACAGGTGGTATTGAATGTCAGGATTTCTCTTCTCAAGAGTGTTGGGGAGCAAAATGACTGAAAGTATTTGAAGAGGAAATAGATGGATATTGACCTGTCAGAGAGGTGAGGGCTATGAGGAATTGGGCATTAAAGAGGTTTTCAGACCGAGAGCAGATCAGCCACGATCTTAGTGAAGGGCAAGGCAGGCTTGGGGAGTGAACGACCTGTTTCTGTTTCTGATGTTCTCACATTTTTTTATTGGAAAGTTAGTGGGTGTTATTTTCATGAATGCTCTGTTGTTGCATATTGCAGTCAGGGAGACCAGAGGATTCTGTGAGCCATCTCTGAGTGAGGTATGGCGGCTATATTCACAGTGAATCTGGGTGTACAACATGACCAATAAATGAAGCACAAGCTGTAGAGAGGGGAAGCTCTGTAAAGAGAGATGAGGGGCCTCTTTCATACCCAGCCTAAGGTTTTCCAATTACATTTCCCAAATCACCTCAAACTGTGTGGGACAGTCTTGAAGGGCCGAATGTTCTCCTCTGTTTCTATGCACCAGTTTATAGCAGTAAGTGGCCTTCAACTGCTCCTGTCTAGCAGGTATGCGGGGCTGGATGTAACACAGAAACATGGGACTGAGGAGCAGAAATGGGTCATTAGATACTTTGAGCCTTCTCCACCAGGCACTAAGATTGTGGCTGATCAGGTTGTGGTCTCAGCCCCACTTTCCTGTCTCCATCCCATTATGCATGACTCACTTCTATGTCAAATATTTAACTAATGCAGCTTTCAATCAATGTGAACATAGAGGCACAAGTAAACTTCCAGTGAAGAGAATTCCCACTTGTAAGTTCCTTTCAGAATTATTCGGCATCCTTCTTATAGAATCAGAGAGTCATGCAGAACGGAAACAGACCCGTTAGTCCAATCTGTTCACTCTGATCAGATATCAAATCTGATCCTGGCCCATTTGCCAGCATTTGGCCAATATCCCTCCTCTTTCAGATACATTTTAAATGTGCGATTGTAACCGCCTTCAGCACTCCCTCTGACAGCACTTTCCGTACACACACCATTCTCTATGTGAAACATTTATCTTCAGGTCCCTTCTAAATCATTCACTCTCTCCCCTCCAACCTATGCCCTCTTGTTCTGGACTCCCCTACCCTGGGGAGCAGAACATGGCTGTTCAGAATATCCATGTCACTGCTGGTTTCATAAACCTCTATAATGTCACCCCTCAGCCTCTGACACACCAGGACAAAGCACCTCAATCTAATCAACCTCTCCATGAAGCTCAATGTAGTGCTGGAAAAACACAGCAGGCCAGGCAGCATCCGAGGAGCAGGAGAATCGACGTTTCGGGCATAAGCCCTTCTTCAGGAATGAGTGTGGATAGAGACGATCTTTTTCCCAGGTTGAAGGATTCAATAACGAGAGGTCATGCTTTCAAAGTGAGAGGTGGAATGTTTAAGGAGGATACACGCGTTAAGTACTTCACACAGAGGGTAGTGGGCTTTTTGAACGCGTTGGTAGAAGAGGTGGTAGAGGCAGGCACGGTAGATTCATTTAAGATGCGTCTGGACAGATGCATGAGTAGGTGGGGAGCAGAGGGATACAGATACTTAGGAATTGACCGACAGGTTTAGCCAGTACATTTGGATCGACTCATGCTTGGAGGGCGAAGGGCCTGTTCCTGGTTTGTAAATTTTCTTTGCTCTTTGTTCTTTAAATGAACATCTTGCTGAAGTCCATATAGACAATGTCACCCAAACTGCCTTCATCAATCTTCGTTATCTCTTCATAAAACTCAATCAAATTAATGAGACATGATTTCCCATGCAGAAAGACACGTTGTCTACCCCGATCAGCCCTTGCCTTCCCAAATGTATGTAAATGCTATCCCGTGGAATCCCCTCCAACAAATTTACCCACCACTGACATCAGGCTCACCGGTCTTTGGTTCCCCTGCTTTGTGGGTCATTGTTTCCTTTTCACGTCCCACTCCTCCACTGCTCCCAACAAATGTTAAATATAACCAGTTTGGTGATACGGCCGATGATATCAGTCTCAGACTGAGTCAGGATCAGTTTTAGGAACAAGTCAGACTAATTTCTTTTATCTGCTCGAATAGCACGTTTATGAATCAGACCAATGTTACTCAAACTATGATGGAAAGATGAATGGCAAACTGTTTGGGTATTGCAAGTATATAACCAATATTTCCTTACACACACACACACACACACACACACACACACACACACACACACACACACACACACACACACACACACACACACACACACACACACACACACACACACACACACACACACACACACACACTTTTAACTTGAAAGAATTCTGTCCAGATATTATTGGAACTCTTGACAAAAGGGAAAATTGTGAGATTGTCCAAAACGCTACTCTGCTTCTGAAGATATTGTACTCACACAGCTGCTAGCAATGGGATTACATCCTGGATTTGGATTTGGCTGAATTCCCTTTGCTTTCGGCAGTGAGGAGATTCCAGTGAATTCTGGTCAGTGATCATCCATAGGGTAGCACGGTGGTTCGCACTGCTGCCTCACAGCACCAGGGACTTGGGTTCGATTCCAACCTTGGGTGATTGTCTGTGTGGAGTTTACACATTCTCCACTTTTCTGTGTGAGCTTGTAATGGGTGATCCAGTTTCCTACCACAAACTGTGTAGGTTAGGTGGATTGGTCATGCTAAATTGTCTGTAGTGTTCAGGGATTTCCATGTTAGGTGAATTAGTCAGGGGTAAATATAGGGGAATGGGTTGGGAAGGTTGGTATGGACTTGTTGGGCCGAAGGGCCTGTTTCAACACTGCAGGGCTTCTATAAAAATAAGAATGGTAACGATGACTGTAGAGGTTTTTTTTTAGCTTGCACACATTGCTGTGATGTTGAACACTGAAGGAGAGCGAGTGCAATAGGCCGTTCCTTCTCAGGCAGATTACATTTTCTCCCTCTCTGAATTGAATCACACAGTAATGTCATCCGCTCCCAAACTGGACCATGTGAGGTCTCCTTGTACATTGTCAAAACTATGTCTCCATCACATTCCCTGTTCCATGTAGGTGCATCATTGCTGCTGTCATACACAGAGCCATACCCTTAGCAGAAAATGGTCTAATTTGATTTGAAATATGTTTACATGGCCCTGCGTCATTAAAAAATAAAATGTTTAATTTATTCAGAATACCTGTGTTAAACTGAATGCATTTTAAAAAGAAATACAGAAATTGCTGGAAAAGCTCGCCAGATCTCTCAGTACCCAGATGCTGTAGTTGTGCCAGCCTCCACCACTTCCTCTGGCAGCTCATTCCATACACACACCACCCTCTGTGTGAAAAGGTGCCCTTTAGGCCTCATCAAAACCTTTCCCCTCTCACTTTCAACCAATGCCCTCTAGTTTTGGACGCCCCTAACCAGGGGAAAAACCCTGACTACTCACCCTATCCATGGCCATTCTGATTTTATAAACTTTTACTGCTGCGAAATGTGACCCCAATCAACACGAAAGGCTGTGCTTTCAGTCATCCTGGGCCTAAATTCTGAAATGCAATACTGACACCTCTCCCTTCTCCATCAGGTCACAATTCTAAATCCATATTAATCAGTTTGTTCAGATGTATCCTGAGACACTTCTGTGGGATTTACACCGAGACCTTAGTGCTCGGAGGTGGGACACTAGCATCACTCGGCAATAGCCATAACGCTGTAACATTATTCTCCTGCGTGTTTGTTCATCAGCCTGTCCTGACATGATGTGACATACCTCTGCAATAGGCAGGACTTGAATCCAGGCCTTCTAGTCCAGAGCTATGAACACTACCACACAAGTTCAGGAATTCGAATCAAATCCAGAGCACTGACTGAGAGGCAGGGACACTACCCACTACACTACCATACCCAGATTTTGGGACATATTTTAGTGCCCGCTTTCAGCTCGGTGTGGATTTATTATAATCAGAGCTGAAAAATGTGTTGCTGGAAAAGCGCAGCAGGTCAGGCAGCATCCAAGGTTCAGGAGAATCGACTTTTCGGGCAGATGAAATATTTCATCTCCTCTGTCTCGTACATGATAGCACGTCATTATTCGACTCGGTCCGTGGGAATATATCAGTAGTTCACTTGCTCATACTCGTGAGTGTGGCAGGATTTCAGTTGGAAGAACTCTGGAAGAACTCCGAAGTCTATGGAGGAGAGTGTGGAACTCTAACAGGACAGTGACACGTTGGTGTAGTGTTCAGGTGTAAGGCAGATGGGGATCAGTGCAGAGCAGTGTGAGGTGATGGACTGTGGTAGGAAAGACATTGAAAGGCAGTTTAATACAGGTCGTACGGTTATAAAGGGAGTGCACGAGCAGAGAGCGCTGGGTGTGTATGAGCACAGATTGTTGAAGATGTCAGGGAGAGCAGTAACTATCACAGATTAGTTTCAGTATCTGAGCTGTTTACAGGGGGAGGTGTAGGAGGGAGTCTCGGTGCTCTCTGCCTGGGAGGTGGTGGTGACGATGTGTTGTGAGCCCACCCTCCTGCCCACCGAGACCGTGGGGATCCCATTTGTACCAGCTCGACACAAAAGGGAGATGGCATCAGGGCCACAGCTTCTAAGTTGTGCCGGGAGGAAACAGAGCTGCCGGTGGGTTTAAAGTGAGAACTGTCCTTCACTGAACATTGCTCCTTACTCGGTCGGTGGGACGTGGATATTTCAGAATCTCCACACGAGGAGTCCCGGTCCTGTCCGGCTCGTACCAGGGTCCTCCCCACATGGCGGGGGGAGGGGGGGGGGGGGGTGAGGGAACGGCTTGGCCATTTCTGTCCTATTCCAGGCTGTTTCTCCTGGAATGGGAGAAAGGGAGGGAGGGAGTGGGTTGCCCTGCTGTTAGTGTTAGTGTAGGTGGGGAGGGGTCATGGTGAGGTGTCCGGAGGCAGTCAGTCCACAGTGTTGTATCCATGCAGTGTTATTAATGTTAGGGGGGGGGGGAGGGGGGGTAAAGTGGAGGGAGGGAGGGAGAGAGATAGAGAGACAGAGAGACAGACAGACAGACAGACAGAGACAGAGACAGAGAGAGAGGTGCTGCATGCAGCAGTGAGAGTGGTGGAGCATGAGCCTTGTTTGGGGGTCGGTGCTATAACAGATATACAGTGAGTTGGAGCGAGCAGAGACAATACAGTGAGCCTTATCCTGAAAGAGCAGGGAAGGTTATTGAAGCTTGTCCTGTATCGCTGGACATTTCTTCAGACCGCAGATACTGCACTGAGCTGGGTTGTGAGCTCAGACCATGCTCGGGGGGTCTGGGGGTGTAGCCCCCTCTGGGAAGAGAATGGTCCCCCTCTGTACTAGCCCATCCACCAGGACCTCCGTGCCCCTGTCGACAAACCGTGGTGTAATTGCCCCTTATCTGCCATGCTCGGGGTAAACTGTGCAGGGCAGCTCCTAACAGAGAAAGCTCAACCGTGTGCTCAGTGGCCTTTTAAAGATGGCGCCAATGTCATGGATCATGGAATATCCAGGGGCACCCGGGCGATGGTGAGTACCTCCAGCCATATTGGGTGGGAGAATCGGGCTGGTATTGAATGAGAGGGACACCATGGGGTAGAGTGGGTAGTTAATGAGGTGAGTTCGATAAGATAGCACCAGGAAACTAGCTCGGCCTAGTGTAGATGATCCCTCTGTCACAGTCAATGGAAATGGCACTGAGACAAATTATTGTTAAATTTAGCTTAATGAGTCAAAGACTCTGCTGACCCTCCACCCAGATACAAAGCTGCAGAACAAATACTCATCCAAAACTCTGCATCATCTGAACTCCCACCAATATCATGTTCACCTACCATTCCTGGAAACACTTATGTTACAGGATGCTGTTAAAATGTTTTCATTTCTGCATTCTGAAACCTGGGAACATATCCTTCCATAGCACTGTCTCTCAGTCTCCCCCTCGCTGTCTATTTCCCATACCCCTCCCATTTGTTATTGTTTAAACTGATTCCCCCTCCATCTCTGTATCTCTGTGGCAGTGATGTTCACACTCACAGCAACCCCTTGCCAGGGCACAATGGAGAGTTGGAGCTGGAAATGGATGTGAGCTGCATGGGCTGCAACTTTCCCCACACTGGGCAGGGATCTAACACCGTGTTACAGATCAATGCACTTGGGTGAGGTACACAGTTCTACATGTTGGGAGGGTAACTGATCGTGGTTTACAGATCAATGCACTGGGGTAGGGTACACATTCCTACATGTTGGGAGGGTAACTGATCGTGGTTTACAGATCAATGCACTGGGGTAGGGTACACAGTCCTACATGCTCGGAGGGGGCGGGGGGGGTACCTGCTCCTGGTTTACAGATTAATTCACGGGTGACCACTGGACAGATCGCTGTGCTGGTCAGACTACCTGGTTGAGGTTTATAGATAATGCCCTTTTGTGGTCTGCACAGCTCCCCGTGCTGGGCAGATATCGAATCCGGGTTTATAGATCAATGCACTGCTGTGGTCTGCACTTATCCCGGTGTTGGACAGATATCTCGTCCGGGTTTATAGATCAATGCACTGCTGTGGTCTGCACTTCTCACCACGCTGGACAGATATGTAGTGTGAGTTTACCAATCAATGCCCTCATCTGATCTGTGCAGTGTTCCACTCTGGACAGATTGCTGGATTGTATTGACCAGTGCACTGGCCTGGTCTGCACAGTGTTCCACGGTGAAACGATATCTCCTCTGTGTTTATGGTGTCTGGGCTGGTTCTGTGAGGTGGGTTGAGAATGTGGTATATCGAACCATTTCAGCTGATCTGGCAATGCGTTTAGTTCCCATCCCTGTGACTGGACTCTCCGTCTCTCACCCCATTAATTTACAGTGTGCCCAGGCACAGTACTTCATGTTGGTGGGGTGGGGAGGGGGAAAAAGGTGATGGAAACGTCAAGGGGTTCCCCGGCATGTTCTGTCCCTGACATTCTATAACTGACATTCCCCGGAATGTTCTGTCCCCGACATTCTATAACTGACATTCCCCGGAACGTTCTGTCCCCGACATTCTACAACTGCCATTCCCCGGAACGTTCTGCCCCCGACATTCTATAACTGCCATTCCCCGGAACGTTCTGCCCCCGACATTCTATAACTGCCATTCCCCGGAACGTTCTGTCCCGGACATTCTATAACTGACATTCCCCGGAACGTTCTGTCCCCGACATTCTATAACTGACATTCCCCGGAACGTTCTGTCCCTGATATTCTATAACTGACATTCCCCGGAATGTTCTGTCCCCGACATCCTATAACTGCCATTCCCCGGAAGGTTCTGCCCCTGACATTCTATAACTGACATCCCCCGGAACGTTCTGTCCCTGACATTCTATAACTGACATTCCCCGGAACGTTCTGTCCCTGATATTCTATAACTGACATCCCCCAGAACGTTCTGTCCCTGACATTTTTTGTGAATGGCCGGACGTCAGTGAATTGAGCAAACGATAAGATCCCGAGGGAAGAGATCCCGTTCCAGGGAGAAGGAGACACTGTTCCGAATGCCCCTCAGGCAGTTAAAGGGGTGAATATGTTTTTCCTGCGTTTACATTTCTCCACGTCACAGGATCGACCACAATTTAGATCAAAATACAGAAATTCCCAAACTCTGTTTGTGTTCAGGAAACTGGGAGAGAATCCTTCAGGACAGCAACGTTTCCACCCTCCGTATTAGGAACTGGGAAGGAGTGACCTGTGTCTGCTCTCGAGTGATCGAGTGTGTGGGAATGTTCAGGAAACCATCTGTCCTTATGGATGTGTCACTGTGTGTTTGGGAAGGGAGGGTTTCTTGTGGTTTATGTCGTCACATTTTTGTCAGTAATTCCGACCTTCCCATTTGTTATTCCAGCTCCAATTATTTTAATAAATCCCTGAATACAGGAACACATTTGAAAATCTCACTGGATCCCCGATCAAACGGGTCCCTTTGCCTCCAGGCTGATGGATAATGGGTTTGTTTTCCTTCCTCACAGTTAACGTGGTGACCATCTACGTCCTGCTTTATAAAGATTGTGGATTGTCTCCATGTGTCAGACGTTACCTGGGGGCCATGTCAGCGGTGGATCTCCTGATCATTATCCTCGACCTGATCCTGAGACACATTCCCATTGTTTATGATGAACAGTTTTATTTCCTGAAGGACTCCGTCCCCGTGTGTAATATCCACGCTGTCCTGGTTTATGCAGCCACTGACTGCTCTGTCTGGTTCACCGTCACTTTCACCTTTGATCGGTTTGTGACCATTTGTTGCCAGAAGCTGAAAAGTAAATATTGCAGTGAGAAAACGGCGGCTGTGGTTCTGGGAGCAGTGACTGTGCTGAGCTGTTTAAAGAACATTTTCTGGTATTTTATGCTCACGGCTCGGTATAAGCTGTGGAACGCCCCCTGGTTTTGTGATGTAACAGACGCTGTTGCATTTTCCAGTGTCTGGGCCACAATCGAGTTCCTCCACCACATTCTAACCCCATGTGTCCCATTTCTCCTGATTCTGCTGCTCAATGTTCTCACCGTCAGACACATTTTAATGACCAGCAGAGCCCGCAGGAGACTCCGCGCTCACACCAATGGGGACGGTCAGTCTGACACTGAAATGAGAAACCGAAAAAAATCCATAATTTTACTGTTTGTGATCTCGGCCAATTTCATCCTGTTATGGTCAATGTTAATGCTGTATTCTATATGGAACCGGATGCGGTATATTGTCGATTCCCCTGTGTATCTCGATTGGTTTGTGCTGAAATTGGGCTTCATGCTGCAGCTCCTCAGTTGCTGCACAAACACCGCGATTTATGCCGTGACCCAGACTAAGTTCAGGCAGCAGCTGAAGAATGTACTGAAGTATCCCTTCACCCAAATCCGTCCATCACTCAAATTCCCTCATTAATCAATCCATCCGGGATTTTCTCATTTCAGTTCAGTGTTTCAGCGATGGAGCATCCTGTCGCTATGGTAACAGACTGAGGGTAGCGCTGATTTGCCCATCCTTATCCCACAGGGGGGTTACAGGGAAACATTTCAATATTTCTCACAACTTAGGGTCCAGTGAGAAAAGGCACCATCCCACTGACTATATCCATCACTTCCATTTGTAAACAATAAAAGTGTTGATTAAAGCGTGCCGAGCAGCAGTGACCGATGTTGTTGTGCGTCTTTGTGTTGAAGACGCTGAGCTGGAGAGAGACAGACTCAGCCCCAGGTCCTGGTCCTCAGGGAAGGGGAGGGCACCGCGCCCTGAGCTCAGGAGCTGGGTTTAACTCACTCTGTCCTTACTTTCCCTTCTGGGTCTCCCACTCCAACGTGGCTCTCAGCAGAATTCACCTTGCTCCCTTTGTCCCTCCCCCTCCATATATCCCTCCCACTCTCACACTGCACTGCTATTTCTCTCTCCCTTTCCCATTTACACACGCTGTTCCACTCTCCTTGCCTTCCCAAATCTCATTCACTCTCTCTCCATCTTGCAATCATAACCTCCCAATGTTACTGTCTTCCTCCAATCATTCGGTGCTGGGGGAACAGAAGAGGGTTGTTGATCTTCAGGCCGATGTTAGGGAACAGAGATTGGGATGAAATGTCAGGCCATTGCCAGGGCAACGGTATGGAGCTTGGGCTAAACACCATTGCTCGGGGACATAGTGGGTGTGGGAACACGAGCCATTACTAGGGGGTAATAGGTGGAGTGGCACCGTAGGCTGTGGCAGAGACTGGTACAACAGGATATCACAAACAGAACACATTGTGTGGGACGTACCGTCTGTTACTCAGGGAATACAATGGGAATGGGGTTAAAGGCCATTTACAGGGGATCAACTGGGTCAGTGTTCACAGGCAGGAGCTCAGTTTAAGGTGTGTGAGGAGTGCGATGGTGGGAGACTGCGTGGGTGTGTGAGCGTGATGCTGGGGGAGTGTGCGAGGGAGGGAGTGTGATGGTGGGGGAATGTGTGGGGGAGTGAGTGTGATGCTGGGCGACTGCAGGAGAGTGAACGTGACGGTAGGGGAGTGTGTGGGAGAATGGGGGATTATGTAGGGGTGAGCGTGAAGGTGAGGGTGGTGTGGTGCAGTGTGGGGAGGTGAGTGAGATGGTGGGGATTGTGTGGGGCAGTGTGGGTGAAGGTGGTGGAGTGTGTGGGGGTGAGCATGACGGTGAGCGTGCTGTGGAGCAGTGTGTGTGAGTGTGGTGGAGTGTGTGCGTGAGAGTGTGACGGTGAGGGTGGTGTGGGGCAGTGTGTATGATGGTGGTGGAGTGTGTGGGGGTGAGGGTGATGTTGGGCAGTGTGTGTGAGGATGGTGGTTTGTGATGGGGTGAGCGTGACGGTGAGTGTGGTGTGGGGCAAAGTGTGTGATGGTGGTGGAGAGTGTGGTGGTGAGCGTGATGATGAGAGTGGTGGGGGGGGGCAGTGTGTGTGATGGTATGGAGTGCGTGGGGGTGAGCGTGACGGTGGGGGTGGTGTGGGGCAGTGAGTGTGATGGTGGTGGAGAGTGTGGGGGTGAGCGTGATGGTGAGAGTGGTGGGTGGACAGTGTGTGTGAGTGTGGTGGAGTGTGTGGGGGTGAGCGTGACGGTGAGGGTAGTGTGGGGCAGTGAGTGTGATGGTGGTGGAGAATGTGGGGGTGAGCGTGATGGTGAGAGTGGTGGGTGGACAGTATGTGTGAGTGTGGTGGAGTGTGTGGGGGTGAGCGTGACGGTGGGGGTGGTGTGGGACAGTGTGTGTGAGTGTGGTGGAGTGTGTGGGGGTGAGCGTGACGGTGAGGGTGGTGTGGGGCAGTAGTGAAATGGTGGTGGAGAGTGTGGGGGTGAGCGTGACGGTGGGGGTGTTGTGGGGCAATGTGTGTGAGGGTGGCGGAGTGTGTGGGGTGAGCGAGACGGTGGGTGTGGTGTGGGGCAGTAGGTGTGAGTTTGGTGGAGTGTGGGTTTTGAGTGTGACGTTGAAGGTGGTGTGGGGCAGTATGTCTGAGTTGGGTGGAGTGTGTGGGGGTGAGCACGATGGTGGGGTGGTGTGGGGCAGTATGTCTGAGTTTGGTGGAGTGTGTGGGGGTGAGCGCGATGGTGGGGGTAGTGTGGGGCAGTGTGTGTGAGGATGGAGGAGTGTGTGGGGGTGAGCGCGATGGTGGGGGTGGTGTGGGGCAGTGTGTGTGAGGGTGGAGGAGTGTGTGGGGGTGAGCGTGTCGGTGAAGGTGATGTGGGGCTGTGTCTAATGGTGGTGGAGTGTGTGGGGGTGAGCGTGACGGTAGAAGTAGTGCGGTGCATTGTGTGACGTAGTGAGTGTGAGTTGGTCAGGGTGTTGGTGATGGAGTGAGTGTGAGGGGTCAGGGTGACGGTGATGGAGTGAGTGTGAGGGGTCAGGGTGACGGTGATGGAGTGAGTGTGAGGGGTCAGGGTGTCTGTGATGGAATGAGTGTGAGGGGGTCAGGGCGGTGGGGATGGAGTTAGTGTGGGGAGATGAGTGTGATGGTGATGGAGGGAGTGTGAGGAGATCAGGGTGAGGGTGATGGAGTGAATGTGAGGGGGTCAGTGTGACGGTGTTGGAGTGAGTGTGAGGGGAACAGGGTGAGGATGATGGAGTGAGTGTGAGGGGGTCAGGGTGAGGATGATGGAGTGAGTGTGAGGGGGTCAGGATGACGGTGATGGAGTGACTGTGAGGGGGGTCAGGGTGAAGGTGATGGAGTGAGTGTGGGGGGTCTGGGTGACGGTGATCGAGTGAGTATGAGGCGGTCTGGGTGACGGTGAGGGAGTGTGTGTGAGGGGTCAGATTGACGGTGAAGGAGTGAGAGTGAGGGGGTCAGTGTGACCGTGATGGAGTGAGTGTGAGGGGATAGCTGTGACGGTGATTGAGTAAGTGTGAAGGGGTCAGTGTGACTGTGATCACGTGAGTGTGCGGTGGTCAGGTTGACGGTGATGGTGTGAGTGTGAGGGGTTCATGGTGATGGTGATGGAGCGAATGTGAGGGGGTCAAGGTGACTGTGATTAAGTGGGTGTGATGGTATCAGTGTGACGATGAAGGAGTGAGTGTGAGGGGTTCAAAGTGACAGTGATGGTGCGAGCGTGAGGAGGTCAAGGTCATGGTGATGGAGCGAGTGTGAGGGGGTCAGTGGGACTGTTATGGATTGAGTGTGAGGGGATTAATGTGAAGTTGATGGAGTGAGTGCGAGAGGGGCAGGATGATGATGATGGAGCGAGTGTGAGGGGGTCAGTGGGACTGTTATTGGTTGAGTGTGAGGGAGTCATGGTGACGGTTATGGAGTGAGTGTGAGGGGGTCAGTATGATGGAGATGGAGTGAGTGTGATGGGGCCAGTTTGACGGTAATGGAGTGAGTCTGAGGATGTCAGGATGACGGTGATGGAGTGAGTGTGAGGGGGCCAGGGTGACGGTGATGGAGTGAATGTGAAGGGATCAGAGTGACGGTGATGGAGTGAGTATGAGGGTATCGGTGTGACGCTGACAGAGTGAGTTTAATGGGGTCAGTCTGAAGGTGATGGAGTGAGTGTGAGCTGGTCAGGGTGACGATGATGGAGTGAGTGTGAGGGGGTCAGTGTGATGGGGATGGAATGAGTGTGAGGGGGTCAGGGGGACCGTGATGGAGTGAGTGTGAGGGAGTCAGGGAGACGGTGAAGTTGCGAGTGGGAGTGGGTCAGGGTGACGGTGATGGAGTGAGTGTGAGGGGGTAAAAGTGACGAAGAAGGAGTGAGTGTGAGGGGGTCAGGGTGATGGTGATGGAGTGAGTGTGAGGGGTTCAGTGTGACAGTAATGGAGTGAGTGTGTGGGAGTCAGTGTGACGGTGATGGAGCAAGTGTGAGGGGGTCAGTGTAACGCTGATGGAGTAAGTGTGATGGGGTCAATGTGACAGTAATTAGTGCATCTGAGGGGGTTAGAGTGAGGGTATTGGAGTGAGTGTGAGGGGGTCAGTTGGACGGTGATGGAGTGAGTGTGAGTGTGTAAGTGTGACGCTGATGGAGTGAGTTTCATGGAGTCAGTGTGACGGAGATTGAGTGAGTGTGAGGGGGTCAGAGTGACGGTTAAGGAGTGAGTGTGAGGGTGGCAGGGTGACGGTGATGGAGTGAGTGTGAGGGGGTCAAGATGACAGTGATGGAGTCAGTGTGAGGGGTTCAGTGTGACTGTAATCACGTAAGTGTGAGGGGGTCAGGGAGACGGTGATGGAGTGAGTGTGAGGGGGTCAGTGTGACGGGGATGGAGTGAGTGTGAGGGGGTCAGGGTGACGGTGAAGGAGTGAGTGTGAGGGGGTGAGAATGACGGTGATAGAGTGAGTGTGAGGGGGTCAAAGTGACAGAGAAGGAGTGAGTGTGTCGGGGTCAGGGTGACGGTGACTGAGTGAGTGTGAGGGGTTCAGTGTGACTGTAATCACCTGAGTGTGAGGTGGTCAGGGAGACGGTGATGGAGTGAGTGTGAGAGGGTCAGGGAGACGATGATGGAGTGAGAGTGAGGGGGTCACGGTGACGGTGATGGAGCGAGTGTGAGGGGGTCAGTGTGACGGTGATGGAGTGAATGTGAGGGGGTCACTTTGACTGTGATGGCGTGAGTGTGAGGTTTTCAGGGTGACGGTGATGGAGTGAGTCTGAGCGGATCGGGGTGATGTTGACGGAGTGAGTGTGAGTGGGTCAGAGTGACGGTGATGGACACTCACGCCATCACTGTCACATGATCCATTCACACTCACTCCATCACCGTCACCATGACCCCTTCACACCACTCCATCACCGTCACCCTGATCCCCTCACACTCGCTCCATCTCCGTCACCCTGACCCCTCACACTCACTCCATCACAGTCACACTGAACCCTTCACACTCATTCTATCATCGTCACAGTGACCCTCTCACACTCATCCATCACCATCACACTAATCCCCTCACACTCACTCCACGACCGTCAAACGGTCAACCTCACACTCACTCCTTCACTGCCACACTGATCCCCTCACACTCAGTCCATCACCGTCACACTGATCCCCTCATACTCACTCCATGAATGTCACACTGATCCCTCACACTTCACTCCATCACTCCCAGATCCCTTTGTACTTTGGCTTTATGAATTTTCTCAACGTTTAGAAAGTAGTCCATGCTTGTATTCTTTTTTCCAAAGTGCAAGACCTCACATTTGCTCACATTGAATTCCATCAGCCATTTCCTGGACTACTCTCCCAAACTGTCTAGATCCTTCTGCAGCCTCCCCACTTCCTCAGTGCTACCTGCTTGTCCAACTAACTTTGTATCATCGGAAAACTTCGCTAGAATGCCCCCAGTCCCTTCATCCAGATCATTAATATATACCGTGAACAGCTACGGCCCCAACACTGAACCCTGCAGGATACTGCTTGTCACCTGTTTCCATTCCGAAAAAGAAACTTTTATCCCAACTCTCTGCCTTCTGTCAGACAGCCAATCCTCAATCCATACCAGTAGCTCACCTCGAACACCATGGGCCCTCACCTTGCTCAGCAGCCTCCTGTGTGGCGCCTTTTAGAAGTCTAGATAGACCACATCCACTGGGTATCCCCGGTCTAACCCACTTGTCACCTCTTCAAAGAATTCCAACAGGTTTGTCAGGCACGACCTCCCCTTACTAAATCCATGTTGACTTGTTCTAATCCGACTCTGCTCTTCCAAGAATTTAGAAACCTCATCCTTAATGATGGATTTTAGAATTTTACTAACAACTAAGGTTAGGCTAATTGGCCTATAATTTTCCATCTTTTGCCTTGATCCTTTCTTGAACAAGGGGGTTACAACAGCGATCTTCCAATCATCCGGGACTTTCCCTGACTCCAGTGACTTTTGAAAGATCTCAACCAACGCCTCCGCTATTTCCTCATCCACCTCCCTCAGAACTCTAGGATGTATCCCATCGGGGCCAGGAGATTTATCAATTTTAAGACCATTTAGCTTTTCGAGCACTTTCTCTTTTGTAATGGCAACCATACTCAACCCAGCCCCCAGACTCCCTTTAATTGTTGGGACATTACTCATGTCTTCCACTGTGAAAACTGACGCAAAGCACTTGTTAGGTTCTCCTGCTATTTCCTTCTCTCCCATCACGAGGCTTCCAGCATCAGTTTGAAATGGCCCAATATCTACTTTTGCCTGTGGCTTGTTTCATATGTATTGAAACTCACTGCATCACCGTCATCCTGACCCCCTCACACTCACCCAATCTCTATCACACTGACCCCCTCACACTCACTCCATCACCATCACCATGTCCCCTCAAACTCACTGCATCACCGTCATCCTGACCCCCTCACACTCACTCCATCAACTTCACCCTGATCCCCTCACACTCACTCCATCACTGTCACCCTGACGCCTTCACACTCACGGGATCACAGTCAAACTGACCCCTTCACACTTACTCCATCACTATCATTCTGACCCCCTCACACTCACTCCATCACCGTCACCATTAACCTCTCACAAACATCCCGTCACCATCACCATGACCCCTTCACACTCACTCCTTCACCTTCACGCTTACCGCCACACACTCACTCCATCACCGTCACCCTGACCCCCTCACACTCACTCCATCATCGTCAGTCTGACCCCCTCACCATCACGCCATCTGCGTCACACTGTCCCCCTCACACTCACTTCATCACCATCACCCTGAACCGCTCATACTCATTCCATCACCATCACACTGACCCCGACACACTCACTCCTTCTCTGTCACTTTGACCCGCTCACACTCACTCCATCACCGTCAGCCTGACCCCCTCATACTCACCCAATCACCGTCACCGTGACCCCCTCACACTCACTCCATCATCATCGCACTGACCCCCTCACATTCACTCCATCATCATCAGCCTGACCCCCTCATACTCACTCCATCACTGTCACGCTAACCCCCTCACAGTCACTCCGTCACTGTCACCCTGACCCCCTCACACTCACTCCACCACCGTCACACTGATTCCCCTCACACTCACTCCATCACTGTCATACTGACACACTCATGCTCACTCCATCACCGTCACTCTGTCATCCTCACACCCGCTACATCACCATCACACTGAACCCCTCACACTCAGTCTATCACTGTCAACCTGACCCTCTCACACTCTCTCCATCACTATCACACTGATCCCCTCACACTCACTCCATCACCGTCACCCTGACCCCCTCACACTCACTCCATCACCGTCACCCTGACACCCTCACACTCACTCCACCACCGTCACTCTACACCCTCACACTCACTCCATCACCATAACCCTGACACCCTCACACTCACTCCATCTCCGTCACGATGACCCACTCACACTCACTCCATCACCGTCATTCTGTTGCCCTCTCAATCACTTCATCACAGTCACCTTGAAACAATCAGACTTCTCTATCACCATCACCATCACCCCCTCCAACACAGTGTATCCCCCTCACCCGGACCCCCTCACACTCACTCCATCACTGTCACCCTGACCCCCTCACACTCACTCCATCACTGTCACCCTGACCCCCTCACACTCACTCCATCACCGTCACTCTGACACCCTCACACTCACTCCATCACCGTAACCCTGACACCCTCACACTCACTCCATCTCCGTCACGATGACCCACTCACACTCACTCCATCACCGTCATTCTGTTGCCCTCTCAATCACTTCATCACAGTCACCTTGAAACAATCAGACTTCTCTATCACCATCACCATCACCCCCTCCAACACAGTGTATCACCATCTCCCGGACCCCCTCACACTCACTCCATCATCGTCAGTCTGACCCCCCTCACACTCACTCCATCACCGTCACAATGACCTCCTCACACTCATTGTATCACCGTCACCCTGACCCCCTCACACTCACTGTATCGTCATCAGCCTGACCCCCTCATACTCACGCCCTCACTGTCACCCTGACCCCCTCACACTCACTTCATCACCGTCTCAGTGACCCCATCACACCCACTCTACCACTGGCACCTTGATCCCCTCGCATTAACTCCATCACCATCATTCTGATCCCATCACGTTCACTCCATCACTATCACCCTGACCCCCTCACACTCACTCCATCACTGTCACACTCACCCCCTCAAGCTCACTCCATCACTGTCACTTGTCCCCCTCGCACTCACTCCATCACCGTCAATCTGGACCCCTCACACTCACTCCATCACCGTCACCCTGACCCTCTCACACACAGTACATCACCGTCACACTGACCCCCTCACACTCACTCCATTACCCTCACCCTGACCCCCTCACACTCAGTCCATCACCGTCACCCTGACCCCCTGACACTCGCTCCATCACTGTCACCCTGACCTCCTCGCACTCACTCCATCACCGTCAACCGGGACCCCTCACACTCACTACATCACCGTCACCCTGACACTCTCACACTCACTCCATCACCGTCACACTGACACCCTCACACTCACTCCATCACCGTCGCCCTAACCGCCTCACACTTACTCCATCACAGTCACCCTGACTCCCACACACTCACCCTATCACCGTCATCCTGACCTCCATTACACTCACTCAATCACAGTCACGCTGACTCCCTCACACTCACTCCTTCACCGTCACCCTGACCCCCTCACACTCACTCCTTCACCGTCACCCTGACCCCCTCACACTCACTCAATCACCGTCACCCTGAACCCCTCACATTCTCTCCCTCACTGTCACGCTGACCCCCTCACACTTACTCCCTCACTGTCACGCTGACCCCCTCACACTTACTCCGTCACCGTCACCCTGACCCCCTCACATTCACTCCATCACTGTCACCCTGACCCCCTCAAACTCACTCCATCACTTTCACCTTGTCCCCCTCGCACTGACTCCTTCACCGTCAACCTGGACCCCTCACACTCTCTCCATCACAATCACCCTGACAACCTCAGCCTCACTCAATCACTGTCACCCTGACCTCCATCACACTCACTCCATCATGGTCACATTGGTCCCCTCACATTCGCTCCATTACCATCACCCTGACCTCCTCGCAATCACTCCATCACTGTCACCCTGAACCCCTCACACTCACTCTGTCACCATCACCCTGACCCCCTCACTCACTCAATCACCATCGCACTTACCCACTCACACTCACTAAATCACCGTCACTCTGACCCCCCCACTATCACGCCATCATCAGCAGACTGTCCCTCTCTCACTCACTCCCTCACTGTCACGCTGACCCCCTCACACTCACTCCATCGCCGTCACACTGACCCTCTCACACTCACTCCATCGCCGTCACCCTGACCCCCTCACACTCATTCCTTCTCCATCACACGGAGCCACTCACGCTCACTCCATCACGGTCACCCTGACCCCCTCACACTCACTCTATCACCGTCACGCTCGCCTCCACACTCTCCACCAACATCACACGCACTGCCCCACCCCACCCCCACTGTCACACTAACCCCCCCACACACCACCACCATCACACACACTGCCCAACACCATCCTCACTGTCATGCTCACGCCCACACACTCCATCATTACACACACTGCTCCAAAACATTCACCACCGTCACGCTCACCCCCACACGCTCATCCACCATCACATACACTGCCCCAAAACACCTACACCATCACGCTCACCCCAACACACTCCACCACCATCACATGCACTGCCCCACACCACCCTCACCGTCACACTCACTCCCACACACTCCACCATCACACACACCACCCCACACCATGCTCACCGTCACACTCACACCCCCACACACCACCACCATCACACACACTGCCCAACACCAGTCTCACCATCACGCTCACCCCCACACACTCCACTACCATCACACATACTGCCCCGCTCCCCACACACGTCACGCTCACCCCCGCAACACACCACCACTATCACACACACTGCCCCACACCACACCAACCGTGACACTCACCCCCACACCCTCCACCACCACCACACACTCTGCCCCACAAAACCCTCACTGTCACGCTCACCTCCAGACACTCCACCACCCTCACACACAATGTCCCACACTACCACACCATCACGCACACCTCAAAACACTCCACAACCATCACACACGATGCCCCACAGAGCCCCACCGTCACGCTCACCCTCACACACTCAAACACAATCACACACACTGTCCCACCCCACCCCCACCGTCATGCTCACCCCCATACACTCCTCCACCATCACACGCACTGCCCAACACCAGCCCCACCGTCACTCTCACCACCACACACTCCACCACCATTACACACACACGCCACACACCACCTCCACCATCACGTTCACCTCCACACACTCCACCACCATCACAGACACTGCCCCAGACCACTTTCACCGTCACACCCTCACCCACACACTCCACCACTATTCCACGCACTACGCCATACTACACCCACCGTCATGCTGAGTACACACACACTCCACCACCATCACATACACAGTCCCACAACACCCCCAACGTCACTCTCACCTCCACACACACCACCAGCATCACACTCACCTCCACACCCTCCACCATCACACACACTGCCCCACACGATCCCAACCGTCATGCTCACCCCCACACACTCCACCAGTATCACACGCACTGCCCCACAGCACCCCCACTGTCACACTAAACCCCTCACACTCCACCACCATCACACACACTGCCCCCCACACACCCCACCACCATTACACACACACCCACACCACACCCACTGTCAAGCTGACCCCCACACTCTGCACCAACATCAGACACACTGCCCTACACCAGCCCCACCCTCAAGCTCACCCCCACACACTCCACCAAAATCACACACACTGCCCCACACCACCCTGACGGTCACGCTCGCCCCCACAGACTCCACCACCCTCACACACACTGCCCCACACCGCCCTCACCGTCACACTCACCCCTATACACTCAACCATCATCACACACACTGCCCCACACCACCTCCACCGTGACACTCACCCCTATACACTCCACCACCATCATACGCACTGCTCCATACCACCCTCACCCACACGCTCACCCCCACACACTCCACCACCACCACACACTCTGCCCCACACCACCCCCACCATCACGCTCACCCCATGCACTCCACCACCACCACACACACTGCCCCACACCACCCACACCGTCGCGCTCACCCCTCCACACTCCACCACCATCATACGCACTGCCGCACACCACCGCCACCGTCACGCTCACCCCCACACACTCCACCAACATCACATACATTGCCACAAACCACCCTCACCTTCACACGCACCACCACACTCTCCACCTACATCTCACACACTGCCCCACACCAACCCCAACATCAGGGTCACGTCCGCACTCTCCACCTACATCTCACACACTGCCCCACACCATCCTCACCGTCACGCTCACCCCCATACACTCCACCACCATCACACACACTGTCCCACACCACGCCCATGTCATTCTCACCTCCACACACTCCACCACCATCACAGACACTGCCCCAGACCACTTTCACCGTCACACCCTCACCCACACACTCCACCACTATTGCACACACTGCGCCATACTACACCCACCGTCATGCTCAGTACACACACTCCACCACCATCACATACACAGTCCCACAACACCCCCAACATCACTCTCACCTCCACACACACCACCAGCATCACACATACTGTCCCAGACCACCCTCACCTCCACACCCTCCACCACCATCACACACACTGCCCCACACGATCCCAACTGTCATGCTCACCCCCACACACTCCACCAGTATCACACACACTGCCCCACACCACCCCCACCGTCGCGCTCACCCCCACACATTCCACCAATATCACACAATGCCCCACACCAGCCCCACCCTCACGCTCACCCCCACACACTCCACCACCATCACACACAGCCCCACACCACCCCCACCGTCACGCAAACCCCATACACTCCACCATCCTCACACACACTGTCCCACCACACCCCCAATGTCATGCTCATCCCCACACACTCCATCACCGTCATGCACACTGCCCACAACCACCGTCACGGTCACCCCCAGTCACCCCACCACCATCACTCACACTGTCCAACACCACCCTCACCATCACGCTCACCCCCACACACTCCGCCACCCTCACACATACAGCCTCAAACCACCGCCACCGTCATGCTCACACCCCACCACTATCATACACACAAAGCCCCACACCAACCCCACCATCACACACACCTCCGCAAAGTCCACCCCATCACACACACGCTGTCCTACTCCACTCCCACCGTCACGATCACCCACGCCAAGCATCACCACTATCACACACACTGCCCACACCACTCCTAACGTCACGCTCACCCCCACACATTCCACCACCCTCACACCCACTGCGCCACACCACCCTCACCGACACGCTCACACCCACACACTCCACCACCGCCACACACTCTGCCCCACACCACACCCACCGTCACGCTCACACCCACACACTCCACCAACCTCACACACTGTCCTACTCCACCCCCACTGACATGCTCACCACCACACACACTGCCCCACACCAACCTCACCGTCATGCTCACCCCTACACACTCCACCACCACCATACGCACTGCCGCACACCACCCTCACCGTCACGCTCACCCCCACACACTCCACCACCACCACACACTCTGCCCCACACCACCCCCACCGCCACGCTCACCCCATAGACTCCAACAACCTCACACACACTATCCTACTCCACCCCCACTGATATGCTCACCCCCACATACTCCACCACCACCAAACACACTGCCCCACACCACCCTCACCGTCACGCTCACCCCCACACACTCCACCAACCTCACACACACTGTCCTACTCCACCCCCACTGACATGCTCACCACCACACACTCCACCACCACCACACACACTGCCCAACACCACCCTCACCGTCACGCTCACCCCCACACACACCACCACCATCACACACACTGCACCACACCATCCTCACCGTCACGCTCACCCCCACACACTCCACCACCATCACACACACTGCCCCACAACACACCCACCATCACGCTCACCTTCAAACACACCAGCACCATCACACACACTGCCCTACACCATCCCCACCGTCACGCTCACCACCACACACTCCACCACCATCATACGCACTGCCCCACACCACCCTCAGCGTCACGCTCACCCCCACACACTCCACCACTATCACAAACACTGCCCCACACCATCCTCACCATCACGCTCACCAACACACCCTCCACCACCATCACACGCACTACCCCACACCACCCCCACCATCACATACACCTCCTCACACACTCCATCACATACTTTGCAAAAAACCACCCTCACAGTCACACGCACCACCACACTCTCCATCAACATCACACACACTGCCCCACACCACCCCCACCATCACGCTCACCCCCACACACTCCACCACCATCACAAATACTGCCCCACACCATCCTCACCATCAAGCTCATCACCACACACTCCACCACCATCACACGCACTACCCCACACCACCCCCACCATCACGTACACCTCCTCACACACTCCACCACCATCACACACACTGCCCCACAACACACCCACCATCACGCTCACCTTCAAACACACCAGCACCATCACACACACTGCTCCACACAATCCCCACCGTCAAGCTCAACCCCACATACTCCACCACCATCACACGCACTGCCCCACACCACCCCCACTGTCACACTAACCCCCGCACACACCACCACCATCACACACACTGCCCAACACCACCTTCACCATCACGCTCACCCCCACACACTCCACCACCCTCACACACACAGCATCAATCCACCCTCACCGTCATGCTCACACCCCCACACCCCACCACTATCTTACACACAAAGCCCCACACCAACCCCACTATCACGCTCACCTCCGCAAATTCCACCACCATGACGTACATACTGTCCACTCCACCCCCACCGTCACACTCACCCGCGCCAAATACCATCACTATCACACACACTGCCCCACACCACTCCTAACGTCACGCTCACACCCACACACTCCCCCAACCTCATATACACTGCCACACACCACCCCCATTGACACACCCACCCCCCAGACAATCCACCAACATCACACACACTGCCCCACACCACCCCCACCATCAAGCTCACCCCCTCAAACTCCACCACCAACACACACACACTGCCCCACACACAATCCACCACCATCACACACACACGCACACCACACCCCCGTCACGCTGACCCCCACACACGGCACCAACATCACACACACTGCTCCACACCACCCCCACCGTCATGCTCACCCCCACACATTCCAGCAACATAACACACTGCCCCACACCACCCACACACACTGCCCCACACCAGCACCCCCCTCACGCTCACTCCCACACATTCCACCACCATCACAAGCACTCACCGTCACGCTCACCCCTATACACTCCACCACCATCACACACTCAATGCCCAACACCATCCTCACCATCACGCTCACCCCCACACACTCCACCACCATCACACACACAGCCTCACGCCACCCCCACCGTCATGCTCACTCCCACACACTCTACCACCATCTCACACACTGCCACACACCACCGTCACGCTCACCCCCACACACTCCTCCACCATCATATGCACTGCCCCACAGCACCCTCACTGTCACGCTCACCCGCACACCCTCCACCACCACACATACTGCCCTACACGATCCCAACCGTCATGCTCACCCCCACACACTCCACCAGTATCACACACACTGCCCCACACCATCCCCACTGTCACACTAAACCCCTCACACTCCACCACCATCACACACACTGCACCACACATACCGTCATGCTGTCCCCAACACACGGCACCAACATCACACACACTGCCCCACACCACCCCTTCCGTCATGCTCACCCCCACACATTTCACCAACACCACACACTACGGTGGGGAGGAGGTACGATGGGAGGTGGGAGACAGAGGGGAGAGACCGAGAGCGGAGGGTGATCGTTAATTTGTAGATTACAACGCAACCCTGTTCCTGTTTTCTCCCTACCCCCTTCAATCTCTCTGAAGAGCTCAGAACAAGTGCACAGTCCTTGGAAAGTAGAGCTTCAGGGTGATCAAGTGCTGAACGTTGCATTTGGGATGCTGACCTTTATTGGTCTGTGCACTTATCAATAAATGGACCTGGGTTCAATTCCACTGTCCTGGATTCATGTCTGTGGCCACAGACACGCCTGTCTCTGACCCTGACTACTGGATCCCCTGTCACTATAGCTCCTTCCTGCAGTTCTGTGCAGCGGAGCTATCTGTGGTGTCATGTCATCATCTGTTGCTGATTTCCCCTGAGACCCCAATCCACCTGTTCCCCACTTGTAGAATCCCAAGTGGTGCACAATATCTGTCTGAGAAGGGGAACGATGACTGGGGAGTCCTGCACTTCCTTCCTGAGCCTTTTACTTGATCTGATGGTCACCCATTCCCTTTCTGCCTGTGTAACCCTCACCTGCAGTGTGACTAACTCACGAAACGTGCTGTCCATAATATTCTCAGTATTGCTCCACAGTGAGTCCACTCTCAGCTCCTGGTCTGAAAAGCAGTTTCCCAGTAGTTGCACATGGGCACTCTTCCCGCACACATAGCCGTCACGGACACTGGAAGCGTCCCTTATTTCCCATATTTTGCAAGAGGAGCACACCACTGGTCTGAGGTATGCTGTCACAACGTCTTTCTAGTTTCAGCTGGTTACTCGCATTAAGAGAATTTAAACGACCTAGCAACCTTCCTTCACTTCAAACATTTCCATTATAATCAAAAGCCTGATCTTTACTTAAGACGACATTTTACACTTTTAAAAACTGTTAAAAAAAACTCAGCAGGTATCGCATACAACTTGGCTGTTCCCATTGGGATCATGTGAATTTCTGAATGGCCTGAACTAAAACTGAAGCTGAGGTTCAACTTCTTCCTGTCTCACCTCGCTCTGTTTACACCCAACTCCAAAACACTCTAATTGAGCCAAGCAGCCCTCACAGTGCAGCCCTGTCATTTTCATTGTCTGCTCATACCTACACTGCCCTCAGCCTCCTGTACTGTTCCAGTGTGTCTCAATGGGAGCTCAAGAACAGCATCTCATCTTTCAATTCAGCCCTTTGTAACCCCAGAGTCAACATGGACTTCAGCAGTTTCTGAATGAACAGACAGTTGTGAGAACCTGGAACATTTCACTTGAAATGGTGATGGAATTTGAGTCTACAAGGAATTTTATTGAGAGGTTTGCAGGGAATTGAAAATAAGGAGTTTACAGGTTAACATCATGAAGTGGGTGATTGGGTCTAAATCTGACAGTTCCTAGAAAGAGACGAGGTATAATTTGGATAAATCTGTTGTCCCTCTCAGGCCAATACCTCCTTCCACAGCTGCAGGGCCCAGAATTGAGCACAAACCCCAAGGGTGATCCAACCACAGTTTGAACATCTTTCTGCTTTTTGCTTGAAAAAAAAAATACTTGCCCACAGACAGAACAGACACAACTTTCACCTTCCACAGTTTAATGTCAATGGTATTCAGATCCTGATGACCCTGCTGATGATAGAAAATTGCTTTTGAGATCCCTGTCTCAATTATTCTCAATTAATATCCTATAAAATGAATTCACAAAACAAAACTCACAGTCAGTGCAGGCTGAACAGTAAAGACAAATATTTCTCTTGTTATGTGTTTGATGTGTAAATGCTCCTCTTCAAAACAGCCGCACCCACCCAGGAAGAGGACATGTCCATGCCCCAAATAAAGATGGTGGCCATAACCCAGGACCTATCACCGCCTGAGGACCACAGCCATTTTCCCTTTTGCTGTAAACGTGGGATCAAGAGTTTCTAATTCTGGCCTAACTACATGTACAGAGTGTAATTACACCCTCCCTCTAAACTGGATCCAACTCCCCTTTCCCGTTTCCTCTTCCTGTACACACCAAGGGTCATTCTAGGTCCAGCGACCCTTCCTCAGAACCGATGGCAGCTGGGAAAATTAGAATACCTACAGTGTGGAAACAGGCCATTCGGCCCAACAAGTCAACATCCACCCTCTGAAGAGTTTCTCAACCAAACTCATCCCCCGACCCTATTATTCTACACTTCCCCTGACTAATGCACCTAACCTATACATACCTGAACACTACGAGAAATTCTGCTTGGCCAATTCACCTAACCTGCATACCTTTGGACTGCAGGAAATAGGGGTAAAGAGTAGATAATAGGTGAGGTCAGTGCCCAAAAGAAACAGTAACATTTGGAAAGACAAAGGAGTGGATAACAATCTGGTGGGAGGGTGCTTGGCTGTTAATGAAGGGCACAGGAACCTGTGTCTGGCAGCATCTCAGTGGAGGTGGTGGAAATGGCAGCTGATGATCTACGTTCTGCTACAAAAAAGACCCTGAACTTCCAGCTGCCTGCTACTTTAACACACGAGTCTGTTCCCTGGCCAACATCTGTCTCATGCTTACTGCAGTGTTCCAGTGAAGCTTGATGCAAGCTGGCAGAACACTCCAGGGCATACCAAAACGCCCCGTATTTCAAGGACTGCAATTTTCCTTCCCGTGTGGTCAATAACACTCTCCAGTGTATCTCCACCACTTCCCACACCTCTGACATTGAACCACACCTCTCCAACTGCAACAAGGATAGAAATCCCTAGTACTCACCTTCCACCCAGGTACAATGTATCATCCTCCGCAATTCCACCACCTACAATCAGATCCCACCAGATATATTTCCCTCACCATTCCTTTCAGCATTCCACAGAGACGATTCCCTGTGAATTCCCAGTCAGATCCATCCACCCTCCACTCCCAGCACCTTCACTTGCCAATGCAAGAGGTGTAAAACCTGTGCCCACATCTCCCCCTCACCCCCAAATTTCTCTTCCACATCCAGCAGAGATTTTCCAGCACATCCAAACACCTCACCTATTACGGCCTTTGATTTCGATGTGGTCTCCTCTCCACTGGGGAGTTAGGACACCAACTTGCGGAATGTTTCAGCGAACATTTCTGGGACACATCCACCAACCTACCCAACCATCCTGTGGCCAACCATTTCAACTTCCCCACCCAGTCCGCCAAGGGCATGCAAGTCCTGGGCTGCCTCCACCACCAAATCCCAGCTACCTGATGCCTGGAGGAAAAAAACTTCATCTTCCACATTGGGACCCTTTAACCACAGAATCAAGGTTTCCTCATCTCCCCGCCCCTGCTTTATCCCAGATCCAACCCTCCAACTAGACACAACCCTCTTGAGCTGTCCCACTTGTTCAACTTCCTTTCCAATTATTCACTTCACCCTCTCTCCATTACCCTCCACCTACATCTACCTATTGCCTTCCTAGCTCCCTTCCCACCAACCCCACACATCCCTCTTATTTATCTCTCAGCCCTCTTACTACACTCCTCCCCCTCCAATCCCGGCATTCCTGATGAAAGGCTTATGCCCAAAACTCTTGCTCCTGGGATGCTACCTGACCGGCTGTGCTTTTCCAGCGCCACACTTTAACGCAAGCTGGAAGAACAACACGTCATCTTCCACTTGGGGACCCTGCACACCTCTATCCCCAGTATCAAATTCAATAATTTTAGGTGCTGAACTCTTCAATGTCCTAACGCCCTAGCCTCTTAACCCACACACCAGTGCTTGTTATCATATAGCCTGCCATTACACACTACATATGCTTAGCCACTAACAGTCCCCATAAACAGCTATTAACCCTCCCCCTCCAATGCTCCCATCTCTTTCTTTGGACTCTATCAGTACCTATCATTTACTCCTTAACTCCAACCTTCTGCGTATAAACTGACATTTCTTTTCAGTCGCATCAGTTCTGGGGAAGGGTCAGCGGATCCAAAATATTAACTCTGATTTCTCTTCACAAATGATGCCAGACCTGCTGAGCTTTACCAGAACCTTTTGGTTGTTGTGTGAGATTTACAGTATCCGCAGTTCTTTTGGTTCTAATTTACCAGGAATTTCTAATTCAGATCTAGCCGCCGAAAACCGTGTTTATAAACACTCCCAGTCCACACAAACACAATTTCTCTCCCAGTCTCTCTCACTCCCTTCCCACTCACTGAGTACACCCCCACCACAGTGACACTGCACCTGCACAGTTCATGGTCACGTGTTGGCCGACTGGACCCACCCCTCATTCACTCCCATTGTCTGGAGGATCACACCAACTCTCCTATTGGTCTGAAGCTGCCATCAATCACCCGGGCCCCATTGTGACACGAGTTGTGCGCTCCTCCCAGGATTGTTGGAGGCTGAAGGGTGACCTTATTGAGGTTTATAAAATCATGAGGGGCACGGGTAGGATAAATAGACAATGTCTTTTCCCTGGGGTGGGGGAGTCCAGAACTAGAAGGCATAGGTTTAATGTGAGAGGGGAAAGATATAAAAGGGATCAGAGGGTTAACTTTTTTCACAGCAGGTGATGCGTGTATGGAATCTTCTGTCAGGGGAAGTGGTGGAGGTTGCTACAATTAGATCATTTAGCATCTGGATGGGTATATGTATTGGAAGGATGTAGTGGGATGTGTGCCAAGTGTTGGCAAATGGGACGAGATTAGGTTAGGACATCTGGTCAGCATGGACTAGTTTGACCAAAGGGGTTGTTTTCATGCTGTACATCTCTATGCCTCTGCACTAGAAGGAGCTTCAACATTCAGTGAAAGGGGGCAGTATCATAGAGTAGAGGGACTGGGGGCTATTCATCCCATTGGGGCTGTCCTCTCTCCCTCTGGAGATGGTGCCAGTCTGTCCCAACTCACCTCCCATTTGCCTGTATTCCTCCAAATCCTTCCTTAAAAGAAGCTAAATTGCAAATTTATTTTGACAATAATTACTGAATCTGCATCCAGCTGTCGTTCAAACTGATCCACATGCTTAGAACTTACGGAATAAAATAATGTTCACATTTTTAACCTGCATTATTTGCCAATTACTTGAAAGCAGTTACTAAAAATTATGACGTTAATAATTTCTCCCTCTGTCTCTCTTTAAATTAAATATCTTGGAAAGAAATCTGCTCCTGGTTGAAATCACTGCTTAACCTTCCGAGCTCCAAGGAGAATTATCCGACCTTCTCCTAACTCTCCACATAGAGATGACCTCATGGTTCCGGAACTCGATCCCTCTATTAAGAAAAGCTAAAACACTGTATGCCTTCTAAACAACCCCGTCAACCTGGATGGCAACTTTCAAGGATCTGTGTATTTGGACACTGAGATCTCTCTGCTCATCTACACTACCAAGAATCATACTATTAGCCCAGTACTTTGCATTCCAGTTACTCCGACCAAAGTGAATCACCTCACACTTGTCCACACTAATCTCCATTTGCCAGCTCTCAGCCCAGCTCTGCAGCTTATCCAAGTCTCTCTGTAATGTAGAGCATCCTTCATCACTATCCACAACTCCACCGACCTTAGTGTGTCTGCAAATTTACTAACCCACCCTTTTACGCCCTCATCCAGGTCGGTTATGAAAATGACGAACAGCAGTGGACACAACACTGACCCTTGCGGTATACGACTGGTAACTGGACTCCAGGATGAACATTTCCCATCAACCACCACTCTGTCTGCTTTCAGCAAGCTAATTACTGATCCAAACTGCTATATCTCCCACAATCCCATCCTTCCGCATTTTGTACAATAGCCTATTGTGGGGAACCTTACCAAACGCCTTGCTGAAATCCATATACACCACATCAACCGGTTTACTCTCATCTACCTGTTTGATCACCTTCTCAAAGAACTCAATAAAGGTTTGTGAGACATGACCTACCCTTCACAAAACCGTGCTGACTATCCCTAATCAATTTACTCTTTCCTAGATGATTATAAATCCTATCTCTTATAACCTTTTCCAACACTTTACTAACAACTGAAGTAAGGCTCACTGGTCGAGAATTACCAGGGTTGTCTCTACTCCCCTTCTTGAACAGGGGAACCACATGTGCTATCCTCCAGTCTTCTGGCACTATTCCTGTAGACAATGACGATTTAAAGATCAATGCCACAGGCTCGGCAATCTCCTCCCTGGCTTCCCAGAGGATCCTAGGATAAGGCCACTGGGCCGGATGGGTTTTATCTATTTTCACACTCTGCAGGATTTCTAATACCTCTTCCTTATGAACCTCAATCCCACCTAGTCTCGTAGCCTGTATCTCAGCAATCTCGACAACATTGTCGTTTTCTAAAGTGAATACAGTTGAAAAATATTCATTTAGTGCTTCCCCTATCAACTCTGACTCCACATACAACTTCTCACTACTATCCTTGATTGGCCCAATCTTATTCGTCATTCTTTTATTCCTTAAATACCTATAGAAAGCCTTAGGGTTTACCCTGATCCTATCCGCCAACAATTTCTCATGTCTCCTCCTGGCACTTCTGAACTCTTTCTTTCGTACTCCACTGGCTATCTTGTAACCCTCAAGCGCCCTAACTGAGCCTTCACATCTCATCCTAACATAAGTCGCCTTCTTCCTTTTGAAGAGAGATTCCATTTCCTTTGTAAACCACAGCTCCTGCACTCTACAGCTTCCTCCCTGCCAGACAGGTATATACTTATCTAGGACAAACAGGAGCTTTTCCTTGATCTTTGAGGGTTCCTATTCTCTGCCTGGTTACTCGTTTATCCTTAGTGTATTTCTGGAATCTCTGGATTCTCCGGGAACCTATTTCCCAAAGCTCTCTCATGTCCCGTTTTGCTCTCCTGGTTTCCCTCGAGTATACTCCTACTGTCCCTATACTCCTCCAGGAATTCACACAAACACAGATGTCTGCACCTGCCATATCCCTCCTTCATTTTCGTGACCAGACCCTCAATTTTTCTCGATGGGCAGCATTTCCCACACTACCTGCTAAGGCCTGAACAGGATCATACTGTCTGTGTACTCTCGTTATCGCAGGCCTATGGACGCAATGGCAGATGAGGACAGAGAAGCAATAATTCTCAGTAAAGAGGTCGTGTTGGGAAAGATAACAGCCTAAAGATAGATGGGTCGCCTGGCCGTGATGGAATGCATCCCAGGGGACGTTAACATATGGCAGAGGGTAAATAGCAAATGCACTCGTGATAATTCACTAAACTTTGCTGGACTCTGGGACAGTTCTGACAGATTGGCAAGTTGCAAATGTGATGCGAATATTTTAAAATGGACCCGTTAGCATAACGTCCTTAGTGGGGAAGATGCCCGATCTCTTAAGGAAGAAATAGTGAGCTATGTGGATAGAAACTGTCTCATCGAGCAGACACAGCATCGATTCATGAAAGGTAAACTTCACTAAGATGAGTGGTAGAGCAATGTGTGCCAAGGCCACTGTAAGTCTGCACAGGGATACAGGTAGGTTACGTGAGTGGGTAAGAATCTGGCAGATGGAGTTCAATGTTGGGAAAGGTGAGGTCATACATTTTGGTCGGACCAACAGCAAACCGATGATTGAAATGGTGAAAACTTGCAGCATGCTGCTGTACAGAGGGCGTTGGGTGTCCTTGTGCATGAATCACCGGAAGTTGGTTTGCAGATACTGCAGGTAATTAAGGCAGTGAAGGGAATATTGTCCTTCCTTGCTAGAGGGATAGTTATGCTGCAGCTGTACAGGGTGCTGGGGAGGCCACACCTGGAATACTGTGTACAGATTTGGTGCCCTTACTTCAGGAAGAATGTACTGACACTGGAGGAAGTGTAGAGGAGGCTCACTAGTTTTAGTCAGGATTTCAGAGGGTTGGCGTATGCGGAGAGATTGAGGAAACTGGTAGTATGCTCATTGGAATTTCGAAGTATGGGAGGTTGGATAGGAAATTATGAACGGAGTAGATAAGAGAAAAGCAAGGAGGTGATTTCTGCTGGGGGTGGGTCAAACTAGGAAGCAGAGCATCAAAATAAGGGGGTATCAGATTTTGGACTGAGTTCAGGATGGACTTCTTCAGCTAAATCTGTGAATCTGTGGAATTTGCTGCTGAGTGCAGCAGTTTAGATTATCGACTTGACTATCTTTAGGTCAAAAGGTAGATTTGTGAACAGGAAAGGAATTAAGGATTATGGTGAGAGATCAGGAATGTGGATCTGAGGACATGAAAAGATTAGCCCTGATCTTACTGAATGGCAGAGCAGGCTTGAAGGGCCAGGTAGCCTGCTGCAGCTCCTCTTTCTTATGTTATGTTCCCACTTTCCAGCCGTCCCTTTCCCTGGGAATAGCAAAGGAATATTGAAATTTCTCGCCTTGTGCTGTCAAAATTCACCCTTGTCCAATTTAGAACACCGTTTAGATCTGGTCTATTATTTTCTGTAACTATTTTAAAACTAGAAGAATTATCAGAGAATCCTGACAGCGTAGAAGTTGGCCATTCAGCCCATCACAACCACACCGACCCTCAGAGACTCCTACCTTACCACTGTAACGCTGCATTTCACATGGCTAATCCACCTCGCGTGCACATCCCTGAACACTATGGGCAATTTCACATGGCCAATCCACCTAACCTGCACATCCCTGAACAATATGGGCAATTCAGCCTGGAATATCTACACAACCTGCATATCTTTAGATAGTGGGAGGAAACCAGAGCAAACAGACGAAGCCCACGCAGATAATAACAACAAGGTGATCATTCCTTTCTTATTTCCCAGTTCCACCAAAATAACTTCACTGGACGTACTCCCAGGAATATCCTCCCTAAGCACAACTGTAATGCTATCCCTAAACAACAAGGCCACTCCGCCTCCTCTCATGTCCCCCTTTCTATCCTTCCTCTTGCATCGACACCCTGGAACATTAAGCTGCCAGTCCTACTCATCCCTGAAGAAGGGCTTATGCCCGAAACGTCGATTCTCCTGATCCCTGGATGCTGCCTGACCTGCTGCGCTTTTCCAGCAACACATTTCCAGCTCTTGATATCATAGTCCCATGTTTAAAACCATACCCTGAGCCCATCTGCCTCCCTGTCAGACCTCTTGCATTGAAGTAACTGCAGTGTAACTTGTCAGTTCTACCTGGTTCAGTGCCTTGCCCTTGCCTGCCTTAACTGTTTGACTTCTGAACTGTACCAGCCTCAGACATATCTCTTTTCTCACTATCTCTTTGGGTTTACCCTCACTGGATTAATGCCTCCTGAGTAACACTAGCAAATCTCCCTGCCTGTATATTAGACACTTTCCAATTCAGATACACACCATCCTTCTTATGCAGGTCCACTCTACTCCAGAGGTTACAATGATCAAAAGATGTGAATCATTCTGCCCTACACCAGCTACTTAGCTAATCATTCATCTCCTCCATCCTGCTATTCCTACTCTCACTAGCATGAAACACCGGGAGTAACGCAGATATTATGACCGAGGACCTACTTTTTTCATATTCCAGGCTAATTTGCTATATTCTCTCATCAGGACTTCATCTTTTCCCCTTCCTATGTCATTGGTACCAATGTACAATGACCTCCCACTGGTCGTTCTTCCCTTTGAGAATATTCTGCTACGTGCCCGAAACATCCTTGACCCTGGCACCAGGGAGGTGCCATCCCATTCTGATGTCTCACTGTCAGCTGCAGAAACAGCAGTCTGTGCCCGACTACAGAGTCCCTTATCATCATTGAGTGTTTGCAATCTGATATACCTCTTATTATAGAAGAGCCAGTCTCAGTAGCAGTAACTTGGCTGTCAGTGCAACATTCCCCTGAGAATCTATGACCACCTACATTATCCAAAATAGTATGCTTGTTTCAGATGGGGATAGCCACAGGAGACTCCTGGTCTACATATCTCCCTCTCCTACCTTTCCGAGAGGTAACCCATCTACCTGACTGTATCTGCAGTTTTCTGACCTGAAACTGCCACCTATCACACACCCTGACTCTTGTAAATTCTTCATTACCATTAAGCACCGCTCCATCTGATCCATGTGATCCAAGAGGATTTGCATCACTTCCTGCAGACTATCATTAGGATCATTCAAACTCTCCCTACTCTCCTCCAGGAAGTGCACATCACTGTATGAATGGCCATCTCTGCACCTTAATCTGTAGACCCAGAAAAAGGCAGTCTTACAGCTTTACAAAAGACTACTCTCGAATACATTAGTCCCTGTATTTTATATTTAAAACATTCAACCAAAAGATCATAACAGAGGCACTTAAACTAATAAACACTCACCCTACTGAATGTCGCAGATTTTAAAAAGTAAAACAGAGTAAGATTTACCTTTTAAGAGACTGAAACCCACTGAGCTGATCCCCGGCTGAGAGTCACAGACATACAGCAAGGAAACAGACCCTTCAGTCAAACTCGTCCATGCCGACCAGATAATCGAACCTAATCTCGTCCCATTTGCCAGCACTTGGTCGATATCCCTCTAAACCCTTGCTATTCATATACCCCTCCAGATGCCTAATAAATGTTGCAATTGTACCAGCCTTCGCAACTCCCTCTGGCAGCTCATTCCATCAACGCACCACCATCGCGTGAAAAAGTTGCCCCTTAGGTCCTTTTATATCTTTCCCTTCTCACGCTAAATCAATGCCCACTAGTTCTAGACTTCCCCATGCCAGTGAAAATACCTTGTCTATCTATCCGATCCATGCTCATGATTTTATAAACCTCTGAGATCACTCCTCAGCCTCTGACGCTCCAGGGAAAACAGCCCCAGCCTATACAGCCTCTCCCTATATCTCAAAACCTCCAACCCTGGCAACATCTTATAAATCTTTTGTGAACCTTTCAAATTACACAACATCCTTCTGATAGGTGGAGAACAGAATTGCGCACAATATTGCAAGAGTGGCCAAACCAATGTTCTGAACATCTGCAACATGACCTCCCAACTCTCTTACTCAATACCCTGACCAATCAAGGAAATCATACCAAACACCTTCACTATCCTATCTACCTCTACTTTCAAGAAGCTATGAACCTGCACAGCAAGGTCACTTTGTTCAGTAACACTCCCCAGGACCTGACCATTATGTGTATCAGTTCTACTAAGCTTTGCTTTTCCAAAATGCAGCACCTCGCACTTATCTGAATTTAACTCCATCTGCCTCTCCTCAGCCCATTTGCCCATCTGATCAAAATCCCATTGAAATCTGAGTTAACCTTCTTCACTGTCCACTACACCTCCAATTTTGGTGCCATCTACAAACTTACTAACTATACCTCCTGTGTTCACATCCAATTCATTTATATAAATGATGAGAAGTAGTGGACACAGCACCGATCCTTGTGGCACTCCACTAGTCACAGGCCTTCAGTCTGAAAATAATCATCCATCACCACCACCCTCTGTCTTCTGCCTTTGAGCCAGTTCTATATCCAAATGGCTACTTCCGTGAGATCTAATCTTGCTAACCAGTCTCCCATGGGGAACCTTGTCGAACGCCTTACTGAAGTCCATATCGATCACATCTACTGCTCTGCTCTCATCAATCTTCTTTGTTACTTCTTAAAAACCAGATCAAGTACGTGACACATGATTTCCCATGCAGAACGTTATGCTGACTATCCCTAATCAGTCCGTGCTTTTCCAAATACACGCAACTCCTGTCGCTCAGGGCTCCCTCCAACACCTAGTCAAGCATAGCGTCTGTAGTTCCCAGGCTTGTCCAAACCGCCTTCGTTAAATAGTAGCGCCATATTAACCAACCCGCAGTCTTCTGGCACCTCAGCTGTGACTATCAATAATACAAAAATCTCAGCAAGAGGCCCAGAAATCACTTCCCTCGCTTCCTACAGAATTTTAGGGTACACCTGATCAAAGCCTGGGGATTGATTCACCTTTATGCGTTTCCAGACATCCAGTACTCTGTAGCATGGACATTTTTCAAGATGTCACCATTTATTTCCCCACATTCTACATTTCCCGTGTCCTTCTCCACAGTAAATACTGATGCAAAATATTACATCTTGATAAAACAAACGAGGGCAGGACTTACACTAATTAAAAGTAAAGCTTTGAGTAGTGATATGGAACAAAGTGACCGAGGGGTTCAGGTCTTCTTAGTCTGTGTCACATGTAGATAGGGTGGTAAAGAAGGTGGTTAGCACCCTTACCTTCATTGCTCAGACCTCTGAGTACCGGAGTTGGGAATTTAGGTTGAGACTGTACAGGATGTTGGGAAGGCCTCTTCTGGAATACTGTGTCCAGTTCTGGTTATGCTGTTATAGGAAGGATATTATTAAATTGGAGCGGAATCGGAAGAGACTAACCGGGATGTTGCCATGAATGGAGGGATTGTGTCACAAGGAGAAGCTGGATAGGCTGGGATGCTTTTTCACTCGAGCGTAGGAGGTTGAGGGATGACCTTAGAGGTTTATAAAACCATGAAGCGTGGAGATAAGGTGAATGGCCGGGGGGAAAGGGGGGGGGGGGGGGGGGGTCAAGACCTGGGTGCATACAATTTGAAAATAGATGAGAAAGGTTTAAAAATAAATTGGGGATTTGTTTTTACCTTTACATGTGTGAAGTGAACTCCCAGAAAAAGAGGCAGCTGTGAATACAGTTACACTGTTTCAAAGACATTTAGACAAGTACATAAATAGGAAATATTTGGATGAATGTGGACCAAGCAGAGGCAGATGCTATTAGATTAGTTGGGAATTATGGTCGACACGAACTGGTTTAACCACAGGGTCTGTTACTGTGCTGTATAACATTATGACTAACTCTCGCTATCACTGAATTCCTCCATGCTCAAAACTCCCCAGATCACTGTCACCTCATCCAGACTAAACTCTTCCTTATCTCTAGAAATCCTCTCTCGCCTCAGAACCATCACTATCTCTGGTATCACAAACATCTCTGTAACATCCTCCAATCTCCTCCCATCTCATCACCCTCACGATCTCTAATCTTGACAACCCCCACACATCTATCCTTCTCCACAGTAAACACTGATGCCACTCGTTTAGTATCCCCCCAACAACCCCATATCCTGCGTCTCCACACATAGGCTGCCTTGCTGATCTTTGACGTGGCCTCTTTCCTCTCTAGTGACCCATTTGCTCTTAATGTATTTCTAATAACCCTTTCCCTATTTCTTACCCTATTCGCCAAAGCGAAATCCTGTCCCCCTTTTGCCTTACTGATTTTACTCTTAAGTATACTCCTCTTGCCTTTATACTCGAAGGATGTTGTGATTTTTGGATTGGAATAAATGCAAAATATTACATCTTGGTAAAACAAACGAGGGCAGGACTTACACTGATTTTTCCATATCACTATCCGAGGCCCAAAGAGACCGACGGGTTCAGATCTTTGAAGTATGTGTCACATGCAGACAGGGTGGTTCAGAAGGGGTTTAGCACATTTGCCTTCAATGCTCAGATCTTTGAATATAGCAGTTGGGACGTTATGTTGAGGTTGTACAGGATGTTGGTGAGGCCAGTTCTGGTTGTGCTGTTATAAGAAGGATATTATTAAATCGGAGCAGGTTCAGACGAGATTTACCAGGATGGTGATGGGAACGGAGGGATTGAATTATAAGCAGAGTCTGGATAGGCTGGGTACTTTTTCACTGGAGCACAGGAGGCTGAAGGGTGACCTTATTAGAGGTTTGTAAAATCCTAAAGAGTTTCAGTAATGTGAACAGTAGGTGCCCTTTCCAGGAGGGGGCGTGATTCAAGATTGGGGACATACTTTTTAACGTAAGAAAAGGAAGGCTTTAAAAAGAAGTTCCGGATTTTATTTTTTTGTTTTTGCACAGAGAGTGGTTCACATGTGGAATAAACTTGCAGAGGACGTAGCAGTTGTGAATACAATTACAATTTCAGGGTGGCACAGTGGCTCAACGGTTAGCACTGCTACCTCTCAGCGTCAGGGACACAGGCTCAATTCCTGTATTGGGTGACTGTCCATATGGAGTTTGCATATTCCTCCCCATGTCACCGTGGGTTACTCCAGGTGCTCCCGTTTCCTTCCACAATCCACAGATGTACAGGGTAGGTGAATTGGCTGCGCTCAATTGCCCATAGTGTTCAGGAATGATTGAGTTGAGTGAATTAGTCAGGGGTAAATGTAGAGCAAAAGGGTAGGGGAATGGGATTCTAATAGGAAAAATACATTTGGACACATATCTATAGGGAATGCTAGGATGGACTTGGATCAAGTGGAGGCAGATGCGATTAGTTCAGTTCGAATTTATTGTCGACACGGACCGGTTGGACCACAGGGTCTGTGTCGATGCTGTATAACGTTATGACTCGTTACCTCTGTAAATTCCTCTATGCTTGGATCTCTCCCTATCAGTGCTACCTCAAACAGCCTTACAAATCCTCCTCATCTCTATAATTCCTCTCCAGCCTCAAAATCCAAAAATCTCTATCACAAATATCTCTATCTCTGTAAAATCCTCCATCCTCACAATCCTTTCCAACTTGCATCTCCTCCAGCTTCATTATCCTCCCCATGTCTAATCCCCTCCAGTCTCTCAAAGCTCTGCTATATGTGCCTTTCTTTATTTCCAGCTTTCAGGATGTCCAATGTTTATTTCTCACATGATGATGGCCCTTTCCAATTCCTGCGCTGAGCTTCTGAATTTCCACTTAAACCTCTGCGTCTCACTTTCCTCCCAAAAACATCGACCAATCACGTGTCATCTATTCTCGTATCACCTTTTCTGACCTGATGTCCAATGGAGCCTGACATATTCCTATAATAAACATCCCAGCGGTCTACAGAACAGAAAAAGGCTCTGGTGGCCCATCGGGTCTATGAGAAAAAAAACTACCACCGAACTATCCTCATCTATTTTCCAGTACTTGTGGGAAAGTGTCATATATCATGGCATCGCAAGTGCACACTAAATACATCTCAAATGTTTTCGGGATTTCTGTGTATCCCACCCTCACAGACAGTGAGGTTTAGTACAACTGTTGCTCGATGACGACATCACCCACAGGAACACAGAGCAGCTGGGTCTGTGCAAACCAGAGATCGCTCACACATTGGGAAGGATGGCAGGGTCCCTGAGAGGGTGCACAGGGAAGTTCCCAGGATGGTTCAAGGAATGGGGGATTTTAGATGCAGGGACATGGGTATTGTTAATACATATCAATAATATCTATCTACAAAGATGGACTCTCCTTCCAACCTCTCCCCTTGCCTGATCTGTGGTAACCTTCAGGTTAAACCACCACCAGACATCTCTCTCTAATAAGAGAGCAGCCCTAAGGTCTGGTAGGACAATGCTGCCTTTACCTTTTACACAGTGATGCCACTGTGCGTCGGGGGTGGAGAGAGGGAATGCTGAAGGCGGTGGATGGGACACCACTGAAGTACAGTGCTTTGTCCTGGAAGATGTTCACTTTCTTTAATATTGTTGAGGGTTGCACTGATGCAGGCAAGTGGAGAATGTTCCAACACGATCCTGATGTGTGCCTTATAGACAACAATCAGACATTGGGGAATCAGGGGTTTGGGAAAACAGATTGTTCTCCTTGTAGCAAAGGAAATTGAGGGGAGCTGAGAGATAAGTGTCTACAAAACATATACATTTGGATGTTAAACCGTACACTCATCAACTCATCATAAAATGATTACTGGACACATATCGAAGATTTCGGGGAGATCTATTGACAGGATGGTTTGATTCAAAGGAAAATTTTTATGCAGAAAATGGAATTGAGCTGGAACAAAATACTCACACACAGTGTAAATATCCAGGTCCTGATGAATGGAGTAATTCAATCAGAGTTTGGCGTTACCATTACTGAGATTCCCATCTGAATATCCACCTGTAGTATCCTGATATACAAGTTTATAAAATCCGTCACTGTCAGGTCAGGTTAGACACTCACACCATCCCCTCCTCCTGATCCAGGATGACTGTGCAAATTATCCCTTGTGGAGACCAGCAGTCAGTTTGGGGGAAATCTATGTGGGTTTCTATGAGTTTCCAACTTGGGACTTCATGTGACTGAACAGGGCAGATCTTTGACACATGGGACAGAGTCCCTCCAGCTTCATTATCCTCATGTTCCAAGAGTCAGTGAGATGTGGAGAGCAGGATTTGCTTCCTTTTCTTTCCTTCCATGCTGCTGCTGTGCCTCATCAATAAGACATGGGGAGTGAAAGTCTCATGCAGCTTGATGGGCAAGTTGTCTCCATTCTGACCAATGGGCAGCAAGATCCTCCGAGTCACTCCAAAGAGTCTCTCTGAAAAGACAGCAACTCAGCATGCTTTCCACTGTCTGGTGCTCCCTGGAAAGGTTTAGAAGAATGAGGAGGGAATCTCCGAGAAAATGCAGAACAGTAAACTTCCAAAAGGATTATTAACTGTTTACAGAGAGGGATTCGTTGGAGAAGTGGACAACAAATTGGCAAATGGAACATAACTTGGGATAATGTGAAGTTGTTCATTTTGGAGGGGATAATAAAAGAACAGAGGACTATTTAAATGGTGGAGACTGTAGAAAGCTGCAGCATAAAGGGACCAGGGGTAATCGCGCAGGAAACACAGAAAGCTAGCACACAGTTACAACAGGTCATCAGGAAGGGAGATGAAACGTTGTTCCTTGTTTGAAGGGATTTGCAGTATAAGAGTTTGGAGTATATACCTGAGAGCCACTTTATAAACTGCGAGTAAGACCACATATGGAGTAATGAGAGAAGTTTTGGTCCCTTTATTTAAGGAAATATATCACTTCATCGGAGGCATTCAGAGAAGATTGACTGGGATGATCCCTGGTTTGCAGGGACTCTCTTTTAAGAAAAGGCTGAAGAAGTTGGGACTCGACTCACTGGATTTGGCGGAGAATGAGGGGGGATCTTATTGAAACATAGCGGCTTATTAAGGAGTATGACAGGGTAAATACTGAGAGGATGTGTCCCATCATGAGGGAACCTAGAACCAGATTCTGGGTCAGTTGCAGAATCAAGAGTTCTGTTTTAGATTCGTCAACTTTAATGCAACACAGACATGGGTAAGGGGTTTCAGTAGCAATGGAGCTGGGGTGAGGTGGAGAAAAGCAATGTTTTCGAGATTGGAATTCCTGGTGTTTGTGATTGTGTAGATGTCTGTTCAGAAGATCACCTTGGGGTCAGAATATGAGAGCAATATTGTGAAGAGTGTAGTTCTGCCTCAGGCATTTACCAGTGAGAGGGAGGGGCTCAGCAGTAAGGGAAAGGAATTTGTAATAGCAACTGAAATAGGTTTAATCATTGCAGTGCTTCATTGGAGGAAATTGCAGCCAATCGAGTTGTAGGCATGTGGTAAGCAGTTTGATGAATGAGTAACAGTGGAGCAATGGAGAGGGATGATGGGGAGAGAGAGCTGGGCATTGTCAGTGTACATGTGAAACCAATACGATGTCACCTCCTGGCAGTATATAGGTGAGATACAGGAGGGAACAAAGATAGACACCACATATGAGGAATTCAGAAAGGAAAGGGAGAGTGGAGATGGGGCAGGAGTTTCCAAAAACCTTGAGGTCAAATAATAGTTCTTAGCAGAATTGGAGAGAAGAACATAACCAGAAAATTCAGACAGAGCAAGGAACAATATTTGTGAATTGGTGAGGGGGAGTGATGAGGAGGAGCCAGACTCCAAAACTGCTATTTCTACATCAGTGACATCACCCAACTCCACCCTCGTCTCGGCTCATTTACTGAAATATTCATCCATCCTTGTGTTATCTCCAGACTTCGTTATCCAAACACACTCCTGGCCAGCCTCCCACATTCAACTTAAATATAATCTCAAGAATATCTAAAACCCTACTGCCCAAGTGCTCACTTGTACCAAAACTTGTTGATTCATCAAAAGGCTCCAATTTACAAGCAACAATTTAAAGTTCTCTCCCTTGATGTAAATCCTGGCTGTGAATATCCCTGTCTCCCTGCACCACACAATCTGTGAGACCTCGACAACTCATTTTCTTTCAGACTCCCAAAGATGCATTTATTCATTGCTTCACCGGTCTGGCTGTTTCGGCATGGTCAAGGCAACACTGTCTGGAATTCGCACCCTGACCCTCTCAGACCTGCTTTCACCTTTAAGGTATTCCTGAAAACCTGCTTATTTGGCAATACTTTTGATCACCTGACCTAATATCCCCATCTGTGGCCTTATGTCAGAAATTCTCAATTTCTGTGAAATTATAAAAATGATAAAAATACAAACTGTTGTTGATTTGCAGACACATTGTCAGCTCTTCACTATTGCAGTGAACAATCTGTAACATTGTGGGAGCACCTTCACCACACGAACTGCATCTGTACAAGGAAGTCAAACATCACCCTCTCCACAGGCAATGGGGCTTTAGCATTAATCACTGGCGTCTGTGGAGAGAGAAACACAAAGTTGATATTTCAGGGAGTGCTAAATGCATTACAGGGAATGAAAATGTTACAGAATTTGATGGTCAGAAATGGAAGGAAAATGAACTCTTGTTGAAAAAAAGAATTATTCACTGGCAAAGGTACTGTGGAAAATTTAGTCCATTTGGAGAGCAGCACATTGCCAGGGGTTGGGCAGCAGAGGAAAATTAACTTACAAAAGCTCTGTGAACGAACTGTAAAACACTAAACAAGCCAAACACCCTGTGTCCAAATACTGTAACTCCCCTTCCAGCTTCACCAAGGACATGCAGGTCCTGGGCCGCCTCCACCGCCAAATGCCAGGCATCTGATGCCTGGACGAAGAACGCCTCATCTTCTGTGTTCAGATCCTCCAACCACATGGGGTCAATGTGGATTTCACCAGTTTCCTCATTTCCACTCCCCCCACCTTATCCCAGATCCAGCCTTCCAACTCAGCACTGGCCTACATGTCCATCTTCCTTCCCACCGATCGGCTGCTGCCTGACCTGCTTTGCTTTTCCAGCATTACACTTTGACATTGAAAACATCCTGACTCTGACACTGTGTAAATCCTGCCCTATCACTCCCTGCCAGGGAAGGCTGTGCATGCGTCCCCCTGCAGCTTGCCCCTCACAAAGTCGACGGCCACACACGTGTCCTGTGGATCACTGCCCCCAATAAAGATGGCGGTAATCCCTCACACCTTTCACCATTTTTTGGTTTGCCACAAACACGGGCCTGGGATTTTCAAATTTGTGTTTTCCGATGTGCACTAAGTTCTGTAAAATGTCTCAGCCCATTCCATTAAAATTTCCTTCCCTTCCTGGTCAATACGTCTTTCCTTAACTGTGCCCTGCACCTTTACACATTTCCAATGCCTTGGTCCCAACAACACTGTGCTGCCAGTGAAGCTTATCACGTGGTTGAGTATAGCCACGCCCCTCATTCACTCAGATTGGTTGGAGGATCAACTGGCACTGCCTGGTCCTCCAGAACCATCCCCATCATCTTATTGGTCCTGCGCTGAGATCAATCACCAGAGGCCCATTGTGGGCTGGAGCATGCTCGGTGCGTCCTGCTTTTGCTGCTGTTCATCAGGTATAAGAGAGAGGGTTCATTCCTGTTTCTCCTAATGTCAGACATTAACAACAACTTCCTGCATTGTATGGAGCCTTTCACACTGACAATTCTCCTAAAGTGTTTCACGAATGCTGGAAACGTTGATTAAAGAGAACAACTTTAAGATACATCATTGAGGAATTCAGAGGGGGTTAGGAAGGATATTGAAGAGGTTTTTTTTTAGATTAGATTACTGAGACAAACCGTCGAAAGAGCAACCCACACAGACCCATTCCCCTACATCTGACACTACGGCAATTTAGCATGGCCAATTCACCTAACCCGCACATTTTTGGACTGTGGGAGAGAACCCACGCAGATACGGGGAGAATGTGCAAACTCCACACAGACAGTTGCCTGAGGCGGGAACAGAACCCAGGTCTCTGGCACTCTGTGCCACCATGCCGCCCATCTGCAGCTCTGATCATAGAGTGATGTCTGTCGGGAACAGCTTACAACGGAGACAGTTACTGACTAGCCATAGTTTAGCAATCCCATGTCCTAGTCCCCGACCCCACGCACCAGGCCTTGTTCTCACAGCCTGTCATTACACAATACCTAAGGTTAGCCACTAACAGTCTCCATTAACAGCTAGTCGCCGTCCCCCAGCCAGATCGTTATCGACTCCTTTATCCAACCCTTCTTCTCGCTCTATCCCCAACTTTCCTTTACTCCTTACATCCTCCCCTAAACCCTACCCTCTGCATATAAACCAACATTTTTTCTCTCAGTATCAGTTCGGAGGAAGGGACACCGGATCTGAAACATGAACTGTGATTGCTCTTCACAGATGCTGCCAGACCTGCTGAGCTTTTCCAGAACCTCCTGGTTGTTGTTTCTGATTTACATCTTCTGCAGTTCTTTTGGCTTTAATTTACCGGGAGTTTGTAATTCAGGTCCAACAGCCTCTGTCCCAGTCTCTGCTGTCTCTCCCAACCCCAAACAGTGACACTGCACCTGCACAGCTCATGGACATGTGTCATCTTGCTGGCCACACCCCTAATTCACTCCCATTGGCTGTAGGACCACACAACTCTCCTCCCATTGGTCTGGAACTGCCGTCAATCAGCCGGGCCCCATTGTAATGAGAGTGGAGGGCTCATCCCTCTCTCTGCCCTTGGATGAGCTTCATCATTCACAGTGAATGGGGCAGTATCACAGAGCACAGGGTCTGTACTCTCTCCCTCTGGAGATGCTGCAAACCTGTCCCAATTCCCCTCCTATTTGCCCACATTCACCCAAATCTTTCTTTAAAAATTAAAATTCCAAGTCTGTTTCAGAATACCTACTGAATCTGTGTCGTTCAGACTGTTCCAGATGCTCAGAACTTACTGAAGACAATAATATTCACATTTTCACTTTGTAATATTTGCCAATTACTTGAAAGTAGTTACTAAACGTTGCAAAAGTGTTAACAATTCCTCTCTCTCCGCAAATTCAATATCTTGGAACCAAATCTGCACCAGGCCAAAAATCACAGCTTCACCTTCTCAGCTCCAAGCACAATTATCTGTGCTTCAGCTTGCTCTCCACAAAAGAGGAACACATCCTAGTTTATTAACGTCATAAACATGTACAGCACAGAAACAGAACTTCGGTCCAATTCATCCATACTAACTAGGAATCCTAAACTACTGGAATCCCATTTGCCAGCTATTGGCCTTTATCCATCAAACCCTTACTATTCACGTACCCAATCGGATGCCTTTTAAATGTTGTGATTTTATCAGCCTCCACTACTTCATCTGGCAGCTCATTCCATACACACACCACACTCAGCTTGAAAACATTGCCCTTAGATTCCTTTTAAATCGTTGCCCTCTTAACCATGTGCTCTAGTTTTGGACCCACCTAACCTCAGGAAAAAGAACCCCGGCTGCCCACCTTATCCATGCCCCTCGTGGTTTTATGAATCTCCATTAAGTCACCTCTCAGGATTGGACTCTCCAGGGAAATTAACCACAGCCAATTCGGCCTCTCCCTGTAGCCCAAATTCTCCAATCCTGGCAACGTTTTTGTAAATCTTGTCCGAACCTTTTCACGTTTCACAACATCCTTCCCAGAACAGGGAAATTCAAACTGAAAACAGAATTCCAAAAGTGGCTTAATCAACGTCCTGTCCAGCCACAGTATGACGTCCCAGCTTCTGTATTCAATGCATTGACCAATAACGGAGAGCATTAATGGAGTCCCATTTGCCAGCGGTTCACCCTTATCCCTCTAAAGTCTTCCTCTTCATGTACCCAATCAGATGCCTTTGAAATGCTGCAATTGTACTAGCCTCCACCCCTTCCTCTTGCAGTTCATTCCATACTTGTAATGCCCTCAACATGAATAAGATGCCCCTTAGATCCCTTTTACATCTTTTCCATCTCACCTTAAGCCTGTACCCTCTAGTTCTCGACCCACCGAACTTGGGAAAAAGTCCCTGACTGCTCACCTTATCCATGCCTTTCATGATTTTATAAGATCACCTATCAGCCTCCAACTCTCCAGGGAAAATAGTCCCAGCCTATTCAGCCTTTCCCAATAGCTCAAACCATCCAACCCTGGCAAAATCCTTGCAAATGTTTTCTGAACCCTTTCAAGTTTCTCAACATTATTCCAAGAACAGGGAGATTGGAACTGAAAACAGAATTCCAGAAGAGCTGTAATCAGCGCCCTGTACAGCTACAATATGACGTTACAACAGCTGCATTCAATGCATTGACTAATAACAGGTTGCGTACTAAATGATGCATTCACTACCCCGCCTACCTGTGACTATACTTTCAAGGAACTAGGAACCTGCACTCCAAGGTCCCTTTGTTCAGCAACGTTCCCCAGGACTTTACCATTAAGTGTATAAGTTCTGCCCTGATTTGCCTTTCCAAAATACAACAGCTCGCATTTATCTAAATTGAACTCCGTCTGCCATTCCTTGCTCCAATGGCCCATCTGATCCAGATCCTATTGTATTCTGAACTAACCTTCTTCACTGTCCACTACACCTCCAATTTTGGTGTCTTCTGTAAACCTACTGACCATACCTCATATTCACATCGAAGTCATTTATTTAAGGGCCCAATATTCATTCTTGCAGCACATTGCTGCTCACAGGCCTCCAGTCCGCAAAGCAACCTCCATCATCCTCTGTCTCCTTCCTTCAACGCAGTTTTGTAATGGCTTGCTCTCCCTGCTTCCATGTTATCTAACCCTGCTAACCAATCTGCTTTGTGGAACCTTGTTGAATGTCCATATAAACAACGTTCACCGCCTGGACTAATCAATTTTCTTTGTCACATCAAAACACTCACTCAAGTTAGTGACAGACAATTGTGCATGTACAAAGCCACATTGACTCTCCCTAATCATTCCTTACCTTTCCAAATAGATGGATATCCTGTCCCTCAGAATCCCTTCCAACAACTTGCCTGCCACTGACTTCAGGCTCACTGTTCTCTTGTTCCATGGCCTCTCCTTACCACCTTTTTAAAAATAATGGCACCTCACCTGTCGCTATCAACGATACAAATACCTCAGGAGAGGCCCAACAATCGCTTCCCTAGATTTCCATAAAGTTCCAGGGTACACCTGATCAGGTTCCAGGGCTTTATCCACCTTGATGTGATTTAAGACATCTAGTACCACCTCCTCTGTAACATGGACACTTTTCAAGTTATCACTGTTTATTTCTCCAAACTCTTGAGATTCCATATACTTCGCCAGTAAAAATGAAGTGAAATATTTGCATATTTTTCGCACCCACTGTGGTTCCATAGACAGCCTTGTTAACCTTTCAGAGGTCCTATTCTCTGGTCCAGTTAATCTTTTGTCAGTGATATATTTGTTTAATCTCTTTGGATTCTATTCCAGGACATCCCAGAAAGGCCTACTTCAAGGACCGTAATTTTCCTCTGACTTGATCAACAATGCCCTCCAACACATACCCTCCACTTCCCGCACCTCCGCCTTTACCCCACCCCTCCAGCCACAATAAAGAATATAACCCTTCACCTTCCACCCCACTAACCTCCAGATACAGCGCATTAACCTCTGTTATTTCTGAATACAGAAAGTCAGACACCACCACCAGAGACATATTTCCCTCCCCAACCCTATCTGCGTTCCGCAGAGACCATTTCCTCTGCACCTCCATGTTCGGTCCACACCCTCCCACCAACCCATCCTCCACACCCTTGACCCTCCCTTGCCGCCATGGGAAATGTAAAACGTGCTGCCACACCTCCCTCTGAACTCTGTCCAAGACCAGAAAAGGATCTTTTCACATTAGGCAGAGATTTGCCTGCACATCCCAAAACCTCATATACTGCATCTGGACACTATGGGAAATATAATGTGGTTCACCCAACTAACTTACACATCTTTGTACTGTGGGAGGAAACTGGAACACCCGAAGGAAACCCTCACAAACACTGGGGAGAATGTGCCAACTTGAACACAGGCAGTCGCCTGAGGCTGGAATCAAACCCAGGTCCCTGGTGCTGAGGAAGCAGCGCTAACCACTGAGCCACAATACTGTGGGATCTTTGGTGCTGATGCGCTGCCCCACTGATACCTCAGTCACTCACCCTGCCTCATTTCCGAAGTGGCAGTGATGACGGAGTGACATTATCGCTAGACAGTTAATCCAGAGACCCAGATAAAGTTCTGGGGACTCGGGTTTGAATCCCATCACGGCAGATTTTGGAATGTGAATTCAATAAATATCTGGAAAAAAATAATCTAGTGACGACAAGGAATCCATTGTCAATTGTTGGAAAAACCAATGTGGTTCACTCACGACCTTTAGGGAAGGAAAATGCCATCCTTACCTGGTCTGGTCTGCATGGGACTCCAGACCTATAGCAACGTGGTTGACTCTTAACTGCCCTCTGGGTAAACGCAGCAATAAATGCTGGCCGAGCCAGTGACAGCCTCATCCTGTGAATGAATAAAGAAAACAGGTCAGGTTTTGTTCTTTCTCTAGTAGGTACATCCTACAAACTGAATCTGAAATGTTCTCGTACACACTGAACAAACACCTTTCCATTCACACCCTTAACACTGCAGCACTCCGAGGCCATGTTGGTAAAGTTAAAACCCCTTATCATTGTATCCATATTATTCTTACAGATAACTGAGGTCTCCCAGTAAAATTGTGTCTCAATTCCCCGCTGACTATTGGGAGAGAGTCTATAATACAATCCCAGTAAGATGGTCATCCCTTTCTTATTTCTCAGTACCAACCAAATAACTTGCCTGGAGGTACTCCCAGGAATATCCTCCCAAAGCCCAAGCATAATGTTATCCTAATCAAAATCACCTCTCTCCCTGCTCTGTTGCCACCTTTCTATACTTGCTATAGCATCTATACCCTGGAACATTAAGCTGCCAGTCCTATCCATTCCTGAGTGAGGCCTCTGTAATTGCTGTAATATCCCAGTATTATAGAACATAGAACATAGAAGAATACAGCGCAGTACAGGCCCTTCGGCCCTCGATGTTGCGCCGATCCAAGCCCACCTAACCTACACTAGCCCACTATCCTCCATATGCCTATCCAATGCCCGCTTAAATGCCCATAATGAGGGAGAGTCCACCACTGCGACTGGCAGGGCATTCCATGAACTCACGACTCGCTGAGTAAAGAACCTACCCCTAACATCTGTCCTATACCTAACCCCCTTAATTTAAAGCTATGCCCCCTTGTAATAGCTGACTCCATACGAGGAAAATGATTCTCACTGTCGACCCTATCTAAACCCCTAATCATCTTATGCACCTCTATCAAGTCACCCCTAAACCTTCTTTTCTCCAATGAAAACAACCCCAAGTGCCTCAGCCTTTCCTCATACGATCTTTCTACCATACCAGGCAACATCCTGGTAAACCTCCTCTGCACCCGTTCCAGTGCCTCCACATCCTTCCTATAGTATGGCGACCAAAACTGCACACAATACTCCAGATGTGGCCGCACCAGAGTCTTATACAACTGCAACATGACCTCAGTACTCCGGAACTCAATTCCTCTACCAATAAAAGCCAGTACGCCATATGCCTTCTTCACCGCACTATTTACCTGGGTGGCAACTTTCAAAGATTTGTGTACATGGACACCAAGATCCCTCTGCTCATCCACACTACCAAGTATCCGACCGTTAGCCCAGTACCCCATCTTTTTATTACTCTTACCAAAGTGAATCACCTCACACTTAGCTACATTGAACTCCATTTGCCACTTTTCTGCCCAGATTTGCAGCTTATCTATATCCCGCTGTAACCTGCCACATCCTTCCTCAATGTCTACAACTCCTCCGACTTTCGTATCATCCGCAAACTTGCTCACCCAACTTTCTAACCCCTCCTCCAGGTTATTTATATAAATGACAAACAGCAATGGTCCCAAAACAGATCCTTGCGGAACACCGCTAGTAACGGCACTCCAAGATGAACCTTTGCCATCAACTACTACCCTCTGTCTTCTTCCAGCCAGCCAACTCCTAATCCAAACCTCCAACTCACCCTCAATGCCATACCTTGTTCAAAACCATACCCTGAGCCTACCTGCCTGACCTGTCAGGTCTCTTGCACTGAAATAAATGCAGTGCAACTGGTCCGTCGCACCTCATTCTGTGACTTGCTCTTGCCTGCCTTGACAGTCTGACTGGTGAACAGTGCCAGCCTCAGACTCATCTCTTTTCTCACTATCTCTTTAGGATTATCCCAACTCCCTCACTGGTTTAATGCCTCCCGGGAGACACCACTCCATTCTGATGTCTCACTGTCAGCTGCAGAAACGGCAGACTGTGCTCCTGACTAGAGTCCCCTCTCACCATCGATCGTGTGGAACTGGATATACCTCACATTATGTTAGAAGCCAGTCTCAGTACCAGTAACTTTGCGGTCAGTGCTACATTCCCCTGAAAGTCTATTACCACCTACATTTTCCAAAACAGTATACTTGTCTGAGATGGGGATAGCCACAGGAGACTCCTGCAGTACCTGCCTACCCCTCCTAGCTTTCCTGGCGGTAACCCATCTACCTGACTGTATCTGCAGTATCCTGCATTCCTGAGACTGCCACCTATCACACACCCCGGCTCCTGTCAATTCCTCACTGCCTTTAATCACTCCTCCACCAATCCATGCTTTCCAATAGGATTTGCAATCACACTTGCTGCAGACATAATCATCAGGATCATTGAAACTCTCCCTAATCTCCCCCACCCGACAGGAACAGCACACCACTCTACAACAGGCCATCTCTCCGCCTTAACAATCTACAGACCAAGACAAAGGCACAGTCTTACTGCTCGAAAAATACTGCCCGAGAATAACTTAATGCTTACGGTTCATATCTTAAACATTTAATCAAGAGACCGTAAGACTTTAAAAAGAAATCCTCACCTTACTCACTATTGTAGATTGAATAAAATACAACCGACTAAGATTGATATTTGAAGAGACTGAAACTCACTGAGCCGATCCCCGGCTCTGAGTACTTCCAAGGGCGAGGTCTCTCTGAGAGCAGCTGTGAAATGTCACTGTTTCTCTTCTCTGCCCACTCCATTTCCAGAGAGGTTTTTAACTTCACAGCAAGTCAACTCAGAGAGGTCACTGCTTGGTTTTATTCACTGGGGGTTGCCTTTGCTGCCCAGACCAGTATTTATTGACCACCTTTACTTGTCTTGGAGAAAGTGGCGGTTAATCGCCTCCCTGAAATGCTGCAGTCCATGTACTCCACAGTGATGTTTGGACAACAATCCCCCTCTGGCCCCACATCCCTCCCTGTCTCTGTAATCCCCCTCCAGCTTCAGAAATTACATGTCCGTGGCATGGGATTTTTATTTGGATTCATTTTTGTTTAATAAACCCCCCAAAAAAGTGAAATATTTCGCCCCCAAACAAATTTCTATTGATTGACCTTTTGGAGAGGCTGACACATGGACGTTGCAGTATTTTATCTCACATTGTACACTTAGAATGATGGAACTTTCTTTTAAACATTGCTAAAAGGGAGGCAATGGCTTAATGGTATTCCTGCCAGATGAGTGACATGTGCAATGTTCCGAGGATTAGGGATAGAATCCCAACATGGCTGATGGTGGCATCGGAATTGAATACAATCTAGAATGAAAAGGCGAATGATGACCATGAAACTATTGTCGATTGTTAAAAACTCACCTGGTTCACTAATATCCTGTTGGGAAGGAAACGGTCATCCTCACCTGATCTGGCCAACATGTGACTCTCAACTGCCCTCAGGAAAAATATTTTAAAAACTGTTAACAAATACTCCGCAGGTATCACTTAAAAACTGGCTGTTCACATTGGGACCATGTGAATTTCTGAACGGCCTGAACTGAAACTGAGTTTCAGCCTCACCTTCTCCCCGTCTCACATCAGTCTGTTTACACCCAACTCCAGAACACTCTCATTGATCCAAGCAGCCCTCACAGTGCAGCCCTGTCATTTTCATCGTCTGCTCATACCTACACTGCCCTCAGCCTCCTGTACTGTTCGAATGCATCTCAATGGGAGCTCAGGGACAGCACCTCATCTTTCAATTCAGCCCTTTGTAACTCCAGAGTCAACATGGACCTCAGCAGTTTCTGGATGAACAGACAGTTGTCAGAAGCTGGAACATTCCACCTGAAAAGGTACTGGAATTTGAGTCCAAAAGGATTTTTAATGGGAAGTTTGCAGGTAATTGAAGTTTACAGGTTAACATCATGAAGTGGGTGATTGGGTCTAAATCTGAGAGTACTTACAAAGAGACGAGGTGTAATTTGGATAAATCTGTGCTCCCTCGCAGGCCAATATCTCCTTCCTCAGCTGCAGGGCCCAGAACAGAGCACACACCCAAAGGGTGATCCAACCACAAATTTGTACATCTTTCTGCTTAACAAAAATATTGGAGATATCTTCCCACAAACAGAACAGACAAACCTTTCTCCTCCACAGTGAAATGCCAATGATATTCAGATCCCGATGACTCCGTTGACTGTAAAAACTGCTTTTGATATCCCAGCCTCAATTATTCTGATTTAATATCCTATGAAATGAATTCACAAAACAAAACTCACAGTCAGTACAGGAAGAATATAAAGACATACTTTTTTCTTGGTATGTAAATGCCTCTCTTCAAATCGCACACCGCCACCCCCCCCCCCCCACCCCCCAATCCTCAGAAGGGGACATGCACATGCGCCTCACTGTACCTTACCCCCAATTCAACTAACCTGCAGATCTTTGTACTGCAGGAGATAGGGGTTAAAGAGGAAATCATCGGCAGGGACAGAACCCAAAGAGAGACTGGAACATTTGGAAAGACAAAGGAGTGGATTACGATCTGGTTGGGAGGGTGCATAGCTGTTAATGGAGGGGACAGGAACCTGTGTCTGGCAGCATCTCCGTGGAGGTGGTGGAAATGGCGACTGATGATCGACGTTCTGCTGCAAAAACAGACCCCGAGCTTCCAGCTGCCTGCCACTTTATCACACGAGCCTGTTCCCTGGCCAACATCTCTGTCTCATGCTTACTGCCGTGTTCCAGTGAGGCCAGAACATACAAAATGGCCCCGTATTTCAAGGACTGCAATTTCCCCTCCCATGTGTCACTACCATCCACTATATCTCCTCCACTTCCCGCACCTCTGCCTTTGAAACCCACACCTCCAACTGCAACAAGGATAGAACACCCCCCCACCCCCCCAAGTCCTTACCTTCTACCCAGATACAACACATCATCCTCTGCCATTTCCACCAGCTACAATCAGACCGGACCACCAGATTCTTAAGGGGTTTGACAGAATAAATACTGATGTATCTGAGTGTAAATACTGAGGGGGGAGTTTGAAACCAGATTCTGCGTCAGTCACAGAATCAAGGGTTCTGTTTCGGATTCGTCAAGTTTAAGGCAACACTGACACGGGTAAGGGGTTTCAGTAGCAATGGAGCTGGGGTGAGGAGGAGACAATCAGCGTTTAAGAGATTGGAATTCCTGGTGTTTGGGATGTGTAGATGTCTAATCAGAAGGTCAGCTTCGCGTCAGATATAACAGCAATACTGTGAAGAGTGTAGTTCTGCTGCATAGTTCCCAGTGAGAGAGACAGGCTCAGCAGTAAGGGAAAGGAATTTGTCAGGCAACAGGTTTAACCACTACAATGTTTCATTGGAGGAAACTGCACCTAATCGAGTAGTGGGAAAGTGGTAAGCAGTTTGATAACTGAGTAACAGTGGAGTAATGGAGAGGGATGATGCGGAGGGAGATCTGGGCATTGTCAGTGTACATGTGAAACCCAACATGGTGCTTTTACAAAATGTCACCCCCTGGCAGTATGTAGGTGAGATACAGGAGAGAGCAAGGATAGATACATGAGGGACACCAAATGCAAGGAATTCAGAAAGGAAAGGGAGAGTGGAGATGGAGCAGGATTTTCCAAAAAAATGAGGTCAAATGTCAGTTTTTCACAGAATGGGAGAGAAGCACATAACCAGAAAAGACCGAACAAGGAACAATGTCTGTCAATCGGTGAGGGGGACTGAGGAAGAGGAGGAGAAAAGAGAGTTGGAAAGTCTATGGTTTAGTAAGATTAGGGTAAAGGGTCAAGATGAGCTCTGATAAGGCTTGACATGAGATGAGATTGGAGAAAGATGTAGGTTTGGACAAAAACCGGGAACACCACGTGAGGCAGTTTGACTCAGTGGGCTAGTGGGAGGGAGGAGGGAGAGAAGCAGCAGATCGGATTATCTCAGTCTTAGTGACAGAGAAACTCCGTGTGCTCCAAACTCTTGTTGTTGGAGCGAAGGATGGAGGAGACAGGATGATGGACAGTGTTTCACAAAGAAACAATACCTGGGTAAGTGATATTTAAAGTGAGTGAACAAACCTAATGTGTTTAAGTTTTATCCAAAATATTAAAACAAACGACTGAAGTTCTGGTTCGAATCCCATCTTGGCAGATGTGGAATCTGAATTCAAGAAAAAAATACCTGGAATTAGGAATCTCCTGATCTCCATGTAATCATTGTCAATGGCGGAAAAAAAACCTGCCAACCTGACAGTGGCCCAGCCAGCTACTCACTGTATTAATCACTGCAAAGTCTCATCAAAGGAATGAAACTGGATGGACCACTCGGCATCCAAGAAGGCACCATTTAATACAACCACAGAATCAGCCCTCTCGATGGTGCAACGTCCTCCAGACTAACATCTGGATTTTGGTGCCAAAATGTGCAGAGCTGTCTCACAGACCAATCAAGGAACAGCCTGACATAGTCATACTCATGAAATCAATCCTTACAGACAATGACCAGACACCACCATCACCATCCCAACCATATTGAGATTGTGGTGATGGAAAAGCACAACAGGTCAGGCAGCATCCGAGGAGCAGGAGAATCGATGTTTCGAGCCTAAGCCCTTCATCCCCCTGACCTGCTGTGCTTTTCCAGCACCAGACTCTTGACTCTGATCTCCAGCATCTGCAGTCTTCACTTTCTCCTGAAATCTCTGGATATGTCCTGCCCCACCAGCAGGACAGAAGAGGCAGAGGTCGTGGCACAGACAGGGAGGATTTGCCCTTGGAGTACTCAGCATTGACATCCGGACACCAGGAAATCTCATGGCTCCTGCTGATTACCACGTCCCGTCCTCCCTTGGCTGATGGATCAGTTCTCCTTCATGTTGAACAACATTTGGAGGAAGCACTGAGGAAGTAAAATGGTGTCAAACGTACTCTGGGTACAGGATTTCAATGTCCACAATCGAGACGAACTCTGCAACAGATTTACTGACTGAGCTGGCCAGGTCCTGATGGACATTGCTGCTCAACTGAGTCTGCAGCGGGTGGTGAGGGAACCAAGAGGGAAAAACATACTTGATCTCATTGTTATGAATTGACCAGCTTCAGATACATCTGTCCATGACAGTATCGGTAAGAGCGACCATCACTCATTCCTTTTGGAGACAAAGTCTTGCCTTAAAGTTGAGAAAAACCTCCATCGTGTTGAGTGACACTATCACCGTTCTAAATGGGACAGACTTTGAAGAGATGTAGGATCTCAAACTGGGTATCTCTGAGGCACTGTGGGACATCAACAGCAGCAGAACTGTACTCCAGCACAATCTGAAATCTCATGGGTTTGTAAATCCCGCACTCACCCATCACAATGGACAGGAAAGGAGGGCATGCCATGAGCAGCACTAGGCAGTCCTAAAAATGAAGTGCCAACCTGGTGAAGCTATCAAACAGGACCATCTGCATATCAAACAGCATCAGCAGCAAGCAGAGCTAAACGATCATATATCCAATGGAACAGATCGGAGCTCTGAAGTTCTCCCACATCCAGTTGTGAACGGTGATGGACAATTAAACAACTCACTGGAGGAAGCATCACAGATATCTCCACCCTTACTGATCGAGGGGCCTCACACATCCATGCACCAGATAAGATGACAGCATTTGCAGCAATCTTCAGTCAGAAGTGCAAAGTGGGATGATCCATTTCAGCCTTCTCCAGTGGTTTCTAACATCACAGATGTGAGTTTTAAGTCAGTTCGGTTGAGTTTGAATATCAAGAAATGGTTAAGTAGTGCAAAGGCTACGGGCCCAGCCAATATTCTGGCAATCATACTGATAGCTTGTGCTCCAGAACTTGACACCCACCAAGTCGCGTGCCGCTCCAGCACTGGCATCTACCGACAATGTGAAACATTGCCCAGGGATGTTCAACACATAAACACAGGGCAATCCAACCCAGGCAATTTCCATCTGTCAGTCCACACTCGATCAGCTGTAAAGTGATGGAAAATGTCATCTACAGGGCTATCAAGCAGCAGCTGCTCAGCAACAGCCAGCTGAGCGACACTCACTTTAGGCTCCACCAGGGCCACTCAGCTACCGATGGTGTTACCTCCCTGATTCACAATCTGACAACCAGCTGAATCCTAGAGGTGAGATGAGAGAGACAGCCCAGTCCCACTCCAAGATCACTATTTCTAGCTGATTCGACCCTTGTATCAGCTCATATACTCTCATCCACCTTGTGTTATCTCCAGACTTCATTATCCAAACACACTCCTGGCCAGTTGCCCACATTCAACCTCCCTGTAATCTCAAGAAACACTATATTTCTGCTGCCCAAGTACTCCCTCATACGAAAACTTGTTGATCCATCAAAAGGCTCCTATACATAATCAACAACATAGAGCCACAGAGATGTACAGCATGGAAACAGACCCTTCAATCCAACCCGTCCATGCCGACCAGATATTCCATCCCAATCTAGTCTCACCTGCCAGCATCCGGCCCACATCCCTCAATTTAAAATGCTCACCCTTGATTTAATTCCTGGTTGTGATCATCCCTAGCTCGCTGCAACACACACCCTTTGAAACCTCGACAACCCATTCTGTTCGAGACTCCCAATGATCTGTTAATTCATGACCTCACCTGTGTGGCTGCTTTTACAGTTGCCAAAGCAAAAAGGTCTGAAATTCACAGCTAAAACCTCACAGATCTGCTTTCCTTCTTTAGACATTCCTCAAAACCTGCTTATTTGGCAATGCTTTTGGTCACCTGACCTAATATCATCCTTCTCTGGCCTTATGTCTAAAGTTCCCAATAATATTTTTGTGAAATTATAAGCAGGATAACAAAACTACAAACTGTTCTTTAATTGGACATTATCTTCAAATCATCACTGTTGCTGTAATGAATAATCTGTCTCTTTCCCAACCACATTGTGGGAGCACCTTCACCACACAAACTGCAGCTGTACAAGAAAGTCAAACATCACCCTCTCCACAGGCAACAGGGATTTGGTATTAATCACTGGTATCTGTGGAAGGAGAAACACAGTTGATGTTTCAGGGAGTGCAAAACGGATTACAGGGAATGAAAATGGTGCAGAATTTGATAGTTAGAAATGGAAGGAAAATGCACTTGCTTGTTGGAAAAAAGAATTATTTACTGTCAAAGATCTTCCAGAAAAAAATTAATAAGCAGCACATGGTCAGGGGCCGGGCAGCAGTGAAAAATTAACTTACAAACATGTCTGTAAAAGGAATAGTAAAATACTAAACAGACCAAATATACACCCATTGTTTGAGACTGAAGAAGCTAGATATTGACAAAGTGGTCATGAGGGAGCCCAGAGATGAACCAGAACAGTGTAAGCTGTCATGATCCCACAGTCATAAAGATGTATAGCACCGACACAGACCCTTCGGTCTAACTCATCCTTGCCAACCAGGAATCCAAACCTAATCTATTCCCATTTGCCAGCACTTGGCCCATATCCCTGTAAATGCTTCCTAATCATATCATGTGTCTATTTAGATGCCTTTAACATGTTTTAATTGTACTAGCCTCCACCACTTCCTCTGGCATTCATTCCACCCACTGCATGAAAGAGTTGTCCTTTAGGTCCCTTTGAAATTTTCTCCGTTCACCCTAAAGCAATGCCCTCTACTTCTAGACACTCCTACTCCAGGGAAAACACCTTGTTCCTTTCCTCTATTCATGCCCCTCGTGATTGTATAAACTTCCATCACATCACCACTCAGCCTCTGGCACTCCAGGGAAAACAACCCAATGCTTTTATGCCTCACCCTACAGCTCAAATCCTCCAACCCGAACAACATCCTTGTAATTCTTTTTTGAAACCTTTCAAGTTTCACAGAACCCTTCTGATAGGAGGCAGGCCAGAACTGCACACACTATTCCAAAAGTGGCCTTACGAATGTCCTGGACAGCAACATGACCTCCCACATCCTATACTCAACGCTCGAACCAAGAAAGGAAAATATACTGAACAACTTCTTCATCATCCTATCTACTTGCAACTTGGCTTGCAAGGACTATGAACCTGCAATCCAAGGTCTCTTTGTTCCGCAAACGTCTCCAGGGCCTTGCCATTCAGTGTACAAGTCCTGCCCTGATTTACTTTTCCAAACTGCAGCACCTCATATTTATCAAAATTAAACCCCATCTGATCAATATCTCATTGTAATCTGAGGTAACCTTCTTCATTATCCACAATACCTCCAATTTTGTATGACCTGCAAACTCATTTACGATACCAAATAATTTAAATGAATGGCAAAACAAATCCAGAAATAAACATCCATTTCTCTGAGTTTGAATGTGCTCTGTGTAAATCCTGCCCAATGACTCTGTACCAGAGAAAGGCTGAACATGCGCCTGGCTGCACCTTGCCCCCTACAAAGCTGGCGGCTCCGCACATGACCAGTGAATTCTTGCCCCAAATAAAGATGACGGCGGTCACTCATGCCTGCAGCCACACTGAGGCAATTCCCCGTTTACTGAAAACACAAGACTGGGACGTTCAACTTTGTGTTTTCCGATGTGCACATTTTGTTTGTAAAACCTCTCCGCTCATACAGAATCGCTCTCACCTCCTGCGGTTCCACAGACAGCCTTGATGACTTTTGCGGGTACCTATTCTCTGCCTGGTTACTCGTTTTTCCTTAGTGTATTTGTACAATCACCTTCTATTCTCCTTAAACCTATTTCCCAAAGCTATCTCATGTCCCTTTTTTGCCCTCCTGGTTTACCTCGAGTATACTCCTACTGCTGCTACACTCCTCTAGGGATTCACACAAACACAGCTCTCTGTACCTGCCATATCCCTCCTTCATTTTCTCGACCAGGCCCTCAATTTCTTTCGTCAGGCAGCACTCTTTACACCTACCAGCCTTGGCCTTAACAGGAACATACTGTCTATATACTCTCATTGTCGCAGGCCTATGGAGGCAATGGCAGATGAGGATACAGAAGCAATCATTCTCAGTAAAGAGGTAATGTTGGGAAAGATAACAGCCTAAAGGTAGATGGGTCTCCTGACTCTGATGGAATGCATCCCAGGGACTAAAAGAGATGTTGGGTGGGGTGGGGGGGGGGGGGCGGGGCGGGGGAGAATAACAAATAGACCTCGTGATAATTCACTAAAATTTGTTGGATGTCTGGTTTTGACAGACTGGAAGCTGCAAATGTGGTGCCACTATTTTTCAAAAAGGATCCGATGGCTTAACTTCTGTAGTGGAGAAAATGCTTGAAACTCTCAAGGAAGTAGTGGTGAGATATCTGGGTAGAAATTGTCTCATTGAGCAGACACAGCATGGATTCATGAAAGGCAGGTCACGTTTAACGCGTTTACTAGAATTACTTGAGGATACGACGAGTGCGTTGGACAAGGGGGACTCGGTGGATGTGGTGTACCTGGATTTCCAGAAGGCATTCGATAAGTTGCCACATAAAAGGCTGCTGAATAAGGTAAAGATGCACAGCATTATGGGTAATTATCATTGATACAGGATCGGTTAACCAACAAAATGTAAAGAATGGGGATAAATGGGTGTTTGGATTTGTGTTGGCACTACAACTGTTTGCAATTTCCACAAATGTTTTGGAGTTGAGGACCAAGTGTATGGTGCCAGAGCTCACATTTGATACAAAGATGAGGTAGAGCAATGTGTGCAGAGGCCACTGTTAAGTCTGCACAGGGATACAGATCAGTTATGTGGGTGGGTAAGGATCTGGCAGATGGAGTTCAATGTTGGGATATGTGAGGTCATCAATTTTGGTCGGACCAACAACAAACTGGATGATGAAATGGTGAAAACGTGCACCATGCTGCTGTGCAGAGGGATCTGGGTGTCCTTGTGCATGAATCACAGGAAGTTGGTTTGCAGGTGCAGCAGGTAATTAAGGCAGTGAAGGGAATATTGTCCTTCCTTGCTCGAGGGATGGTTATGCTGCAGCTGTACAGGGTGCTGGGGAGGCCACACCTGGGGTACTGTTTACAGGTTTGGTCTCCTTACTTCAGGAAGATGTACTGGCACTGGAGGGAGTACAGAGGAGGTTCACTAGTTTGGGTCAGGAGTTGAGGATTGGTGCATGTGGAGAGATTGAGAAAACTGGTTCTATAGTCATTGTAATTTAGAAGAATGGGAATTTGGAGAGGAAACAATAAAATTATGAAGGGAGTAGATAGGACAGAAGCAGGGAGGCTATTTCCACTGGGGGTGGGTCAAACTACAGAGCATTACCTCAAAATAAGGGGGAGCAGATTTAGGACTGAGTTCAGGAGGAGGTTCTTCAGCTAAAGGGTTTTGAATCTGTGGAATTCCCTGCCGAGTGCAGCATTTGACGTTGTCAACTCTACCTTTAAGGCAAAATGTAGATTTGTGAATAGGAAAAGAATTAAGGGTTATGGTGAGAGATCAGGAAAGTGGAGCGGAGGCCATGAGAAGATCAGCCCTGATCTTATTGAATGGTAGAGCAGGCTTGAGGGGCCAGATGAAAGTTCTTGCCTTGTGCCATCAAAATTGGCCTTTGTCCAATTCAGAACCTTAACTCTTCGATCCGGTATATCATTTTCTCTAACTATTTAAAAACTAGTAGAATTATCAGAGACTCCCAACAGTGTGGAAGCAGGTCATTCAGCCCATCATACTAATACTGACCTGGACAGCCTCGTAACCTCCTCCTATAACATTGCACTTCTCAGGGCCAGCCAACCTCCACATCCCTGAACATTAGGGTAGTTCAGCCTGGACAATCCACCCAACCTGCACATCTTTGGACTGTTGGAGGAAACCAGAGCACCCGGACGAAATCCATGCAGAAAACCCCAAGAAGGTGATTATCCCTTTCTTATTTCCCAGTTCCACCTAAATAACTTCACTGGGCGTACTCCCAGGAATTTCCACCCTAAGCAAAAACATAATGCTATCCCGAATCAAAAATGCCACTCCTCCTCCTCTCTTGTCCACCTTTCTATTCTTCCTATAGCATCTATACCCTGGAACATTAAGCTGCCAGTCCTATCCATCCCTGAGTGATGCCTCTGTAATTGCTATAATATCCCAGTGCCATGTTCAAAACCATACCCTGAGCTCCTCTGCCTTCCCTGTCAGGCTTCTTCTATTGAAGTAAATGCAGTGCAACTGCTCAGTCCGACTTCATTCTGTGCCTTGCCCTTGCCTGCCTTGACTATTTGATTACTGAACTGTACCAGCCTCAGACATATCTCTTTCCTCACTATTTTCTTGGGTTTACACCCACTCCCTCACTGGTTTAATGCCTCCCGAGTATCACCAGCTAGTCTCCCTGCCTAGACATTAGACACCTTCCAATTCAGGTACAATCCATCCTTCTTACGCAGGTCAACTCTACTCCAGAGGAGATCACAACGATCCAAAAAACGTGAATCATTTTCCCCTGCACAAGCTCCTTAGCCACTCATTGAGCACCTCCTCCTCCTCTGTAATATGGACATTTTCCAAGATGTCACCATTTATTTCCCCACATTCTATATCTCCCATGTACTTCACAGTAAACACTGATGCAAAATACTTGTTTCCTATCTCGCCCATCGCCTGCAGCTCCACACAATGGCTGCCTTGCTGATCTTTGAGGGTCTCTATTTTCTCCCTAGTTAGCCTTTTGCTCCTCATGTATTTACAAAAGCCCTTTGGATTATCCTTAACCCTATTCGCCAAAGCTATCTCATGTCCCTTTTTTGCCTCCTGATTTTCCTCTTAATTATACTCCTACTGCCTTTATACTCAAAATTTTTTGGATTGGAATAAATGCAAAATATAATAGCCTGAAAATACAAACGAGGGTAGGACTTACACTCAATAAAAGTAGGGCCTTGAGTAGTGATATGGGAACAAAGAAACAGAGGGCTTCACGTCTTTGAAGTTTGTGTCACATGCAGACAGGGTGGTTAAGAAGGTGCTTAGCACACTTACCGTCATTGTTCAGACCTTTGAGTACAGGAGTTGGGGCGTTATGTTGAGGATGTACAGGACGTTGGGGAGGCCTCTTCTGCAATACTCTGTCCAGTTCTGGTTGTGCTGTTATAGGAAGGATATTATTAAATTGGAGCAGGTTCAGAAGAGATTTACCTGCATGTTGCCATGAATGGAGGGATTGTGTTCTAAGGAGAGGCTGGATAGGCTGGGAATTTTTTCACTGGAGTGCAGGAGGTTGAGGGGTGACCTTATTAGAGGTTTATAAAATCAGAAAGAGTGTAGATAAGGTGAATGGACGAGGGAGAGGGGGATTCAAATCTCGGGTGCATTCATTTTGAGAAGAAATGAGAAAGATTTGAGAAAAGACATTAGGGTTTTAAAAAAATACATATGTGTGAAATGAACTTCCAGAGGAAGTGGTAGCTGTGAATACAATTACAATATTTAAAAGACATTCAGATTAGCACGTAAATAGGAAATATTTGAATGGATGTGGTCCAAGCGGAGGCAGGTACAATTAGTTCAGTTTGGAATTATGGTTGGCATGGACTGGTTGGACCACAGGGCCTGTTTCCTTGCTGTATAACATTATGACTCTAATCCTCACTAACTCTAAATTCCTCCATCCTCAACTCTCCCGTTCACTGCCACCTCATCCAGCCTCACAACTCTTCCTTATTTATATAATTCCTCACCAGCCACAGAACGCTCCCTATCTCATGTCCTCCAGTTTCTCAAATCTCTGCGATATGTGCCTTTCTTTAGTTCCAGCCTTGAGGATGCCCTCATTCACTCCGATTGGTTGGAGGACAAATTGGTACGACCTGGTCCTCCAGTACGGCCCTCTGCCCCCTATTGGCCTGTGCTGACATCAATCATCGGGGCCCATTGTGAGATGAGTGGTGGGATCCTGTCTCTCTCTGCCCTGGGATGAGCTACAACATTCACGCTCAATGGGGCAGTATCACAGAGCACAGGGGCTGGGGCTATTCAGCCCATTTGGACTGTACCCTCTCCCTATGGAGATGCTGCAAATCTGTCCAAATTCCCTTCTCATTTGCCCATAGCCCCCAAATCTTCCCTTAAAAAGTAAAATTCCAAATCTGTTTATGAATAACTGCTGAGTCTGTGTCCAGCTGCAATTCAGTCTGTTCCAGATACTCAGAACTTACTGAATAAAATAATGTTCACATTATTTACCAATTACCTGAAAATAGTTACTAAAATTGTGACATTGTTAACATTTCCACTCTCTCTGCAGATTAGATATCCTAGAAACAAATTTGCACCTGGTCAAAATCACTGCTTAACCTTCTCAGCTCCAAGGACAATTACCTGTGCTTCTGCTAGCTCTCCACAAAAGAGGAACACATCTTATTTTAATTTATTAGTGTCATAGAGATGTACAGCACAGAAACAGACCTTTGGTCCAATTTGTCCATGTCAACTAGGAATCCCCAACAAATGGAGCCCCATTTACCAGCTATTGGTCTGTATCATTGGAAACTCGTCCTATTCATGTACCCAATCGGGTGCCTTTCAAATGTTGTAATTGTATCAGCTTCCAAAATTTCATCTGGCAGCTCATTCCGCACATACACCACACACAGCTTGAAAACTTTTCCCCTTAGATCCGTTTTTAATCTTTGCCCTCTCAACCTAAGCCCATGTGATCTTATTTTGATCCCACCTAACTGGGGGGAAAGGACCCTGGCTGTTCACCTTATCCATGCCCTTCATGATTTTATAAATCTCCATGAAGTCACCTCTCAGTCTTTGACTCTCCAGGGAAATTAACTCTGGCCTATTCAGCCTCTCCCTGTAGTGCGAATCCTCCAACCCTAGCAAAGTCTTTGTAAATCTTGTCTGAACTCTTTCAAGATTCACAACATCCTTTCCAGAACAGGGAATTTCGAACTTAAAACATAATTCCTGAAATGGCTTAATCAATGTCCTGTCCAACTACACAATTTGACGTCCCAGCTTCTGTACTCAATGCATTGACCAATAAATATAAGCATACCAAACCCCACATTCACTAGTCTGCCTACCTGCGACTTTACTTTCAAGGAACAATGATCCTGCACTCCATGGTCTCGATGTTCAGCAACATTCCCAAGGACTTTACCATTAAATGTACAAGTCCTGCTCTGATTTGCCTTTCCAAATTCCAACAGCTTACATTTGTCTAAATTGAACCCAGTCTGCCATTCCTCGCTCCAATGGCCCATCTGGTCAAGATACTGTTGCATTCTGAACTTGTCCACTTCTTCATTGTCCACTACACCTCCAATTATGGTGTCTTCTGTAAACCCACTGACCATATCTCATATATTCACATCCAAGTCATTTACTTAAGGACCCAATATCCATTCCTGCAGGACAATGCTGCTCACAGGCCTCCAGTCCGCAAAGCAACCCTCCATCACCACCCTCTGCCTCCTACCTTCAAGTCAGTTTTGTATCCAAATGGCTAGTTCTCCCAACATTTCGTGTTATCTAACCTTACTAACCAGTCTGCTTTGTGGAACATCGTTCAGTGTCCATATAGACAACGTCCACAGTCTGCCTTCATTAATCATCTTTGTCACACCTTCAAAAAAACTCAATCAAGTTAGAGAGAGAGAATTTCCCACACACAAAGCCACGTTAACTATCCCTAATCAATTCTTGTCTTTCCAAATACATGTAAATCCTATCCCTCAGAATCCCTTCCAACAACTTACCTACCACTGACGTTAGGTTGACTGTTGTCTTGTTCCCTGGCCTTTCCTTACCACCTTTTTTTAAATAATGGCACCCATCGTCTAGCACCTCACCTGTCACAAACAATGATATAAATACCTCAGGGAGGGGCACTGCCATCACCTTCCTAGCTTTCCACAAATTTCAGGTATACACCTGATCAGGTCCCAGGGATTTATCCACCTTGCTACTGTTTAAGACATCCAGCACTTACCCCTCTGTAATCTAGACATTTTTTCAAGTTATCACTATTTATTTCTCCAAACTCTCTAGAATAGAATAGCATAGTATTTCTCCCACATCTTGTTGTTCCATAGATGGCCTTGTTGATCTTTAAGGGGTCCTATTCTCCGTCTGGTTATTATTTTATCCTAAATGTATTTGTAGAATCTCTTTGGATTCTCCTTAAACTATTTCCTAGAGATATTTCAAGTCCCCGTTTTGCTCTCCTGATTACCCTCGAGTATATTCCTGTAAAAACGTGATTCTGTCCTCCCAATTCCTCCGCCTCTGCCATATCTGCTCCCAGAAGAAGCAATTCCACTCCAGGACATCCCAGAAAGGTTTCCTCTTTCAAGGACCGGATTTCCCTCCCACTTGATCAACAATGCACTCCAACGCATATCCTCCACTTCCTGTACCTCCGCCTTCCCCCCACCCCTCCAACCCTCACCTGCCACCTACTAATCACCATTAACCTCTGCTATGTCAGCTACCTACAGTCAGACCCCACCACCAGGGATATATCTCCCTCCCCAGCCCTTTCTATCTTCCACAGAGACCATGGGATCTTTGGTGCTGATGTGCTGCCCTACGGATACCTCAGTCACTCACCCTGCCAAATGGTCTAGTGAGATTATCACTAGATGGATAATCCAGACACCCAGATAACGTTCTGGGGCCCAGGGTTTGGATTCCGTCACGGCAGAGAGTGGAATGTAAATTCAATAAAAATTTAGAATTAAGAATCTATTAAAGACCATGAATCCATTGTTGATTACTGCGAAAAAAAAACATCTGATTCGCAAATATCCTTCAGAGAAGGAATCTGCCATCCTTACCTGGTTTGGCCTACATATGACTCCAGACCCACAGCAATGTGACCCTTTACTGCCCTTTGGGCCCAGCCAGTGACACCCTCATCCTGTGAATGAATAACAAAGAAGGTCAAGTCTTGTACACAACCATACTATTCTTACAGAGAAGTGATCTCTTAGTAAATTTGCTTCTCAACTCCCTGCTGACTATTGGGGAAGGGGGAGGGGGTCAATAGTACCATCCCAATAAGGAGATCATCCCTTTCTTATTTCTCAGTTCCACCTGTATAACCTGCCTGGATGTACTCCCAGGAATACCCTCTTGAAGCCCAGCTGTAATGTTATCCCCAATCAAAATTACCTCTCCCCCTGCTCTGTTACCCCCTTTCTATCTTTGCTATAGCATCTATACACTGGAACATTAAGCTGCTGGTCCTATCCATCATTAAGTCATGCCTCTGTAATTGCTATAATATCCCAGTGCGATATTCAAACCCATACCCTGAGCTCCTCTGCCCGACCTATCGGGCCTCCTGCATTGAAATAAATGCAGTGTAACTGCTCATTCTGTGCCTTGCCCTTGTCTGCCTTGACTGTTTGACATCTGAACTGAACCAGCGTCAAACTTAGCTCTTCCCTCACTCTCTCTCTGGGTTTACCCACATTCCTTCACTGGGTTAATGCCTCCTGAATAGCGCTAGCAACTCTTCCTTTCCAGTGCAGGTACAATCCATCCTTCTGATGGAGGTCAATTCTACCCCACAAGAGATTCCAATGATCCAACAATATGAACTCTTCTCTTCCGATGTCATTGATACCAACAAACAACAGCCTCCCCTCAAAATGGTTATTCTCCCCTTTAAGAATATTCTGCTCCCTCACTGAGACATCCTTATACAAAAATTACACATTCGAATAATAAACCTTACACTCCAATTTGAAAAATTGGATAGACAGATGGAGTGGCCTGAGGTCTTGTGGGTAAAGCTAGTTCAGTCTAAGCTGTTAGGCAGAGCCAGTGAGGTATTTGCAGCACTATCTCATGAATGGCCAGGAGATTATGCAGATGTCAAACAGGCTATTGTAAGTGCTTATGGATTAGTACAAGAAGCGTATCGACACCGTTCAGAAGCCTAAAGAAAGAAGCAGGACAGACCTATGTGGAGTTCTATACAATTAAACAGAGTAATCTTTCTGCAACATCTCCAGTCTCCATGAGTCTCTCTGTCATGGTGAGCTGCTCCAACTCCCATAACATTTCCTGCCTGTGTACACCATCAAGTTGATACAACCCTTCTGATTTCTGTCGTGTCCTGCAGACCCATTTTTGTGAATTCTGCCGACCACTAATACTCTCCCTATCTCTGTAAATGCCCCCAGCCACTGCAATCCCCATTACTTTGCAGCCCCCACCAGACCCGAAAGCCATCGCTATCTGTGAAAGCTCCTTCAGGTCTGTATCCTCCACCGTGCTGAAACCCGCTCTCAGCATTGCAACCCCCATTATTTCCTAACGTTGTTGAGTCTCTAAAACCATCCCTATCAGTTTAATCTACTCCACTGCATACAACACTCCTAGCCTGTGTAATCTCTTCAATTCCTTCAGTTCCTATATACCTATGTATAGGTGTGACTGCTTTGTGGCCATTGTATCCTTGTTTATGTCTGCAAAATGCTCCGCTCACTGTAGCACATCCTATGCTCATAAGTGAATCTGGTCTCTCACAAGCCTCTCTCCGACTCTCTCCTCCCATCTATACAAGCTGTTTTATCTTGCAGCATGCACACCACTCTCTGACAGACTTTTCAGTGCATAAAATCATCTCTCCTTCTAACTTTATCCAGTCTGCAACTTCCTCCCTATCCGTCCAACATTCTCCAGTCTATATCATCTTCCATGTGCTTGCAACATTCTCCAGTTAATATCACCCTCCCTTTCCCTGTAATATTCTCCAGTCCATACCATCCTCCCTATCACTGTGATATTTTCCAGACTCCACAACTGTTGTTAAATGTATGACGTTCTGGAATCCTGTGAATGATTCTACACCCTGATCAACATTGACCATGTTATGATCCACAACCCTACACACATCCCTATCTCTGAAGTCTAATCAAAGATGCTTTATCTCTCTAACTTCCTCCAAACAATAAAATGTTTTCTGCTGCGAACATTCTGTAGCAACTGTAACTATGTTTAACCCTGCAACATTGTCGCGCCCCCAAACGTCACTCCCAGTCTGTGACCTCTATCCATCCCTCAAAGGCCCTCTCTCGGTGACACGAGCCATGCATTTGCAACAAGGCAGTTGGAATGACAGTATTAACTGAAGAGAACAGATATGATCGAACTGTTATTGAGGAGGGGTGGCTGCAGAATGACCATGACAGCAATATGATTATTGAGGGATTGTAGGGATTTAGGCAGGGTCAGCAACAAACCAAACAAGGTCCTGTTTTGTTGTGAAGAAAGGATGCAGTCAGTGCATTAGTGAGACAGCCAATTTCATCTGGGAATCAAAATATAGAGTCATTTTGAATGGACAGCTTCCAAATAGCAAGGGGGATCTGGAAGATCAAATCACAATCCATGCTCATTGGTAAGTTGGATACAATATTTTCTTGGTGACAGTAGACAGAGGCATGTGCAGTGGTGATTGGACGTATATGGCCAATGCTGTTTCACAAGGATCAGTGCTGCGATGTCTGTGTGTAATTTATATCTGTGATTCAGATGAAAAGGTCAGCAGTTGGATTAGTATTTTGCAGACGACATTTGGAAAGGCATGTAATGATTAGAGATAGTTAGGAGAATTGTGGATAGTGAGGAAGAGTGTTCAAGTTTGCAGCACTATGTATATCAGCTGGAACGTTGGGCAGAGAAATCACAAATCGAATTTCATCGGGACAAATATCTAGTGATGCATTTTTGAAGTCAAATAGAAGAGAGAAGTACACTAATTGACTATATGGAATCATTGATAAACAGATGACCTTGGATGCAAATCCGTAGCTCCATCAAAATAACGACACAATAGGATGTGGTGGTAAAGGAGGAGTATGGTAGGTTTCCCTTCATTGGTCACAGTATTGAGTACAGGCGTTTGCATGTCATGTTGTGACTGAATGAAACTTCATTCGGCCATGCTTGGAAGGTTGCATGTCATTCTCATCGCCACACTACAGGAAGGAGGTTGCAACAGAGGGTTGGTAGAATGTTGGCTGGAGAAGAATGTGTTTACTGTAAGGAGGTTGGACACAGTTGGATTGTTTTGAGAGAATATCGGAGACTGAGGGGTGACCGGGTACAGGTATATAGCCTTAGGAGTGGCGTGAATAGTGTGGATAGTTGGAATCCTTCTTCCAATGTAGAAATATCAAATATGAGTGCGCCTCGGTTTAAGGTGAGAGTGAGAAGTTTTAACTGAGATGAAAGAGGCCAGTTTTCTTTACTGAGAGGGTGGAAGCTGCTCAGGAGGTGGGAGAGGTGGCAACGAGAGCAAAGTTTTGAAGTGGCATTTAGACAGAAACATGAACAGGCAGAGAATAGAGGGATATCGCCCATGTGCAGGCAGATGGGATTAGTTTAGAATAGCATCATGGTCAGCACAGCCATGGTGGGCCGAAGGGCCTATTACTGTGCTGTACTGTTCTAGTTTCTAACTTAATGACATCTAACCTGTCAAAGCCCCTCAGAATCCTAGATGTTTCATTCAATTTCTCTCCCATTCTTCAAATCCCCATATGGGTTCATAATGTGATGTGATATCACTCAGTATCTCTCCATGTGGTATCGCTCGCTGTGTCGGTCTATATGCTGCCTCTGTCAGCATTTCTCCCTCTTAGATCCTGAGTCAACAGAATTGTCCACTCCAGAGAGACACAACAGCACAGGCCAGGGATGGAGACTGAAATCTCTGCTGGACTCAGTGCCACTCTGCATGAGTTATCCTCATTGCATCAGTCTAATTTCCCATTCTGTCTATTTCTGTCTCATGCAGGTAATCAGGCTGTTCCTAACTCCTGTCTCATCCATCACCTCATTGAAGCTGGTTGGTCAGCCAGAGAGGGATGGAGAGGGAGATCTGGAGCCTTCAGTAAATCCTGCAGCCGGTAAGATCACTCACAGTAAACAGTACAGGGTGGAGGTAGTAGACTTCTATATTCAGACCTGGAAGACCGGACATAGATACAGAGCTGGGCAAGGAACAGCAACATTCTAGGTTTCATTCCCACCATCTTCTCAGGGTTCTGCTTTCACCTCTGCTGTACGGGTCCTCGATGCAACAGCACAGGGGATCGCAGGCATCAATCCTGACCCATACTGTATTCGTAATCTCTGTAATATCCTCCAGTCCCGATAATCCTTCCTCTGTTTGGAATCTCCTCTAGTCCACACCATTCTCTCTGTCTCTGTCTCTGTCTCTGTCAGGTTCTCCAATCCCTAACACACTAATTCCTCAACTTCTCCAGTAGATACTAAATTCCATCATCCCTGTAAACCCTGACAGTCCTGTCTATCCCTGTAAACTCCTCCCACCAATACCACCCTCCATGTCAATGTATTTGTCTTTAACCTCTCCATCGGTCCCTACCTATGTAATCTTCTCCAGCTCCTACAACCCTTCCTTGGCTGTGAAAAATTTGTAATCTCCTTATCCTTCACCAATTCTTTGATCTTTATCTTGTTAAATTCCGCCCTCAGTCCCGACACTATACCCCTCCCGACCACAGGCACCTCTTTCAGTTTCTGTCACCCTCCCCATTTGTGTAACTGTCTCCAACCTGGCATTCTCCATTGCCTTCCTATCTATGTAGCCTCCAGAGCCTAGAAGCCTTCTTATATCTGTAAATGTCTTCAGTCACGACAACCTTCCGTATCTCTGCTAGTATACCCAATTCTCTCCTAAATGAATCACCTCCCTGTCTGTGCCTCTCAGTCTGCCTACCTCTTCCTTTCTCCATCCCTATCTCTATCTCCAGAATCTAATCCAGCTCCCCCAATCTCTGTAAATTCCTCCAATCCACAAACCCCTGTGTCCCATTAACATTCTTGACCAGATGTAACTCTTTTTAACTCTAACATCCTCGAGTCCGTGTAAGGCTTGAGTCTCTGTAACTTCTACCCATCTGTTCAACCCCACCCCCCCCCTCCCCTCCCCCCCCCCCCCCCCCCCCCCCCCCCACTACTGAGGAATGAATCCCTGTATTTGCCATAAGGCAGATGGAATGACAGTGAACAGATATGATGGAACTCCCTTTCTGGAGATTTAGCTGCAGAATGACCATCGCTGGGAGGTGAATATTGGATGTTGATTTGGATAGAGTCAAAGAGTCAGAGAGATGTACAGCATGGAAACCGACCCTTCGGTCCAACCCATCCATACTGAGTAGATATCCCAACCCAATCTAGTCCCAAAAGACAGACAAGTCAATAAGCCAACAAGTTGTGAAGGAAGGATGAGGATAATGCATTAATGAGAGAGTCATGTGGATCTGAATATGAAAGGTGGAGCTGAGAAGAACCAAGCAGCAGCAACCGTTAATAGGAATTCTTTTGTAGGCACCAGACAGTGATGGGAATGTCAATATAGTTAAAGTCAGGACACTGAATATACTTATGCCAAGGGCAGTACAGTAACTGTGTGTGGCAGTGGTCTCCATGCCGACTGATACAGCAATGAGCCTGTTGGATTTAATTTGTTGGTGTGAATATAAATGGCAGAATTGTAAGTGTGTAGGAGGGGTGTCGTGGTATAGGGGATATGGTGCATTGGAATTATCAGAAGCCTTTATGCAAGTTTGAATAAGGGCTAAAGAGTAACTTGGGAGAGAATAGGGTCCCTTAAGGATCAATAAGGTCACCCATGTGTGGAACCAGAGGAGATGGGTGAGATATTAGACAAAATTAATCTTGTCAGTATTTACTGTGGCGAAAGACATGGAAGCTTGGGAACTTGAGGAAATAAATAGTGATGTCTTGGAAAGAATCCTCACCAGAGAAGAGAGAGTGCTGGAATCTTAAAAAAACTAAAGGCAGATGAGTCTTCAGTAGCTCATTGGGTCGATCCTTGAATATTGTGGGAAGCTAGGGAAGAGATTAACAGATATTTATATAATCAACAGACACAGTGAGATTTTGGAAGACTGGAGGTTGGCTAATGCTGTTCCATCGCTTGAGGACTGCAGGGAAAAGCCAGGAAATTACAGCCCCGTGAGCCCAGTGATGGGGAGGTTGTTGGAGGAGATTTTGAGATCAAGGAGCTCCTTACAGTTACAAAGGCAAGGGCTGATTCGAGATGGTCAGCACGGCTTTGTGAGTGGAAAACCATGTTGCACAAATCGGATTGACTCTTCGAGGAGGTGGCCAAAGATAGATGAAGGCAGAGCAGTCAACGTTGTCCACATGGACTTTGGCATCTAGTCAAGAGGAAGAAGGAAGCTTACTTAAGGTTGAGGAAGCAAGGATCAGACAGGGCTCCAGAGAGTTACATTGGATGGCACGGTGTCTCAGTGGTTTGCACTGCGACCTCATAGCACCACGGACTCCATTTCGATTACACCCTCAGGCGACTGTCTGTGGGGTATTTGCGCATTCTCCCTGTGGGTTTTCTCCAGGTGCTCCGGTTTCCCCCCGCAGCCCAAAGATGTGCCAGTTTGGTGGCTTAGCCATGCAAAATTACCCATAATGTTCAGGGATGGGTAGGTTTGGCGCATTAGTCAGGGCAAATGGAGAGTAATAGTTTGGGGGAATGGGGCTGGGTTGGATACTTTTGGAGGGTTGGTATGGAGTTCTTGGGTCAAATGGCCTGTTTCCACACTGTAGGGATGGTCTGAAGGTACCAGGAAGGAACCGAGAGATGGACTGAGGGCACCTAGAAGGAGGCATGAAAAAGCATTGTTGGTAAGGGTTAAGGAAAACCGCGAGGCATTCTCAACTTATGCGACGAATAAGAGGATGGTCAGAGTGAGGATAGGGCCGGTCAGGGATAGTGGAAGGAACTTGTGCCTGGAGTCACAGGAGGTAGGGGAGGTCCTTAATGAATACTATGTCTCAGTATTCACTGCTGAGAAGGATCTTGTCGTTTGTGAGGACAGCGTGAAACAGGCTGATGTACGTGAACAGGTGGATGTTAAGAAGGAGGATGTGTTGAGAATTTTGTAAAAGATAAGGATACATAAGTCGCTGAACCAGACTGGATGCGTCCAAAGTAACTATAGGAAACGAGGGAATGGATTGCTGCGCACCTGGTGATGACCTTTGCGCCCTCACTGTCCACTGGATTCGGACCAGATGATTGGAGGCAGGAAAATATTATTCCCTTGTTCAGGAAAGTGAATAGGGATAATCCTGGGAATTGCACACCTTTCAGTCTTCTATCTGTGGTGTGCAGATTACTGGAGAGGACTCTGGGAGACAGGATTTATTATTCCTTTGGAAACCATAGTTTGATGAGAGATAGTCAGCATTGTTTTGTAAGGGGCAGGTCATGCCTTACAAATCTTATTGAATCTTTTGAGAATGTGACAAAACATCTTTATGGCTCATTCAGAAAGTACGGAGACATGGGATACAGGGAAACCCGTCTGTCCGGATACAGGATTACTGGCCCACAGAAGACAGAGGGTGATGATAGATGGAAAGCATTCATTCTGGAGCTCGGTCACCGTTGGTTTTCTGCAGGGAGAGGTTACAGGACCTCTACTCTTTGTGAGTTTATGAATGACTTGGATGTGTGATTGAAAGAGGGGTTAGTAAGTTTCCCAATGGCACGAAGGTTGGTGGAGTGGTTGATAGTATGGAGGGCTGTTGTAGGTTGCAACAGAACATTGACAGGATGCAGAGTTGGGCTGAGAAGTGGCAGATTGAGTTCAATCTGGGAAAAGTGTGAAGTCATTAATTTTGAAGTTTGAATTTGAATGCAGAATACAGAGTTAAAGGCAGGATCTTTGGCAGTGTTGAGGAACAGAGGGATCTTGGGTTCCAAGTCCATAGATCCCTCAAATAGCCACCCAAGCTGATTGGCTTGTTAAGAAGCAATATATTGTGTGGGATTTCATTAGTTTGGGGTTTGAGTTTTAAAGCCGTGAGATTATGTTGCAGCTCCATAGAGCCCTAGTACGACCCCACTTGGAATATTGTGTTCAGTTCTGGTCCCTTCATTGCAGGAAGGATGTGGAAGCTTTAGAGAGGGTAAAGAGGAGATTTACCAGGATGCTACCGGTACTGGATTTATGACGAAAGTTTGAGGGAGCTAAGGCTTTTCTCATTAGAGTGAAGAGGGTGAGGGGTGACTTGGCAGAGGTGAACAAGTTGATGAGAGTCATAGATAGAGTGAATAGAGAGAGATATTTTTTACCCTCATATAAATAGTTATTACATGGGGGTATAATTTTCGGATGATTAATGGATGGTTAAGGGGAGATTTCAGAGGTAGGTTCGTTACATACAGAGTGGTGGCTGAGTGGAATGCACTGCCAGCGGTGGCGGTAAAATTAGATGTATTAGGGACATTTAATATACTTCTGGATAGGCACATGGATGATAATAAAATGAAGGGTATGTAAGTTAGAGTCATAGAGATGTACAACATGGAAACAGATACTTCCGTCCAACCCGTCCATGCCGACCAGACATCCCAACCCAATCTAGTCCCACCTGCCAGCACCCGGTCCATATCCCTCCAAACCCTTCATATTCAGATACCCATCCAAGTACCTCTTAAATGTTGCAATTGTACCAGTCTCCACCACTTCCTCTGGCAGCTCATTCCATACACATACCACCCTCCGCATGAAAATGTTGCCCCTTAGGTCTCTTTTATATCTTTCCCCTTTCATCCATAACCTATGCACACTACTTCTGGACACCACAACCCCAGGGAAAAGACTTTGTCTATTAACCCTATCCATGCCCCTCATAATTTTGTAAACCTTTATAATGTCACCCCTCAGCCTCCGACACTCCAAGGAAAACAGCCCCAGCCTGTACAGCCTCTCCCTGTAGCTCAAATTCTCCAGCCCTGGCAACATCCTTGTAAATCTTTTCTGAACCCTTTCAAGTTTTGCAACATCTTTCCGATAGTAAGGAAACCAAAATTGCACGCAATATTACAACAGTGGCCTAACCAATGCGTTGTACTGTCGCAACATGACCTCCCAACTCCTGTACTCAATACTCTGACCAATAAAGGAAAGCATACCAAACGCCTTCTTCACTATCCTATCTATCTGCGACTCCACTTTCAAAGTGCTATGAACCTGCACCTCAAGGTCTGTTTGTTCAGCAACACTCCCTCGGACCTTACCATTAAGTAAATAAGTCCTGCTAAGATTTGCTTTCCCAAAATGCAGCTCCTCCCATTTATCTGAATTAAACTCTATCTGCCATTTTTTTTTTATCTTACGGTCGGATAAAAGATTTGCATATCATCACGGCCGAAGGGTCTTGTTCTGTACTGCTGTGTTCTACATGTCGTATGGTAAACTGGGTAATAAGCTCAGATCAGTGTAAAAGGATATGGCATTCAGGAGGAGCTAGTCAACTGGACAGAATATTGAGCTTGATGGTAGGAGACAGAGGGTGATGGGAGACAATTTGTTTTCTGACTGGAGGTATGTGACCAGCGGTGTAGTGGGTCCCCGGTTGTTTGTCATTTGGATAAATGGTTTGGATGGGAATATTGTTAAGTAAGTTAAGTAAGTCTTTTGGGTGACACTGAAATTGGTGGTAAACTGGACAGTGATGAAATTTATCTGTGATACAACAGGATGAACAGTGCGCTGGGGTAGTGGGCTGAAGAATAACAGATGGAGTTTAATTAGATAAATGTGAAATGTGCCATTTTGGTGGAAAAAGCCAGGGTGGGTCTTGTAGAGTTAATGTTCGCGCCCTGGGTAGTGTTGTTAGTCAGTGACCCAGTGATGCAGGTACACAGTTCTTTGAAAGTGGTGTCACACGCAGACAGGCTGGTGAAGCAGGTCTTTGGGATGGTTACCTTCATTGGGCAGAGCATTGAGAGTAGGAGTTGGGATGTCATGTCGTGGTGGACATTGGTGAGGCCACCATAAAAGCATTGTTGATCAATGGGAAGAACTCATCTGGTTCACTGACGTCCTTTTGTGTAGAACATCTGACATTCTAACCTGGCCTGGCTAACATGTGACTCCAGACCCACTGCAACATGGCTGGCTCTGAGCTGTCCTCTGGGTAATTAGCAGTGACACCCACATCCCATGAATGAATAAATAAAAATACATATGTCCCTCCCTACCTCTGCAAACCTCTCCAGCTGCAGCAATCCGTACAGGCTTTGTAACACCGTTCAGGCCCTGACCACTCTCTGTAACACTCTCACCACCCCCAGCACCTTCAGCTCTCCCTGTTCCTTTTGTGACATTAAACCCTGACAATGATTCCCCTGCCCACTGCCCTCCTCCTGATAGCAGACCCTTTGCAATCCCTTTAAATCTTACTCCTAAAACACTCTCTCACTTCAGGATTTTAAGTATTTTTTGGTGATCTTCTAAGCCTCCTAATCTAATATGGTACATTTTGTCCTGAGAGAGGGGTTGGTGGGAATTTCTTGCTGAGGTTTGGTGTGTTTTAATGGAATGTCCTTTTGTTGAGTGATTTACACTGTTCCTTCAAATGTTTTCCACTGTTCATTTACAGGCGCATGTTTCAGTCTGTTTAGCCTGTTTACCTTGGTCAGTTATCCTCTCAAACTCATGTAATTGGCTGTTTTTGTTTCTAAGTGGAGCTTGTCCTTTCTGTGATTCAAACTCATGTAATTGGCTGTTTTTGTTTCTAAGTGTAGCTTGTCCTTTCTGTGATTCCCACCAAACTTTATATTTCTTTAAACTGCACTTTATCACAATTTCCCAGAGGATCTCTCCAGATGACATTACTCAGTCACTAAGTGTCATCACACAACGGTCGCTCTGAGACAGTTACGTCCCCAGCCAGTTGCACAATTTGTTATTCAAAAAAACACTGAAAACTATTCATCTGAACTCCTCTTCCAATATCATTGTCAGTGTGACTGTCCCAGATCATGTGAATATTGAAGTTTCCCAAAATTATCACAATGTGTTTGTAAAAAAATTCCAATGAGTTCCTGTTTAATGCAGTGATGAGCAACGAAATGCTGTTCGGTGGTCCAAAACTGTTCTGCTGCTTGTGTCCTTTGCAAGTAGCAGCCAGAATTTGCATTCAGACTGACTCTACTTCATGATCTGAGGCCAAATGCTTTCTCTGTAATACCTTTGTTATCCATTATTGTTAGCGTCGTCCATTTTGCCTGAGTTTCCGCAAGGTTGTGATCCATTGAATATTTATGTTCCACCTTTTGTTCGCCCTGTAACCACGTCACCCTGGTGTCTAAATCTCTTTTATGTCTGTGTCACAAATCAATCTACCTTATTGATGAGACGTTATCCATTCCAGAACAAAAACATAATTTACTCTTTCCCACAATTTCCTGTCACAAACCGATTATCCGAAGCACAGTCTTCGTTAAACTCGGTCCCTTCGTTTCCTTTCTGCTTGTCTTCAGTCACATTCCCATGCTGGTCCCATACTTCACCTTTTCCGTTTGGATTTGGAAAGCTCCTTTCACCTGAACCCTGTCCCTGCATCCTCTGTCAGTTGAAAGCCCTGCCCATAAACCTACCGACATGATTGGCCAGGACACTGGTGCCAGCACAGTTCCAGCGGGACCATCCTAAAGGATTATTTTATTAAATCAGGTATGGGATGTGGGTGTCTCTGGCTGACCAGCCTTTCTTGCCCAGCTCTAGCTGCCTTCGAGCTGGGTAACTTGCTCGGCCATTTCAGACGGTATTGAGAGGCAAACATTTTGCTGTGGGTACGTCGTGCAGACCACGTGTGGATGTGCAGATGTCCTTATTTGAAGGACAAGTGTTTGTTGTTTTTTGTATATCAGCAATGTTTTCATATTTATTTATGGATAGTGAATTACTATTTTTAAAATTATTGATTTCAAATTCCACTACTTCTGATGGTGGGATTCAAACCCACTTCCACTGAATATTAGCTGAGGTTTTGGATACATGCTGTAGCCGTAATGCCACTCGGCCATCACTTCGCCTGCTCACTGGTTGCTCATCCCTGAGCACTGATACCAGGGCATCATGAAGCTAAACCCATTCTTCCAACATGACTGTGTGATCCTGAGGTCTTCCAGCACTCTAATTATATCACTCAGTCTCTCTCCATGTGGTATCCCTCACGGTGTGGATCTTATTGCCGCCTCTGTCGGCGCCCCCTGCTCTTGCAGTTACTCCAGATCCTGAGCCAACAGAATTCTCCACTCCAGAGAGACGCCAGAGCACAGGCCAGGGATGGAGTGGGATTTTACAGACTCTGTGGGACTCATTTCCATTCTCCATGTATAACCCTCACTGCATCAGTCTAATTTTCCATTCTGTCTATTTCTCTGTCTCCTGTAGATACTTAGGAAGTTCCTGACTCAATAGACTTTCCAATTACTGGGTGTGTCGTCCAACATCTCATTGAGGATGATTGGTCAGCCAGAGAGACAAAAGGCAGGGAGATGTGGAGCCTTCAATAAATCCTGCAGTGAGGTAAGATCACTCGGTGCACAGAGCAGAGAGCAATGAAAGGCCTCCTAACATTGCTAACAAGACATGATATAGATGCAGTGCTGGAGGGGGAGCACAGTACAGTATTGACACACCCCTTGTTCAAACACCACGTCTACATTAACTTACGTTGCACTGGGACAGCATGGGGAATTCATAGTTATCAAACTGGGCCTGTGAGCATCAGGACAACAGAGGGGAAAGCAGGCCTCCGATAAGAGGTTGGGAATGCTGCCTGGGATCTTTCTGTTCTGTGTTCTCCCTCCATCACTGTACTAAGACTGCAACTCTGTACCTATCGCATGGCTTGTGCACCAGTGTCTTCAGTCATTTTTAACTTCTATAACAGTTCCTGTCCCTGTAAACTCCTCCCTTCCCGATAGTCCCTCCACATATTTGAAACATATTGCATTCCAGACTACCATCCCGATCGCTCTAACTTGCTTCAGCGTCTACAACATGCTTTATTTAGGTACTGTAATCCTCTTTAGCTGGAGACAGAGTGATACAGCGCAGAAACAGAACCTGTGTCCAACTCATCAATGCTGCCCATGTTTCATATACTGAATGAGTCTCATTTGCCTGCGTTTGGCCCTTAGCTCTCCAAACCTTCTCCTCTCCAATATTCCTGCCCAAATGTCTTTTCCATGTTGTCATTGTTCTTGTTTCTCCCATGTGCCCCTGGCAGTCTGTTCTGTCTGTGCACCATCCTCTGTGGATAATGTTGCCCCTCAGCTCCCTCTTTAAATCTTTGCTCTCTCACCTCCCGTTTGTACCCTAGAGTTTTGGACTCCCTTACCTTGGCTATTCACCATTCTTAGGCCCAAACCTTGTGGAACTCCACTGGTCACAGGTCTCCAGTCTGATAAGCAACTCTCCACCACCACCCTCTATCTTCTCCCTTTTGAGCCAGTTCTGTATCCAAATAGCTAGTTCTCCCTGTATTACGTGAGATCGAACCTTGCAAGTCAGTCTCCCATGGAGAAACTTGTCGAACGCCTTACTGAAGTCCATATAGTTCACATCTACCGCTCAGCCCTCATCAATCCTCTTTGTTGTTTCTTCAAAAAACTCAATCAAGTTTGTGAGACATGATTTCCCACTCACAAAGCCATGTTGACTATCCCTAATCACTCCTTGCCTTTCCAAACACATGTACATCCTGTCCCTCAGAATTCCCTCCAACAACTTGCCCACCACCGACGTCAGGCTCACTGGCCTATAATTCCCTGCCTTGTCTTTACCACCCTTCTTAAACAGCAGCATCACGTTTGCCACTCTCCAGTCTTCCGCCACGTCACCTGTGACTATCGATTATACAAATATCTCAGCAAGAGGTCCAGTAATCACTTCTCGAGCTTCCCACAGAGTTCAAGGGTACACCTAATCAGGTCCTGGGAATGTATCCCCCCCCCCCACCTTTATGCATTTCAAGACATCCAACACTTGCTCCTCTGTAATATGGACATTTTGCAAGGTGTCACCATCTATTTCCCTACATTCTATATCTTCCATATCCTTTTCCACAGTAAAAACTGATGCAAAATACTCGTTTAGTATCTCTGTCTTTTAAACGTTTTAATTGTACCCACATCCACCCCTTCCTCAGGAAGCTCTCTCCACAATCAAAACATCCTCTGGGTAACAATTTGCCCCCATGTCTTTTTTTTTTGAACATCTCTCTCTTCTAACCTTAAAAATGTGACCCCTTCTCTTGAGACTCGCCCATCCTGCGGAAAAGGCAACTACCACTAAATCGATCTATATACCTCATTTTTAAAAATAACCCTTTATAAAATCACGTCTCAACCTCCAGGCTCCAGTGAAAAAAGACTCAGCCTATCCAGCCATTTTTCAGAAGTCAAGCCTTCCATGTCGAGCAACGTCCTGGTAAATCTCTTCTGAACCCCTGCAGCTTAATAATATCCTCCTATAACTGGGCGACCAGAACTGGATGGAGTATTGCAGAACAGGCCTCACCAATGTCTGCCCAATCTCAACATGACGTCCCAAATCCTACACTCAATGGACTGAGCAATAGTCAGGCATGCCAAGCACTGCCTTATCTATCCTGTGATGCAAGCTTCAAGAATTATGTACCTGAACCCGGACGTCACTCTGCTCTGAAACACGAACCGAGGCCAGAACATTAATTGTAAAAGTCTATCTTGTGTGTTTTACCAGGTGCATTACCTCGCATTTGTTCAGATTGAATTCCATCTACAGCTTTTCAGCCCATTCACTCATCAAGATCACTTTGTAATCTCAAAAAACCTCCTTCACTGTCCACTATGCCACCCTCCAGCCTTTCCAGCACATCACACATGGCTGTCAATGGTACAAATACCTTTGCTCGGGCTCCACAATTTCTTCCCTAGCATCGCACAGTGTCCTGTGATACACTTAATCAGGTCCTGGGGCTTTCCATACCTTTGTGTCTTAAAACCTCCAGCACCACCTCTTCTATAAACATGCACTCTATTCAAGTCATAGAGATGTACAGCATGGAAACAGACTTTTCGGTTCAACTCGTCCATGCTGACCAGAAGACGTAAATAAATCCAACCCATTTACTAGCATTTGGCCCATGTACCTCTAAACCCTTATTATTCATATACCCATCCAGATATCTCTTAAATGTTGTCATAGTATCAGTATGTGTTACTTTCTCTCTCAGCTCATTCCATACACACATCACCGTGTGCATAAAAAGCTGTCCCTTCAGTGCCGTTTAAACCTTTCCCCTTTAACCTTAAACCTGTGCACTCTAGTTTTGGACTCTCCAACCCCGAGAAAAGACCTTGAATGTTTACACAATCCATACCCCTCATGTTTATATAAACCTCTGTCAGGTCACCACTCAGTCTCCGATGCTCCAGGGAAAATAACCCTAGCTTATTCAGCAACAACTCTGGCAACATCTTGTAAATCTTTTCTGAACACTTTCAAATTTCACAACATCCTTCCCATAGCGGGGATACTGGAATTCCAGAAAACTCCAAATGTGGTCTAACATATTACTCTTGTTCCCTGAGTTCCCCAGTCGTTGTTCACAGTACGTTCTGGAGTTAAAAATTGTGTTTAAGGTCTTAGCCATATCCTGTGGTTCCACACATCAATTGATCTTTAAGGGACTCTACTGTGTCTCGAGTTACTCTTTTACTCAATATATTTATACAATCACTTTTGGATTCTCCTTATCATTCTCTGCCAAGGCTATTTCATGTACCGTTTCTGCAATCCTGATTTCCACCCAAAGTGTATTCCTACAGCCCCTGTATATCCTCAGAGGTTCCCTTGGTCCAGCTGGCTCTACCTGACATGTGCTCCCTTTTCCTTGACCAGCCCCTCAGTAGACAGCCAGTGTTTCCGAATGCTGTCAGTATTGACCTGCACATAAACAGTAACATGCAGGTGTTGATCGCTCAATTTATCTCGCTTTTAAAATATTCTCATTTGCCAGATTTCCCATTCCCTCCGAATAGACTCCCCAATCACATTTTGAATGTTCCTGGCTAATACTATCAAGATTGGTCAAGCCCCATTTTATAACTGGAACCTGTGGACCAGCCCTATCCTTTTCCATCGCTATTTTCAAACTAATAGAACTGTGGTCACTTTGGCACAATGCTTTCCCACTAATACCTCAGTCCCTTTCCCAACCTTATTTCCCAAGGGAGGTCAGGTTTTGCCCCTTTCTCTTTTCAGGCCATTTACACATTGATTGGCAATTTTCTGGAACACAATTACCAAATTCCTCCCTTGCAAACACTGAACACTGGCAGTCCCAGTCTCAGTTTGGAAATTTTAAAAACCCCTACCATAACAGCCCTATTATTATGATTGATATTTGAGATCTCCCGACATATTTGTTCCTCAGACTGCCACAGAATATTCGGGGTTATTGGGACAATCATGTCAGAGTGATGACCCATTCTTATTTCTCAGTTCCATTAACATAGCTTCACTGGGTGCTCCCACAGGAATATCCACTCTTAGTACTGCTGGGATAATTCATGCAATCAAAACCCACGACCACGCGTCCTCTCTTTCCTCCCCTTCAATGCTTCCTGTAGCATCTCTACCTTGAAACATTGAGTAGCCAGTCCTGCCCCTCCCTCAGCTGTGTTTCTGTAATAACTATAATATCCCAGTCCCATGTTCCCATCCATGCCCTGAGTTCATCTGTCGGGCCTCTTTCATTGAAATAAATGCAGTTTAATCATCAGTTTTTCCACATTCCCTGCGATGTTCTTGCCTGTCTTGGCTGAGGAATGTTCTCTCTTTAACTTGTGCACTGGCCTCAATCTTCTTTCTGGCCATACGGCTGTTTAAGGTCCAACATCCTGCCAGTTAGGTTTATATCCTCTTAAGCAATTCACCCAACCAGGGTATGGGTCCCCCGGCCGCTCTCAGTTCAGGTGCCTTTCCCACCCTGTCTCCCTGTGTTGACACCTTCAGGGATCTAGGCACCTGTCCACTAAGGTCCCTGTGTTCCTCAGTACTCCACAAGGATCGCGCATTCATTATGTCTGCCCTTCGCTTATCATACCTCCCACAGGATATGACCTTACATTGATCAGAACTAAACTCTGCCCAGATTATCATCTGATTGTCATCAAACTGTAGCTAGAGACCATCCCCCTCACTGTGAACAACACTCTCACCTTCTATGTCACCTGCAAACCGACTAATGATACCTTCTGCTTTCACATCAGAGTAATTATACCACAGAATAACCAGCAATGGTCCCTGCACATACCCCTGTGGTACACCCACTGGTGAAAGAATTTCAAACACGAAGACGTTTATACTCCAATTTTGTATCCAAATTACCAACTTGCCTTGAATCCCATGGGCTGTTCCATTTTGGATCAGCCTTCCACTTGGGATCTTGTCAAAGGCCTTATTCAGGTGCATGTAAACCACATAATCTGCACAGCTCTCCTCAATATTTTGAGAAACCAATTCCAAAAACACAACTGAATTCTGAGGCGGTATCTTCCTCTACCAAATCCGTGATGATGCAGCCGAGTTGACTTTTGCCTTTGCAAGTGTTGATTCATCCACAGAATATTTTCCAATAATGTCCCTTCACCCTGCTGTCAGACTATCTACTGTGTAATTACCTAGCCTATCCCTGCTGCCCTTCTTAATCAAAGGAAACAGATTAGCGATCCTCCAGTCATTCGGCACTTCACCTGTGGCCAGCAAAGTAACCACCAGGGCCCCAGCAATCTCCTCCCTTATTTCCCATAGCAGTCCATGATATATTTCATTGGGTACTGGGGGTTTAATCCACCTTTATGCTTGTGAAAGCGTTTCGTACCTCCTCCTTATTGGGTCGTCACATGTTCGAGAACCTCACCATCCTCGACTGAAATCCCTGGCTACAATGCTTTTCTCCTGTGTGAATAAGGACAGGAGGTATTCATTAAAGACCTCACCTACTTCCTCTGGCTCCATGTACAGATTGTTCCTTTGTTTTCTAACAGACGTAACCCTCTAACTATACTGATAAAATACCTCGTGGCCTTTCCTTAACAGTATCTGCCAAGGATATTTCATGTCCATTCTTTGACTCTCAATTTGAAGGAACCCCTTGGACTTTCTATACATTTGAAGGGCTTCGCCTGTTTTCATCGCAGTGTACTTTCTTTATCAGGATCACGACATCGCTTGATCAGTATTCGTTGGAGTTACTGCCTTTGGCATTCACTCATCGGGGACCACACCGGACCTGTACCACTTTAACATACTTCCTTTTTCTGAATATGAGCCCAACTGCAGATAGTTCCTCCCAATCTGTGTTTGCTAGGTGCTGTATCATGATCGTGACAATGCCCAGTGACAGTGATATTCTAACGATGAGGGGGCTTTCCCAAATTTGGAATCTTCACTTCTGCACTATCATTATCTCTTTGCAAAATGACTCTGGCACCTAGTGTAATGTCCACTATCCCCAAAACGCTACAAAAATCATTGTGTGTAATCTTGCCCAGCACCTACAGCCCACAATGTCTGTAACTTCCAGCCCTTACCGAGGGCTCCAAACATCGGCTAACAAGACATGATATAGATACAGTGTGGGAGGTGGAGCTCAGTACAGACGCACCCCAGGTTCAATCACCACTCCTATTGTAAGTTCTGTTGTACTAAGACTCACTACTCTGCAACACTCTATCTGTGGCATGTCTTGTGGACCAGTATCTTCAATAGTTTGTAACTACTATAATAGTTCCATTCCCTATCACCTCCTCCCTTCCTGACAGTCCGTACACATTTTTGAAATATACTGCATTCCAGACTACCATCCCTATCGCTGTAACTTGTTTCAGTGTCTATAATATGCCTTATCTCTTTAAAAATCCCACAACACCAGTTTATAGTCCAACACCAGTTGATAGTCACCTGATGAAGGAGCGTCGCTGCGAAAGCTAGTGTGCTTCCAATTAAACCTGTTGGACTATAACCTGGTGTTGTGTGATTTTTAACATTGTGCACCCCAGTCCAACACCGGCATCACCAAATCATGCCTTATCTCGGTAGTCTCCTCCTCCATTAACAGGAGACAGGGTCATGCAGCACAGAAACGGTTCCTTCGATCCAACTAGTCCATGCTGAACAGAGTCCCTGAATGAGTCACGTTTCCCTGCATTTGACGCAAATCCCTTCAAACCTTCTCTCTCTGTACCTACCCAAATGTCTTATTTATGTTGTTGTTGTTGTTGTTGTACATTTCTCTACCACTTCCCCCAGAAGCTCATTGCATACCTGTACCATCCTCTGTGTGAAAAATCTTCTCCTCCGATCCTTTTTTCAGTTTTTTCTCTCCCATCTCACACTTATGCCTTCCAGAAGACAGAACATAGAACATGGAAGAGCGGTACAGGCCTTTCGGCTCTCGATGTTGCGCCAACCTGTGGAACCAATGTGAAGTCCATCTAACCTTCCCTATTCCATTCTCATCCAAATGTCTGTCCAATGACCGTTTAAATCCCCTTGAAGTTGGCAGGTCCACTACTGTTGCAGGCAATGCATTCCATGGCTCTACTATTCTGAGTAAAGAACCTACCTCTGGCATCTATTCCATATCTATTAATTAATCTTAATTACTACCTTAATTTAAAGCTATCTCACTTCGTGCCAGGTATCGCCATCCGAGGGAAAAGTCTCTCACTGTCTAACCTATCTAACCCTCTGATTATCTTATATGTCTCAATTAATTGGCCTCAAATGTCTTCTCTCCAACAAAAACAGATTCAAGTCCCTCAGCCTTCCTCATAAGACCTTTCCTCCAGACTTGGTAAAATCCTAGTAAATCACCTCTGAACCCTTTCCAAATCTTTCACATCCGTCCTCTAATACGGTGACCTGAGCCATAGGCAACACTCCAAATGTGGACGCACCAGGGTTTTGTATAGCTGCAGCATTATCTCATGGTTCCGAAATTTAATGATTGTACCAATAAAAGCTCATGCGCCGAATGCCTTCTTAACAACCCTATCAACCTGCGTGGCAACTTTCAAGGATCTATGTACATGGACAGAGAGATGTCTCTGTTCACCTACTCTACCAAGAACCTTACCAAAACCCAGTACTCTGTGTTTCTGTTACTTCTTCCAAAGTGAATCACCTCACACTCTCAGTCCAGTTCTGCAGCTTATCTTTACTTCTCTATAACCTACAACATTCTTCGTCACTATCCACAACTCTACCGACCTGAGCGTTATTCGCAAATTTGCTAACATACCCTTCAATGCCCTCACCCAAGTCATTTATATAAATGACAAACAATAGTGGTTCCAAAACAGATCCTGGCAGTTCCAACTAGTAAGTGAACTCTAGCATGAGTATTTCCCTTCAACCACGAGCCTCTGTCTTCGTTCAGCGAGCCAATTATCCAATCCTCACAGCGAAATCACCCTCAATCCTATGTCTTTGTATTGTTGGCAATAGCCTACCGTGGGGAACCTTAACAAACACCTTACTGTAATCCATATACACACCAACTGCTTTACCCTCATCCACCTCTTTGGTCACCATCTCAAAGAACTCAATATGGTTTGTGAGGCATGCCCTACCCTTCAGAAAACTGTGCTGACTATCCCTAATCAATGTATTCATCTCCTGCTGATTATAAATGCTAGCTTTTACAAGCCTTTCCAACACTTTACCCAGAATCGAAGTAAGGCTCACAGCTCTATAATTACCAGGTTGTCTCTATTCCCCTTCTTGGACAAGGGGACAATATTTGCTGTCCTCCAGCCTTCTGGCACTATTCCTGTACACAATGATGTCTTAAAGATCAAAGCCAAAGTCTTGGCAATCTCCTTCCTGGCTTTCCAGAGTCCAAGGATAAATCCCATCTGGCCCAGGGAGCTTTTTTTTACACTTCCCAGAATTGCTAACACCTTCTCCTTCTGCAGTTCAATCCCATCCAGTTATGGACTCCACTACCCTGGGGTAAAGACGTTGGCTAATCAACTTACCTGGACCCCTCATGGTTTTCTAAACCTTTATAAGGTCATCCCTCAGACGCTTACGCCCAAGGGAAATGCGAAAAACAATATTAAAATTATTTCTGCTCATGTCCCTGCCACTACTTTGTCACAATGTTCTGGGATTCGCTTGTTTAGGATCTAGCACTTTCTCTACCTTTGTGTTCTAAGATCTCGACTGTAATGGGGACTCTTTACAAGTCATCACTGTTTATTCCCTTTGTTTCCTCGTCTTTGACCACAGTACGTTCTGACATGAAATGCTCATTTAGGGTCTCGCCCATCTCCTATGGTTCCACACATGGATGGTCACATTAATCCATATTCTACCCCGAGTTAATCTTCTGTTGTTAATATACTTGTAGACTGTCTTTGGATTTTGCTCAACCTGATCTGCCAACACTTTCTATGGTCCCCTTTGGTCCTTCCTGATATCCCTCTTAAGTGAATTACTACACCCGCAATGTTTATGACACGTGCCCCCTTTCTCTTGACCAGAGACTTAATAATCCCAGTCACCCAGTGTTTCCTACTTGTGATCGGCATTGACCTTCACACTAACAGGAATATGCTGGCCCTGAACTCTCATTTTATCTCCCTTTTGAATGCTTCCCACCTGCTTGACGTCCTTTACCTGTGAATACCCTCAACAATCAATTGTTAAAACCTCTTGACAGTATTAATGATTTTGACATGAACATAGGAGGTACAGTTAACAAGTTTGCAGATGACGCCATAATTTGTGATATAGTAGGTAGTGAAGAAGGTTACCTCCGATTACAACGGGATCTGGATCAGATATGCAAATGGGCTGAGGAGTTTAATTTCGATAAATGTGAGGTGCTGCATTTTGGAAAAGCACATCTGAGCAGGACTTGTACACTTAATGTGAAGGTCCTAGGGAATGTTGCTGAACAAAGACACCTTGGAGTTCATAAGTCCTTGAAAGTAGAGTCGCAGGTAAGCGGATAGTGAAGATGATGTTTGGTATGCTTTCCTCTATTGGTCATTGCATTGATTATAGGAGATTGGGGGTCATATTACAGCTGTACAGCACACTGGTTAGGACACTTTTGGAATATTGCGTGCATTTTTGGTCTTTTTCCTATTGGAAGGATGTTGTGAAACTCGAATGTGTTTAGAAAGGTTTTACAAGGATGTTGCCAGGGTTGGAGGATTTAAGCTATCAGGAGAGGCTGAAGTGACTGGGACTGTTTTCCCTGGAGCGTCAGAGGCTAAGGGGTGACATTCTTGAGGTTTATAAAATCATGAGGGGCATGGATAGGATAAACAGAAAAGGTCTTTTCCCTAGGGTGGTGGAGACCAGAGCTGGAGGGCTTAGGTTTAGGGTGAGAGATGAAAGATTTAAAAGGGACTTCAGGGACAACTTTTTCACGCAGAGTGTGGTTATGTATGGAATGTACTGCCAGAGGAAGTGATGGAGGCTGGTACAACTGCAGCATTCAAAAGGCATCTGGATTGGTATATGAATAAAAAAGGGTTTAGTGGGATATGGGCCAAGATGGGACGAGATTACGATAGTATATCTGGGTGGCGTGGACGAATTGGACCGAATGGCCCATTTATGTGCTGTACATCTCTAGGACTCTCTGGGTCTAAATGTTTTTCACTGTTCATTTACAGACTGACATTTCAGTCTGTTTCCCCTGTTTACCTTCGTCAGTTCTCTCTCAAAATCATGTAATTGCCTTTGTTACTGATGCTCGGGTGTGCTTTATGGTCACTGTAAAGTGTCATAATTTCTTTGAATTCCTGCATAATTTCTTGGACGATCTCGGTGTGATATTACTCATTCACTCAGCTTCATCACCCAACGGTCGATCTGAGATAGTTACATCCTAGCTATTTGCACAATGTGTTGTCAAAGAGACACTGACAAAAACATTCAAGGAGGATCTCGGATAATATCACTCCTGCCAATGTGTCTATCCCAGATTATACAAAGATTGAAGTATCCAAAAATTATCTCACCACCTTTGCTACAAATTCTAATGAAATCCTGTTTAATGCAGGGATGACCAATGAAATGCTGCTAGGCAGCATAAAAACTGTTCTCTTGCTTGTGTTTTTGACACACAGCACCCAGAACTTACATTCAGGCTGATTCAACTGCATAATCTGAGGCCAAATGCTTTCTCTGCAATACCTTTTTTATCCACTAGTGTCAGGGTTCCAATCTTGCTTTTCTATTCTGCCTGAGATCCTGTAAGGTTGTTTACTGTTGAAAGTTTATGTTCCACCTTTTGTTCAACCTGTAACCACGTCTGTCTGGTGACTAAGTCTCATTTTTCTCTGTGTCACAAGTCTATTACCTTATTGTAGATACTTTGCCCATTCCAAAAAAATGATAATTTCCTCTTTCCCACAATGTCCTATCACAAACCGATTCATTGATATACTGTTTTCGTTAAACTCTGTCCCTTCCGGTTCCTTTCTGTTTGTCTTCAGCCACATTCCCATGCTATTCCGAGGCTTCACATTTTCCCTTTGGATTTGGAAAGCTCATTTCACCTGTACCCTGTCCCTGCACCCTCCATGTCAGTTTAAAGCCCTGTCCATAAACCTACCGACCTGACTGGCCAGGACACTGGTCCCAACAGTGTTAGTTTTAATTCACTTGTGAGATATTGCTGTCTCTGGCTGGCCAGCATCGCATGCCCACCCTGACCAGCCTTAGAGCTGAGTGGCTTGCCAGACCATTACAGAGGGCATTTGAGAGTCAATCCCATTGCTCTGGGTCTGGATTCATATGCAGTCTAGACCGGCAGCCTATAACAGATTTCCTTACTTAAAGGGTATTAAGTAGTCAGATGGGTATCACTGCTACCGGCATTAAATTCTGGATGAACAGTTTAGTGAGAGTAACACGAGATCATTGCCTGGCCCACTGATAGCTCGCTCATCCCTGAGTACTGATCCCAGGGCACCTTCTTCCTGACCGTGATTTGATCCTGATAACTTCCTGCACTCTGGTGATATCACGCAGCCTCTCTCCATGTGTTATGTGTCACTGTGAGAGTTTAATTGATGCTGCTGACTGCACCTTTTGCAGCTACTCCAGATCCTGAACCAACAGAAGTCTCCACTCCAGGGAGACACAGCAGCACAGACCAGGGATGGAGAGTGAGATTATCCAAGTCTCTGTGGGACTCGGTGCCATTCTCCATGTTTAACCATCACTGCATCAGCCTGATTTCCCATTCTGTTCATTTCTCTGTCTCCTGTCGGTACTCAGGATGCTCCTGACTCAGCAGAATTCCCAATTCCTGTTTCGTCCACCACCACACTGAAGACAGTTGGTCAGCCAGAGAGATGGAGAGTGAGATCTGGAGCCTTCAGTAAATCCTGCAGTGAGGTAAGATCACTCACAGTGAACAGAGCAGAGTGTATTTAATGCATCGAACTTTGGTCCAGAAGACATGACAGAGATACAGTGTTGAAGCACGAACACAGAGCATGATGGTCCCAGGCTCAATCCCCACCCTCTTATTTACTTTCATCTCTGCTGTGCTGAGCCTTCCTGTGTCAGTATAGGAAGTTGACAGTTATCAATCCAGGCCTGTGCTGTCTTAGTGAGGATCAGTACAACAGAGGGGGAAGCAGGGCTCCCTCAAGGATATGGTATTGAACCCTGGGATCTTTCTGTTCTATATTCACATATTGTCTCTTGTCATGTGATAGAGTCATAAAGGAAGGAAACATGCCTTTCAGTCCAACTCATTTGTGCCAGTGTCTGGAATACTTGTAATTCCCAGAAAATTTCCTGTTTCTGTAACCTCCACCCCTCCCATATTCCCGCGGTATATTTGAAACCTACTCCGATGCTGACGACTCTCCCTGTGTGTAAATTGCTCCAGTGTCGATAACATGCCCAATCTCAATAATCTCATCCTGCACTCAGTACAATAATCCCTATTTCTGTAGTCTTGCACAATACTTACGTGCCCCCGACTCTGTACACTCCTCCAACCTGGACCAAAATACCCTCCTGTGTACCTTCCTCAAGCCCCAAGAGAACATGATATCACTGTAACCTTCTGCAGGCCCTATAACACTCCTGCCTACTGGCCTATAGCACCGGATGACCTCAGTAACCTTCTCCCAACCTTACTGAGTTCCTTATCTGCATAAACACCTCCAGACACTTTTCAAGCAAAAACAGCACTCCACATCTCTGTTTGCTCCTCCACTCCCTACTGTCCTCCCAGCACCTCAAACATTGTCTCTGTGCAATTCTGCAATTTGGGGCAGCACGGTAGCTCAGTGGTGAGCAATGCTGCCTCACAGTGCCAGCAACCCAGGTTCGATTCCAGCATTGGGTGACTGTTTGTGTGGAGTTTGCACATTGTCCCCGTGTCTGTGTGTGTTTCCTCCGACACTCCAAAGATGTGCACGTCAGGTGAATTGGCCATTCTAAGTTGCCCATAGTGTTAGGTGCACTGTCAGAGAGAAGTGGGTCTGGGTGGGTTACTCTTTGGAGGGTCGGTGTGGACTTGTTGGGCCGAAGTACCTGTTCCCATGCTGTATGGAATCTAATCTAAACTCTCACTCTACGTTCCATATTACTGTCCCTAAATATATCCCTCTATCCATAAACAGCTCCAAACCCTTCAAACCTCCAAGTCTGTGTGAACTCCCACAGCTCCAACATCCCTCCTTAACTGTGTAACCTTTTCCAGTCCTGGAACACTCTGAAAATGTGGACATCCTACAATCTCCCCTATCTGCATCATCCTCTCAGGTCCCTGCAACACCCTCGATCTGTGGAAACAGCTCCAATGCTTGTGACTCTCCCGATCCGTTTCTACAAGACTTACTATCTCTGTAACATCCTCCCGTCGCTATCACCCGCCCTGTCAATGTAAGCTCCTCCAGTCTCCCCACCAATCTAATCATCTCCATAACCATCTCCAGCTCTTACATCCCTATCTGTGTAAACGTTACACTTCCCTACAACCATCCCTAAAGCAGAAACCTCCTCCAGTGTCTGCAATACTCCCTATCTGTTTCTGTGCCTCCAGGATCTATTGCTGTTCCTGTCTCTGTAAGCTCTGACAGATTGTACAGCTTTCCGGTCCGTATAATTTCCAGAACCTCAGCATCCGACATCAACAAATGCCTTCATTAACTACAGACTTCCATATCTCTGTTTGTTCCTCAATTCTATACAACTTCATAATCTCTGTAAATAGCACCATTCCATAAAATACTCCCTGTCTGCGTAAACTACCCCACTCCTACACTGAGAAGCCTCACTGTCCTTTTGATCACCTGTGGTCCCTTCAGATCTCCCTGTATCTTCCCTGACTCCATTGAATACAGCCCATCTCATGTTATAACTCCTCTAACTCATATGTTACTCGCTATCTCTGTGATATTCTTCGGTTACTGCAATTCTAATTATTTATCTCCAGAGCTTCCAATCCTCCTGATCAATGTAAGGTTATTGATCCCCTACAGCATGTTTAATACCTATAGCAGCCTCCAACTCCTCAATGCATCCTGTTGCTGAAACCTTCTCAAATGCTGCAGCTCACTATCTTTGTAATATCTTCCAGTATCTGCAACCCTGTTGATTTTTGTAACCTCCTCCAAAACAGCACTCCACATCTCTGTGTAACTGATGGGAATGCTGCAAACCTGCCTTCACAGTCCTCACTAACTCTCTGAATTCCTGCAGTCCTATAACCCTCAGTATCTCTGGCTCCTCCAATCCCTACAGTTCTCCCTGGCTGTGTGAACTGATCCAGCCCCTTCAACCCTCCCTATTCCACTCACTCCTGCAGCTCCAACTACTGTCCATGTCAGTGTAATTCCTGGCACCAACAATCCTCCCGGTCTCTATAAAAACCTCCAGCTCCAACTACCATCCCAATCTGTGTAATCTCTAGTCCGTCTAAACCTCCTTTTCTGTAGCTCCAAATACCACCCAATCTGTCTAATCTCCAGTGCCTACAACCTCCACTTTCTCTAAAATCTTCGATAGTCCCAACTACCACCAATATCCATGTAATCTCCAGCTCTGACAACCCTCCCAGTCTCTGTATCTCCTGAAGCTCCAACGTCCACCCTTATCTGTGTAATCTCCAATCTCTATATTCCTCCCGATCTCTGTAACTCCTTCAAGACTGATAACCCTGTAACTCTCCTTGACATCTTTCAGCCCGTCGACCGATCTGATCTCTTACCACCAACAGTGATCATAAACCACCCGAACTCTGTAACATCCTCTCGTCTCTACAACTCAGCTTTTCTCTGTTAGCTTCTCTGGTGTCTGTATTCCCCTTTATCTCCGGTTACAGATCCTTGCTCAGGAGAAAATGTCTCAGTACCTAATCCGTAAGAACACAAGAATCTTTGGTGTATCAATAAATTTGCCTCATTTTCTAAATTTTAACAACTGCAAGTTCAACCTTCTCCACCTCTTCTCATCAATCTCCCTCCATTTTGAAGAGCAGCCTGGTGAACCTTCTCTGGGCTGCCTCCAATGCAAGGACATTTTCCCTCCAGATAGGGGACCAAACCTGCTCACAGTATTCTCAGTGCGAGATGACAGGATTCCTTTATAGTTGCGATAAGCCTTCCCTATTTTTTATCTCCATTCCCTTTGGAATCAATGCCAGCATTCCATTTGCCTTCTCTATGTCCTGCTTGCCCTGTATACCACCTTTCTGAGATTTATACACAAGGATTTCCAAGTTACTCTGTGGTGTAGCTCTCTGCAGTTGATCTGAAACCAAGAAGTGACATCAATAATCAGGAAAGTGTTGGAATGTATGGAAAACAATATGCCATAAATGATAACTGCACACTTAGAAACCTAGGGAAAAAGTGCAGTCCATACGACCATCATTTATAGTTGTAGAATTAGGCTATTCGGTCCATTGGGTCTATTCCACTAGTCGATTATGGTTGAATTGTTTCTCAACCTCCTTCTCTCACTTACTCCCTGTAACCCTTGATCTCCTTACTCATCAAGAACCTAGCTATCTCTGAATCACTTAGCACCCACAGCCCCATGAGGTAGTGAGTTCAACAGATTCATCACCCTCTGGCTGAATAAATTCCTCCACATCTCCATTCTAAAGGGTCGTCCCTTCACTCTGAAGCTGTGCCCTTGGCCTCTAGTCTCTCCTGCTCGTGGAAACATCTTGCCCACGTTCACACCATCCAGGCCCCTCAGTATTCTGTAAGTTTGAATGAGATTCTGCCGCTGCCTCTGAAACTTCATCAAGTGCAGACCCAGAGATTTCACCTGCTCCTCATATAACACGAATTTCATCCCTGAAATCTTTCTTGGAAACCCATTTTTCGTACCCCTTCATATCCTTTGTCCAGACTCTGAATGAATAACGTGTAGAGTGTAGTCCCAACACTGACCCCTGCGGAGCTCCCCTCATCACCAGTCTCCATCGTGAATAAGACCCCTTTCTTCACACTCTCTGTATTGTGCCAATCGGACAAATCCTCTATCTATGTTCAGCATGTTGTTCTGAAACGGAAGTTTCATTTCACACACACTGCTGGATTTATTTTTCTGTCTGGCTGTAAACAGCAGAGTTTCACCATTACCTTCCCATCTGGAGAAGTTGATGGTGAGCTGCCTTCCTGACCCATTGCAGTCCTTTAGGTGTAGGGACAGACACAGTGCTAGGAGGATGAAGTGTGTCTTGGAGGGCACATTGGAAATGCTGGTGTTCCCATGCAGCTGGATCTCCTGTCCTTCCAGGGTATAGTGGTTCCGGGTTTGTAAAGTGCTGTGGAAAGAGCCTGCCTGAGTGACCTCAGTGCTACTTGTAGATCTTTTATTCCTTCATTCATTCACGGACATGAACTTTGATGGCTGAGTCAGCAGTTCTTCCTGAGAAGTTGGTGAGCTGCCTTCCTGAGCCACTGCACCAGCCATTGGAAATTCTGATCATCTAAAATCTCTCCCTTTTTAAATTTGTCACCCCTTCAGCTTCTGTAACTCTCGATATAACTGTAATCAATGACAGCACAAATTCCCTTCCTAAATCTTCCTAATTACAATGGTTGCATGTGCTAAATTGGCACTTTTCTTCCTCTTTATCCATCTCATGACTTCCAGCCCCTACCATCCCACTGTTTGAAATGCTTCCATTCTCTGCACCTCTTCATGTCCTGAGGGACCTTGAACACCACCAGTGCTTGAAAGTTTATATTCCTCCCAGTTACTGCGAGTCTTCTAACCCTGTAATATCCAACAGTCTCCAGTACTATACAACACTTGCTGGCTCTCAATTTGCATTTGATGAAGTCTGCACATCTCTGTAAGCAGCTCAGAAAAAGCCCTATAGACTCTACAAAGCTCCATCATGAACATTTGTTCACTGTATCTTCCAGTAAACCTCTTTAGTTGCCGCAGGTCTCCCTAGCTCCCCAGATAACCTGTTCCATCCCATACAGCTCGCTCAATCACTGTAACACCCTCGGCTCTGTCTAATCCTCCTCTTTCCCACTGTCTTCCAGGCACAACAGCGATCCTGTAAGAGAGCAATGCGGAAAGGGCTGTTATAAATCTCAGCTGAGGCTTGAGGCCTACCATTACCTGGGAGTCACAAGGGGAGAGACCCTGAGAGAGAGCAGTATAATATTAATCAGCAGCGAGGATTGAGGCCAACTGGGACTTGGAGTTAGAGAAACAGCAGAGCAGTAGGCTCGAAATCAACAGCGACTCACAGAGGAAGTGACCATGTGAGGGAGCAACATGGAACCAGAGCTTGAGGGTCACTCACACCTAGGAGGTGAATGCATCAACATGGGGCGATATAAATCAGCACTGAGGATCGAGACCTAGTCATGCCTGGGATTCACAGAGACGATTACCCTATGAGGGAGCAGACTGGAGGGGGAGCTGGAGGTTTGCACGTCCCTGGCAGTCACAGAGACGGTGACCCTGTGAGGGAGCAGAGTGGAGTGGGAGCTGGAGGATTACACGTATCTGGGAGTCACTGAGAAAACCTTCTGCTGCTGGGACCTGCCTGCACTGAGTTTGAATGAAGTGCAAGAGCCATCTCAGAAAAGGCTGTATGTTCAGTGGCTGATAAAATACACCGCTATTAGTGACTGTCAGTTAATTGTTGTAAGTCAGCAAATTTATTTTTTAACGTCTGAAATAAAGATTGATCTCAGAAATATGAGGGGGATGTGAAATTCTGAGCCAATATAATAAATTACGCTCAGTAAGCCACCGTGGAATAAGGGACTTAACCATATTATGATGTCCCTGATGTTAACTTAATTCGAAGTAATTAAGTAAGTTACTCTAGACATGTTGCATTTTAAGACATGGCAAGGCATGTTTGTCAAATGGAAAATGTGTTCTGTTACATTGGGAAGTCAGAGCGCCTGCTCGTGTCCTCGATGAACACTGGGCAGTGGAGCTCAGACAGTGACTAGAGACTCTGCCATGCTGAGAGTTATGGGGATAGCACACACACAGAACAGACCACCCTGCAGACATGACAGCCTGGAATAAGTAAGGGATGGGGTCTAGGCAATCGAAGAGAAACAGCCAGGGAATCCAGGTATAGCCTGACGTCTCCCTCCCAATTCAGTTTCCCATTTCGGAAGCTGATGAAGGTGCAGTCAGACCCATGTTTGTGGCCCCACAAGCAGCCTGACTGTACAGGAGGGGAGGGAGAAGGAAGGAGGAGCAATAGTCACAGAGAAGTCAGGAAAGTGAAGAAGGTGTCAGCGTGTCTGTAATTCCAGGATAGTGGGGTTAAGAACGTTATTGTGTCTGCACGACAATCGTCTGGTGGCCAGTGAGCAGTCAAAGGTCATGTCCACGTTGGTAGGGATGGCATGGGTAGGAAGAGTGAAGTGGTCTGGGAATCAGAATTTAGGGAGCTAGGTGGATGGTTAGCAAATGGGAACTCAAATGTATCATTCCCTGAAATACTCGCAGGGCCGTGTACAAGTGAGAACAGGACTCGGAGTTTTAGGTAGATGAGTGTGTGAATGTAACGATGGTGTATCAGGAAGGGCTTCAGATTCCTGGGTCATTGGGACTGATTCTGGGGAAGGCAGCAACTCTACAAACTGGATGGGCTAACATGTGACAGAGCTGGGACTGAATTCCTTCTGGGGTGTGTGGGTGGAATTGAAAATAACTTGGCGTGTGTAAGGGATCCAAAAAGGAATAGTGGAGGAGACTACCAGGATTCTCAAAATAATGGGAGATACAATTGGTACTAATTTACAACAAGTTTATCAGTGGAAGATGGAGTGAGAAAGAAAGCCTTAATTTGAGGTATTCTGCATGGACATGAATACTCTGAACATGGGGAGTTCCAGATGCAGATTGCTGTGAGGAAATCTGATGTACTGATCACCGAGAGCTGGCTCAAGGAATAGCAGGACTGGATGTTAAAAATTGTTGGGGATAAAGGATTCCAAAATGATAGAAGGGAAGGGAAAGGATGAAGATAGAAGTACTGGTTGAGATTAGCGTTAGCTAAGGAGTCCAAGAGAAAGAGGATCCGTCCAAGGACAGAATGAATTTGGCTGGAGCTACAGAACAAAAAGTGCACAATTAAACTGTGAGGTACAGTCTGTCGGCCAGCAACCATTGGAAATGATGGAGAGAATAAATATGCAGGGTTATTTGAGAGCGATGATAATACTACAGATTAGTTACACTGAGAAACTTAATTTATCCAAATATTGACTGAGTTATTCGTGATGCAGGTTCATGAGGGGCCAGTATCCCTGGATTATATGGAGGAGAGCACACTTCAGGAGTATGTGTCCAGCCGTAGAGAGCATGTACTGTTGGACCTGGTCCTTGGGAAAGAGATGGGGCAAGTGGATCCAGTGTCAGTAGGGGAATGTTTTGGGTGGCAGCAATCTTTTTTTTGTAAAGTTCAGAATGATGGTAGAGAATGATCTGCAATAATTGAGAGTGAGAAATATTAGTTGACTGAGAGCAGCCTTCAATAAGGCAAGAATGAAGCTGGGAACTTGTCAACAAGGCCAGTGAAATGTAGCTTTAAATAGCTAGGTCAGATGGAGCTGGGATTGTGGAGATGTGGCTGCAGTGTGACCACGACTGGGAACTGGATAATCAAAGGTTTTCCCCATTTCTACAGGAAGGATAAATAGGCCAACACAGTGAAGTAGTATTGTGTATAAAGGATGGGATCAGTATTATTGTGACGTTAATCAATTCACACACTGCCCCTCCCTGTCCTCATCCCTCAGCACTGCGTATTGATCCTATCAGATATTGGTAACCTTTGAAAACTTCAGAAAATAGCACAGTGTAGAGGAGATGACTCTGTCCACTGTCTGCATTGGACAAGATGTAACGTTTGTTAAAGCCCTAGTTCTGTCTCCCCGGACAGTGTAGGACTTCAGGTGCATATCCCGGCCCCTTTTTAAAATGGTTTCAGAACTTCTGCATCTACCCCGCTTCCATGGGTGACTCCCAGGCCCCTACCATACTCTGGATGAAATAACAAGTTTCCTCACCACTTCTCTAATATTTCATCCAATTACATTAAAGATTCACGGCTGGTAATTGAGCTCTCTAACAGCAACAAGATGTTGTCTCCCTTTCTACCCATGTCCCTGACAATATGTGCACCCTAATCAAATCTCCTCTCAGCATCCTCCGTTCCAATCTTTCCCCATAACTGCACTTCCTCGTTCACAGGGTGGAGAATCTCCTCTGTACCCTCTCCAGTCCAATTCCATCCTTCCATGTGATGGGGTGATGTGGTGTAAAATTATGTCCCAATACATGTGTGAATCATAATGTAACTAAAATTCCAAGCAGTGGAATGTGGTGAAACGGTTAAAAATTATGTCCCAATACATGTGTGAATCTAACCGGAATGGAGGTGTTGCTTAGTCCCGTGTGAATCTTCTTATCTGTATGTAACCAGAATGGAATGTGTTTTTTAGCCTTGCTCTGCTGTTCACATGAATGTTTATATCTGGAAAAGAGTATATCAGCTGGAAAAGTCTCCAGTTCGGTGAGTCTGCTCCGGGGTTACGTTTAACCGCCGAGCGTGGGTTGTTGGCAACCGCTCTACGAGAACTGACGGCTCCCAGTTCCGGTAACATGTAGAGTGAGTATAAGCCAGACCCGTTGGTTGTGGCGACGCTGCGGGGAATAAAATGCCCATATTCTAGCAGACTCGCCTCTTGGTCGTTTGTTCTGTGTCAGACTACTCTCCTACGAACCTGACCTTGAGAATTTTTTAAAACATTTGGCGTAGTCGGCAGGATCAATCGCAATTGAGGAGAGATTTTGATACAGAACAATGTTTTGGAAAAAGACTAAGAAACCAGAAGAACAAACTGTGGAGGTCCCGACCGTCCCGGGATGGCATGGATGTGGGCATGTACGTGGCAGTTTGTTTGAGAGAGGATCCCAGTCCTGCCAAAGAACCCCTTGCCTGGGGTACAGCGGAGGATGTGGGCATGTCCAAAAAGCTGAAGCGGAGTTAACAGAATTGAATGGGATTGAACTGAACTGAACTGAGTGGAACTGAAGTGACGGAACTGAATTGAACACAATTGAATTGAACTGAACAGACCTGAACTGAGCTGAATTGAACTACACTGAATTGACTGAACTGAAATTAACTGAAACGAATTGAACTGAATTAAGCATAATGTAACACATGTATTGGGCCAAGCAGTGGAATGTGGTGTAAAATTATGTCCCAATACATGTGTGAATCATAATGTAACTAAAATTCCAAGCAGTGGAATGTGGTGAAACGGTTAAAAATTATGTCCCAATACATGTGTGAATCTAACCGGAATGGAGGTGTTGCTTAGTCCCGTGTGAATCTTCTTATCTGTATGTAATCAGAATGGAATGTGTTTTTTAGCCTTGCTCTGCTGTTCACATGAATGTTTATATCTGGAAAAGAGTATATCAGCTGGAAAAGTCTCCAGACCCGGGAGTCTGCTCCGGGGTTACGTTTAACCGCCGAGCGTGGGTTGTTGGCAACCGCTCTACGAGAACTGACGGCTCCCAGTTCCGGTACATGTAGAGTGAGTATAAGCCAGACCCGTTGGTTGTGGCGACGCTGCGGGGAATAAAATGCCCATATTCTAGCAGACTCGCCTCTTGGTCGTTTGTTCTGTGTCAGACTACTCTCCTACGAACCTGACCTTGAGAATTTTTTAAAACATTTGGCGTAGTCGAGCAGGGTCAATCGCAATTGAGGAGAGATTTTGATACAGAACAATGTTTTGGAAAAAGACTAAGAAACCAGAAGAACAAACTGTGGAGGTCCCGACCGTCCCGGGATGGCATGGATGTGGGCATGTACGTGGCAGTTTGTTTGAGAGAGGATCCCAGTCCTGCCGAAGAACCCCTTGCCTGGGGTACAGCGGAGGATGTGGGCATGTCCAAAAAGCTGAAGCGGAGTTAACAGAATTGAATGGGATTGAACTGAACTGAACTGAGTGGAACTGAAGTGACGGAACTGAATTGAACACAATTGAATTGAACTGAACAGACCTGAACTGAGCTGAATTGAACTACACTGAATTGACTGAACTGAAATTAACTGAAACGAATTGAACTGAATTAAGCATAATGTAACACATGTATTGGGCCAAGCAGTGGAATGTGGTGTAAAATTATGTCCCAATACATGTGTGAATCATAATGTAACTAAAATTCCAAGCAGTGGAATGTGGTGAAACGGTTAAAAATTATGTCCCAATACATGTGTGAATCTAACCGGAATGGAGGTGTTGCTTAGTCCCGTGTGAATCTTCTTATCTGTATGTAACCAGAATGGAATGTGTTTTTTAGCCTTGCTCTGCTGTTCACATGAATGTTTATATCTGGAAAAGAGTATATCAGCTGGAAAAGTCTCCAGTTCGGTGAGTCTGCTCCGGGGTTACGTTTAACCGCCGAGCGTGGGTTGTTGGCAACCGCTCTACGAGAACTGACGGCTCCCAGTTCCGGTAACATGTAGAGTGAGTATAAGCCAGACCCGTTGGTTGTGGCGACGCTGCGGGGAATAAAATGCCCATATTCTAGCAGACTCGCCTCTTGGTCGTTTGTTCTGTGTCAGACTACTCTCCTACGAACCTGACCTTGAGAATTTTTTAAAACAGGTGACCAGAACTGTACACAGTCCCCAAGCTGTGACTGAACTCATTACTTATACAGTTCCTGCATAAGCTTCCTGCTCTGAAGTTCATTATTTTGTCTGATAGAGGAAATAATGCCATTTGCTACTTTAACGAGATTATTGATGCTTCAGCTACCTTCGTTTATCTGCCCACACTGACCATATTCTCATTTTGTTGTACATTTCTCTCTATTGACGATGTCCCCAAATGCCTTGCCTTGCACTTCTCTGGGTTGTTCGCTCCATTTACCTGGACCCCATACTTTCTGTTTTTAAACTGTCTGCCATGGGCTCTCTCGTTATATCCAAGTAAGTCACATGCAGTTACAGGTTAGTGCCTCAAACCGACACAGTCAGATTAATTACACGCGATCTTCCTTGAATAAATCCAGACCGACTGTCCTGGAGTCCCTGGGACTTCCTCAGTGACCGTTTATCCACTGTCTCAGAATTCCAACCTCGATATTTTCAGTCAGTCCCTTGCTCCACATTAAACAAAGCTGCGGTGTTAGCCATTCTCCAGTCCTCCGGCACCATCCCTGCATCCAGTGAGGATTGGATAATGTGGGTAACTATAAGGAATCAAATTTTCCCCGGCTTCTTTTAACAGTCTGGAACATTGTGTTACCCCATTTTAAGGATTTGAATGTCCTGTATAATTCTCCGCTCCAAGTTTGTCGCTCCCAATATTTCACACTGCATCCCTATTCTGATTCAGACAGACAGAGGTCTAAACCATCCTATGATTTGGTCAAGTCTAATTTTAGTCCAGGTTCATGGAGAGTTTCTCTCCACAAGGTGAAGTGCATTTTCTCATGATACAATCTGCAATCTGCCTCAGTAACTACCCTCCCTGCCCGCGTGGTTATCTTCTCAACTGATACTAACACGATGATTTTCGCCTTCGTCATAACAACTGCCCACTGCCTGGATATCCCACAATGTACCAGCCTCCCTGTCCAAGGTGCCATTATTAAAATGACAGTACAATCTTAGATTGGCAAGCCAAAACTGGCCTGGACATGGCAGACACGGTAAACCTGGGGCCCCACTTTGTGGCCAAGCCCCTGAGGTTCTGGTGGATTGCATGGTGAGGGACATTTTCTTCCTCCACGACTGGCAGGGGAGGCCACAACACCAGACCTTCCCTGCTTGGTCCGAAGCTGACCCCTGGGTCAGTGAGGTGCCAGCCATTTTGGGTGAATGCCCAACAGTGTAGGAAGGAGGTCAGTGACCTTCTCCCCTCCATCAGGGTAAGTGCAACCATCTGCACTTCGTGCCCTCTCCCTCACTCTCTCTCTGTTACTGCACCCACCTCCCACCAAGGTGTATGTTCTCCCACTCTTCATAAATGCAGCACCTTCTCTCGGTCTCTCTCTGACCTCTTCACTGTCCCTCTGCCCAACTCTGCCTGGTGTCTGTGCTGCCCACTCACTCACTCTGGACACCTCCCCACCTTTCCCTCAGCTGTCCCAGCACTAACAGCTGTACCAAACCTTTCCATCTCCCTTAATACCTCTTGCTAATTTTCACACTCCAGATGGAACCATCGCACAATAGGAGAGAAAGAGCCAAGAGGATGAAGGGTCTCTCCAACATTCAGCTCCTCACCCCCTCACAGGGGATGTATCCTGACCCCAGCAACCACGACAGGCTGACTGACCGTTTCCAAGCTCCTGGACTGGGATCTGAGACTCCCCCTGACTCACTGTGCTGGGCACCGTGACTAACCGTGTCCGAGCTCCCGGAGTGGGATCTGAGACTCCCCCTGACTCACTGTGCTAGGCACCGTGACTGACTGTGGACAATGATATCAAGCTTCCTGGTTTGTGTCTGTGCTAAACATCAAGACAATACAGCAGGCGTCTGAGCCTGGTAGCCCTGGCTGAGGGGAAACACTGCTGAGGGCAGGGTAAGGCAAGACAATAATTCTTTGAGCATTCAAGTCAGCTCAAAATGAATGTGTACGAACAAGAACTGAGCAGCCCATGAGCTGGGGGTGTATCCCTGAGCACGGTGTCCTTTTAGCAGCATTAAATGTGTACAAACACGGAGTGAGCAGCCCAGAAAGACAGTCCATGAGCTGGGTGTGTGTCCCTGAGACCAGTCTTCTTGCAGCAGCATTGAGTGTGTACAAGCACGGAATGAGCAGCCCAGAGGGACAGTCCATGAGCTGGGTGTGTCTCGCTGAGCACAGTGTCCTTGCAGCAGCATTGAGTGTGTACAAACACGGAGTGAACAGCCCAGAGGGACAGCCCATGAGCTGGGTGTGTATCAATGAGCACAGTGTCCTTGCAGCAGCATTGAGTGTGTACAAACACGGAGTGAACTGGCCAGAGGGACAGCCCATGAGCTGGGTGTGTATCAATGAGCACAATGTCCTTGCAGCAGCATTGAGTGTGTACAAACACGGAGTAAGCAGCCCAGATGGAGAGTCCATGAGCTGCAGGTGTGTCCCTGAGCACAATGTACTTGCAGCAGCATTAAATGTGTACAAACACGGAGTGAGCAGCCCAGAGGGACAGGCCATGAGCTGGGTGTGTGTCTCTGAGACCAGTCTTCTTGCAGCAGCATTGAGTGTGTACAAGCACGGAGTGAGCAGCCCAGAGGGACAGCCCATGAGCTGGGTATGTGTCCCTGAGCTCAGTGTTCTTGCAGCAGCATTGAATGTGCAGAAACACGGATTGACCAACCCAGAGGGACAGCCCATGAGCTGGGTATGTGTCCCTGAGCACAGTGTCCTTGCAGCAGCATTGAGTGTGTACAAACACGGAGTGAGCAGCCAAGAGGGATAGCCCATGAGCTGGGTGTGTGTCCCTGAGCACAGTGTCCTTGCAGCAGCATTGAGTGTGTACAAACACGGAGAGAGCAGCCCAGAGGGATAGCCCATGAGGTGGGGGTGTGTCCCTGAGCACAGTGTCCTTGCAGCAGCATTGAGTGTACAAACACAGAGTGAGCAGCCCAGAGGGACAGGCCATGAGCTGGGTGTGTGCCCCTGAGCACAGTGTCCTTGCAGCAGCATTGCAATGAGAGTTGTCAGTGCACCATGAACTGCAGCATAAAGTACACGTGTACTGTCAGTGGGTCGGAGATGTTATGAGATGAAGGGCTTTTCACCGAAACGTCGATTTTGCTGAAGCTCCTAGGATGCTGCCTGAACTGCTGTGCTCTTCCAGCACCACTGAACCAGAATCTGATTTCCAGCATCTGCAGTCATTGTTTTTACGATGTTATGAGATGGCATGGTGAGGCTGGCATGTGTCAGATGCCAACTTCGGGGATGTGGCATCCGTGCAGCTTCTGTTGGTGCAGTGTCCCATGAGACGTTGGTGTCCAAGATAGAAGGCCGTAGGAGCGAGCGGCGAGATGGAGTTACCAGTTACCAGCTCGGACTTTCACGTCAAATTCTCCGTATTGAGTTTCCCGACAGTGGAAGGGAGGACATGAACCTGCAAGTTGATGAGGAGAGATCAACAATAATGTGGTTATTGATCATCAGTAATCATTCACTGAGCATCTCGCCACTGCTGCACACAAATCTTGATTTAAGGAACAGGCCCTTCAGCCCAGCAAGCTAATACTGACACATGATGCCCTTCTAAATTTAAAACGAAAGTTTTTGCTTCTACACATTCTATGTAATTCTATTCGTTGCTGTCTCTACTTGTGTCAAGATGCCTCTTAAACCTTGCTATATTAGCTTCTTCCCCTCTTATCAGTGTATTCCAGTCACTTTCACATTCTATCTGGAAAAGGAAAAAAAACTTTCCGACTATATCTCCTGAACTTTCTCCTTTACCTAAAACCTACGGTCCTGAGTAATTGATATCTCTACTCTGGGAAAAAGTCTTTAACTGTCCTTCGCTCTATGCCTCTGATAATTTTGTAAATATCTATCAAGTAGCCCCAAAGCCAATGATGCCCAGCTGCACACAAACCATGTTTGTTCAATTTGTTTTTCTGGTTAATACCATCCAAACCACAGAACATCCTGGTAAAACATTTCCAAACCCTCTCCAACACTTCCACATCATTCTGCTAGTGTGGCAACCAGTACTGTACACAATTTTCTAAATGTGCCCGAACTAAGTATCTCCACAGCTGCAATATGACCTGCTAATTTTCATATTGTACTCTCTGATGCTTGTCTGCAAGTTTGCCATCAGTCTTCTTGATCACCCTATCCACCCGTGTTGCCACTTTCCGGGAACTGTGGAGCTGTACACCTAGGTCCCTTTGGATGTTGATGCAGCCAGTAGTTTTTCCATCCCCTTTATACTTGTCTCCAGCATTAGACCTCCTAAAATGCATCACGTCACAATTGTCCAGATAAAGTTACATCTGTGTTTTCTCTGTCCAAGTCTGCAGCTGACCTACATCCTGCTATATTCTCTGGCAATCATCCTCACAATCTGCAACTCAGCCAATCTATTTACAGATCTCCAGTCACAAAAATACTGTTCCACCAATACTCTGTCTTCTATGACCAAGCAGTTCTCTATCCATCTTACTAACTGACGGCAGATCCCATTTCACTTCACCTTCTGTATGAGCCTGCCATGCTAAGGTCCAAACTGCCAACATCCAGCCCCATGCCCTCATCAATCAATTGTCTCACTTCCCCAAAATAATCAAGTTTGTAAGGCAGGATATTCCACACAAAACTGTGTTGCCTGTTGCGAGGAAGTCCAAACTAGAATACTGTTGGAGCTGCACTCATACAGACAAGTGTTTATTCCATCACATTCCAGACTTGAACCTTGGAGATTAGATCAGATTCCCTGCAGTGTGGAAACAGGCCCTTCAGCCCAACCAGTCCACACCAACCCTCAGAAGAGAAAGCCACCCAGACCCATTCCCCTGCACGATATTGAACCCTGACTAATGCACCAAACAATATGGGCAGTTTAGCATGGCCAATTCACCTGGCCTGCACATCCTTGGACTGTGGGAGGAAACCGGAGCACCACGAGGAAACCTACGCAGACACGGGGTAAATGTGAAAACTCCACACAGACAGTCACCCAAGGCCAGAATTGAACCTTGGACTTAGGTGAGGCAGCAGCACAAAGCACTGAGTTCTTGATGGTGACTGGACAGTGGGAGGTATGTCGGGCCGTGATGGTAACTGTACAGGGGGCTATGTCGGGCGGTGATGGTTACTGTGCAGTGGGAGGTATGTCGGGCCATGACGGTTACTGTACAGTTGGCTGTATGTTGGGCCATGATGGTTACTGTACAGTGGGAGGTGTGTCGGTTGAAACTTTATTGCTGGAACAGCACAGCCGGTCAGGCAGCATCCAGGGTACAGGAGATTCGACGTTTCGGGCACAGGCCCTTCTTCAGGAATGGCAGGGCCGTGATAGTTACTGTACAGGGGGTATGTCGGGCGGTGATGGTTACTGTGCAGTGGGAGGTATGTCGGGCCATGACGGTTACTGTACAGTTGGATGTATGTTGGGCCATGATGGTTACTGTACAGTGGGAGGTATATCGGGCTGTGATGGTTACTGTACAGTTGGATGTATGTTGGGCCATGATGGTTACTGTACAGTGGGAGGTATATCAGGCCGTGATGGTTACTGTAGAGTGGGAGGTATTTGGGGCCGTGATGGCTACTGTACAGTGGGAGGTATGTCGGGCCGTGGTGTTAACTGTGCAGTAGCAGGTATGTCGGACCGTGATGGTTACTGTACAGTGGGAGGGATGTCGGGCAGTGACTGTTACTACACAGTGGGAGGTATATGGGGCCGTGAAGGGTACCGTACACTGGGAGGTATTTGGGGCTGTGACGGTGACTATACAGTGGGAGGTATGTCGAGCCGGGATGGGTACTGTACAGCGGAGTGTACGTCGGGCCATGATGGTTACAGTACAGTAGGAGGTAGAAGAGGCTGTGATGGTTACTGTACAGTGGGAGGTATGTCTAGCCGTGATGGATACTGTACATTGGGAGGTATGTCTGGCCGTGACGGTTCCTGTACAGTGGGGGATATATCGGGCCGTGACGGTTCCTGTACAGTGTGAGGTATCTCAGGCTGTGATGGTTACTGTACAGTGGGAGGAATTTCGGGCCGTGATGGCTACTGTACATTGGGAGGCATGTCGTTGTGTGAAAGCTACTGTACAGTGGGAGTTATGTCGGGCCGTGATGGTTACTGTACAGTGGGAGGCATGTCGGGCCGTGATGGTTACTGTGCAGTGGGAGGTATGTCGGGCCGTGATGGTTACTGTACAGTGGAGGTATGTCGGGCAGGGATGGTTACTGTACAGTGGGAGATATGTCGGGGCCGTGATGGTTACTGTATAGTGGGAGGTATGTCAGGGTGTGCTGGTGACTGTACAGTGGGAGGTATGTCAGGGTGTGCTGGTGACTGTACAGTGGGAGGTATGTCAGGCCGTGATGGTTACTGTACAGTGGGAGGTATGTCGGGGCCGTGATGGTTACTGTATAGTGGGAGGTATGTTGGGGCCGTGATGGTTACTGTACAGTGGGAAGTATGTCTGGCCATGATGGTTACTGTACAGTAGGGGAATGTCGCGCCGTGATGGTTACTGAAAGTGGGAGGTATGTCCGGCCGTGATAATTACTGTACGGTGGGAGGCATGTCGGGCCCTGATGGTCACTGTAATGTGGGGGGCATGTCGGTGTGTGACGGTTACTGTACAGTTCGAGGTATGTCGACCGTGACGGTTACTTTACAGTGTGGTGTATCTCAGGCTGTGATGGTTACTGTACAGTGGGAGTTATGTCGGGCCGTGATGGTTACTGTACAGTTGGGGGCATGTCGGTGTGTGACGGTTACTGTACACTGGGAGGTTTGTCCGACCATGATAGTTACTGTACAGTGGGGCGGTTATGTCAGGCCGTGATGGTTACTGTCCTGTGGGAGTTATGTCGGTCCGTGATGGCTACTGTACAGTGCGTGGTATGACAGGCGGTGATGTTTACTGTACAGTGGGAGGTTTGTAGAGCCGTGACGGTTACTGTACAGTGGGAGGTTTGTCCGACCATGATAGTTACTGTACAGTGGGGCGGTTATGTCAGGCCGTGATGGTTACTGTCCTGAGGGAGTTATGTCGGTCCGTGATGGCTACTGTACAGTGCGTGGTATGACAGGCGGTGATGCTTACTGTACAGTGGGAGGTATGTCGAGCCGTGATGGTTTCTGTACAGTGGGAGGTATGTCGAGCCGTGATGGTTACAGTACAGTAGGAGGTATGTCAGGCCGTGATGGCTACTCTACAGTGGGAGGTATGTCGTGCCGAACGGTTACAATAGAGTGGGAGGGATGTTGGGCCGTGATGGTTACTGTACGGTGGGAGGTATGTCGGGGTATGATGGCTACTGTACAGTTGGAGGTATGTCGGGGTGTGACGGTTACTGTACATTGGGAGGTATGTCGGGCCGTGACGGTTACTGTACAGTGGGAGGTATGTCAGGCCGTGACGGTAATTGTACAGTGGAAGGTAAGTCGGGCCGTGACAGTTACTCTACAGTGAGAGATATGTCGGTCCGTGATTTTTACTGTACGCTGGGAGGTATGTCGGGCTGTGATGGTTATTGTACAGGGGAGGTATGTCGGGCCGTGATAGTTACTGTATAGTGGGATTCATGTCGGTGTGTGACGGCTACTGTACAATGGGAGGTATGTCGGGCCGTGATGGTTGCTGTACAGTGGGAGCTATATCGGGCCGTGATGGCTACTGTACCGTGGGAGGTATGTCGGGCCGTGATGGTTACAGTACCGTGGGAGGTATGTCAGGCCGTGATGGTTACTGTACAGTGGGAGGTATGTCAGGCCTTGACGGTTACAGGAGAGTGGGAGGTATGTCGGGCCGTGATGGTTACTGTACAATGGGAGGTATGTCAGGCCGTGATGGTTACTGTACAGTGGGAGGTCGGTCGGGCCGTGTTGGTTACTGTACAGTGGGAGGAATATCGGGCAGTGATGGTTACTGTACAGTGGGAGGTATGTCTGGCTGTGATGGTTACTGTACGGTGGGAGGTATGTCAAGTCTTGACGGTTACTGTACAGTGGGAGATATGTCGGGCCGTGATAGTTACTGTACAGTGGGAGGTATGTCAGGCCGTGATGGTTACAGTACAATTGGATGTATGACGGTGTGTGATGGTTACAGTACAGTGGGAGCTATGTCAGGCCGGGATGGTTACTGTACGTTGGGAGGTATGTCAGGTCTTGACGGTTACTGTACAGTGGGAGGCATGTCAGGCCGTGATGGTTACTGTACAGTGGGAGGTATGTCGGTGTGTGACGGTTACTGTACAGTGGGAGATATATCGGGCCGTGATGGTTACTGTACAAAGGAGGTATGTCGGGCCGTGATGGTTACTGTACAGTGGGAGGCATGACGGTGTCTGATGGTTACAGTACAGTGGGAGCTATGTCAGGCCGGGATGGTTACTGGACAGTGGGTGGTATGTCGGGCCGTGATGTTTACTGTGCAGTGGGAGGTATGTCGTGCCGTGACGGTTACTGTACAGTGGGAGGTATGTCGGGCTGTGACGGTTACTTTACATTGGGAAGTATGCTCGGCTGTGATGGTTACTGTACGGTGGGAGGTATGTTGGGGCCGTGATGATTACTGTACAGTGGGAGTTAATGTCGGTCCGTGATGGCTACTGTCTAATGGGAGGTATGTCGGGCCGTGATGGTTACTGTACAGTGCGTGGTATGTCAGACGGTGATGGTAACTGTACAGTGGGAGGTATATCGGGCCGTGATGGTCACTGTAATGTGGGGGGCATGTCGGTGTGTGACGGTTACTGTACAGTTCGAGTTATGTCGACCGTGACGGTTACTGTACAGTGTGGGGTATCTCAGGTTGTGATGGTTACTGTACAGTGGGAGGTATGTCGGGCCGTGATGGTTACTGTACAGTTACGGGCATGTCGGTGTGTGACGCTTACTGTACAGTGTGAGGAATGTCAGGCCGTGATAGTTACTGTACACTGGGAGGTTTGTCCGACCATGATAGTTACTGTACAGTGGGGCGGTTATGTCAGGCCGTGATGGTTACTGTCCTGTGGGAGTTATGTCGGTCCGTGATGGCTACTGTAGAGTGCGTGGTATGTCAGGCGGTGATGCTTACTGTACAGTGGGAGGTATGTCGAGCCGTGATGGTTACTGTACAGTGGGAGGTATGTCGAGCCGTGATGGTTTCTGTACAGTGGGAGGTATGTCGGGCCTTGATGGTTACAGTACAGTGGGAGGTATGTCAGGCCGTGATGGCTACTGTACAGTGGGAGGTATGTCGGGCCGAACGGTTACTGTAGAGTGGGAGGGATGTTGTGCCGTGATGGTTACTGTACAGTGGGAGGTATGTCGGGGTATGATGGCTACAGTACAGTTGGATGTATGTCGGGGTGTGACGGTTACTGTACATTGGGAGGTATGTCGGGATGTGACGGTTACTGTACATTGGGAGGTATGTCAGGCCGTGACGGTTACTGTACAGTGGAAGGTAAGTCGGGCCGTGACAGTTACTCTACAGTGAGAGATATGTCGGTCCGTGATTTTTACTGTACGCTGGGAGGTATGTCGGGCTGTGATGGTTATTGTACAGGGGAGGTATGTCGGGCCGTGATAGTTACTGTATAGTGGGATTCATGTCGGTGTGTGACGGCTACTGTACAATGGGAGGTATGTCGGGCCGTGATGGTTGCTGTACAGTGGGAGCTATATCGGGCCGTGATGGCTACTGTACCGTGGGAGGTATGTCGGGCCGTGATGGTTACAGTACCGTGGGAGGTATGTCAGGCCGTGATGGTTACTGTACAGTGGGAGGTATGTCAGGCCTTGACGGTTACAGGAGAGTGGGAGGTATGTCGGGCCGTGATGGTTACTGTACAATGGGAGGTATGTCAGGCCGTGATGGTTACTGTACAGTGGGAGGTCGGTCGGGCCGTGTTGGTTACTGTACAGTGGGAGGAATATCGGGCCGTGATGGTTACTGTACAGTGGGAGGTATGTCTGGCTGTGATGGTTACTGTACGGTGGGAGGTATGTCAAGTCTTGACGGTTACTGTACAGTGGGAGATATGTCGGGCCGTGATAGTTACTGTACAGTGGGAGGTATGTCAGGCCGTGATGGTTACAGTACAATTGGATGTATGACGGTGTGTGATGGTTACAGTACAGTGGGAGCTATGTCAGGCCGGGATGGTTACTGTACGTTGGGAGGTATGTCAGGTCTTGACGGTTACTGTACAGTGGGAGGCATGTCAGGCCGTGATGGTTACTGTACAGTGGGAGGTATGTCGGTGTGTGACGGTTACTGTACAGTGGGAGATATATCGGGCCGTGATGGTTACTGTACAAAGGAGGTATGTCGGGCCATGATGGTTACTGTACAGTGGGAGGCATGACGGTGTCTGATGGTTACAGTACAGTGGGAGCTATGTCAGGCCGGGATGGTTACTGGACAGTGGGTGGTATGTCGGGCCGTGATGTTTACTGTGCAGTGGGAGGTATGTCGTGCCGTGACGGTTACTGTACAGTGGGAGGTATGTCGGGCTGTGACGGTTACTTTACATTGGGAAGTATGCTCGGCTGTGATGGTTACTGTACGGTGGGAGGTATGTTGGGGCCGTGATGATTACTGTACAGTGGGAGTTAATGTCGGTCCGTGATGGCTACTGTCTAATGGGAGGTATGTCAGGCCTTGACGGTTACTGTAGAGTGGGAGGTATGTCGGGCCGTGATGGTTACTGTACAGTGGGAGTTAATGTCGGTCCGTGATGGCTACTGTCTAATGGGAGGTATGTCGGGCCGTGATGGTCACTGTACAGTGCGTGGTATGTCAGACGGTGATGGTAACTGTACAGTGGGAGGTATGTCGGGCCGTGATGGTCACTGTAATGTGGGGGGCATGTCGGTGTGTGACGGTTACTGTACAGTTCGAGTTATGTCGACCATGACGGTTACTGTACAGTGTGGGGTATCTCAGGTTGTGATGGTTACTGTACAGTGGGAGGTATGTCGGGCCGTGATGGTTACTGTACAGTTACGGGCATGTCGGTGTGTGACGGTTACTGTACAATGTGAGGAATGTCAGGCCGTGATAGTTACTGTACACTGGGAGGTTTGTCCGACCATGATAGTTACTGTACAGTGGGGCGGTTATGTCAGGCCGTGATGGTTACTGTCCTGTGGGAGTTATGTCGGTCCGTGATGGCTACTGTAGAGTGCGTGGTATGTCAGGCGGTGATGCTTACTGTACAGTGGGAGGTATGTCGAGCCGTGATGGTTACTGTACAGTGGGAGGTATGTCGAGCCGTGATGGTTTCTGTACAGTGGGAGGTATGTCGGGCCTTGATGGTTACAGTACAGTGGGAGGTATGTCAGGCCGTGATGGCTACTGTACAGTGGGAGGTATGTCGGGCCGAACGGTTACTGTAGAGTGGGAGGGATGTTGTGCCGTGATGGTTACTGTACAGTGGGAGGTATGTCGGGGTATGATGGCTACAGTACAGTTGGATGTATGTCGGGGTGTGACGGTTACTGTACATTGGGAGGTATGTCGGGATGTGACGGTTACTGTACATTGGGAGGTATGTCAGGCCGTGACGGTTACTGTACAGTGGAAGGTAAGTCGGGCCGTGACAGTTACTCTACAGTGAGAGATATGTCGGTCCGTGATTTTTACTGTACGCTGGGAGGTATGTCGGGCTGTGATGGTTATTGTACAGGGGAGGTATGTCGGGCCGTGATAGTTACTGTATAGTGGGATTCATGTCGGTGTGTGACGGCTACTGTACAATGGGAGGTATGTCGGGCCGTGATGGTTGCTGTACAGTGGGAGCTATATCGGGCCGTGATGGCTACTGTACCGTGGGAGGTATGTCGGGCCGTGATGGTTACAGTACCGTGGGAGGTATGTCAGGCCGTGATGGTTACTGTACAGTGGGAGGTATGTCAGGCCTTGACGGTTACAGGAGAGTGGGAGGTATGTCGGGCCGTGATGGTTACTGTACAATGGGAGGTATGTCAGGCCGTGATGGTTACTGTACAGTGGGAGGTCGGTCGGGCCGTGTTGGTTACTGTACAGTGGGAGGAATATCGGGCCGTGATGGTTACTGTACAGTGGGAGGTATGTCTGGCTGTGATGGTTACTGTACGGTGGGAGGTATGTCAAGTCTTGACGGTTACTGTACAGTGGGAGATATGTCGGGCCGTGATAGTTACTGTACAGTGGGAGGTATGTCAGGCCGTGATGGTTACAGTACAATTGGATGTATGACGGTGTGTGATGGTTACAGTACAGTGGGAGCTATGTCAGGCCGGGATGGTTACTGTACGTTGGGAGGTATGTCAGGTCTTGACGGTTACTGTACAGTGGGAGGCATGTCAGGCCGTGATGGTTACTGTACAGTGGGAGGTATGTCGGTGTGTGACGGTTACTGTACAGTGGGAGATATATCGGGCCGTGATGGTTACTGTACAAAGGAGGTATGTCGGGCCATGATGGTTACTGTACAGTGGGAGGCATGACGGTGTCTGATGGTTACAGTACAGTGGGAGCTATGTCAGGCCGGGATGGTTACTGGACAGTGGGTGGTATGTCGGGCCGTGATGTTTACTGTGCAGTGGGAGGTATGTCGTGCCGTGACGGTTACTGTACAGTGGGAGGTATGTCGGGCTGTGACGGTTACTTTACATTGGGAAGTATGCTCGGCTGTGATGGTTACTGTACGGTGGGAGGTATGTTGGGGCCGTGATGATTACTGTACAGTGGGAGTTAATGTCGGTCCGTGATGGCTACTGTCTAATGGGAGGTATGTCGGGCCGTGATGGTTACTGTAATGTGGGGGGCATGTCGGTGTGTGACGGTTACTGTACAGTTCGAGTTATGTCGACCGTGACGGTTACTGTACAGTGTGGGGTATCTCAGGTTGTGATGGTTTCTGTACAGTGGGAGGTATGTCGGGCCTTGATGGTTACAGTACAGTGGGAGGTATGTCAGGCCGTGATGGCTACTGTACAGTGGGAGGTATGTCGGGCCGAACGGTTACTGTAGAGTGGGAGGGATGTTGTGCCGTGATGGTTACTGTACAGTGGGAGGTATGTCGGGGTATGATGGCTACAGTACAGTTGGATGTATGTCGGGGTGTGACGGTTACTGTACATTGGGAGGTATGTCGGGATGTGACGGTTACTGTACATTGGGAGGTATGTCAGGCCGTGACGGTTACTGTACAGTGGGAGGTATGTCGGGCCGTGACGGTTATTGTACAGTGGAAGGTAAGTCGGCCGTGACGGTTACTCTACAGTGGGAGATATGTCGATCCGTGATGGTTACTGTATAGTGGGAGGCATGTCGATGTGTGACGGCTACTGTACAATGGTAGGTATGTCGGGCCGTGATGGTTGCTGTATAGTGGGAGCTATATCGGGCCGTGATGGCTACTGTACAGTGGGAGGTATGTCAGGCCTTGACGGTTACTGTAGAGTGGGAGGTATGTCGGGCCGTGATGGTTACTGTACAATGGGAGGTATGTCAGGCAGTGATGGTTACTGTACAGTGAGAGGTATGTCGGGCCGTGACGGTTACTGGAGAGTGGGAGGTCGGTCGGGCCGTGATGGTTACTGTACAGTGGGAGGGATGTCAGGCTGTGATGGTTACTGTACGGTGGGAGGTATGCCGGTCCGTGTTGGTTACTGTACAGTGGGAGGAATATCGGGCCGTGATGGTTACTGTACAGTGGGAGGTATGTCTGGCCGTGATGGTTACTGTACGGTGGGAGGTATGTCAAGTCTTGACGGTTACAGTACAGTGGGAGATATGTCGGGCCGTGATAGTTACTGTACAGTGGGAGGTATGTCAGGCCGTGATGGTTACAGTACAATTGGATGTATGACGGTGTGTGATGTTTACAGTACAGTGGGAGCTATGTCAGGCCGGGATGGTTACTGTACGTTGGGAGGTATGTCAGGTCTTGACGGTTACTGTACAGTGGGAGATATGTCGGGCCGTGATGGTTACTGTACAGTGGGAGGTATGTCAGGCCGTGATGGATACTGTACAGTGGGAGGTATGTCGGTTTGTGACGGTTACTGTACAGTGGGAGGTATGACGGTGTCTGATGGTTACAGTACAGTGGAAGCTATGTCAGGCCGGGATGGTTACTGGACAGTGGGTGGTATGTTGGGCCGTGATCGTTACTGTACAGTGGGAGTTATGTCGGTCCGTGATGGCTACTGTCTAATGGGAGGTATGTCGGGCCGTGTTGGTTACTGTACAGTGGGAGGTATGCTCGGCCGCAATGGTTACTATACAGTGTGTGTATGTTGGGCCGTGATGGTTACTGTACAGTGGGAGGTATGTCAGGCCATGACGGTTACTGTACAGTGGGAGGTTTGCCCCGCGCGATGGTTATTATACAGTGTGAGGTATGTCGGGCCGTGATGGTTACTGTACAGTGGGAGGTATGTCGGGCCTTAACGGTTACTGTACAGTGGGAGGTATGCCGGGCCGCGATGGTTACGGTACAGTGAGAGATGTGTCGGGCCGTGACGGCTTCTGAACAGTGGGAGGTATGTCGGGCCGTGATGGTTACTGTACAGTGGGAGGTATGTCCGGCCATGATAGTTAATGTACAGTGGGGGGTTATGTCGAGCCGTGATGGTTATTGTACAGTGGGCTGTATGTGGGGCTGTGATGGTTACTGTACAGTGGGAGGCCTGTCGGTGTGTGACGGTTACTGAAGAGTGGGAGGTATGCCGGGCCGTGACGGTTACAGTACAGTGAGAGGTATGTCGGTCCGTGATGTTTACTGTACAGTGGGAGGTATGTCGGGCCGTGACGGTTACTGTACAGTGGGAGGTATGTCAAGTCTTGACGGTTACTGTACAGTGGGAGGTATGTCAAGTCTTGACGGTTACTGTACAGTGGGAGATATGTCGGGCCGTGATAGTTACTGTACAGTGGGAGGTATGTCAGGCCGTGATAGTTACAGTACAATTGGATGTATGACGGTGTGTGATGGTTACAGTACAGTGGGAGCTATGTCAGGCCGGGATGGTTACTGTACGTTAGGAGGTATGTCAGGTCTTGACGGTTACTGTAGAGTGGGAGATATGTCGGACCGTGATGGTTACTGTACAGTGGGAGGTATGTCAGGCCGTGATGGTGACTGTACAGTGGGAGGTATGTCGGTGTGTGACGGTTACTGTACAGTGGGAGATATGTCGGGCCGTGATGGTTACTGTACAAAGGAGGTATGTCCGGCCATGATGGTTACTGTACAGTGGGAGGTATGACAGTGTCTGATGGTTACAGTACAGTGGGAGCTATGTCAGGCCGGGATGGTTACTGGACATTGGGTGGTATGTTGGGGCCGTGATGGTTACAGTACAGTGGGAGTTATGTCAGGCCGGGATGGTTACTGTACAGTGGTAGGTATGTTGGGCCGTGACGGTTACAGTACAGTGAGAGGTATGTCGGGCCGTAACGGTTACTGTACAGTGGGAGAGATGTCGGTCCGAGATGGCGACTGTATAATGGAAGGTATGTCGCGCCGTGATGGTTACTGTACAGTGGGAGGTATGTCGGGCCGTGACGGTTACTGTACAGTTAGAGGCATGTCGGGCCGCGACGGTTACTGTACAGTGTGAGGTATCTCAGGTCGTGACGGTTAATGTACAGTGGGAGGCATGTCGGTGTGTGACGGCTACTGCACAGTGGGATGTATGTCAGGCCGTGTTGGTTACTGTACAATGGGAGGGTTTTGTCAGCTCATTATGGTTACTGTACAGTGGGATTTATGATAGTCCGTGATGGCTCCTGTATAATGGGCGGTATGTCGGGCCGTGATATTTACTGTGCAGTGGGAAGTATGTCCGGTCATGATAGTTACCGTACAGTGGGAGGGTTATGTCGGGCCGTGATGGTTACTGTACGTGCGTGGTACGTCAGGCGGTGATGGTTACTGTACAGTGTGTGGTATGTCGGGCCGCGATGGTTAATATAAAGTGGGAGGTATGACAGGCCGTGATGGTTACTGTACAGTGGGAGGTATGTCGGGCCGTGAGGGTTACTGTACAGTGGGATGTATGTCGGGCTGTGATGGTTACTGTACAGTGGGAGGCCTGTCGGTGTGTGACGGTTACTGCACAGTGGGAGGTATGTTAGGCCGTGATGGTTACTGTACAAAGGAGGTATGTCGGACCATGATGGTTACTGTACAGTGGGAGGTATGACGGTGTGTTGATGGTTACAGTACAGTGGGAGCTATGTCAGGCCGGGGTGGTTACTGGACAGTGGATGGTATGTCGGGCCGTGATGTTTACTGTACAGTGGGAGGTATGTCGGGCCGTGATGGTTACTGTACAGTGAGAGGTATGTCGGGCTGTGACGGTTACTTTACATTGGGAAGTATGCTCGGCTGTGATGGTTACTGTACAGTGGGAGTTATGTCGGTCCGTGATGGCTACTGTCTAATGGGAGGTATGTCGGGCCATGATTGTTACTGTACAGTGGGGGATATGTCGGGCGGTGATGGCTACTGTACAGTGGGAGGTATGTCGGGGCGTGATGGTTACTGTACAGTGGGAGGTATGTCGGGCCGTGACGGTTACTGTACAGTGGGAGGTATGTCGGGCATTGACGGTTACTGTACAGTGGGAGGTATGTCGGGGTGTGATGTTTACTGTACAGTGGGAGGTATGCCCGGCCGCGATGGTTACTATACAGTGTGAGGTATGTCGGGCCGTGATGGTTACTGTACAGTGGGAGTTATGTCAGGTCTTGACGTTTACTGTACAGTGGGAGGTATGCCCGGCCGCGATGGTTACTATACAGTGTGAGATATGTCGGGCCGTGATGGTTACTGTACAGTGGGAGTTATGTCAGGTCTTGACGGTTACTGTACAGTGGGAGGTATCCCGGGCCACGATGGTTACTGTACAGTGGTAGGTATGTCAGGCCGTGATGGTTACTGTACAGTGGGAAATATGTACGGCCATGATAGTTAATGTACAGTGGGGGGTTATGTCGGGCCGTGATGGTTATTGTACAGTGGGCTGTATGTCGGGCTGTGATTGTTACTGTAAACTGGGAGGCCTGTCGGTGTGTGACGGTTACTGTAGAGTGGGAGGTTTGTCGGGCCGTGATGGTTACTGTACATTGGGAGGTATGTCAGGCCGTGATGGTTACAGTACAGTGTGAGTTATGTCAGGCCGGGATGGTTACTGTACAGTGGTAGGTATGTCGGGCCGTGACTGTTACTGTAGAGTGAGAGGTATGTCGGTCCGTGATGTTTACTGTACAGTGGGAGATATGCCGGGCCTTGACGGTTACAATACAGTGGGTGGTATGTCGGTCCGAGATGGCTACTGTATAATGGAAGGTATGCGCCGTCATGGTTACTGTACAGTGAGTGGTATGTCGGGCCATGATGGTTACTATACAGTAGGATGTATCTCGGGGTACGATGGTTAGTGTACACTGGGAGGTATGTCGGGGCTTGACAGTTACTGTACATTTGGAGGTATGTCGGGCCGTGACGGTTATTGTACAGTGGAAGGTATGTCGGGCCGTGACAGTTACTCGACAGTGGGAGATTTGTCGGTCCGTGATTTTTACTGTACACTGGGAGGTATGTCGGGTTGTGATGGTTACTGTACAGTGGGAGGCATGTCGGTGTGTGACGGCTACTGTACAATGGGAGGTATGTCGGGCCATGATGGTTGCTGTACAGTGGGAGCTATATCGGGCTGTGATGTTTACTGTACCGTGGGAGGTATGTCGGGCCGTGATGGTTACAGTACCGTGGGAGGTATGTCAGGCTGTGTTGGTTACTGTACAGTGGGAGGTGTGTCGGGCTGTGACGGTTACTGGAGAGTGGGAGGTATGTCGGGCCGTGATGGTTACTGTACAATGGGAGGTATGTCAGGCCATGATGGTTACTGTACAGTGGGAGGTATGTCGGGCCGTGACGGTTACTGGAGAGTGGGAGGTATGTCGGGGTATGATGGCTACTGTACAGTTGGAGGTATGTCGGGGTGTGACGGTTACTGTACATTGGGAGGTATGTCGGGGTGCGTTGGTTACTGTACAGTGTGAGGTATGTCGGGCTGTGATGGTTCCTATACAATGGGAGGTATGCTGGTCCGTGTTGGTTACTGTACAGTGGGAGGAATATCGGGCCGTGATGGTTACTGTACAGTGGGAGGTATGTCGGGCCGTGATGGTTACTATACAGTGGGAGGTATATCGGGCCGTGATGGTTACTGTACAGTGGGAGGTATGTCGGGCCATGACGGTTTCTGTACAGTGGGAGGTATGCCTGGCCGCGATGGTTACTGTACAGTGGGAGGTATGTTGGGCCGTGATGGTTATTGTACAGTGGTAGGTATGTCGGGCCTTGAAGGTTACTGTACAGTGGGAGGTATGCCGGGCCGCGATGGTTACAATAGAAATGTGAGGTATGTCGGGCTATGATGGTGACTGTACAGTGGGAGGTATGTCAGTCCTTGACGGTTGCTGTACAATGGGAGGTAAGGCGGACCGCGATGATTACTATACAGTGGGAGGTATGTCAGGCTGTGATGGTTACTGTACGGTGGGAGGTATGCCGGTCCGTGTTGGTTACTGTACAGTGGGAGGAATATCGGGCCGTGATGGTTACTGTACAGTGGGAGGTATGTCTGGCCGTGATGGTTACTGTACAATTGGATGTATGACGGTGTTTGATGGTTACAATACAGTGTGAGCTATGTCAGGCCGGGATGGTTACTGTACGGTGGGAGGTATGTCAGGTCTTGACGGTTACTGTACAGTGGGAAATATGTCGGGCTGTGATGGTTACTGTACAGTGGGAGGTATGTCAGGCAGTGATGGTTACTGTACAGTGGGAGGTATGTCGGTGTGTGACGGTTACTGCACAGTGGGAGGTATGTTAGGCCGTGATGGTTACTGTACAGTGCGTGGTATGTCAGGCTGTGATGGTTACTGTACAGTGGGGGATATGTCGGACGGTGATGGCTACTGTATAATGGGAGGTATGTCAGGCTGTGATGGTTACTGTACGGTGGGAGGAATATCGGGCCGTGATGGTTACTGTACAGTGGGAGGTATGTCTGGCCGTGATGGTTACTGTACGGTGGGAGGTATGTCAAGTCTTGACGGTTACTGTACAGTGGGAGATATGTCGGGCCGTGATAGTTACTGCACAGTGGGAGGTATGTCAGGCCGTGATGGTTACAGTACAATTGGATGTATGACGTGTGTGATGCTTACAGTACAGTGGGAGCTCTGTCAGGCCGGGATGGATACTGTACGGTGGGAGGTATGTCAGGTCTTGACGGTTACTGTACAGTGGGAGATATGTCGGGCTGTGATGGTTACTGTACAGTGGGAGGTATGTCAGGCAGTGATGGTTACTGTACAGTGGGAGGTATGTCGGTGTGTGACGGTTACTGTACAGTGGGAGGTATGTTAGGCCGTGATGGTTACTGTACAAAGGAGATGTGTCGGGCCATGATGGTTACTGTACAGTGGGAGTTATGACGGTGTGTGATGGTTACAGTATACTGGGAGCTATATCAGGCCGGGATGGTTACTGGACAGTGGGTGGTATGTCGGACCGTGATGTTTACTGTACAGTGGGAGGTATGTCGTGCCGTGACGGTTACTGTACAGTGGGAGGTATGTCAGGCTGTGACGGTTACTTTACATTGGGAAGTATGCTCGGCTGTGACAGTTACTGTACGGTGGGAGGTATGTTGGGGCCGTGATGGTTACTGTACAGTGGGAGTTATGTCGGTCCGTGATGGCTACTGTCTAATGGGGGGTATGTCGGGCCGTGATGGTTACTGTACAGTGCGTGGTATGTCAGGCTGTGATGGTTACTGTACAGTGGGGGATATGTCGGACGGTGATGGCTACTGTATAATGGGGTGTATGTCTGGCCGTATTGGTAACTGTACAGTGGGAGGTATGTCGGGCCGTGATGGTTACTGTACAGTGGGAGGTATGTCGGGCCGTGATGGTTACTGTACAGTGGGAGGTATGTCGGGCCGTGACGGTTACTCTACAGTGGGAGGTATGCCCGGCCGCGATGGTTACTCTACGGTGTGAGGTATGTCGGGGCGTGATGGTTACTGTACAGTGGGAGGTATGTCGGGCTATGATGGTTACTGTACCGTGGGAGGTATGCTCGGCCGCGATGGTTACTATACAGTGTAAGGTATGTCGGGCCGTGATGGTTACTGTACAGTGGGAGGTATGTCAGGCCTTGACGGTTACTGTACAGTGGGAGGTATGCCGGGCGCGATGGTTACTATACAGTGTGAGGTATGTCGGGCTGTGATGGTTACTGTACAGTGAGAGATGTGTCGGGCCATGATGGTTACTGTACAGTGTAAGGTATATCGGGCTGTGATGGTTACTGTACAGTGGGAGGTATGTTTGGCCCGTGATGGTTACTGTACAGTGGGAGGCATGTCGGTGTGTGACGGTTACTGTCCAGTCGGAAGTATGTCAGGCCGTGATGGTTACTGTTCAGTGGGAGGTATGTCCGGCCATGATAGTTAATGTACAGTGGGGGGTTATGTCGGGCCATGATGGTTATTGTACAGTGGGCTGTATGTCGGGCTGTGATGGTTACTGTACAGTGGGAGGCCTGTCGGTGTTTGACGGTTACTGTAGAGTGGGAGGTATGTCTGGCTGTGATGGTTACTGTACATTGGGAGGTATGTCGGGCCGTGATGGTTACAGTACAGTGGGAGTTATGTCAGGCCGGGATGGTTACTGTACAGTGGTAGGTATGCCGTGCCGTGTCGGTTACTGTGGAGTGAGAGGAATGTCGGGCCGTGATGTTTACTGTACAGTGGGAGGTATGTCGGGCCGTGACGGTTACTGTACAGTGGGAGGTATGTCGGTCCGAGATGGCTACTATATAATGGAAGGTATGTCGCGCCGTGATGGTTACTGTACAGTGGGAGGTATGTCGGGCCGCGACGGTAACTGTACAGTTAGAGGCTGTTCCTGTACAGTGTGAGGTATCTCAGGTCGTGACGGTTACTGTACAGTGGGAGGCATGTTCGTGTGTGACGGCTACAGTACAGTGGGAGGTATGTCAGGCCGTGTTAGTTACTGTACAATGGGAGGGTTTTGTCAGCCCCTTATGGTTACTGTACAGTGGGATTTATGATGGTCCGTGATGGCTCCTGAATAATGGGAGGTATGTCGGGCCGTGATGTTTACTGTGCAGTGGGAGTTATGTCCGGTCATGATAGTTACCGTACAGTGGGGGCGTTATGTCGGCCGTGATGGTTACTGTACATGCGTGGTACGTCAGGCGGTGATGGTTACTGTACAGTGTGAGTTATGTCGGGCCGCGATGGTTACTATACAGTGGGAGGTATGAAAGGCCGTGTTGGTTACTGTACAGTGGGAGGTATGTCGGGCTGTGATGGTTACTGTACAGTGGGAGGTATGTTAGGCTGTGATGGTTACTGTACAAAGGAGGTATTTCGGGCCATGATGGTTACTGTACAGTGGGAGGTATGACGGTGTGTGATGGTTACAGTACAGTGGGAGCTATGTCACGCCGGGATGGTTACTGTACAGTGGTAGGTATGTCGGGCCGTGACGGTTACTGTACAGTAGGAGGTATGTCGGTCCGAGATGGCTACTGTATAATGGAAGGTATGTCGCGCCGTGATGGTCACTGTACAGTGGGAGGTATGCCGGGCCGTGTCGGTTACTGTACTGTTAGAGGCATGTCGGGCCGTGACGGATCCTGAACAGTGTGAGGTATCTCAGGTCGTGACGGTTACTGTACAGTGGGAGGCATGTCGGTGTGTGACGGCTACTGTACAGTGGGAGGTATGTCAGGCCGTGTTGGTTACTGTACAATGGGAGGGTTTTGTCAGCCCCTTATGGTTACTGTACAGTGGGATTTATGATGGTCCGTGATGGCTCCTGTATAATGGGAGGTATGTCGGGCCGTGATGGTTACTGTGCAGTGGGAGGTATGTCCGGTCATGATAGTTACTGTACAGTGGGGGGGTTATGTCGGGCCGTGCTGGTTACTGTACAGTGCGTGGTACGTCAGGCGGTGATGGTTACTGTACAGTGTGTGGTATGTCGGGCCGCGATGGTTGCTATACAGTGGGAGGTATGACAGGCCGTGATGGTTACTGTACAGTGGGAGGTATGTCGGGCCGTGATGGTGACTGTACAGTGGGATGTATGTCGGGCTGTGATGGTTACTGTACAGTGGGAGGCCTGTCGTTGTGTGACGGTTACTGCACAGTGGGAGGTATGTTAGGCCGTGATGGTTACTGTACAAAGGAGGTATGTCGGGCCATGATGGTTACTGTAGAGTGGGAGGTATGATGGTGGGTGATGGTTACAGTACAGTGGGAGCTATGTCAGGCCGGGAAGGTTACTGGACAGTGGGTGGTATATCGGGCCGTGATGTTTACTGTACAGTGGGAGGTATGTCGTGCCGTGACGGTTACTGTACATTGGGAAGTATGCTCGGCTGTGATGGTTACTGTACGTGGGAGGTATGTTGGGGCCGTGATGGTTACTGTACAGTGGGAGCTATGTCGGTCCGTGAAGGCTACTGTCTAATGGGAGGTATGTCGGGCCATGATTGTTACTGTACAGTGCGTGGTATGTCAGGCGGTGATGGTTACTGTACAGTGGGGGATATGTCGGGCTCTGATGGCTACTGTATAATGGGGTGTATGTCTGGCCGTGATGGTTACTGTACAGAGCGTGGTATGTTAGGCGGTGATGGTTACTGTACAGTGGGAGGTATGTCGAGCCGTGATGGTTACTGTACAGTGGGATATATGTCAGGCTGTGATGGTTACTGTACAGTGGGAGGCCTGTCGGTGTGTGACGTTTACTGTACAGTGGGAGGTATGTCAGGCTGTAATGGTTACTGTACAGTGGGGGATATGTCGGGCCGTGATAGCTACTGTATGCCGGTGTGTGACGGTTACTGTAGAGTGGGAGATATGTCAGGTCTTGACGGTTACTGTACAGTGGGAGGTATGTCGGGCCTTAACGGTTACTGTACAGTGGGAGGTATGTCGGGCCATGATCGTTTCTGTACATTGGGAGGTATGTCGGGCCTTGATGATTACAGGACAGTGGGAGGTATGTCGAGCCGTGATGGTTACTGTACAGTGGGAGGTATGTCGGGCGGTGATGGATTCTGTAGATAGGGAGATATGTCTGGCCGTGATGCTTACAGGACAGTGGGAGATATGTCGGGCCATGATGGTTACTGTACAGTGGGAGGTATGTCGGGCGGTGATTGTTACTGTGCAGTGGAGGTATGTCGGGCCTCGATGGTTACTATACAGTGGGAGGTACGTCGGGGTATGATGGTTACTGTACAGTGGGAGGTATTTCGGGGTGTGACGGTTACTGTACATTGCGAGCTATGTAGGGGTGCGATGGTTACTGTACAGTGGGAGGTATGTCTGGCCGTGATGGCTACTGTACAGTGGGAGGTATGTCAGGCCGTGATGGTTACTGTCCAATGGGAGGTATGTCGGTGTGTGATGGTTACTGTCCAGTGGGTCGTATGTCGGTGTGTGACGGTTACTGTACAGTGTGAGGTATGTGGGGCCGTGATGGTTACTGTACAGTGGGAGATATTCCGGCCGTGATGGTTACTGTCCAGTGGGAGGAATATCGGGCCGTGATGGCTACTGTTCAGTGGGAGGTATGTCGGTGTGTGACGGTTACTGTACATTGTGAGGTATGTCAGGCCGTGATATTTACTGTACAGTGGGAGGTATGTCTGGCCGTGATGGTTACTGTACAGGGGCAGGTATGTCAGGTCTTGACGGTTACTGTACAGTGGGAGGTATGTCGGGGCCGTGATGGTTACTGTACAGTGGGAGGTATGTCGGGCCCGTGATAGTGTCTGTGCCATAGGAGGAATGTCTGGCCATGATTGTTACTGTACAGTGGGAGGTATGACGGGCGGTGATTGTTACTATACAGTGGAGGTATGTCGGGCCTTGATGGTTACTATACAGTGGGAGGTTCGTCGGGGTATGATGGTTACTGTACAGTGGGAGGTATGTCGGGGTGTGACGGTTACTGTACAGTGGGAGGTATGTCTGGCCGTGATGGTTACTGTATAGGGGCAGGTATGTCAGTCCGTGATGGCTACTGTACAGTGGGAGGTATGTCTGGCCGTGATGATTACTGTACAGTGGGAGGTATGTCAGGCCGTGATGATTACTGTCCAGTGGGAGGTATGTCGGTGTGTGACGGTTACTGTACAGTGTGAGGTATGTAGGGCCGTGATGGTTACTGTACAGTGGGAGATATGTCCGGCCGTGATGGTTACTGTCCAGTGGGAGGAATATCGGGCCGTGATGGGTACTGTGCAGTGGGAGATATGCCGGGCCGTGATGGTTACTGTACACTGTGAGGTATGTAGGGCTGTGATGGTTATTGTACTGTGGGAGATATGTCGGGCCGTGACGGTTCCTGTACAGTGGGAGGTATGTCGGGTGTGTTGGTTACTGTACAGTGGGAGGTACGTCGGGGTGTAATGGTTACTGTACAGTGGGAGGTATGTCGGTGTGTGACGGTTACTGTACAGTGGGAGGTATGTCAGGCCGTGATGGTTACTGTACAGTGGGAGGCATGTCGGTGTGTGACGGTTACTGTACAGTGGGAGTTATGTCAGTCTATGACGGTTACTGCACAGTGGGAGGTATGTCGGGCCCTGAAGGTTACTGTACAGTTGGAGGTATGTCAGGCCGTGAAGGTTACTGTACTGTGGGAAGTATGTCGGGCCGTGATGGTTACTGTACAGTGGGAGGTATGTCCGGCCATGATAGTTACTGTACATTGGGAGATATCTCCGGCCGTGATAGCTACTGTATAATGGGGATATGTCTGGCAGTGATGGTGACTGTACAGTGCGTGGTATGTCAGGCGGTGATGGTTACTGTACAGTGGGAGGTATGTCGGGCCGTGAAGGTTACTATACAGTGGGGGGTATGTCGGGCCGTGATGGTTACTGTACAGTGGGAGCTATGTCGGGCCGTGATGGTTACTGTACAGTGGGAGGTATTTAGGGCCGTGATGGTTACTGTACAGGTGGAGGTATGTCGGGCTGTGATGGTTACTGTATAGTGGTAGGTATGTCGGGCCGTGATGGTTACTGTACAGTGGGAGGTATGTCGGACCGTGACGGTTACTGTACAGTGGGAGGTATGCCCGGCCGCGATGGTTACTGTACAGTGTGAGGTATGCCGGTCTATGATGGTTACTGTACAGTGGGAGGTATGTCGGGCCGTGATGGTTACTGTACAGTGGGAGGTATGTTGGACCGTGACGGTTACTGTACAGTGCGAGGTATGTCGGGCCTTAACGGTTACTGTACAGTGGGAGATATGTCGGGCCGTGATAGTTACTGTACAGTGGGAGGTATGTCGGGCCGTGATGGTTACTGTACAGTGGGAGGCATGTCGGTGTGTGACGGTTACTGTAGAGTGCGAGGTATGTCAGGCTGTGATGGTTACTGTACAGTGGGAGGTATGTCAGGCCATGATGGTTTCTGTACATTGGGAGGTATGTCGGGCCGTGATGCTTACAGGACAGTGGGAGGTATGTCGGGCCATGATGGTTACTGTACAGTGGGAGGTATGTCGGGCCGTGATGGTTACTGTACAGTGGAGATATGTAGGGCCATGATGTTTACAATACAGTGGGTGGTGTTTCGGGGTATGATGGTTACTGTACAGTGGGAGGTATGTCGGAGTGTGACTATTACTGGCCATTGGGAGCTATGTCGGGGTGCGATGGTTACTGTACAGTGGGAGCTATGTCTGGCCGAGATGGTTACTGTACAGTGGGAGGTATGTCTGGCCATGATAGTTACTGTACCGTGGGGGAGTTATGTCAGTCCGTGATGGCTACTGTACAGTGGGAGGTTTGTCAGCAAGTGATGGTTACTGTACAGTGGGAGGTATGTCAGGCCGTGATGGTTACTGTCCAGTGGGAGATATGTCGGTGTGTGATGGTTACTGTCCAGTGGGTTGTATGTCGGTGTGTGACGGTTACTGTACAGTGTGAGGTATGTAGGGCCGTGATGGTTACTGTACAGTGGGAGATATGCCAGGCCGTGATGGTTACTACTCAGTGGGAGGAATATCGGGCCTGAATGGTTACTGTGCACTGGGAGCTATGGCGGGCCGTGATGGTTACTGCACAGTGGGAGGTATGTCAGGCCGTGATGGTTACTGTACAGTGGGAGGTATGTCGGGGTGTGATAGTTACTGTATAGTGGGAGGTATGTCGGACCGTGATGGTTACTGTACAGTTGGAGGTAGGTCGGACCGTGCCGTTACTGTACAGTGGGAGGTATGTCGTGCCTTGACGGTTACTGTACAGTGGGAGGTATGCCCGGCCGCGATGGTTACTGCACAGTGTGATATATTTCGGGCTATGATGTTTACTGTACAGTGGAGGTATGTCGGGCCGTGATGGTTTCTGTACAGTGGGAGGTATGTCGGACCGTGACGGTTACTGTACAGTGGGAGGTATGTCGGGCCTTAACGGTTACTGTACAGTGGGAGGTTTGTCGTGCCGTGATGTTTACTGTACAGTGGGAGGCATGTCGGTGTGTGACGGTTACTGTACAGTGGGAGGTATGTCGGGCCATGATGATTACTGTACAGTGGGAGGCATGTCGGTGTGTGACGGTTAGTGTACAGTGGGAGGTATGTCGGGCCATGATGTTCACTATACAGTGGGTGGTATGTCGGTGTATTATGGTTACTGTACAGTGGGAGGTATGTCGGGGTGTGACGGTTAATGTACATTGGGAGCTATGTCGGGGTCCAATGGTTACTGTACAGTGGGAGGTATGTCTGGCCGAGATGGATACTGTACAGTGGGAGCTATGTTAGGTCTTGATGTTTACTATACAGTGTGTGGTATGTCGGGGTTTGATGTTTACTATACAGTGGGAGGTATGTCGTGGTGTGACGGTTACTGTACATTGGGAGGTATGTCAGGCCGTGATGGTTACTGTCCAGTGGGAGATGTGTCGGTGTGTGATGGTTACTGTCCAGTGGGTTGTATATCGGTGTGTGACGGTTACTGTACAGTGTGAGGTATGTAGGGCCGTGATGGTTACTGTACAGTGGGAGATATGTCAGGCCGTGATGGTTACTGCACAGTGGGAGGAATATCGGGACGTGATGGTTACTGTGCAGTGGGAGGTTTGTCGGGCCGTGATGGTTACTGTACAGTGTGAGGCATGTAGGGCCGTGATGGTTACTGTACAGTTGGAGATATGTCGGGCCGTGACGGTTCCAGTACAGTGGAGGTATGTCGGGTGTGTTGGTTACTGTACAGTGGCAGATATGTCGGGGTGTGATGGTTATTATACAGTGGGAGGTATGTCGGTGTGTGACGGTTACTGAACAGTGGGAGGTATGTCAGGCCGTGATGGTTACTGTACATTGGGGGGCATGTCGGTGTGTGACGGTTACTGTACAGTGGGAGTTATGTCAGGCTATGATGGTTACTGCACAGTGGGAGGTATGTCGGGCCGTGATGGTTACTGTACAGTGGGAGGTATGTCAGGCCGTGATGTTGACTGTACAGTGGGAGGTATGTCGGGCCGTGATGGTTACTGTACAGTGGCATGTATGTCGGGCTGTGATGGTTACTGTACAGTGGGAGGTATGTCGGGCCGGGATGGTTACTGTACAGTGGGAGGCATGTCGGTGTGTCACGGATACTGTTCAGTGGGAGGGATGTCAGGCCGTGAAGGTTGCTGTACAGTGGGAGGGATGTCAGACCGTGATGGTTACTGTACAGTGGGAGGTATGTCGAGGTGTGATGTTTACTGTACAGTGGGAGGTATGCCCGACCGCGATGGTTACTATACAGTGTGAGGTATGGCGGGCTATGATGGATACTGTACAGTGGGAGGTCTGCCCGGCCGCGATGGTTACTATACAGTGTGAGGTATGTCGGGCCGTGATGGTTACTGTATAGTGGGAGGTATGTCAGGCCTTGACGGTTACTGTACAGTGGGAGGTATGCCGGGCAGCGATGGTTACTGTACAGTGTAAGGTATGTCGGGCCATGATGGTGACTGTGCAGTGGGAGGTATGTCGGGCCGTGACGGTTATTGTACAGTGGGAGGTATGTCGGTCCTTAACGGTTGCTGTACAGTGGGTGGTATGCCGGGCCGCGATGTTTACGGTACAGTGAGAGATGTGTCGGGCCGTGATGGTTACTGTACAGTGTAAGGTATATCGGGCAGTGTTGGTTACATTACAGTGGGAGGTGTGTCGGGCCGTGATGTTTACTGTACAGTGGGAGGCATGTCGGTGTGAGACGGTTACTGTACAGTGGGAGGTATGTCAGGCCGTGATGGTTACTGTACAGTGGGTGGTATGTCCGGCCGTCATAGGTAATGTACAGTGGGAGGTTATATCGGTCCTTGATGGTTACTGTACAGTGGGATGTATGTCGGGCTGTGATGTTTGCTGTACAGTGGGAGGCCTTTCGGTGTGTGAAGGATAGTGCAGAGTGGGAGATATGTCAGGCCGTGATGGTTACTGTACATTGGGAGGTATGCCGGGCCGTGATGGTTACAGTATAGTGGGAGTTATGTCACGCCGGGATGGTTACTGTATAGTGGTAGGTATGTCGGGCCGAGACGGTTACTGTAGAGTGAGAGGTATGTCGGGCCGTGATGTTTACTGTACAGTGGGAGGTATGTCGGGCCGTGACGGTAACTGTAGAGTGGGAGGTATGTCGGTCCGAGATGGCAACTGTATAATGGAAGGTATGACGGGCCGTGATGGTTACTGTACAGTGGGAGGTATGCCGGGGCGTGACGGTTACTGTACAGTTAGAGGCATGTCGGGCCGTGACGGTTCCTGTACAGTGTGAGGTATCTCAGATTGTGATGGTTACTGTACTGTGGGAGGCATGTTGTTGTGTGACGGCTACTGTACAGTGGGAGGTTTGTCAGGCCGTGATAGTTACTGTACAATGGGAGGGTTTTGTCCGCCCCTTATGATTACTGTACAGTGGGATTTATGATGGTCCGTGATGGCTCCTGTATAATGGGAGGTATGTCGGGCCATGATGGTTCCTGTGCAGTGGGATGTATGTCCGGCCATGTTAGTTACCGTGCAGTGGGGGAGTTATGTCGGGCCGTGATGGTTACTGTACAGTGCGTGGTACGTCAGGCGGTGATGGTTACTGTACAGTGTGAGGTGTGTCGGGCCGTGATGGTTACTGTACGGCGGGAGGCATGTCGGTGTGTGACGGTTCCTGTACAATGGGAGGTATGTCAGGCTATGAGTGTTACTGTACAGTGGGAGGTATATCGGGCCGTGATGGTTACTGTACAGTGGAAGGTATGTCAGGCCGTGATGGTTACTGTACAGTGGGATGTATGTCGGGCTGTGATGGTTACTGTACAGTGGGTGGCATTCGGGCCGTGATGGTTACTGTACAGTGTGAGGTTTGTAGGGCCATGATGGTTACTATCCAGTGGGAGACATGTTGGGCCGTGACAGTTCCGGTACAGTGGGAGGTATGTCGGGTGTGTTGTTTACTGTACAGTGGGAGGTATGTCGGGGTGTGATGGTTACTGTACAGTGGGAGGTATGTCGGTGTGTGACGGTTACTGTACAGTGGGAGGTATGTCAGGCCGTGATGGTTACTGTACAGTGGGAGGTATGTCCGGCCATCATAGTTAATGTACAGTGGGAGGTTATATCGGGCCTTGATGGTTACTGTACAGTGTGATGTATGTCGGGCTGTGATGGTTACTGTACAGTGAGAGGCCTTTCGGTGTGTGACGGTTACTGCAGAGTGGGAGATATATCGGACCGCGATGGTTACTGTACAGTGGGAGGTATGACAGGCCGTGATGGTTACTGTATACTGGGAGGTATGTCGGGCCGTGATGGTTACTGTACAGTGGGATGTATGTCGGGCTGTGATGGTTACTGTAAAGTGGGGGGCCTGTCGCTTTGTGACGGTTACTGTAGAGTGGGAGGTATGTCAGGCAATGATAGTTACAGTACAGTGGGAGTTATGTCAGGCCGGGATGGTTACTGTACAGTGGTAGGTATGTCAGGCCGTGACGGTTACTGTAGAGTGGGAGGTATGTCGGGCCGTGATGTTTACTGTACAGTGGGAGGTATGTCGGGCCGTGACGGTTACTGTATAGTGGGAGGTATGTCGGTCCGAGATGGCTACTGTATAATGGAAGTTATGTCGGGCCGTGATGGTTACTGTACAGTGTGAGGTATGTCGGGCCGCGATGGTTACTATACAGTGGGAGGTATGACAGGCCGTGATGGTTACTGTACAGTGGGAGGTATGTCTGGCCGTGATGGTTCCTGTACAGTGGGATGTATGTCGGGCTGTGATGGTAACAATACAGTGGGAGGCCTGGAAGTATGTGACGGTTATTGTAGAGTGGGAGGTATGTCAGGCCGTGATGGTTACAGTACAGTGGGAGGTATGTCCGGCCGTGATGGTTGCAGTACAGTGGGAGTTATGTCAGGCCTGGATGGTTACTGTACAGTGGGAGGTATGTCGGGCTGTGACGGTTACTGTCGAGTGGGAGGTATGTCGGGCCGTGATGTTTACTGCACAGTGGGAGGTATGTCGGGCCGTGACGGTTACTGTACAGTGGGAGGTATGTCGGTCCGGGATGGCTACTGTATAATGGAAGGTATGTCGGGCCGTGATGGTAACTGTACAGTGGGAGGTATGTCGGGCCTTGACGGTTACTGTACAGTGGGAGGTATGTTTGTCCGCGATGGGTACTGTTTAATGGAAGGTATGTCGGGCCGTGATAGTTACTGTACAGTGCGTGGTACGTCAGGCGGTGATATTAACTGTACAGTGTGAGGTATGTCGGGCCACGATGTTTACTATACAGTGGGAGGTATGACAGGCCGTGATGGTTACTGTACAGTGGGAGATATGTCTGGCCATGATGGTTACTGTACAGTGGGATGTATGTCGGGCTGTGATGGTTACAAGACAGTGGGAGGCCTGGAAGTGTGTGACGGTTATTGTGAAGTGGGAGGTATGTCAGGCCGTGATGGTTACTGTACAGTGGGAGGTATGTCCGGCCGTGATTTTTGCAGTACAGTGAGAGTTATGTCAGGCCGGGATGGTTACTGTACAGTGGGAGGTATGTCGGGCCGTGACGGTTACTGTAGAGTGGGAGGTATGTCGGGCCGTGATGTTTACTGTACAGTGGGAGATATGTCGGGCCGTGACGGTTACTGTACAGTGGGAGGTATGTCAGGCGGTGACGGTTCCTGTACAGTGTGAGGTGTGCCAGGCCGTGATGGTTACTGTACAATGGGAGTTATGTCGGACCGTGATGGCTACTGTACAGTGCGTGGTATGTCAGGCGGTGATGTTTACTGTACAGTGGGAGGTATGTCGGGCCGTGATTGTTACTGTACAGTGGGAGGAATGTCGGGTCGTGACGGTTTCTGCACAGTGGGAGGTATGACGGGCCGTGATGGTTACAGTACTGTGGGAGTTATGTCAGGCCGGGATGGTTACTGTACAGTGGTAGGTATGTCGGGCCGTGACGGTGACTGCAGAGTGAGAGGCCGTGATGTTTCCTGCACAGTGGGAGGTATGTCGGGCCGTGACGGTTACTGTACAGTGGGAGTTGTGTCGGTCCGCGATCGCTACTGTTTCATGGAAGGTATGTCGGGCCGTGATGGTTACTGTACAGTGGGAGGTGTGTCGGGCCGTGATGTTTAGTGTCCAGTGGGAGATCTGTCAGGCCGTAATGGTTACTGTCCAGTAGGAGGTATGTCGGGCCGTGATGGGTACTGTACAGTGTGAAGTATTTAGGGCCGTGATGGTTACTGTACAGTGGGAAATATGTCGCGCCGTGACAGTTCCTGTACATTGGGAGGTGTGTCGGGTGTGTTGGAAACTGTACAGTGGGAGGTATGTCGGGATGTGATGGTTACTGTCCAGTGGGAGGTATGTTGGTGTGTGACGGTTACTGTACAGTGGGAGATATGTCAGGCCGTGATGGTTACTGTACAGTGGGAGGCATGTCGGTGTGTGACGGTTACTGTACAGTGGGAGTTATGTCAAGCTATGACGGTTAATGTACAGTGGGAGGTATGTCGGGCCGTGATGGTTACTGTAAGTGGGAGGTATGTCGGGCCGTGACGGTAACTATTCAGAGGGAGATATGTCGGGCCGTGATGGTTACTGTCCAGTGGGAGATATGTCAGGCCGTGATGGTTACTCTCCAGTGGGAGGAATATCGGGCCGTGATGGTTAATGTGCAGTGGGATGTATGTCGGGCCGTGATGGTTACTGTACAGTGTGAGGAATGTAGGGCCATGATGGTTACTCTACAGTGGGAGACATGTCGGGCCGTGACAGTTCGTGTACAGTGGGAGGTATGTCGGGTGCGTTGTTTACTGTACAGTGGGTGGTATGTCGGGGTGTGATGGTTACTGTACAGTGGGAGGTATGTCGGTGTGTGACGGTTACTGTACAGTGGGAGGTAATGCAGGCCGAGATGGTTACTGTACAGTGGGAGGCATGTCGGTGTGTGACGGTTCCTGTACAGTGGGAGGTATGTCAGGCTATGACGGTTACTGTACAGTGGGAGGTATATCGGGCCGTGATGGTTACTGTACAGTGGAAGGTATGTCAGGCCGTGATGGTTACTGTACAGTGGGTGGCATTCGGGCCGTGATGGTTACTGTACAGTGTGAGGTATGTAGGGCCATGATGGCTACACTGCAGTGGGAGACATGTTGGGCCGTGACAGTTCATGTACAGTGAGAGGTATGTCGGGTGTGTTGTTTACTGTACAGTGGGAGGTATGTCGGGGTGTGATGGTTACTGTACAGTGGGAGGTATGTCGGTGTGTGAACGGTTCCTGAACAGTGGGAGGTATGTCAGGCCGTGATGGTTACTGTACAGTGGGAGGTATGTCCGGCCATCATAGTTAATGTACAGTGGGTGGTCATATCGGGCCTTGATGGTTACTGTACAGTGGGAGGCCTTTCGGTGTGTGATGGTTACTGCAGAGTGGGAGATATGTCAGGCCATGATGGTTACTGTACATTGGGAGGTATGCCGGGCCGTGATGGTTACAGTACCAGTGGGAGTTATGTCGGGCCGTGATGGTTACTGTACAGTGGGAGGTATGTCGGGCTGAGACGGTTACTGTAGAGTGAGAGGTATGTCGGGCCGTGATGTTTACTGTAAAGTGGGAGGTATGTCGGGCAGTGACGGTTACTGTACAGTGGGAGGTATGTCGGTCGGAGATAACTACTGTATAATGGAAGGTATGTCAGGCCGTGATGGGAAGTGTACGGTGGGAGGTATGTCGGGCCGTGACGGTTCCTGTACAATGTGAGGTATCTCAGATCGTTATGGTTACTGTACTGTGGGAGGCATGTCGGTGTGTGACGGCTACTGTACAGTGGGAGGCATGTCAGGCCGTGATAGTTACTGTACAATGGGAGGATTCTGTCAGCCCCTTATGGTTACTGTACAGTGGGATTTATGATGGTCCGTGATGGCTCCTGTATAATGGGAGGTATGTCGGGCCGTGATGGTTACTGTGCAGTGGGAGGTATGTCCGGCCATGTTAGTTACCGTGCAATGGGGTAGTTTTGTCGGGACGTGATGGTTACTGTCGTGTGAGGTATGTCGGGCCGCGATAGTTATTATACAGTGGGAGGTATGACAGGCCGTGATGGTTACTGAACAGTGGGAGGCATGTCGGGCCGTGATGGTTACTGTACAGTGGGATGTATGTCGGGCTGTGATGGTTACTGTACAGTGGGAGGCCTGTCGGTGTGTGACGGTTACTGAAGAGTGGGAGGTATGTCAGGCCGTGATGGTTACTGTAAAGTGAGAGGTATGCCGGGCCGTGATGGTTACTGTACAGTGGGACTTATGTCAGGCCGTGATGGTTACTGTACAGTGGGAGGTATGTCGGGCCGTGACGGTTACTGTACATTGGGAGGTATGTCGGTCCGAGATGGCTACTGTATAATGGAAGGTATGTCGGGCCTTGACGGTTCCTGTACAGTGGGAGGTATGTCAGGCCGTGATGGTTACTGTACAATGAGAGTGTTTTGTCAGCCCCTTATGGTTACTGTTCAGTAGGATTTATGATGGTCCGTGATGGCTCCTGTATGATGGGAGTTATGTTGGGCCGTGATGGTTACTGTACAGTAGGAGGTATGTCCGGCCATGATAGTTACCGCACAGTGGGGGGGGGGGGGGGGGGATGTCGGGCCGTGATGGTTACTGTACAGTGCGTGGTACGTCAGGCGGTGATGGTTACTGTACAGTGTGCGGTATGTCGGGCCGCGATGGTTACTATACAGTGGGAGGTATGACAGGCCGTGATGGTTACTGTACAGTGGGAGGAATATCGGGCCGTGATGGTTACTGCACAGTGGGATGTATGTCGGGCTGTGATGGTTACTGTAAAGTGGGGGGCCTGTCGGTGTGTGACGGTTACTGTAGAGTGGGAGGTATGTCAGACCATGATGGTTACAGTACAGTGGGAGTTATGTCAGGCCGGGATGGTTACTGTACAGTGGTAGGTATGTCAGGCCGTGACGGTTACTGTAGAGTGGGAGGTATGTCGGGCCGTGATGTTTACTGTAAAGTGGGAGGTATGTCGGGCAGTGACGATTACTGTACAGTGGGAGGTATGTCGGTCCGAGATGGCTACTGTATAATGGAAGGTATGTCGGGCCGTAATGGTTACTGTACAGTGGGAGGTATGTCGGGCCGTGACGGTTACTGTACAGTTCGAGGCATGTCGGACCGTGACGGTTCCTGTACAGTGTGAGGTATCTCAGGTCGTGATGGTTACTGTGCGGTGGGAGGTATGTCCGGCCATGATAGTTACCGAACAGTGGGGGGGGGGGGGGGGGGTATGTCGGGCCGTGATGGTTACTGTACAGTGCGTGGTACGTCAGGCGGTGATGATTACTGTACAGTGGGAGGTATGTCGGGCCGTGATGGTTACTGTACAGTGGGAGATATGTCGGGCCGTGATGGTTACTGTCCAGTGGGAGATATGTCAGGCCGTGATGGTTACTCTCCAGTGGGAGGAATATCGGGCCGTGATGGTTACTGTACAGTGTGAGGTATGTAGGGCCATGATGGTTACTCTACAGTGGGAGACATGTCGGGCCGTGACAGTTCGTGTACAGTGGGAGGTATGTCGGGTGCGTTGTTTACTGTACAGTGGGAGGTTTGTCGGTGTGTGATGGTTACTGTACAGTGGGAGGTATGTCGGTGAGTGACGGTTACTGTACAGTGGGAGGTAATGCAGGCCGAGATGGTTACTGTACAGCGGGAGGCATGTCGGTGTGTGACGGTTCCTGTACAGTGGGAGGTATGTCAGGCTATGACGGTTACTGTACAGTGGGAGGTATATCGGGCCGTGATGGTTACTGTACAGTGGAAGGTATGTCAGGCCGTGATGGTTACTGTACAGTGGGTGGCATTCGGGCCGTGATGGTTACTGTACAGTGTGAGGTATGTAGGGCCATGATGGTTACTCTACAGTGGGAGACATGTTGGGCCGTGACAGTTCATGTACAGTGAGAGGTATGTCGGGTGTGTTGTTTACTGTACAGTGGGAGGTATGTCGGGGTGTGATGGTTACTGTATCGTGGGAGGTATGTCGGTGTGTGAACGGTTCCTGAACAGTGGGAGGTATGTCAGGCCGTGATGGTTACTGTACAGTGGGAGGTATGTCCGGCCATCATAGTTAATGTACAGTGGGAGATTATATCGGGCCTTGATGGTTACTGTAAAGTGGGATGTATGTCGGGCTGTGATGGTTACTGTACAGTGGGAGGCCTTTCGGTGTGTGATGGTTACTGCAGAGTGGGAGATATGTCAGGCCATGATGGTTACTGTACATTGGGAGCTATGCCGGGCCGTGATGGTTACAGTACCAGTGGGAGTTATGTCGGGCCGTGATGGTTACTGTACAGTGGGAGGTATGTCGGGCTGAGACGGTTACTGTAGAGTGAGAGGTATGTCGGGCCGTGATGTTTACTGTAAAGTGGGAGGTATGTCGGGCTGTGATGGTTACTGTACAGTGGGAGGCCTTTCGGTGTGTGATGGTTACTGCAGAGTGGGAGATATGTCAGGCCATGATGGTTACTGTACATTGGGAGCTATGCCGGGCCGTGATGGTTACAGTACCAGTGGGAGTTATGTCGGGCCGTGATGGTTACTGTACAGTGGGAGGTATGTCGGGCTGAGACGGTTACTGTAGAGTGAGAGGTATGTCGGGCCGTGATGTTTACTGTAAAGTGGGAGGTATGTCGGGCAGTGACGGTTACTGTACAGTGGGAGGTATGTCGGTCGGAGATAGCTACTGTATAATGGAAGGTATGTCAGGCCGTGATGGTAAGTGTACAGTGGGAGGTATGTCGGGCCGTGACGGTTCCTGTACAATGTGAGGTATCTCAGATCGTTATGGTTACTGTACTGTGGGAGGCATGTCGGTGTGTGACGGCTACTGTACAGTGGGAGGTATGTCAGGCCGTGATAGTTACTGTACAATGGGAGGATTCTGTCAGCCCCTTATGGTTACTGTACAGTGGGATTTATGATGGTCCGTGATGGCTCCTGTATAATGGGAGGTATGTCGGGCCGTGATGGTTACTGTGCAGTGGGAGGTATGTCCGGCCATGTTAGTTACCGTGCAATGGGGGAGTTATGTCGGGCCGTGATGGTTACTGTACAGTGTGAGGTATGTCGGGCCGCGATGGTTATTATACAGTGGGAGGTATGACAGGCCGTGATGGTTACTGAACAGTGGGAGGTATGTCGGGCCGTGATGGTTACTGTACAGTGGGATGTATGTCGGGCTGTGATGGTTACTGTACAGTGGTAGGCCTGTCGGTGTGTGACGGTTACTGAAGAGTGGGAGGTATGTCAGGCCGTGAAGGTTACTGTACAGTGAGAGGTATGCCGGGCCGTGATGGTTACTGTACAGTGGGACTTATGTCAGGCCGTGATGGTTACTGTACAGTGGGAGGTATGTCAGGCCGTGACGGTTACTGTACATTGGGAGGTATGTCGGTCCGAGATGGCTACTGTGTAATGGAAGGTATGTCGGGCCTTGACGGTTCCTGTACAGTGGGAGGTATGTCAGGCCGTGATGGTTACTGTACAATGAGAGTGTTTTGTCAGCCCCTTATGGTTACTGTTCAGTGGGATTTATGATGGTCCGTGATGGCTCCTGTATGATGGGAGTTATGTCGGGCCGTGATGGTTACTGTACAGTAGTAGGTATGTCCGGCCATGATAGTTACCGCACAGTGGGGGGGGGGGGGGGGCATGTCGGGCCGTGATGGTTACTGTACAGTGCGTGGTACGTCAGGCAGTATGGTTACTGTACAGTGTGCGGTATGTCGGGCCGCGATGGTTACTATACAGTGGGAGGCATGACAGGCCGTGATGGTTACTGTACAGTGGGAGGAATGTCGGGCCGTGATGGTTACTGTACAGTGGGATGTATGTCGGGCTGTGATGGTTACTGTAATGTGGGGGGCCTGTCGGTGTGTGACGGTTACTGTAGAGTGGGAGGTATGTCAGGCCATAATGGTTACAGTACAGTGGGAGTTATGTCAGGCCGAGATGGTTACTGTACAGTGGTAGGTATGTCAGGCCGTGACGGTTACTGCAGAGTGGGAGGTATGTCGGGCCGTGATGTTTACTGTAAAGTGGGAGGTATGTCGGGCCGTGACAGTTACTGTTCAGTGGGAGGTGTGTCCGTCCTCGATGGCTACTGTTTAATGGAAGGTATGTCGGGCCGTGATGGTTACTGTACAGTGGGAGGTATGTCGGGCCGTGACAGTTACTGTACAGTTAGAGGCATGTCCGGCCGTGAAGGTTCCTGTACAGTGGGAGGTATCTCAGGTCGTGATGGTTACTGTTCAGTGGGAGTCATGTCGGAGTGTGACGGTTACTGTACAGTGGGAGGTATGTCGGACCATGATGCCTACTGTACAGTGCGTGGTATGTCAGGCGGTGATGTTTACTGTACAGTGGGAGGTTTGTCGGGCCGTGATGGTTACTGTACAGTGGGAGGAATGTCGGGCCGTGACGGTTTCTGTGCAGTGGGATGTATGTCGGGCCGTGACAGTAACTGTACAGTGGGAGATATGTCCGGCCGTGATGTTTACTGTCCAGTGGGAGATATGTGAGGCAGGGATGGTTACTGTCCAGTGGGAGGTATGTCGGGCCGTGATGGTTACTGTACAGTGTGAAGTATGTAGGGGGGTGATGGTTACTGTACAGTGGGAGATATTCGGGCCGTGATGGTTACTGTACAGTGGGAGATATGTCAGGCCGTGATGGTTACTGTCCAGTGGGAGGAATATCGGGCCGTGATGGTGACTGTGCAGTGGGAGGTTTGTCGGGCCGTGATGGTTACTGTACAGTGTGAGGTATGTAGGGCCGTGATGGTTACTCTACAGTGGGAGACATGTCGGGCCGTGACAGTTCTGGTACAGTGGGAGGTATGTCGGGTGTGTTGTTTACTGTACAGTGGGAGGTATGTCGGGCTGTGATGGTTACTGTACAGTGGGAGGTATGTTGGGCCGTGATTGTTACTTTACAGTGGGAGGTATGTCAGGCCGTGATTTTTACTGTACAGTGGTTGGCATTCGGGCCGTGATGGTTACTGGACAGTGGCAGGAATGTCGGGCTGTGATGATTACTGTACAGTGGGCGGTATGTCGGGCCGGGAAAGTTACTGTACAGTGGGAGGCATGTCGGTGTGTCACGGTTACTGTACAGTGGGAGGGATGTCAGGCCGTGATGTTTGCTTTTCAGTGGGAGGTATGTCGGGCCGTAATGTTTACTGTACAGTGGGAGGTATGTCGGGGTGTAATGGTTACTGTACGTTGGGAGGTATGTCAGGCCGTGATGGTTACTGTACAGTGGGACGTATGTCGGGGCCATGATGGTTACTGTACAGTGGGAGGTATGTCGGGCTGTGATGTTTACTGTACAGTGGGAAGTATGTCTGGCCATGATGGTTACTGTACCGTGTGGGGAATGTCGGGCCATGATGGTTACTGTACAGGGGGAGGTATGTCCGGCCATGGTGGTTACTGTACAGTGTGTGGTAACTCAGGCCCTGAAAGGTATTGTACAGTGGGAGGTATGTCGGGCTGTGATGGTTAATGTACAGTGGGTGGTATGTCTGTCCGAGATGGTTACTGTACAGTATGAGGTATGTCGGTGTGTGACGGTTACTGTACAGTCGGAGGTATGTCAGGCCGTGATGATTACTGTACGGTGGGAGGTATGTCGGGGCCGTGATGGTTACTGTACAGTATGAGGTATGTCGGTGTGTGACGGTTACTGTACAGTCGGAGGTATGTCAGGCCGTGATGATTACTGTACGGTGGGAGTTATGTCGGTCCGTGATGGCTACTGCATAATGGGAGTTATGTCGGGCCTTGATGGTTACTGTACAGTGGGAGGTATGTCGGGCAGTGATGGTTACTGTACAGTGCGTGGTATGTTAGACGGTGATGGCAACTGTACAGTGGGAGGTATGTCCGGCCTTGATGGTTAATGTACAGTGGGAGGTATGTCCGGCCGTGATGGTTACTGTACAGTGGGAGGTATGTCGGGCTGTGATGGTTACTGTACAGTGGGAGTTATGTCCGGCCATGATAGTTACTGTACAGTGGGGGGTTATTTCGGGCCGTGATGTTTACTTTCCAGTGGGAGTTATGTCAGTCCGTGATGGCTACTGTACAGTGGGAGGTATGTCAGGTCCTGATGGTTACTGTACAGTGGGAGGTATGTCGGGTTGTGATGGTTACAGTATAGTGGGAGGTATGTTAGGCCGTGATGGTTACTGTACAGTGGGAGGCATGTCGGTGTGTGACGGTTACTGTACAGTGGGAGGTATTTCGGACCGTGAGGTTACTGTACAGTGGGAGGTATGTCGGGCCTTGACGTTTACTGTACAGTGGGAGGTATGCCCGGCCTTGATGGTTACTGTACAGTGTGAGGTATGTCGGGCTATGATGGTTACTGTACAGTGGGAGGCATGTCGGGCCGTGATGGTTACTGTACAGTGGGAGATATGTCGGGCCGTGATGGTTACTGTACAGTGGGAGGCACGTCGTTGTGTGACGGTTACTGTAGAGTGGGAGGTATGTCAGGTCTTGACGGTTACTGTACAGTGGGAGGTATGCCGGGGCCGTGATGGTTACTGTACAGTCGTAGGTATGTCGGGCCCGTGATAGGGACTGTGCAGTGGGAGGAATGTCTGGCCATGATAGTTACATACAGTGGAGGGGTTATGTCCGGCCGTGATGGTTACTGTCCAGTGGGAGTTATGTCAATCCGTGATGGCTACTGTACAGTGGGAGGTGTGTCAGGCCGTGATGGTTACTGTACAGTGGGAGGTATGTCGGGCCTTAACGGTTACGGTGCAGTGGGAGGTATGTCGGCCGCGATGGTTACTGTAGAGTGGGAGGTACGTCGGGCCGTGATGGTTACTGTACAGTGGGAGGCATGTCGGTGTGTGACGGTTACTGTAGAGTGGGAGGTATGCAGGCCGTGATCATTACTGTGCAGTGGGAGGTGTGTGGGGCCATGATGGTTTCTGTACATTGGGAGGTATGTCGGGCCGTGATGCTTTCAGGACAGTGGGAGGTATGTCGGGCCATGATGGTTAGTGTACAGTGGGAGGAATGTCGGGCCGTGACGGTTACTGTACAGTGGGAGGTATGTCGGTGTGTGTCGGTTACTGTACATTGGGAGCTATGTCAGGGTGCGATGGTTACTGTACAGTGGGAGGTATGTCTGGCCGTGATGGTTACTGTACAGTGGGAGGTATGTCGGGGCTGTGATGGTTACTGTACAGTGGGAGATATGTTGGGCCCGTGATAGTGACTGTGCCATGGGAGGAATGTCTGGCCATGATAGTTACAGTACAGTGGGGGGGTTATGTCCTCCCGTGATGGTTACTTTCCAGTGGGAGTTATGTCAGTCCGTGATGGCTACTGTACAGTGGGAGGTATGTCAGGCCGTGATGGTTACTGTCCATTGTGAGGTATGTCGGTGTGTGATGGTTACTGTCCAGTGGGTTGTATGTCGGTGTGTGACGGTTACTGTACAGTGTGATGTATGTAGGGCCGTGATAGTTACTGTACAGTGGGTGATATGTCCGGTCGTGATGGTTACTGTCCAGTGGGAGGAATATCGGGCCGTGATGGCTACTGTGCAGTGGGAGATATGTCGGGCCGTGATGGGTACTGTAGAGTGTGAAGTATGTAGGGCCGTGATGGTTACTGTACAGTGGGAGATAAGTTGGGCCGTGACGGTTCCTATATAGTGGGAGGTATGTCGGTGTGTGACGGTTACTGTACAGTGGGAGTTATGTAAGGCTATGACGGTTACTGTACAGTGGGGGGTATGTAGGGCCTGATGGTTACTATACAGTGGGAGGTATGTCAGGCCGTGATGGTTACTGTACAGTGGGAGGTATGTCGGGCCGTGATGGCTACTGTACAGTGGGAGGCATGTCGGTGTGTGACCGTTACTGTACAGTGGGAGGGATGTCAGGCCGTGATGGTTGCTGTACAGTGGGAGGGATATCAGACCGTGATGGTTACTGTACAGTGTGAGGTATGTCGGGGTGTGATGGTTACTGTAAAGTGGGAGGTATGTCAGGCCGTGATGGTTACTGTACAGCGGGAGATATGTCGGGGCCGTGATGGTTACTGTACAGTGGGAGTTATGTCCGGCTGTGATGGTTACTGTACAGTGGGAAGTATGTCTGGCAATGATGGTTACTGTACAGTGGGGGATATGTCGCGCCGTGATGGTTACTGTACAGTGGGAGGTATGTCCGGCCATGATGGTTACTGTACAGTATGAAGTATGTCGGTATGTGACGGTTACTGTACAGTGGGAGGTATGTCGACCGTGATGGTTACTGTACAGTGTGTGGTATCTCAGGCTGTGATGCTTACTGTACAGTGGGAGGTATGTCGGGCTGTGATGGTTATTGTAGAGTGGGTGGCATGTCGGTGTGACAGTTACTGTACAATGGGAGGTATGTCAGGCCTGGATGATTACTGTACAGTGGGAGGTATGACGGGGCCGTGATGGTTAGTGTACTGTGGGAGTTATGTTGGTCCGTGATGGCTACTGCATAATGGGAGTTATGTCGGGCCGTGTTGGTTACTGTACAGTGCGTGGTATCTCAGGCAGTGATGGTAACTGTACAGTGGGAGGTATGTCGGGCCGTGACGGTTACTGTACAGTTCGTGGTATGTCGACCGTGATGGTTACTGTACAGTGTGTGGTATCTCAGGCTGTGATGGTTACTGTACAGTGGGAGGTATGTCGGGCTGTGATGGTTACTGTAGAGAGGATGGGATGTCGGTGTGACGGTTACTGTACAATGGGAGGTATGTCAGGCCAGTGATGGTTACTGTACAGTTGGAGGTATGTCAGTCCATGATAGTTACTGTACAGTGGGGCGGTTATGTCAAGCCGTGATGTTTACTGTCCAGTGGGAGTTATGTCGGTCCTTGATGGCGACTGTACAGTGCGTGGTATGTCACGCGGTGATGTTTACTGTACAGTGGGAGTTATGTCGGGCCGTGATGGTTACTGTACAGTGGGAGGAATGTCGGGCCGTGACGGTTTCTGTACAGTGGGTGGTATGTCGGGCGTGACGGTTACTGTACAGTGGGAGGTATGTCAGGGCGTGATGGTTACTGTACACTGGGAGATATGTCGGGCCGTGATGGTTACTGTCCAGTGGGAGATATTTCAGGTCGTGATGATTACGGTGCAGTGGGAGGAATATCGGGCCGTGATGGTTACTGTGCAGTTGTAGGTATGTCGGGCCGTGATGGTTACTGTACAGTGTGAGGTATGTCGGGCCGTGATTGTTACTGTACAGTGGGAGGTATGTCGGGCAGTGATGGTTACTGTACAGTCGGAGGTATGTCGGGCCGTGATTGTTACTGTACAGAGGGAGGTATGTCGGCCCGTGATTGTTACTGTACAGTGGGAGGTACGTCGGGCAGTGATGGTTACTGTACAGTGGGAGGTATGTCGGGTTGTGATGGTTACAGTATAGTGGGAGGTATGTCCGGCCATGATAGTTACTGTGCAGTAGGGGGTTATGTCGGGCCGTGATGTTTACTGTACAGTGCGTGGTACGTCAGGCGGTGATGGTTTCTGTACAGTGGGAGGTATGTCGGGTGGTGATGGTTACTGTCCGGTGTGAGGTATGTCGGACCGGGAAGGTTCCTGTTCAGTGGGAGGCATGTCGGTGTGTCACGGTTACTATACAGTGGGAGGGATATCAGACCGTGATGGTTACTGTACAGTGGGAGGTATGTCAGGCCGTAATGGTTACTGTACAGTGGGAGATATGTCCGTCCATGATAGTTACTGTACAGTGAGGGGTTATGTCGGGCTGTGATGGTTACTGTACAGTGGGAAGTATGTCTGGCAATGATGGTTACTGTACAGTGGGAGATATGTCGCGCCGTGATGGTTACTGTACAGTGGGAGGTACGTCCGGCCATGGTGGTTACTGTACAGTGCGTGGTAAGTCAGGCGGTGATGGTTATTATACAGTGGGAGGTATGTCTGGCCGAGATGGTTACTGTACAGTATGAGGTATGTCGGTGTGTGACGGTTACTGTACAGTGGGAGGTATGTCAGGGCGTGATGATTACTGTACAGTGGGAGGTATGTCGGGGCCGCGATGGTTACTGTACAGTGGGAGTTATGTCGGTCCGTGATGGCTACTGCAGAATGGGAGTTATGTCGGGCCTTGATGGTTACTGTACAGTGGGAGGTATGTCGGGCTGTGACGGTTACTGTACAGTTCGTGGTATGTCGACCGTGACGGTTACTGTACAGTGTGTGGTATCTCAGGCTGTGATGGTTACTGTACTTTGGGAGGTATGTCGGGCTGTGATGGTTACTGTAGAGTGGGTGGCATGTCGGTGTGTGACGGTTACTGTACAGTGGGAGGTATGTCAGGCCGTGATGGTTACTGTACAGTGGGAGATATGTCCGTCCATGATAGTTACTGTACAGTGGGGCGGTTATGTCAAGCCGTGATGTTTACTGTCCAGTGGGAGTTATGTCGGCCGTGATGGCTACTGTACAGTGCGTGGTATGTCAGGCGGTGATGTTTACTGTACAGTGGGAGGTATGTCGGCCCGTGATGGTTACTGTACAGTTGGAGGTATGTCGGACCGTGACGGTTTCTGTACAGTGGGAGGTATGTCGGGCCGTGATGGTTAATGTACAGTTCGAGGTAAGTCGACCGTGACGGTTACTGTACAGTGTAGTGTATCTCAGTCTGTGATGGTTACTGTACAGTGGGAGGTATGTCGGGGTATGATGGTTAATGTACACTGGGAGGTATGTCGGGGTGTGACGGTTACTGGTTACTGTACAGTGGGAGGTATGTCTGGCCGAGATGGTTACTGTAAAGTATGAGGTATGTCGGTGTGTGACAGTTACTGTACAGTCGGAGGTATGTCAGGCCCTGATGATTACTGTACGGTGGGAGGTATGTCGGGGCCGTGATGGTTACTGTACAGTGGGAGTTATGTCGGTACGTGATGGCTACAGCATAATGGGAGTTATGTATGGCCGTGATGGTTACTGTACAGTGCGTGGTATGTCAGGCGGTGATGGCAACTGCACAGTGGGAGGTATGCCCGGCCGCGATGGTTACTATACAGTGTGAGGTATGTCGGGCCGTGATGGTTACTGTATAGTGGGAGGTATGTCAGGCCTTGACGGTTACTGTACATGGGGAGCTATGCCGGGCCGCGATGGTTACTGTACAGTGTAAGGTATGTCGGGCCGTGATGGTTACTGTGCAGTGTTAGGTATGTCGGGCCGTGATGCTTCCTGTGCAGTGGGAGGTATGTCGGGCCGTGACGGTTATTGTACAGTGGGAGGTATGTTGGTCCTTAACAGTTCCTGTACAGTGGGAGGTCTGCCGGGCCGCGATGGTTACGGTACAGTGAGAGATGTGTCGGACCGAGATGGTTACTGTACAGTGTAACATATATCGGGCTGTGTTGGTTCCGTTACTATGGGAGGTATGTCGGGCCCGTGATGTTTACTGTACAGTGGGAGGCATGTCGGTGTGTGACGGTTACTGTACGGTGGGAGGTATGTCAGGCCGTGATGGTTAATGTACAGTGGGAGGTTATATCTGGCCTTGATGGTTACTGTACAGTGGGAAGTATGTCGGTCTGTGATGGTTACTGTACAGTGGCAGGCATTTCGGTGTGTGAAGGATACTGCAGAGTGGGAGATATGTCAGGCCGTGATGATTACTGTACATTGGGAGGTATGCCGGGCCGTGATGGTGACAGTATAGTGGGAGTTATGTCAGGCCGGGATGGTTACTGTATAGTGGTAGGTATGTCGGTCCGAGATGGCTACTGTACAATGGAAGGTATGTCGGGCCGTGATGGTTACTGTACAGTGGGAGGTATGTTGGGCCGTGACGGTTACTGTACAGTTAGAGGCATGTCGGGCCGTGACGGTTCCTGTACAGTGTGAGGTATCTCAGATCGTGATGGTTACTGAACTGTGGGAGGCATGTTGGTGTGTGACGGCTACTGTACAGTGGGAGGTATGTCAGGCCGTGAAAGTTACTGTACAATGGGAGGGTTTTTTCAGCCCCTTATGGTTACTGTACAGTGGGATTTATGATGGTCCGTGATGGCTCCTGTATAATGGGAGGTATATCGGGCCATGATGTTTACTGTGCAGTGGGAGGTATGTCCAGCCAGTTTAGTTACCGTGCAGTGGGGGAGTTAGGTCGGGCCGTGATGGTTACTGTACAGTGCGTGGTACGTCAGGCCCTGATGGTTACTGTACAGTGTGACGTATGTCGGGCCGCGATCGTTATTATACAGTGGGAGGTATGACAGGCGGTGATGATTACTGTACAGTGGGAGATATGACGGGCCGTGATGGTTACTGTACAGTGGGATGTATGTCAGGCTGTGATGGTTACTGTACAGTGTGAGGCCTGTCGGTGTGTGACGGTTACTGTAGAGTGGGAGGTATGTCAGGCCGTGATGGTTACTGTACAGTGGGAGTTATGTCAGGCCGTGATGGTTACTGTACAGTGGGAGGTATTTCGGGCCGTGACGGTTTCAGTAGAATGGGAGGTATGTCGGGCCTTGATGTTTACTGTACAGTGGGAGGTATGTCGGGCCGTGACGGTTACTGTACATTGGGAGGTATGTCGGTCCGCGATGGCTACTGTATAATGGAAGGTATGTCGGGCCGTGACGGTTACTGCACAGTGGGAGGTATGTCAGGCCGTGATGGTTACTGTACAATGAGAGGGTTTTGTCAGCCCCTTATGGTTACTGTACAGTGGGATTTATGATGGTCCGTGATGGCTCCTGTATGATGGGAGGTATGTCGGGCCGTGATGGTTACTGTACAGTGGGAAGTATGTCCAGACATGATAGTTAACGTACAGTGGGGGGGTTATGTCGGGCCGTGATGGTTAGTGTACAGTGATGGTTACTGTACAGTGCGTGGTACGTCAGGCGGTGATGGTTACTGTACAGTGTGCGGTATGTCGGGCCGCGATGGTTACTATACAGTGGGAGGTATGACAGGCCGTGATGGTTACTGTACAGTGTGCGGTATGTCGGGCCGCGATGGTTACTATACAGTGGGAGGTATGACAGGCCGTGATGGTTACTGTACACTGGGAGGTATGTCGGGCCGTGATGGTTACTGTACAGTGGGATGAATGTCGTGCTGTGATGGATACTGTAAAGTGGGGAGCCTGACGCTTTGTGACGGTTACTGTAGAGTGGGATGTATGTCAGGCCATGATGGTTACAGTATAGTGGGAGTTATGTCAGGCCGGGATGGTTACTGTACAGTGGTAGGTATGTCAGGCCGTGACGGTTACTGTAGAGTGGGAGGTATGTCGGGCCGTGATGTTTACTGTACAGTGGGAGGTATGTCGGGCCGTGACGATTACTGTACAGTGGGAGGTATGTCGGTGCGAGATGGCTACTGTATAATGGAAGTTATGTGGGGCCATGATGGTTACTGTACAGTGGGAGGTATGTCGGGCCGTGACGGTTAATGTACAGTGGGAGGTATGTCGGGCCGTGACGGTTACTGTACAGTTCGAGGCATGTCGGACCGTGAAGGTTCCTGTACAGTGTGAGGTATCTCAGGTCGTAATAGTTACTGTACAGTGGGAGGCATGTCGGTGTGTGACGGCTACTGTACAGTGGGAGGAATGTCCGGCCATGATAGTTACCGAAGAGTGGGGGGGGGGTTATGTTGGGCCGTGATGGTTACTGTACAGTGCGTGGTACGTCAGGCGGTGATGGTTACTGTACAGTGTGAGGTATGCCGGGCCGCGATGGTTACTATACAGTGGGAGGTATGACAGGCCGTGATGGTTACTGTACAGTGGGAGGTATGTCTGGCCGTGATGGTTACTGTACAGTGGGATGTATGTCGGGCTGTGATGGTTACAATACAGTGGGAAGCCTGGAAGTGTGTGACGGTTATTGTAGAGTGGGAGGTATGTCAGGCCGTGATCGTTACTGTACAGTGGAAGGTATGTCCGGCCGTGATGGTTACAGTACAGTGGGAGTTATGTCAGGCCGGGATGGTTACTGTACAGTGGGAGGTATGTCGGGTCGTGACGGTTACTGTAGAGTGGGAGGTATGTCGGGCCGTGATGTTTACTGTACAGTGCGAGGTATGTCGGGCCGTGATGGTTACTGTACAGTGGGAGGTATGTCGGTTCGGGATGGCTACGGTATCATTTAAGGTATGTCGGGCCGTGATGGTTACTGTACAGTGCGTGGTACGTCAGGCGGTGATGGTTACTGTACAGTGTGCGGTATGTCGGGCCGCGATGGTTACTATACAGTGGGAGGTATGACAGGCCGTGATGGTTACTGTACAGTGTGCGGTATGTCGGGCCGCGATGGTTGCTATACAGTGGGAGGTATGACAGGCCGTGATGGTTACTGTACACTGGGAGGTATGTCGGGCCGTGATGGTTACTGTACAGTGGGATGAATGTCGGGCTGTGATGGATACTGTAAAGTGGGGAGCCTGACGCTTTGTGACGGTTACTGTAGAGTGGGATGTATGTCAGGCCATGATGGTTACAGTATAGTGGGAGTTATGTCAGGCCGGGATGGTTACTGTACAGTGGTAGGTATGTCAGGCCGTGACGGTTACTGTAGAGTGGGAGGTATGTCGGGCCGTGATGTTTACTGTACAGTGGGAGGTATGTCGGGCCGTGACGATTACTGTACAGTGGGAGGTATGTCGGTGCGAGATGGCTACTGTATAATGGAAGTTATGTGGGGCCGTGATGGTTACTGTACAGTGGGAGGTATGTCGGGCCGTGACGGTTAATGTACAGTGGGAGGTATGTCGGTCCGTGACGGTTACTGTACAGTTCGAGGCATGTCGGACCGTGAAGGTTCCTGTACAGTGTGAGGTATCTCAGGTCGTAATAGTTACTGTACAGTGGGAGGCATGTCGGTGTGTGACGGCTACTGTACAGTGGGAGGAATGTCCGGCCAAGATAGTTACCGAACAGTGGGGGGGGGGTTATGTTGGGCCGTGATGGTTACTGTACAGTGTGTGGTACGTCAGGCGGTGATGGTTACTGTACAGTGTGAGGTATGCCGGGCCGCGATGGTTACTATACAGTGGGAGGTATGACAGGACGTGATGGTTACTGTACAGTGGGAGGTATGTCTGGCCGTGATGGTTACTGTACAGTGGGATGTATGTCGGGCTGTGATGGTTACAATACAGTGGGAAGCCTGGAAGTGTGTGACGGTTATTGTAGAGTGGGAGGTATGTCAGGCCGTGATCGTTACTGTACAGTGGAAGGTATGTCCGGCCGTGATGGTTACAGTACAGTGGGAGTTATGTCAGGCCGGGATGGTTACTGTACAGTGGGAGGTATATCGGGTCGTGACGGTTACTGTAGAGTGGGAGGTATGTCGGGCCGTGATGTTTACTGTACAGTGGGAGGTATGTCGGGCCGTGATGGTTACTGTACAGTGGGAGGTATGTCGGTCCGGGATGGCTACGGTATAATATAAGGTATGTCGGGCCGTGATGGTTACTGTACAGTGTGCGGTATGTCGGGCCGCGATGGTTACTATACAGTGGGAGGTATGACAGGCCGTGATGGTTACTGTACACTGGGAGGTATGTCGGGCCGTGATGGTTACTGTACAGTGGGATGAATGTCGGGCTGTGATGGATACTGTAAAGTGGGGAGCCTGACGCTTTGTGACGGTTACTGTAGAGTGGGAGGTATGTCAGGCCATGATGGTTACAGTATAGTGGGAGTTATGTCAGGCCGGAATGGTTACTGTACAGTGGTAGGTATGTCAGGCCGTGACGGTTACTGTAGAGTGGGAGGTATGTCGGGCCGTGATGTTTACTGTACAGTGGGAGGTATGTCGGGCCGTGACGATTACTGTACAGTGGGAGGTATGTCGGTGCGAGATGGCTACTGTATAATGGAAGTTATGTGGGGCCGTGATGGTTACTGTACAGTGGGAGGTATGTCGGGCCGTGACGGTTAATGTACAGTGGGAGGTACGTCGGGCCGTGACGGTTACTGTACATTTCGAGGCATGTCGGACCGTGAAGGTTCCTGTACAGTGTGAGGTATCTCAGGTCGTAATGGTTACTGTACAGTGGGAGGCATGTCGGTGTGTGACGGCTACTGTACAGTGGGAGGAATGTCCGGCCATGATAGTTACTGAACAGTGGGGGTGGGGGTTATGTTGGGCCGTGATGGTTACTGTACAGTGCGTGGTACATCAGGCGGTGATGGTTACTGTACAGTGTGAGGTATGCCGGGCCGCGATGGTTACTATACAGTGGGAGATATGACAGGCCGTGATGGTTACTGTACAGTGGGAGGTATGTCTGGCCGTGATGGTTACTGTACAGTGGGATGTATGTCGGGCTGTGATGGTTACAATACAGTGGGAAGCCTGGAAGTGTGTGACGGTTATTGTAGAGTGGGAGGTATGTCAGGCCGTGATCGTAACTGTACAGTGGAAGGTATGTCCGGCCGTGATGGTTACAGTACAGTGGGAGTTATGTCAGGCCGGGATGGTTACTGTACAGTGGGAGGTATGTCGGGCCGTGACGGTTACTGTAGAGTGGGAGGTATGTCGGGCCGTGATGTTTACTGTACTGTGGGAGGTATGTCGGGCCGTGATGGTTACTGTACAGTGGGAGGTATGTCGGGCCGTGATGGTTACTGTGCAATGCGATGTATGTCAGGCCGTGACGGTTACTGTACAGTTCAAGGCATGCCGGGCCGTGACGGTTCCTGTACAGTGAGAGGTATCTCAGGTCGTGATGGCTACTGTACAGTCGTAGGTATGTCGGGCCGTGACGGTTACTGTTGAGTGAGAGGTATGTCGGGCCGTGATGTTTCCTGTACAGTGGCAGGTATGTCGGGCCGTGACGGTTTCTGTACAGTGGGAGGTATGTCGGGCCGTGACGGTAACTGTACAGTGGGAGATATGTCGGGCCGTGATGGTTACTGTACAGTATGAGGTATGTAGGGCCGTGATGGTGACTCAACAGTGGGAGACATGTCGGGCCGTGACAGTTCCTGTACAGTGGGAGGTATGTCGGGTGTGTTGTTTACTGTACAGTGGGAGGTATGTCGGGGTGTGATGGTTACTGTACAGTGGGAGGTATGTCGGTGTGTAACGGTTACTGTACAGTGGGAGGTATGTCAGGCCGAGATGGTTACAGTACAGCGGGAGGCATGTCGGTGTGTTTCGGTTGCTGTACAGTGGGAGTTATGTCAGGCTATGACGGTTACTGTACAGTGGGAGGTATGTCGGGCCGTGATGGTTACTGTACAGTGGGTGGCATTCGGGCCGTGATGGTTACTGTACAGTGGCAGGAATGTCGGGCTGTGATGATTACTGTACAGTGGGAGGCATGTCGGACCGGGATGGTTACTGTACAATGGGAGGCATGTCGGTGTGTCACGGTTACAGCACAGTGGGAGGGATGTCAGGCCGTGATGTTTGCTGTACAGTGGGAGGTATGTCGGGCCGTGATGGTTACTGTACAGTGGGAGGTATGTCGGGCCGTGATGGTTACTGTACAGTGGGAGGTATGTCAGGCTGTGATGGTTACTGTACAGTGGGAAGTATGTTCGGCCATGATGGTTACTGTACAGTAGGGGGTATGTCAGTCCGAGATGGCTACTGTATAATGGAAGGTATGTCGGGCCGTGACGGTTACTGCACAGTGGGAGGTATGTCAGGCCATGATGGTTACTGTACAATGAGAGGGTTTTGTCAGCCCCTTATGGTTACTGTACAGTGGGATTTATGATGGTCCGTGATGGCTCCTGTATGATGGGAGGTATGTCGGGCCGTGATGGTTACTGTACATTGGGAGGTATGTCCGGCCATGATAGATACCGTACAGTGGGGGGGGGAGGGGGGGTTATGTCGGGCCGTGATGGTTACTGTACAGTGCGTGGTACGTCAGGCGGTGATGGTTACTGTACAGTGTGCAGTATGTCGGGCCGCAATGGTTACTATACAGTGGGAGGTAGACAGGCCGTGATGGTTACTGTACACTGGGAGGTATGTTGGGCCGTGATGGTTACTGTACAGTGAGATGTATGTCGGGCTGTGATGGATACTGTAATGTGGGGGGCCTGTCGCTTTGTGACGGTTACTGTAGAGTGGGAGGTATGTCAGGCCATGATGGTTACAGTACAGTGGGAGTTATGACAGGCCGTGATGGTTACTGTACAGTGGTAGGTATGTCAGGCCGTGACGGTTACTGTCGAGTGGGAGGTATGTCGGGCCGTGATGTCTACTGTACAGTGGGAGGTACGTCGGGCCGTGACGGTTACTGGATAGTGGGAGGTATGTCGGTGCGAGATGGCTACTGTATAATGGAAGTTATGTCGGAGCGTGATGGTTACTGTACAGTGGGAGGTGTGTCGGGCCGTGACGGTTACTGTACAGTACGAGGCATGCCGGGCCGTGACGATTCCTGTACAGTGTGAGGTATCTCAGGTCGTGATGGTTACTGTACAGTGGTAGGCATGTCGGTGTGTGACGGCTACAGTACAGTGGGAGGCATGTCTGGCCGTGATGGTTACTTTACAGTGGGAGGTATGTCGGTCCGTGACGGTTTCTGGACAGTGGGAGGTATGTCGGTCCGAGATGGCTACTGTATAATGGAAGGTATGTCGGGCCGTAATAGTTACTGTACAGTCGGAGGTATGTCAGGCCGTGATGATTACTGTACGGTGGGAGGTATGTCGGGGCCGTGATGGTTACTGTACAGTGGGAGTTATGTCCGGCCATGATGGTTGCAGTACAATGGGAGTTATGTCAGGCCGGGATGGTGACTGTACAGTGGGAGGTATGTCGGGCCGTGACGGTTACTGTAGAGTGGGAGGTATGTCAGGCCGTGATGGTTACTGTACAGTGGGAGGTATGTCCGGCCATGATGGTTGCAGTACAGTGCGTGGCACGTCAGGCGGTGATGGTTACTGTACAGTGGGAGGTATGTCGGGCCGTGATGGTTACTGTACAGTGGCATGTATGTCAGGCCGTGACGGTTACTGTACAGTTCGAGGCATGCCGGGCCCTGACGGTTCCTGTACAGTGAGAGGTATCTCAGGTCGTGATGGCTACTGTACTGTCGTAGGTATGTCGGGCCGTGACGGTTACTGTTGAGTGAGAGGTATGTCGGGCCGTGATGTTTCCTGTACAGTGGCAGGTATGTCGGGCCGTGACGGTTTCTGGACAGTGGGAGGTATGTCAGGCCGTGACGGTAACTGTACAGTGGGAGATATGTCGGGCCGTGATGGTTACTGTACAGTGTGAGGTATGTAGGGCCGTGATGGTTACTCAACAGTGGGAGACATGTCGGGCCGTGACATTTCCTGTACAGTGGGAGGTATGTCGGGTGTGTTGTTTACTGTAAAGTGGGAGGTATGTCGGGGTGTGATGGTTACTGTACAGTGGGAGGTATGTCGGTGTGTGACGGTTACTGTACAGTGGGAGGTATGTCAGGCCGATCAGGTTACTGTACAGCGGGAGGCATGTCAGGCTATGAGGGTTACTGTACAGTGGGAGGTATGTCGGGCCGTGATGGTTACTGTACAGTGGGAGGTATGTCAGGCTATGAGGGTTACTGTACAGTGGGAGGTATGTCGGGCCGTGATGGTTACTGTACAGTGGGAGGTATGTCAGGCCGTGATGGTTACTGTACAGTGGGTGGCATTCGGGCCGTGATGGTTACTGTACAGTGGCAGGAATGTCGGGCTGTGATGATTACTGTACAGTGGGAGGCATGTCGGACCGGGATGGTTACTGTACAGTGGGAGGCATGTCGGTGTATCACGGTTACTGCACAGTGGGAGGTATGTCGGGGTGTAATGGTTACTGTACAGTGGGAGGTATGTCGGGCCGTGATGGTTACTGTACAGTGGGAGGTATGTCGGGGTGTAATGGTTACTGTACAGTGGGAGGTATGTCAGGCCATGATGGTTACTGTACAGTGGGACATATGTCGGGGCCGTGATGGTTACTGTACAATGGAAGGTATGTTGGGCCGTGACGGTTACTGCACAGTGGGAGGTATGACAGGGCCATGATGGTTACTGTACAGTGTGAGTTATGTCCGGCCATGATGGTTGCAGTACAGTGGGAGTTATGTCAGGCCGGGATGTTGACTGTACAGTGGGAGGTATGTCGGACCGCGATGGTTACTGTACAGTGGGAGGCATGTCGGTGTGTGACGGTTACTGTACAGTGCGTGGCACGTCAGGCGGTGATGGTTACTGTACAGTGGGAGGTATGTCGGGCCGTGATGGTTACTGTACAGTGGCATGTATGTCAGGCCGTGACGGTTACTGTACAGTTCGAGGCATGCCGGACCGTGACGGTTCCTGTACAGTGAGAGGTATCTCAGGTCGTGATGGCTACTGTACTGTCGTAGGTATGTCGGGCCGTGACGGTTACTGTTGAGTGAGAGGTATATCGGGCCGTGATGTTTCCTGTACAGTGGCAGGTATGTCGGGCCGTGACGGTTTCTGTACAGTGGGAGGTATGTCGGGGTGTAATGGTTACTGTTCACTGGGACGTATGTCGGGGCCGTGATGGTTACTGTACAGTGGGAGGTATGTCGGGCTGTGATGGTTACTGTACAGTGGGAAGTATGTCTGGCCATGATGGTTACTGTACAGTGGGGGATATGTCGGTCCGAGATGGCAACTGTATAATGGAAGGTATGTCGGGCCGTGACGGTTACTGTAGAGTGGGAGGTATGTCGGGGCCGTGATGGTTACTGTACAGTGGGAGTTATGTCCAGCCATGATGGTTGCAGTACAGTGGGGGTTATGTCAGGCCGGGATGGTGACTGTACAGTGGGAGGTATGTCAGGCCGTGACGGTGACTGTACAGTTCGAGGCATGCCGGGCCTTGACGGTTCCTGTACAGTGAGAGGTATCTCAGGTCGTGATGGCTACTGTACCGTCGTAGGTATGTCGGGCCGTGACGGTTACTGTTGAGTGAGAGGTATGTCGGGCCGTGATGTTTCCTGTACAGTGGCAGATATGTCGGGCCGTGACGGTTTCTGTACAGTGGGAGGTATGTCGGGCCGTGACGGTAACTGTACAGTGGGAGATATGTCGGGCCGTGATGGTTACTGTACAGTGATAGGTATGTAGGGCCGTGATGGTTACTCAACAGTGGGAGACATGTCGGGCCGTGACAGTTCCTGTACAGTGGGAGGTATGTCGGGTGTGTTGTTTACTGTACAGTGGGAGGTATGTCGGGGTGTAATGGTTACTTTACAGTGGGAGGTATGTCGGTGTGTGACGGTTACTGTACAGTGGGAGGTATGTCGGGGTGTAATGGTTACTGTACAGTGGGACGTATGTCGGGGCCGTGATGGTTACTGTACAGTGGGAGGTATGTCGGGCTGTGATGGTTACTGTACAGTGGGAAGTATGTCTGGCCATGATGGTTACTGTACAGTGGGGGATATGTCGGTCCGAGATGGCTACTGTATAATGGAAGGTATGTCGGGCCGTGACGGTTACTGCACAGTGGGAGGTATGTCGGGGCCGTGATGGTTACTGTACAGTGGGAGTTATGTCCGGCCATGATGGTTGCAGTACAGTGGGGGTTATGTCAGGCCGGGATGGTGACTGTACAGTGGGAGGTATGTCGGGCCGTGACGGTTACTGTAGATTGGGAGGTATGTCAGGCCGTGATGGTTACTGTACAGTGGGAGGTATGTCCGGCCATGATGGTTGCAGTACAGTGGGAGTTATGTCAGGCCGGGATGGTGACTGTACAGTGGGAGGTATGTCGGGCCGTGACGGTTACTGTAGAGTGGGAGGTATGTCGGGCCGTGACGCTTACTGTACAGTGTGTGGTACGTCAGGCGGTGATGGTTACTGTACAGTGGGAGGTATGTCGGGCCGTGATGGTTACTGTACAGTGGGATGTATGTCAGGCCGTGACGGTTACTGTGCAGTTCGAGGCATACCGGGCCGTGACGGTTCCTGTACAGTGAGAGGTATCTCAGGTCGTGATGGCTACTGTACTGTCGTAGGTATGTCGGGCCGTGACAGTTCCTGTACAGTGGGAGGTATGTCGGGTGTGTTGTTTACTGTACAGTGGGAGGTATGTCGGGGTGTAATGGTTACTTTACAGTGGGAGGTATGTCGGTGTGTGACGGTTACTGTACAGTGGGAGGTATGTCGGGGTGTAATGGTTACTGTACAGTGGGACGTATGTCGGGGCCGTGATGGTTACTGTACAGTGGGAGGTATGTCGGGCTGTGATGGTTACTGTACAGTGGGAAGTATGTCTGGCCATGATGGTTACTGTACAGTGGGGGATATGTCGGTCCGAGATGGCTACTGTATAATGGAAGGTATGTCGGGCCGTGACGGTTACTGCACAGTGGGAGGTATGTCGGGGCCGTGATGGTTACTGTACAGTGGGAGTTATGTCCGGCCATGATGGTTGCAGTACAGTGGGGGTTATGTCAGGCCGGGATGGTGACTGTACAGTGGGAGGTATGTCGGGCCGTGACGGTTACTGTAGATTGGGAGGTATGTCAGGCCGTGATGGTTACTGTACAGTGGGAGGTATGTCCGGCCATGATGGTTGCAGTACAGTGGGAGTTATGTCAGGCCGGGATGGTGACTGTACAGTGGGAGGTATGTCGGGCCGTGACGGTTACTGTAGAGTGGGAGGTATGTCGGGCCGTGACGCTTACTGTACAGTGTGTGGTACGTCAGGCGGTGATGGTTACTGTACAGTGGGAGGTATGTCGGGCCGTGATGGTTACTGTACAGTGGGATGTATGTCAGGCCGTGACGGTTACTGTGCAGTTCGAGGCATGCCGGGCCGTGACGGTTCCTGTACAGTGAGAGGTATCTCAGGTCGTGATGGCTACTGTACTGTCGTAGGTATGTCGGGCCGTGACGGTTACTGTTGAGTGAGAGGTATGTCGGGCCGTGATGTTTCCTGTACAGTGGCAGGTATGTCGGGCCGTGACGGTTTCTGTACAGTGGGAGGTATGTCAGGCCGTAACAGTAACTGTACAGTGGGAGATATGTCGGGCCGTGATGGTTACTGTACAGTGTGAGGTATGTAGGGCCGTGATGGTTACTCAACAGTGGGAGACATGTCGGGCCGTGACATTTCCTGTACAGTGGGAGGTATGTCGGGTGTGTTGTTTACTGTACAGTGGGAGGTATGTCGGGGTGTGATGGTTACTGTACAGTGGGAGGTATGTCGGTGTGTGACGGTTACTGTACAGTGGGAGGTATGTCAGGCCGAGAAGGTTACTGTACAGCGGGAGGCATGTCGGTGTGTGAAGGTTCCTGTACAGTGGGAGGTATGTCCGGCCATGATGGTTGCAGTAAAATGGGAGTTATGTCAGGCCGGGATGGTGACTGTACAGTGGGAGGTATGTCGGGCCGTGACGGTTACTGTAGAGTGGGAGGTATGTCAGGCCGTGATGGTTACTGTACAGTGGGAGGTATGTCCGGCCATGATGGTTGCAGTACAGTGGGAGTTATGTCAGGCCGGGATGGTGACTGTACAGTGGGAGGTATGTCGGGCCGTGACGGTTACTGTAGAGTGGGAGGTATGTCGGGCCGTGACGCTTACTGTACAGTGTGTGGTACGTCAGGCGGTGATGGTTACTGTACAGTGGGAGGTATGTCAGGCCGTGATGGTTACTGTACAGTGGGAGGTATGTCAGGCCGTGATGGTTACTGTACAGTGGGTGGCATTCGGGTCGTGATGGTTACTGTACAGTGGCAGGAATGTCGGGCTGTGATGATTACTGTACAGTGGGAGGTATTTCGGACCGGGCTGGTTACTGTACAGTGGGAGGCATGTCGGTGTGTGACCGTTACTGTACAGTGGGAGGGATGTCAGGCCGTGATGGTTGCTGTACAGTGGGAGGGATATCGGACCGTGATGGTTACTGTACAGTGGGAGGTATGTCCGGCCATGGTAGTTACTGTACAGTATGAGGTATGTCGGTGTGTGACGGTTACTGTACAGTTGTAGGTTTGTCAGGCCGTGATGATTAATGTACAGTGGAAGGTATGTCGGGGCCGTGATGGTTACTGTACTGTGGGAGATATGTTGGTCCGTGATGGCTTCTGCATAATGGGAGTTATGTCGGGCCGTGATGGTTACTGTACAGTGCGTGGTATCTCAGGCAGTGATGGTAACTGTACAGTGGGAGGTATGGCGGGCCGTGACGGTTACTGTACAGTTCGTGGTATGTCGACCGTGACGGTTACTGGACAGTGTGTGGTATCTCAGGCTGTGATGGTTACTGTACAGTGGGAGGAATGTCGGGCTGTGATGGTTACAGTAGAGTGGGTGGCATGTCGGTGTGTGACGGTTACTGTACAGTGGGAGGTATGTCAGGCCGTGATGGTTACTGTACAGTGGGAGGTATGTCCGTCCATGATAGTTACTGTACAGTGGGGCGGTTATGTCAAGCCGTGATGTTTACTGTCCAGTGGGAGTTATGTCGGTCCGTGATGGCGACTGTACAGTGCGTGGTATGTCACGCGGTGATGTTTACTGTACAGTGGGAGGTATGTCGGGCCATGATGGTTACTGTACAGTGGGAGGAATGTCGGGCCGTGATGGTTACTGTACACTGGGAGATATGTCGGGCCGTGATGGTTACTGTCCAGTGGGAGATATTTCAGGCCGTGATTGTTACGGTCCAGTGGGAGGAATATCGGGCCGTGATGGTTACTGTGCAATTGTAGGTATGTCGGGCCGTGATGGTTACTGTACAGTGTGAGGTATGTAGGGCCGTGATGGTTTCTGTACAGTGGGAGGTATGTCGGGCCGTGATTGTTACTGTACAGTGGGAGGTATGTCGGACAGTGATGGTTACTGTACAGTGGGAGGTATGTCGGGCCGTGACGGTTACTGTACAGTGGGAGGAATACTGGGCCCTGATGGTTACTGTACAGTGGGATGTATGTCAGGTCTTGACGGTTACTGTACAGTGGGAGGTATGTCGGGCTGTGATGGTTAATGTACAAAGGGAGGCATGTCGGTGTGTGATGGTTACTGTACAGTGGGAGGTATGTCAGGCCGTGATGGTTACTGTACAGTGGGAGGTATGTCCGGTCTTGATAGTTACTGTGCAGTAGGGGGTTATGTCGGGCCGTGATGTTCACTGTTCAGTGCGTGGTACGTCAGGCGGTGATGGTTACTGTACAGTGGGACGTATGTCGGGCGGGGATGGTAACTGTACGGTGGGAGGTATGTCGGACCGGGATGGTTACTGTACACTGGGAGGCAAGTCGGTGTGTCACGGTTACTATACAGTGGGAGGGATATCAGACCGTGATGGTTTCTGTACAGTGGGAGGTATGTCGGGGTGTGATGGTTACTGTACAGTGGGAGGTATGTCGGGGTGTGATGGTTACTGTACAGTGGGAGATGTGTCGGGGCCTTGATGGTTACTGTACAGTGGGAGGTAAGTAAGGCTATGACGGTTACTGTACAGTGGGGGATATGTCGGGCCGTGATGGTTACTGTACAGTGGGAGGTATGTCAGGTCTTGACGGTTACTGTACAGTGGGAGGTATGTCAGGCTGTGATGGGTAATGTACAAAGGGAGGCATGTCGGTGTGTGACGGTTACTGTACAGTGGGAGGTATGTCAGGCCGTGATGGTTACTGTACAGTGGGAGGTATGTCCGGCCATGATAGTTACTGTGCAGTAGGGGGTTATGTCGGGCCGTGATGTTTACTGTACAGTGCGTGGTACGTCAGGCGGTGATGGTTACTGTACAGTGGGAAGTATGTCGGGCGGGGATGGTTACTGTACGGTGGGAGGTATGTCAGACCGGGATGGTTACTGTACACTGGGAGGCATGTCGGTGTGTCACGGTTACTATACAGTGGGAGGGATATCAGACCGTGATGGTTACTGTACAGTGGGAGGTATGTCGGGGTGTAATGGTTACTGTTCAGTGGGACGTATGTCGGGGCCGTGATGGTTACTGTACAGTGGGAGGTATGTCGGGCTGTGATGGTTACTGTACAGTGGGAAGTATGTCTGGCCATGATGGTTACTGTACAGTGGGGGATATGTCGGTCCGAGATGGCAACTGTATAATGGAAGGTATGTCGGGCCGTGACGGTTACTGTAGAGTGGGAGGTATGTCGGGGCCGTGATGGTTACTGTACAGTGGGAGTTATGTCCAGCCATGATGGTTGCAGTACAGTGGGGGTTATGTCAGGCCGGGATGGTGACTGTACAGTGGGAGGTATGTCAGGCCGTGACGGTGACTGTACAGTTCGAGGCATGCCGGGCCTTGACGGTTCCTGTACAGTGAGAGGTATCTCAGGTCGTGATGGCTACTGTACCGTCGTAGGTATGTCGGGCCGTGACGGTTACTGTTGAGTGAGAGGTATGTCGGGCCGTGATGTTTCCTGTACAGTGGCAGATATGTCGGGCCGTGACGGTTTCTGTACAGTGGGAGGTATGTCGGGCCGTGACGGTAACTGTACAGTGGGAGATATGTCGGGCCGTGATGGTTACTGTACAGTGATAGGTATGTAGGGCCGTGATGGTTACTCAACAGTGGGAGACATGTCGGGCCGTGACAGTTCCTGTACAGTGGGAGGTATGTCGGGTGTGTTGTTTACTGTACAGTGGGAGGTATGTCGGGGTGTAATGGTTACTTTACAGTGGGAGGTATGTCGGTGTGTGACGGTTACTGTACAGTGGGAGGTATGTCGGGGTGTAATGGTTACTGTACAGTGGGACGTATGTCGGGGCCGTGATGGTTACTGTACAGTGGGAGGTATGTCGGGCTGTGATGGTTACTGTACAGTGGGAAGTATGTCTGGCCATGATGGTTACTGTACAGTGGGGGATATGTCGGTCCGAGATGGCTACTGTATAATGGAAGGTATGTCGGGCCGTGACGGTTACTGCACAGTGGGAGGTATGTCGGGGCCGTGATGGTTACTGTACAGTGGGAGTTATGTCCGGCCATGATGGTTGCAGTACAGTGGGGGTTATGTCAGGCCGGGATGGTGACTGTACAGTGGGAGGTATGTCGGGCCGTGACGGTTACTGTAGATTGGGAGGTATGTCAGGCCGTGATGGTTACTGTACAGTGGGAGGTATGTCCGGCCATGATGGTTGCAGTACAGTGGGAGTTATGTCAGGCCGGGATGGTGACTGTACAGTGGGAGGTATGTCGGGCCGTGACGGTTACTGTAGAGTGGGAGGTATGTCGGGCCGTGACGCTTACTGTACAGTGTGTGGTACGTCAGGCGGTGATGGTTACTGTACAGTGGGAGGTATGTCGGGCCGTGATGGTTACTGTACAGTGGGATGTATGTCAGGCCGTGACGGTTACTGTGCAGTTCGAGGCATACCGGGCCGTGACGGTTCCTGTACAGTGAGAGGTATCTCAGGTCGTGATGGCTACTGTACTGTCGTAGGTATGTCGGGCCGTGACAGTTCCTGTACAGTGGGAGGTATGTCGGGTGTGTTGTTTACTGTACAGTGGGAGGTATGTCGGGGTGTAATGGTTACTTTACAGTGGGAGGTATGTCGGTGTGTGACGGTTACTGTACAGTGGGAGGTATGTCGGGGTGTAATGGTTACTGTACAGTGGGACGTATGTCGGGGCCGTGATGGTTACTGTACAGTGGGAGGTATGTCGGGCTGTGATGGTTACTGTACAGTGGGAAGTATGTCTGGCCATGATGGTTACTGTACAGTGGGGGATATGTCGGTCCGAGATGGCTACTGTATAATGGAAGGTATGTCGGGCCGTGACGGTTACTGCACAGTGGGAGGTATGTCGGGGCCGTGATGGTTACTGTACAGTGGGAGTTATGTCCGGCCATGATGGTTGCAGTACAGTGGGGGTTATGTCAGGCCGGGATGGTGACTGTACAGTGGGAGGTATGTCGGGCCGTGACGGTTACTGTAGATTGGGAGGTATGTCAGGCCGTGATGGTTACTGTACAGTGGGAGGTATGTCCGGCCATGATGGTTGCAGTACAGTGGGAGTTATGTCAGGCCGGGATGGTGACTGTACAGTGGGAGGTATGTCGGGCCGTGACGGTTACTGTAGAGTGGGAGGTATGTCGGGCCGTGACGCTTACTGTACAGTGTGTGGTACGTCAGGCGGTGATGGTTACTGTACAGTGGGAGGTATGTCGGGCCGTGATGGTTACTGTACAGTGGGATGTATGTCAGGCCGTGACGGTTACTGTGCAGTTCGAGGCATGCCGGGCCGTGACGGTTCCTGTACAGTGAGAGGTATCTCAGGTCGTGATGGCTACTGTACTGTCGTAGGTATGTCGGGCCGTGACGGTTACTGTTGAGTGAGAGGTATGTCGGGCCGTGATGTTTCCTGTACAGTGGCAGGTATGTCGGGCCGTGACGGTTTCTGTACAGTGGGAGGTATGTCAGGCCGTAACAGTAACTGTACAGTGGGAGATATGTCGGGCCGTGATGGTTACTGTACAGTGTGAGGTATGTAGGGCCGTGATGGTTACTCAACAGTGGGAGACATGTCGGGCCGTGACATTTCCTGTACAGTGGGAGGTATGTCGGGTGTGTTGTTTACTGTACAGTGGGAGGTATGTCGGGGTGTGATGGTTACTGTACAGTGGGAGGTATGTCGGTGTGTGACGGTTACTGTACAGTGGGAGGTATGTCAGGCCGAGAAGGTTACTGTACAGCGGGAGGCATGTCGGTGTGTGAAGGTTCCTGTACAGTGGGAGGTATGTCCGGCCATGATGGTTGCAGTAAAATGGGAGTTATGTCAGGCCGGGATGGTGACTGTACAGTGGGAGGTATGTCGGGCCGTGACGGTTACTGTAGAGTGGGAGGTATGTCAGGCCGTGATGGTTACTGTACAGTGGGAGGTATGTCCGGCCATGATGGTTGCAGTACAGTGGGAGTTATGTCAGGCCGGGATGGTGACTGTACAGTGGGAGGTATGTCGGGCCGTGACGGTTACTGTAGAGTGGGAGGTATGTCGGGCCGTGACGCTTACTGTACAGTGTGTGGTACGTCAGGCGGTGATGGTTACTGTACAGTGGGAGGTATGTCAGGCCGTGATGGTTACTGTACAGTGGGAGGTATGTCAGGCCGTGATGGTTACTGTACAGTGGGTGGCATTCGGGTCGTGATGGTTACTGTACAGTGGCAGGAATGTCGGGCTGTGATGATTACTGTACAGTGGGAGGTATTTCGGACCGGGCTGGTTACTGTACAGTGGGAGGCATGTCGGTGTGTGACCGTTACTGTACAGTGGGAGGGATGTCAGGCCGTGATGGTTGCTGTACAGTGGGAGGGATATCGGACCGTGATGGTTACTGTACAGTGGGAGGTATGTCCGGCCATGGTAGTTACTGTACAGTATGAGGTATGTCGGTGTGTGACGGTTACTGTACAGTTGTAGGTTTGTCAGGCCGTGATGATTAATGTACAGTGGAAGGTATGTCGGGGCCGTGATGGTTACTGTACTGTGGGAGATATGTTGGTCCGTGATGGCTTCTGCATAATGGGAGTTATGTCGGGCCGTGATGGTTACTGTACAGTGCGTGGTATCTCAGGCAGTGATGGTAACTGTACAGTGGGAGGTATGGCGGGCCGTGACGGTTACTGTACAGTTCGTGGTATGTCGACCGTGACGGTTACTGTACAGTGTGTGGTATCTCAGGCTGTGATGGTTACTGTACAGTGGGAGGAATGTCGGGCTGTGATGGTTACAGTAGAGTGGGTGGCATGTCGGTGTGTGACGGTTACTGTACAGTGGGAGGTATGTCAGGCAGTGATGGTTACTGTACAGTGGGAGGTATGTCCGTCCATGATAGTTACTGTACAGTGGGGCGGTTATGTCAAGCCGTGATGTTTACTGTCCAGTGGGAGTTATGTCGGTCCGTGATGGCGACTGTACAGTGCGTGGTATGTCACGCGGTGATGTTTACTGTACAGTGGGAGGTATGTCGGGCCATGATGGTTACTGTACAGTGGGAGGAATGTCGGGCCGTGATGGTTACTGTACACTGGGAGATATGTCGGGCCGTGATGGTTACTGTCCAGTGGGAGATATTTCAGGCCGTGATTGTTACGGTCCAGTGGGAGGAATATCGGGCCGTGATGGTTACTGTGCAATTGTAGGTATGTCGGGCCGTGATGGTTACTGTACAGTGTGAGGTATGTAGGGCCGTGATGGTTTCTGTACAGTGGGAGGTATGTCGGGCCGTGATTGTTACTGTACAGTGGGAGGTATGTCGGGCAGTGATGGTTACTGTACAGTGGGAGGTATGTCGGGCCGTGACGGTTACTGTACAGTGGGAGGAATACTGGGCCCTGATGGTTACTGTACAGTGGGATGTATGTCAGGTCTTGACGGTTACTGTACAGTGGGAGGTATGTCGGGCTGTGATGGTTAATGTACAAAGGGAGGCATGTCGGTGTGTGATGGTTACTGTACAGTGGGAGGTATGTCAGGCCGTGATGGTTACTGTACAGTGGGAGGTATGTCCGGTCTTGATAGTTACTGTGCAGTAGGGGGTTATGTCGGGCCGTGATGTTCACTGTTCAGTGCGTGGTACGTCAGGCGGTGATGGTTACTGTACAGTGGGACGTATGTCGGGCGGGGATGGTAACTGTACGGTGGGAGGTATGTCGGACCGGGATGGTTACTGTACACTGGGAGGCAAGTCGGTGTGTCACGGTTACTATACAGTGGGAGGGATATCAGACCGTGATGGTTTCTGTACAGTGGGAGGTATGTCGGGGTGTGATGGTTACTGTACAGTGGGAGGTATGTCGGGGTGTGATGGTTACTGTACAGTGGGAGATGTGTCGGGGCCTTGATGGTTACTGTACAGTGGGAGGTAAGTAAGGCTATGACGGTTACTGTACAGTGGGGGATATGTCGGGCCGTGATGGTTACTGTACAGTGGGAGGTATGTCAGGTCTTGACGGTTACTGTACAGTGGGAGGTATGTCGGGCTGTGATGGGTAATGTACAAAGGGAGGCATGTCGGTGTGTGACGGTTACTGTACAGTGGGAGGTATGTCAGGCCGTGATGGTTACTGTACAGTGGGAGGTATGTCCGGCCATGATAGTTACTGTGCAGTAGGGGGTTATGTCGGGCCGTGATGTTTACTGTACAGTGCGTGGTACGTCAGGCGGTGATGGTTACTGTACAGTGGGAAGTATGTCGGGCGGGGATGGTTACTGTACGGTGGGAGGTATGTCGGACCGGGATGGTTACTGTACACTGGGAGGCATGTCGGTGTGTCACGGTTACTATACAGTGGGAGGGATATCAGACCGTGATGGTTACTGTACAGTGGGAGGTATGTCGGGGTGTGATGGTTACTGTACAGTGGGAGGTATGTCGGGCCGGGAGGGTTACTGTACAGTGGGAGATGTGTCAGGGCCTTGATGGTTACTGTGCAGTGGGAGGTAAGTAAGGCTATGACGGTTACTGTACAGTGGGGGATATGTAGGGCCGTGATGGTTACTGTACAGTGGGAGGTATGTCAGGCCGTGATGGTTACTGTACAGTGGGAGGTATGTTGGGTCGTGATGGTTACTGTACAGTGGGAGGTATGTCGGGCCGTGATGGTTACTGGACAGTGGCAGGTATGTCGGGGCCGTGATGGTTACTGTACTGTGGGAGATATGTTGCTCCGTGATGGCTTCTGCATAATGGGAGTTATGTCGGGCCGTGATGGTTACTGTACAGTGCGTGGTATCTCAGGCAGTGATGGTAACTGTACAGTGGGAGGTATGTCGGGCCGTGACGGTTACTGTACAGTTCGTGGTATGTCGACCGTGACGGTTACTGTAGAGTGTGTGGTATCTCAGGCTGTGATGGTTACTGTACAGTGGGAGGTATGTCGGGCTGTGATGGTTACAGTAGAGTGGGTGGCATGTCGGTGTGTGACGGTTATTGTACAGTGGGAGGTATGTCAGGCCGTGATGGTTACTGTACAGTGGGAGGTATGTCCGTCCATGATAGTTACTGTACAGTGGGGCGGTTATGTCAAGCCGTGATGTTTGCTGTCCAGTGGGAGTTATGTCGGGCCGGGAGGGTTACTGTACAGTGGGAGGCATGTCGGTGTGTGACCGTTACTGTACAGTGGGAGAGATGTCAGGCCGTGATGGTTGCTGTACAGTGGGAGGGATATCAGACCGTGATGGTTACTGTACAGTGGGAGGTATGTCCGGCCATGGTAGTTACTGTACAGTATGAGGTATGTCGGTGTGTGACGGTTACTGTACAGTGGGAGGTTTGTCAGGCAGTGATGATTACTGTACAGTGGAAGGTATGTCGGGGCCGTGATGGTTACTGTACTGTGGGAGATATGTTGGTCCGTGATGGCTTCTGCATAATGGGAGTTATGTCGGGCCGTGATGGTTACTGTGCAGTTCGTGATATGTCGACCGTGACAGTTACTGTACAGTGCGTGGTATCTCAGGCTGTGATGGTTACTGTACAGTGGGAGGTATGTCAGGCCGTGATGGTTACTGTACAGTGGGAGGTATGTCAGGCCGTGATGGTTACTGTACAGTGGGAGGTATGTCGGGCCGTGATGGTTACTGTACAGTGGCAGGTATGTCGGGCTGTGATGGTTACTGTACAGTGGGAGGTATGTCGGGCCGGGAGGGTTACTGTACAGTGGGAGGCATGTCGGTGTGTGACCGTTACTGTACAGTGGGAGGGATGTCAGGCTGTGATGGTTACTGTACAGTGGGAGGTATGTCGGGCTGTGATGGTTACAGTAGAGTGGGTGGCATGTCGGTGTGTGACGGTTACTGTACAGTGGGAGGTATGTCAGGCCGTGATGGTTACTGTACAGTGCGAGGTATGTCAGGCCGTGATGGTTACTGTACAGTGGGAGGTATGTCGGGCCGTGATGGTTACTGTACAGTGGCAGGTATGTCGGGCTGTGATGGTTACTGTACAGTGGGAGGTATGTCGGGCCATGATGGTTACTGTACAGTGGGAGGAATGTCGGGCCGTGATGGTTACTGTACACTGGGAGATATGTCGGGCCGTGATGGTTACTGTCCAGTGGGAGATATTTCAGGCCGTGATTGTTACGGTCCAGTGGGAGGAATATCGGGCCGTGATGGTTACTGTGCAATTGTAGGTATGTCGGGCCGTGATGGTTACTGTACAGTGTGAGGTATGTAGGGCCGTGATGGTTTCTGTACAGTGGGAGGTATGTCGGGCCGTGATTGTTACTGTACAGTGGGAGGTATGTCGGGCAGTGATGGTTACTGTACAGTGGGAGGTATGTCGGGCCGTGACGGTTACTGTACAGTGGGAGGAATACTGGGCCCTGATGGTTACTGTACAGTGGGATGTATGTCAGGTCTTGATAGTTACTGTGCAGTAGGGGGTTATGTCGGGCCGTGATGTTCGCTGTTCAGTGCGTGGTACGTCAGGCGGTGATGGTTACTGTACAGTGGGACGTATGTCGGGCGGGGATGGTAACTGTACGGTGGGAGGTATGTCGGACCGGGATGGTTACTGTACACTGGGAGGCAAGTCGGTGTGTCACGGTTACTATACAGTGGGAGGGATATCAGACCGTGATGGTTTCTGTACAGTGGGAGGTATGTCGGGGTGTGATGGTTACTGTACAGTGGGAGGTATGTCGGGGTGTGATGGTTACTGTACAGTGGGAGATGTGTCGGGGCCTTGATGGTTACTGTACAGTGGGAGGTAAGTAAGGCTATGACGGTTACTGTACAGTGGGGGATATGTCGGGCCGTGATGGTTACTGTACAGTGGGAGGTATGTCAGGTCTTGACGGTTACTGTACAGTGGGAGGTATGTCGGGCTGTGATGGGTAATGTACAAAGGGAGGCATGTCGGTGTGTGACGGTTACTGTACAGTGGGAGGTATGTCAGGCCGTGATGGTTACTGTACAGTGGGAGGTATGTCCGGCCATGATAGTTACTGTGCAGTAGGGGGTTATGTCGGGCCGTGATGTTTACTGTACAGTGCGTGGTACGTCAGGCGGTGATGGTTACTGTACAGTGGGAAGTATGTCGGGCGGGGATGGTTACTGTACGGTGGGAGGTATGTCAGACCGGGATGGTTACTGTACACTGGGAGGCATGTCGGTGTGTCACGGTTACTATACAGTGGGAGGGATATCAGACCGTGATGGTTACTGTACAGTGGGAGGTATGTCGGGGTGTAATGGTTACTGTTCAGTGGGACGTATGTCGGGGCCGTGATGGTTACTGTACAGTGGGAGGTATGTCGGGCTGTGATGGTTAATGTACAAAGGGAGGCATGTCGGTGTGTGATGGTTACTGTACAGTGGGAGGTATGTCAGGCCGTGATGGTTACTGTACAGTGGGAGGTATGTCCGGTCTTGATAGTTACTGTGCAGTAGGGGGTTATGTCGGGCCGTGATGTTCACTGTTCAGTGCGTGGTACGTCAGGCGGTGATGGTTACTGTACAGTGGGACGTATGTCGGGCGGGGATGGTAACTGTACGGTGGGAGGTATGTCGGACCGGGATGGTTACTGTACACTGGGAGGCAAGTCGGTGTGTCACGGTTACTATACAGTGGGAGGGATATCAGACCGTGATGGTTTCTGTACAGTGGGAGGTATGTCGGGGTGTGATGGTTACTGTACAGTGGGAGGTATGTCGGGGTGTGATGGTTACTGTACAGTGGGAGATGTGTCGGGGCCTTGATGGTTACTGTACAGTGGGAGGTAAGTAAGGCTATGACGGTTACTGTACAGTGGGGGATATGTCGGGCCGTGATGGTTACTGTACAGTGGGAGGTATGTCAGGTCTTGACGGTTACTGTACAGTGGGAGGTATGTCGGGCTGTGATGGGTAATGTACAAAGGGAGGCATGTCGGTGTGTGACGGTTACTGTACAGTGGGAGGTATGTCAGGCCGTGATGGTTACTGTACAGTGGGAGGTATGTCCGGCCATGATAGTTACTGTGCAGTAGGGGGTTATGTCGGGCCGTGATGTTTACTGTACAGTGCGTGGTACGTCAGGCGGTGATGTTTACTGTACAGTGGGAAGTATGTCGGGCGGGGATGGTTACTGTACGGTGGGAGGTATGTCGGACCGGGATGGTTACTGTACACTGGGAGGCATGTCGGTGTGTCACGGTTACTATACAGTGGGAGGGATATCAGACCGTGATGGTTACTGTACAGTGGGAGGTATGTCGGGGTGTGATGGTTACTGTACAGTGGGAGGTATGTCGGGCCGGGAGGGTTACTGTACAGTGGGAGATGTGTCAGGGCCTTGATGGTTACTGTGCAGTGGGAGGTAAGTAAGGCTATGACGGTTACTGTACAGTGGGGGATATGTAGGGCCGTGATGGTTACTGTACAGTGGGAGGTATGTCAGGCCGTGATGGTTACTGTACAGTGGGAGGTATGTTGGGTCGTGATGGTTACTGTACAGTGGGAGGTATGTCGGGCCGTGATGGTTACTGGACAGTGGCAGGTATGTCGGGGCCGTGATGGTTACTGTACTGTGGGAGATATGTTGCTCCGTGATGGCTTCTGCATAATGGGAGTTATGTCGGGCCGTGATGGTTACTGTACAGTGCGTGGTATCTCAGGCAGTGATGGTAACTGTACAGTGGGAGGTATGTCGGGCCGTGACGGTTACTGTACAGTTCGTGGTATGTCGACCGTGACGGTTACTGTAGAGTGTGTGGTATCTCAGGCTGTGATGGTTACTGTACAGTGGGAGGTATGTCGGGCTGTGATGGTTACAGTAGAGTGGGTGGCATGTCGGTGTGTGACGGTTATTGTACAGTGGGAGGTATGTCAGGCCGTGATGGTTACTGTACAGTGGGAGGTATGTCCGTCCATGATAGTTACTGTACAGTGGGGCGGTTATGTCAAGCCGTGATGTTTGCTGTCCAGTGGGAGTTATGTCGGGCCGGGAGGGTTACTGTACAGTGGGAGGCATGTCGGTGTGTGACCGTTACTGTACAGTGGGAGAGATGTCAGGCCGTGATGGTTGCTGTACAGTGGGAGGGATATCAGACCGTGATGGTTACTGTACAGTGGGAGGTATGTCCGGCCATGGTAGTTACTGTACAGTATGAGGTATGTCGGTGTGTGACGGTTACTGTACAGTGGGAGGTTTGTCAGGCAGTGATGATTACTGTACAGTGGAAGGTATGTCGGGGCCGTGATGGTTACTGTACTGTGGGAGATATGTTGGTCCGTGATGGCTTCTGCATAATGGGAGTTATGTCGGGCCGTGATGGTTACTGTGCAGTTCGTGATATGTCGACCGTGACGGTTACTGTACAGTGCGTGGTATCTCAGGCTGTGATGGTTACTGTACAGTGGGAGGTATGTCAGGCCGTGATGGTTACTGTACAGTGGGAGGTATGTCAGGCCGTGATGGTTACTGTACAGTGGGAGGTATGTCGGGCCGTGATGGTTACTGTACAGTGGCAGGTATGTCGGGCTGTGATGGTTACTGTACAGTGGGAGGTATGTCGGGCCGGGAGGGTTACTGTACAGTGGGAGGCATGTCGGTGTGTGACCGTTACTGTACAGTGGGAGGGATGTCAGGCTGTGATGGTTACTGTACAGTGGGAGGTATGTCGGGCTGTGATGGTTACAGTAGAGTGGGTGGCATGTCGGTGTGTGACGGTTACTGTACAGTGGGAGGTATGTCAGGCCGTGATGGTTACTGTACAGTGCGAGGTATGTCAGGCCGTGATGGTTACTGTACAGTGGGAGGTATGTCGGGCCGTGATGGTTACTGTACAGTGGCAGGTATGTCGGGCTGTGATGGTTACTGTACAGTGGGAGGTATGTCGGGCCGGGAGGGTTACTGTACAGTTGGAGGCATGTCGGTGTGTGACCGTTACTGTACAGTGGGAGGGATGTCAGGCCGTGATGGTTGCTGTACAGTGGGAGAGATATCAGACCGTGATGGTTACTGTACAGTGGGAGTTATGTCCGGCCATGGTAGTTACTGTACAGTATGAGGTATGTCGGTGTGTGACGGTTACTGTACAGCGGGAGGTTTGTCAGGCCGTGATGATTACTGTACAGTGCAAGGTATGTCGGGGCCGTGATGGTTACTGTACTGTGGGAGATATGTTGGTCCGTGATGGCTTCTGCATAATGGGAGTTATGTCGGGCCGTGATGGTTACTGTACAGTGCGTGGTATCTCAGGCAGTGATGCTAACTGTACAGTGGGAGGTATGTCGGGCCGTGACGGTTACTGTACAGTTCGTGGTATGTCGACCGTGACGGGTACTGTACAGTGTGTGGTATCTCAGGCTGTGATGGTTACTGTACAGTGGGAGGAATGTCGGGCTGTGATGGTTACAGTAGAGTGGGTGGCATGTCGGTGTGTGACGGTTACTGTACAGTGGGAGGTATGTCAAACCGTGATGATTACTGTACAGTGGGAGGTATGTCCGTCCATGATAGTTACTGAACAGTGGGGCGGTTATGTCAAGCCGTGATGTTTACTGTCCAGTGGGAGTTATGTCGGTCCGTGATGGCGACTGTACAGTGCGTGGTATGTCACGCGGTGATGTTTACTGTACAGTGGGAGGTATGTCGGGCCATGATGGTTACTGTACAGTGGGAGGAATGTCGGGCCATGATGGGTTCTGTACAGTGGGAGGTATGTCGGGCCGGGACGGTTACTGTACAGTGGGAGGTATGTCAGGCCGTGATGGTTACTGTACACTGGGAGATATGTCGGGCCGTGATGGTTACGGTCCAGTGGGAGGAATATCGGGCCGTGATGGTTACTGTGCAGTTGTAGGTATGTCGGGCCGTGATGGTTACTGTACAGTGTGAGGTATGTAGGGCCGTGACGGTTACTGTACAGTGGGAGGAATATTGGGCCCTGATGGTTACTGTACAGTGGGATGTATGTCAGGTCTTGACGGTTACTGTACAGTGGGAGGTATGTCGGGCTGAGACGGTTACTGTACAGTGGGAGTTAAGTAAGGCTATGACGGTTACTGTACAGTGGGGGGTATGTAGGGCCGTGATGGTTAGTGCACAGTGGGAGGTATGTTGGGCTGTGATGGTTACTGTACAGTGGGAGGTATGTCGGGCCGGGAGGGTTACTGTACAGTGGGAGGCATGTCGGTGTGTGACCGTTACTGTACAGTGGGAGGGATGTCAGGCCGTGATGGTTGCTGTACAGTGGGAGGGATATCAGACCGTGATGGTTACTGTACAGTGGGAGGTATGTCCGGCCATGGTAGTTACTGTACAGTATGAGGTAGTCGGTGTGTGACGGTTACTGTACAGTGGGAGGTTTGTCAGGCCGTGATGATTACTGTACAGTGGAAGGTATGTCGGGGCCATGATTGTTACTGTACTGTGGGAGATATGTTGGTCCGTGATGGCTTCTGCATAATGGGAGTTATGTCGGGCCGTGATGGTTACTGTACAGTGCGTGGTATCTCAGGCAGTGATGGTAACTGTACAGTGGAAGGTATGTCGGGCCGTGACGGTTACTGTACAGTTCGTGGTATGTCGACCGTGACGATTACTGTACAGTGTGTGGTATCTCAGGCTGTGATGGTTACTGTACAGTGGGAGGTATGTCGGGCTGTGATGGTTACAGTAGAGTGGGTGGCATGTCGGTGTGTGACGGTTACTGTACAGTGGGAGGTATGTCAAGCCGTGATGGTTACTGTACAGTGGGAGGTATGTCCGTCCATGATAGTTACTGTACATTGGGGCGGTTATGTCAAGCCGTGATGTTTACTGTCCAGTGGGAGTTATGTCGGTCCGTGATGGCGACTGTACAGTGCGTGGTATGTCACGCGGTGATGTTTACTGTACAGTGGGAGGTATGTCGGGCCATGATGGTTACTGTACAGTGGGAGGAATGTCGGGCCGTGATGCTTTCTGTACAGTGGGAGGTATGTCGGGCCGGGACGGTTGCTGTACAGTGGGAGGTATGTCAGGCCGTGATGGTTACTGTACACTGGGAGATATGTCGGACCGTGATGGTTACTGTCCAGTGGGAGATATTTCAGGCCGTGATGGTTACGGTCCAGTGGGAGGAATATCGGGCCGTGATGGTTACTGTGCAGTTGTAGGTATGTCGGGCCGTGATGGTTACTGTACATTGTGAGGTATGTAGGGCCGTGATGGTTACTGTACAGTGGGAGGTATGTCGGGCCGTGATTGTTACTGTACAGTGGGAGGTATGTCGGGCAGTGATGGTTACTGTACAGAGGGAGGTATGTCGGGCCGTGACGGTTACTGTACAGTGGGAGGAATATTGGGCCCTGATGGTTACTGTACAGTGGGATGTATGTCAGGTCTTGACGGTTACTGTTCAGTGGGAGGTATGTCGGGCTGAGACGGTTACTGTACAGTGGGAGTTAAGTAAGGCTATGACGGTTACTGTACAGTGGGGGGTATGTAGGGCCGTGATGGTTACTGCACAGTGGGAGGTATGTCAGGCCGTGATGGTTACTGTACAGTGGGAGGTATGTCGGGCCGTGATGGTTACTGTACAGTGGCAGGTATGTCGGGCTGTGATGGTTACTGTACAGTGGGAGGTATGTCGGGCGGGAGGGTTACTGTACAGTGGGAGGCATGTCGGTGTGTGACCGTTACTGTACAGTGGGAGGGATGTCAGGCCGTGATGGTTGCTGTACAGTGGGAGGGATATCAGACCGTGATGGTTACTGTACAGTGGGAGGTATGTCCGGCCATGGTAGTTACTGTACAGTATGAGGAATGTCGGTGTGTGACGGTTACTGTAAAGTGGGAGGTTTGTCAGGCCGTGATGATTAATGTACAGTGGAAGGTATGTCGGGGCCGTGATGGTAACTGTACTGTGGGAGATATGTTGGTTCGTGATGGCTTCTGCATAATGGGAGTTATGTCGGGCCGTGATGGTTACTGTACAGTGCGTGGTATCTCAGGCAGTGATGGTAACTGTGCAGTGGGAGGTATGTTGAGCCGTGACGGTTACTGTACAGTTCGTGGTATGTCGACCGTGACGGTTACTGTACAGTGTGTGGTATCTCAGGCTGTGATGGTTACTGTACAGTGGGAGGTATGTCGGGCTGTGACGGTTACTGTACAGTGGGAGTTATGTCAGGCCGTGATGGTTACTGTACAGTGGGAGGTATGTCCGTCCATGATAGTTACTGTACAGTGGGGCGGTTATGTCAAGCCGTGATGTTTACTGTCCAGTGGGAGTTATGTCGGTCCGTGATGGCGACTGTACAGTGCGTGGTATGTCACGCGGTGATGTTTACTGTACAGTGGGAGGTATGTCGGGCCATGATGGTTACTGTACAGTGGGAGGAATGTCGGGCCAGGACGGTTACTGTACAGTGGGAGGTATGTCAGGCCTTGATGGTTACTGTACACTGGGAGATATGTCGGGCCGTGATGGTTACTGTCCAGTGGGAGATATTTCAGGCCGTGATGGTTACGGTCCAGTGGGAGGAATATCGGGCCGTGATGGTTACTGTGCAGTTGTCGGTATGTCGGGCCGTGATGGTTACTGTACAGTGTGAGGTATGTAGGGCCGTGATGGTTACTGTACAGTGGGAGGTATGTCGGGCCGTGATTGTTACTGTACAGTGGGAGGTATGTCGGGCAGTGATGGTTACTGTACGGTGGGAGGTATGTCATGGGGTGACGGTTACTGTACAGTGGGAGGAATATTGGGCCCTGTTGGTTACTGTACAGTGGGAGGTATGTCCGGCCATGATAGTTACTGTGCAGTAGGGGGTTTTGTCGGGCCGTGATGTTTACTGTACAGTGCGTGGTACGTCAGGCGGTGATTGTTACTGTACAGTGGGAGGTATATCGGGCGGGGATGGTTACTGTACGGTGGGAGGTATGTCGGACCGGGATGGTTACTGTACACTGGGAGTCATGTCGGTGTGTCACGGTTACTATACAGTGGGAGGGATATCAGACCGTGATGGTTACTGTACAGTGGGAGGTATGTCGGGGTGTGATGGTTACTGTACAGTGGGAGGTATGTCAGGCAGTGATGGTTACTGTACATTGGGAGATATGTCGGGGCCGTGATGGTTACTGTACAGTGGGAGTTATGTCGGGTGTGATGGTTACTGTACAGTGGGAAGTATGTCTGGCAATGATGGTTACTGTACAGTGGGATGTATGTCAGGTCTTGACGGTTACTGTACAGTGGGAGGTATGTCGGGCTGAGACGGTAACTGTACAGTGGGAGTTAAGTAAGGCTATGACGGTTACTGTACAGTGGGGGGTATGTAGGGCCGTGATGGTTATTGCACAGTGGGAGGTATGTCAGGCCGTGATGGTTACTGTACAGTGGGAGGTATGTCGGGCCATGATGGTTACTGTACAGTGGCAGGTATGTCGGGCTGTGATGGTTACTGTACAGTGGGAGGTATGTCGGGCCGGGAGGGTTACTGTACAGTGGGAGGCATGTCGGTGTGTGACCGTTACTGTACAGTGGGTGGGATGTCAGGCCGTGATGGTTGCTGTACAGTGGGAGGGATATCAGACCGTGATGGTTACTGTACAGTGGGAGGTATGTCCGGCCATGGTAGTTACTGTACAGTATGAGGTAGTCGGTGTGTGACGGTTACTGTACAGTTGGAGGTTTGTCAGGCCGTGATGATTACTGGACAGTGGAAGGTATGTCGGGGCCGTGATGGTTACTGTACTGTGGGAGATATGTTGGTCCGTGATGGCTTCTGCATAATGGGAGTTATGTCGGGCCGTGATGGTTACTGTACAGTGCGTGGTATCTCAGGCAGTGATGGTAACTGTACAGTGGGAGGTATGTCGGGCCGTGACGGTTACTGTACAGTTCGTGGTATGTCGACCGTGACGATTACTGTACAGTGTGTGGTATCTCAGGCTGTGATGGTTACTGTACAGTGGGAGGTATGTCGGGCTGTGATGGTTACAGTAGAGTGGGTGGCATGTCGGTGTGTGACGGTTACTGTACAGTGGGAGGTATGTCAAGCCGTGATGGTTACTGTACAGTGGGAGGTATGTCCGTCCATGATAGTTACTGTACAGTGGGGCGGTTATGTAAAGCCGTGATGTTTACTGTCCAGTGGGAGTTATGTCGGTCCGTGATGGCGACTGTACAGTGCGTGGTATGTCACGCGGTGATGTTTACTGTACAGTGGGAGGTATGTCGGGCCATGATGGTTACTGTACAGTGGGAGGAATGTCGGGCCGTGATGGTTACTGTACAGTGGGAGGTATGTCAGGCCGTGATGGTTACTGTACACTGGGAGATATGTCGGGCCGTGATGGTTACTGTCCAGTGGGAGATATTTCAGGCCGTGATGGTTACGGTCCAGTGGGAGGAATATCGGGCCGTGATGGTTACTGTGCAGTTGTAGGTATGTCGGGCCGTGATGGTTACTGTACAGTGTGAGGTATGTAGGGCCGTGATGGTTACTGTACAGCGGGAGGTATGTCGGGCCGTGATTGTTACTGTACAGTGGGAGGTATGTCGGGCAGTGATGGTTACTGTACAGAGGGAGGTATGTCGGGCCGTGACGGTTACTGTACAGTGGGAGGAATATTGGGCCCTGATGGTTACTGTACAGTGGGATGTATGTCAGGTCTTGACGGTTACTGTACAGTGGGAGGTATGTCGGGCTGAGACGGTTACTGTACAGTGGGAGTTAAGTAAGACTATGACGGTTACTGTACAGTGGGGGGTATGTAGGGCCGTGATGGTTACTGCACAGTGGGAGGTATGTCAGGCCGTGATGGTTACTGTACAGTGGGAGGTATGTCGGGCCGTGATGGTTACTGTACAGTGGCAGGTATGTCGGGCTGTGATGGTTACTGTACAGTGGGAGGTATGTCGGGCCGGGAGGGTTACTCTACAGTGGGAGGCATGTCGGTGTGTGACCGTTACTGTACAGTGGGAGGGATGTCAGGCCGTGATGGTTGCTGTACAGTGGGAGGGATATCAGACCGTGATGGTTACTGTACAGTGGGAGGTATGTCCGGCCATGGTAGTTACTGTACAGTATGAGGAATGTCGGTGTGTGACGGTTATTGTACAGTGGGAGGTTTGTCAGGCCGTGATGATTACTGTACAGTGGAAGGTATGTCGGGGCCGTGATGGTAACTGTACTGTGGGAGATATGTTGGTTCGTGATGGCTTCTGCATAATGGGAGTTATGTCGGGCCGTGATGGTTACTGTACAGTGCGTTGTATCTCAGGCAGTGATGGTAACTGTGCAGTGGGAGGTACGTCGAGCCGTGACGGTTACTGTACAGTTCGTGGTATGTTGACCGTGACCGTTACTGTACAGTGTGTGGTATCTCAGGCTGTGATGTTTACTGTACAGTGGGAGGTATGTCGGGCTGTGACGGTTACTGTACAGTGGGAGTTATGTCAGGCCGTGATGGTTACTGTACAGTGGGAGGTATGTCCGTCCATGATAGTTACTGTACAGTGGGGCGGTTATGTCAAGCCGTGATGTTTACTGTCCAGTGGGAGTTATGTCGGTCCGTGATGGCGACTGTACAGTGCGTGGTATGTCACGCGGTGATGTTTACTGAACAGTGGGAGGTATGTCGGGCCATGATGGTTACTGTACAGTGGGAGGAATGTCGGGCCGGGACGGTTACTGTACAGTGGGAGGTATGTCAGGCCTTGATGGTTACTGTACACTGGGAGATATGTCGGGCCGTGATGGTTACTGTCCAGTGGGAGATATTTCAGGCCGTGATGGTTACGGTCCAGTGGGAGGAATATCGGGCCGTGATGGTTACTGTGCAGTTGTAGGTATGTCGGGCCGTGATGGTTACTGTACAGTGTGAGGTATGTAGGGCCGTGATGGTTACTGTACAGTGGGAGGTATGTCGGGCCGTGATTGTTACTGTACAGTGGGAGGTATGTCGGGCAGTGATGGTTACTGTACAGTGGGAGGTATGTCGGGCCGTGACGGTTACTGTACAGTGGGAGAAATATTGGGCCCTGTTGGTTACTGTACAGTGGGATGTATGTCAGGTCTTGACGGTTACAGTACAGTGGGAGGTATGTCGGGCTGTGCTGGTTAATGTACAAAGGGAGGCATGTCGGTGTGTGACGGTTACTGTACAGTGGGAGGTATGTCAGGCCGTGATGGTTACTGTACAGTGGGAGGTATGTCGGACCGGGATGGTTACTGTACACTGGGAGGCATGTCGGTGTGTCACGGTTACGATACAGTGGGAGGGATATCAGACCGTGATGGTTACTGTACAGTGGGAGGTATGTCGGGGTGTGATGGTTACTGTACAGTGGGAGGTATGTCAGGCCGTGATGGTTACTGTACAGTGGGAGGTATGTCGGGGCCGTGATGGTTACTGTACAGGTAGAGTTATGTCGGGTGTGATGGTTACTGTACAGTGGGAAGTATGTCTGGCAATGATGGTTACTGTACAGTGGGAGGTATGTCGGGTCGTGATGGTTACTGTACAGTGGGAGGTATGTCGGGCCGTGATGGTTACTGTACAGTGGGAGGTATGTCGGGCCGTGACGGTTACTGTACAGTTCGTGGTATGTCGACCGTGACGGTTACTGTACAGTGTGTGGTTTCTCAGGCTGTGATGGTTACTGTACAGTGGGAGGTATGTCGGGCTGTGATGGTTACTGTAGAGTGGGTGGCATGTCGGTGTCTGACGGTTACTGTACCGTGGGAGGTATGTCCGTCCATGATAGTTACTGTACAGTGGGGCGTTTATGTCAAGCCTTGATGTTTACTGTCCAGTGAGAGTTATGTCGGTCCGTGATGGCTACTGTACAGTGCGTGGTATGTCGGGCCGTGACGGTTACTGTACAGCGGGAGGTATGTCAGGCCGTGATGGTTACTGTACACTGGGAGATATGTCGGGCCGTGATGGTTACTGTCCAGTGGGAGATATTTCAGGCCGTGATGGTTACTGTCCAGTGGGAGGAATATCGGGCCGTCATGGTTACTGTGGAGTGGTAGATATGTCGGGCCGTGATGGTTACTGTACAGTGTGAGGTATGTAGGGCCGTGATGGTTACTGTACAGTGGGAGATATGTCGGGCGTGACAGTTCCTGTACAGTGGGAGGTATTTCGGGTGTGTTGGTTACTGTACAGTGTGAGGTATGTCGGGGTGTCATGGTTACTGTACAGTGGGAGGTATGTCGGTGTGTCACGGTTACTGTACAGTGGGAGGTATGTCAGGCCGAGATGGTTACTGTACAGTGGGAGGCATGTCGGTGTCTGACGGTTACTGTACAGTGGGAGTTATGTCAGGCTATGACGAATACTGTACAGTGGGAGGTATGTCGGGCCGTGATGGTTACTGTACAGTGGGAGGTATGTCAGGCCGAGATGGTTAGTGTATAGTGGGTGGCATGTCGGGCCGTGATGGTTACTGTACAGTGGCAGGAATGTCGGGCTGTGATGGTTACTGTACAGTGGGAGGTATGTCGGACCGGGATGGTTACTGTACAGTGGGAGGCATGTCGGTGTCTCACGGTTACTATACAGTGGGAGGGATGTCAGGCCGTGATGGTTGCTGTACAGTGGGAGGTACGTCGGGCCGTGATAGTTACTGTGCAGTGGGAGGTATGTCGGGGTGTGATGGTTACTCTACAGTGGGATGTATGTCGGGGCCGTGATGGTTACTGTACAGTGGGAGGTATGTCGGGCCGTGATGGTTACTGTACATTGGGAAGTATGTCTGGCCATGATGGTTACTGTACAGTGGGGGCATGTCGGGCCGTGATGTTTACTGTACAGTGGGAGGTATGTCCGGCCATGGTGTTTACTGTATCGTGCGTGGTAAGTCAGGTGGTGATGATTATTGTACAGTTTGAGGTATGTATTGCTGTGACGGTTAATGTACAGTGGGAGGTATGTCTGGCCGAGATGGTTACTGTAAAGTATGAGGTATGTCGGTGTATGACAGTTACTGTACAGTCGGACGTATGTCAGGCCGTGATGATTACTGTACGGTGGGAGGTATGTCGGGCCCGTGATGATTACTGTACAGTGGGAGGTATTTCGGGCCGTGATGGTTACTGTACAATGCGTGGTATGTCAGGCGGTGATGGCAACTGTACAGTGGGCGGTATGTCCGGCCGTGATGGTTAATGTACAGTGGGAGGTATGTCGGGCCGTGACGGTTACTGTACAGTTCGAGGTAAGTCGACCGTTTCGGTTACTGTACAGTGTGTTGTATCTCAGGCTGTGATGGTTACTGTACAGTGGGAGGTATGTCGGGCCGTGATGGTTACTATACAGTGGGAGGTATGTCGGGGTATGATGGTTACTGTACACTGGGAGGTATGTCGGGGTGTGACGGTTACTGTACATTTGGAGGTATGTCAGCCCGTGATGGTTACTGTACAGTGGGAGGCATGTCGGTGTGTGACAGATACTGTACAGTGGGAGGTATGTCAGGCCAGGATGATTACTGTACAGTGGGAGGTATGTCCGGCCAAGATAGTTACTGTACAGTAGGGGGTTATGTCGGGCCGTTATGTTTCCTGTACAGTGCGTGGTACCTCAGGCGGTGATGGTTACTGTACTGTGGGAGATATGTCGGCTGGTGATGGTTACTGCACAGTGGGAGGTATGTTGGGCCGTGACGGTTACTGTACAGTTCGAGGTATGCCGTCCGTGACGGTTACTGTACAGTGTGGGGTATCTCAGGCCGTGATGGTTACTGTGCAGTGCGAGGTATGTCGGGCTGTGATGGTTACTGTACAGTGGGAGACATGTCGGTGTGTGACGGTAACTGTACAGTGGGAGGTATGTCAGGCCGTGATGGTTACTGTACAATGGGAGGTATGTCCGGTCATGATAGCTTCTGTACAGTGGGGCGGTTATGTCAAGCCGTGATGGTTACTGTCCAGTGGGAGTTATGTCGGTCCGTGATGGCTACTGTACAGTGCGTGGTATGTCAGGTGGTGATGTTTACTGTACAGTGGGAGGTACGTCGGGCCGTGATGGTTACTGTACAGTGGGAGGTATGTCGGGCCGTGACGGTTACTGTACAGTTGGGAGGTATGTCGGGCCGTGACGGTTACTGTACAGTGGGAAGTATGTCAGGCCGTGATGGTTACTGTACAGAGGGAGATATATTTGTCCATGTTGGTTACTGTACATCTGGAGGTATGTCGGGTTGTGATGGTTACTATACAGTGGGAGGTATGTCGGGCCGTGATGGTTACTGTACAGTGGGAGGCATGTCAGTGTGTGACGGCTACTGTACAGTGGGAGGTATGTCAGGCCGTGATAGTTTCTGTACGTTGGGAGTAATTTCGGGCCGTGATGGTTACAGTACCGTGGGAGTTATGTCTGGCCGTGACGGTTACTGTAGAATGGGAGGTATGTCGGGCCGTGATGGTTACTGTACAGTGGGAGGTATGTCGGGCCGTGATGATTACTATACAGTGGGAGGTATGTCGGGGTATGATGGTTACTGTACAGTGGGAAGTATGTCGGGGTGTGACGGATACTGTACATTGGGAGGTATGTCGGTGTGCGATGGTTCCTGTACAGTGGGAGATATGCCGGTCCGTGTTGGTTACTGTACAGTGGGAGGAATATCGGGCCCTGATGGTTACTGTACAGTGGGAGGTATGTCAGGCCGTGATGGTTACTGTACCGAGGGAGGTATGTCAGGCCATGATAGTTACTGTACAGTGGGGGGGATGTCGGTGTGTGATGGTTACAGTACAGTGGGAGCTATGTCAGGCCGGGATGGTTACTGTACACTGGGAGGTATGTCGGGCCGTGATGTTTACTGTACAGTGGGAGGTATGTCGTGCCGTGTTGGTTACTGGACAGTGGGAGGTATGTCGGGCCGTGATGTTTACTGTACAGTGGGAGGTATGTCGGGCTGTGACGGTTACTTCACATTGGGAAGTATGCTGGTCTGTCATGGTTACTGTACGGTGGGATGTATGCTGGTCTGTGATGGTTACTGTACTGTGCGAGTTATGTCGGTCCGTGATGGCTACTGTCTCATGGGAGGTATGTCGGTCCGTGATGGTTACTGTACAGTGCGTGGTATGTCAGGCGGTGATGGTTACTGTCCAATGGGAGGTATATCGGTGAGTGACGGTTACTCTACAGTGGGAGGTATGTCGGGCCATGATGGTTACTGTGCAGTGGGATGTATGTCGGTCCGTGATGGTTACTGTACAGTGTGAGGGAGTCGGGCCGTGATGGTTACTGTACAGTGGGAGGTATGTCGGGCCGTGATGGTTACAGTACAGTGGGAGCTATGTCAGGCCGGGATGGTTACTGTACAGTGGTAGGTATGTCGGGCCGTGATGTTTACTGTATAGTGGGAGGTATGTCGGGCCGTGACGGTTACTGTACAGTGGGAGGTATGTCGGTCCGTGATGGCTACTGGATATTGTGAGGTATGTCGGGCCGTGATGGTTACTGTACAGTACGTGGTTTGGCAGGCGGTGATGGTTACTGTACAGTGTGAGGTATGTCCGGCCGTGATGGTTTCTGTACAGTGGGAGGTATGTCGGGCCGTGACGGTTACTGTACAGTTGGAGGTATGTCGGGCCGTGACGGTTTTTGTACAGTGTGAGGTATCTCAGGCTGTGATGGTTACTGTACAGTGGGTGGTATGTCGGGACGTGATGGTTACTGTAAAGTGGGAGGAATATCCGGTCATGATAGCTACTGTACAGTGGGGCGGTTATGACAAGCCATGATGGTTACTGTCCAGTGGGAGTTATGTCGGTCCGTGATGGCTACTGGACAGTGTGTGGTATGTCAGGCGGTGATGTTTACTGTACAGTGGGAGGTACGTCGGGCCGTGATGGTTACTGTACAGTGGGAGATATGTAGGGCCGTGACGGTTTCTGTACAGTGGGAGGAATATCGGGCCCCGATGGTTACTGTACAGTGGGAGGTATGACAGGTCTTGACGGTTACTGTACAGTGGGAGGTATGATTGGAAGTGATGGTTACTGTACAGTGGGACGTATGTCGGGGCCGTGATGGTTACTGCATAGTGGGAGGTATGTCAGGCCGTGATGGTTACTGTACAGTGGATGGTATATCGGTGTGTGACGGTTACTGCACAGTGGGAGGTATGTCAGGCCGTGATGGTTACTGTACAGAGGGAGGTATGTCAGCGCCATGATAGTTACTGTACAGTGGGAGGTATGTCGGGCCGTGACGGTTACTGTACAGTTGGAGGTATGTCGGGCCGTGACGGTTCCTGTACAGTGTGAGGTATCTCAGGCTGTGATGGTTACTGTACAGTGGGTGGTATGTCGGAACGTGATGGTTACTGTAAAGTGGGAGGAATGTCAGTGTGTGACGGTTACTGTACAGTGGGAGGTGTGTCAGGCCGTGATGGTTACTGTACAATGAGAGGGTTATGTCAGGCCCTGATGGTTACTGTACAGTGGGAGTTATGACAGTCCGTGATGGCTCCTGTATAATGGAAGTTATGTCAGGCCGTGATGGTTACTGTACAGTGCGTGGTATGTCCGGCCATGATAGTTGACGTACAGTGAGGGGGTTATGTGGGGCCGTGATGGTTACTGTACAGTGCGTGGTACGTCAGGCGATGATGGTTACTGTTCAGTGGGAGGCATGTCGGGTCGTGATGGTTATTGTACAGTGGGAAGTATGTCGGGCCGTGACAATTACAGTACAGTGGGAGGTATGCCAGGCCGTGATGGTCACGGTACAGTGAGAGATATGTCGGGCCGTGATGGTTACTGTACAGTGGGAGGTATGTCGGGCCGTGATTGTTACTGTACAGGGGGAGGTATGTCGGGCAGTGATGGTTACTGTACAGTGGGAGGTATGTCGGGCCGTGACGGTTACTGTACAGTGGGAGGTATTTCAGGCCGTGACGGTTACTGTACAGTTCGAGGTAAGTCGACCGTGACGGTTACTCTACACTGTGGTTTATCTCAGGCTGTGATGGTTACTGCACAGTGGGAGGTATGTCGGGCCGTGATGGTTACTATACAGTGGGAGGTATGTCGGGGTGTGATGGTTACTGTACACTGGGAGGTTTGTAGGGGTGTGACGGTTACTGTACATTGGGAGGTATGTCGGGCCGTGATGGTTACTGTACAGTGGGAGGCATGTCGGTGTGTGACGGTTACTGTACAGTGGGAGGTATGTCAGGCCGTGATGATTACTGTGCAGTGGGAGGTATGTCCGGCCAAGATAGTTACTGTACAGTCGGGGGTTATGTCGGGCCGTGTTGTTTACTGTACAGTGCGTGATACGTCAGGCGGTGATGGTTACTGTACAGTGGGAGATATGTCGGCTGGTGATGGTTACTGCACAGTGGGAGGTATGTCGGGCCGTGACGGTTACTGTACAGTTCGAGGTATGTCGTCCGTGACGGTTACTATACAGTGTGGGGTATCTCAGGCCGTGATGGTTACTGTACAGTGGGAGGTATGTCGGGCTGTGATGGTTACTGTACAGTGGGAGGTATATCGGTGTGTGACGGTAACTGTACAGTGGGAGGTATGTCAGGCCGTGATGGTTACTGAACAGGGGAGGTATGTCCGGTCATGATAGCACCTGTACAGTGGGGCGGTTATGTCAAGCCGTGATGGTTACTGTCCAGTGGGAGTTATGTCGGTCCGTGATGGCTACTGTACAGTGCGTGGTATGTCAGGCGGTGATGTTTACTGTACAGTGGGAGGTACGTCGGGCCATGATGGTTACTGTACAGTGGGAGATATGTCGGGCCGTGACGGTTTCTGTACAGTGGGAGGTATGTCGGGCCGTGACGGTTACTGTACAGTGGGAAGTATGTCAGGCCGTGATGGTTACTGTACAGTGGGAGATATATTTGTCCGTGTTGGTTACTGTACAGCTGGAGGTATGTCGTGTTGTGAAGGTTACTGTACAGTGGGAGGTATGTCAGGCCGTGATGATTACTGTACAGTGGGAGGTATGTCCGGCCAAGATAGTTACTGTACAGTAGGGGGTTATGTCGGGCCGTGATGTTTCCTGTACAGTGCGTGGTATGTCAGGCGGTGATGGTTACTGTACAGTGGGAGATATGTCGGCTGGTGATGGTTACTGCACAGTGGGAGGTATGTCGGGCCGTGACGGTTACTGTACAGTACGAGATATGTCGTCCGTGACGGTTACTGTACAGTGTGGGCTATCTCAGGCCGTGATGGTTACTGTACAGTGGGAGGTATGTCGGGCTGTGATGGTTACTGTACAGTGGGAGACATGTCGGTGTGTGACGGTAACTGTACAGTGGGAGATATGTCAGGCCGTGATGGTTACTGTACAGGGGAGGTATGTCCGGTCATGATAGCAACTGTACAGTGGGGCGGTTATGTCAAGCCGTGATGGTTACTGTCCAGTGGGAGTTATGTCGGTCCGTGATGGCTACTGTACAGTGCGTGGTATGTCAGGCGGTGATGTTTACTGTACAGTGGGAGGTACGTCGGGCCGTGATGGTTACTGTACAGTGGGAGATATGTCGGGCCGTGACGGTTTCTGTACAGTGGGAGGTATGTCGGGCCGTGACGGTTACTGTACAGTGGGAAGTATGTCAGGCCGTGATTGTTACTGTACAGTGGGAGATATATTTGTCCGTGTTGGTTACTGTACAGCTGGAGGTATGTCGGGTTGTGAAGGTTACTGTACAGTGGGAGGTATGTCGGGCCGTGATGGTTACTGTACAGTGGGAGGCATGTCGGTGTGTGACGGCTACTGTACAGTGGGAGGTATGTCAGGCCGTGATGGTTGCTGTACACTGGGAGGTATGTCGGGCCGTGATGGTTACTGTACAGTGAGAGGTATGTCGGGCCGTGATGGTTACTGTACAGTGAGAGGTATGTCGGGCCGTGACGGTTACTCTGCAATGGGAGGTATGCCCGGCCGCGATGGTTACTCTACGGTGTGAGGTATGTCGGGTTATGATGGTTACTGTACAGTGGGAAGTATGTCGGTCCGTGTTGGTTACTGTACAGTGGAAGATATGTCAGGTCTTGACGGTTACCGTACTGTGGGAGGTATGACTGGCAGTGATGGTTACTGTACAGTGGGAGGTATGTCGGGCCGTGATGGTTACTGCACAGTGGGAGGTATGTCGGGCCGTGATGGTTACTGTACAGTGGGAGGTATGTCAGGCCGTGATGATTACTGTACAGTGGATGGAATGTCGGTTGTGACGGTTACTGCACAGTGGGAGGTATGTCAGGCCGTGATGGTTACTGTACAGAGGGAGGTATGTCAGGCCATGATAGTTACTGTACAGTGGGAGGTATGTCGGGCCGTGATGTTTACTGTACAGTGGGAGGTATGTCGTGCCGTGACGATTACTGTACAGTGGGTGGTATGTCGCGCCGTGTTGGTTACTGGACAGTGGGAGGTATGTCGGGCCGTGATGTTTACTGTACAGTGGGAGGTATGTCGGGCCGTGAAGATTACTGTACAGTGGGAGGTATGTCGTGCCGTGACGATTACTGTACAGTGGGTGGTATGTCGCGCCGTGTTGGTTACTGGACAGTGGGAGGTATGTCGGGCCGTGATGGTTACTGTACGGTGGGCTGTATGTCGGGGCCGTGATGGTTACTGTACTGTGGGAGTTATGTCGGTCTGTGATGGCTACTGTCTCATGGGAGGTATGTCGGGCCGTGATTGTTACTGTACAGTGGGAGGTATATCGGTGAGTGACGGTTACTCTACCGTGGGAGGTATGTCGGGTCGTGATGGTTTTTGTGCAGTGGGATGTATGTCGGGCCGTGATGGTTACTGTACAGTGTGAGGTATGTCGGGCCGTGATGGTTACTGTACAGTGGGAGGTATGTCGGGCCGTGATGGTTAGAGTACAGTGGGAGCTATGTCAGGACTGGATGGTTACTGTATAGTGGTAGGTATGTCGGGCCGTGATGTTTACTGTATCGTGCGAGGTATGTCGGGCCGTGACGGTTACTGTACAGTGGGAGGTATGTCGGTCCGTGATGGCTACTGTATATTGGGAGGTATGTCGGGCCGTGATGGTTACTGTACAGTACGTGGTATGTCAGGCGGTGATGGTTTCTGTACAGTGGGAGGAGTGTCGGGCCGTGACGGTTACTGTACAGTTGGAGGTATGTCGGGCCGTTACGGTTCCTTTACAGTGTGAGCTATCTCAGGCTGTGATGGTTACTGTACAGTGGGTGGTATGTCGGGACGTGATGGTTACTGTAAAGTGGGAGGAATGTCAGTGTGTGACGGTTACTGTACAGTGGGAGGTGTGTCAGGCCGTGATGGTTACTGTAAAGTGAGAGGGTTATGTCAGGCCCTGATGGTTACTGTACAGTGGGAGTTATGACAGTCCGTGATGGCTCCTGTATAATGGAAGTTATGTCAGGCCGTGATGGTTACTGTACAGTGCGTGGTATGTCCGGCCATGATAGTCGACGTACAGTGAGGGGGTTATGTGGGGCCGTGATGGTTACTGTACAGTGCGTGGTACTACAGGCGATGATGGTTACTGCACTGTGGGAGGCATGTCGGTCGTGATGGTTACTGTACAGTGGGAGGTATGACGGGCCGTGACGGTTACTGAACAGTAGGAGGTATTTCAGGCCGTGATGGACATGGTGCAGTGAGAGATATGTCGGGTTGTGAGGGTTACTGTACAGTGGGAGGCATGTCGGTGTGTCACGGTTACTATACAGTGGGAGGGATGTCAGGCCGTGATGGTTGCTGTACAGTGGGAGGTACGTCGGGCCGTGATGGTTACTGTACAGTGGGAGGTATGTCGGGGTGTGATGGTTACTGTACAGTGGGAGGTAAGTCAGGCGGTGATGATTATTGTACAGTTTGTCGTATGTCGGGCTGTGACGGTTAATGTACAGTAGCAGGTATGTCTGGCCGAGATGGTTACTGTACAGTATGAGGTATGTCGGTGTGTGACAGTTACTGTACAGTCGGAGGTATGTCAGGCCGTGATGATTACTGTACGATGGGAGGTATGTCGGGGCCGTGATGGTTACTGTACAGTGGGAGTTATGTCAGTACTTGATGGCTACTGCATAATGGGAGTTATGTCGGGCCGTGACGGTTACTGTACAGTTCGAGGTAAGTCGACCGTGACAGTTACTCTACAGTGTGGTGTATCTCAGTCTGTGATGGTTACTGTACAGTGGGAGGTATGTCGGGCCGTGATGGTTACTATGCAGTGGGAGGTATGTTGGGGTATGATGGTTACTGTGCACTGGGAGGTATGTCGTGGTGTGACGGTTACTGTACATTGGGATGTATGTCGGGCCGTGATGGTTTCTGTACAGTGGTAGGCATGTCGGTGTGTGACGGTTACTGTACAGTGGGAGGTATGTCAGGCCGTGATGATTACTGTACAGTGGGAGTTATGTCCGGCCAAGATAGTTACTGTTCAGTAGGTGGTTATGTCGGGCCTTGATGTTTACTGTACAGTGCGTGGTACGTCAGGCGGTGATGGTTACGCTACAGTGGAAGGTATGTCGGTCCGTGACGGTTACTGTACAGTTCGAGGTATGTTGTCCGTGACGGTTACTGTACAGTGGGAGGTATCTCAGGCCGTGATGGTTACTGTACAGTGGGAGGCATGTCGATGTGTGACGGTTACTGTACAGTGGGAGGTATGTCCGGCCATGATAGTTATTGTACAGTAGGGGTTTATGTCAGGCCGTGATGTTTACTATACTGTGCGTGGTACGTCAGGCGGTGATAGTTGCTGTACGGTGGGAAGTATGTCGGGCCGTGATGGTTACTGTACATTGGGAGGTATGTCGGGCCGTGACTGTTACTGCACAGTTCGAGGTATGTCGACCGTGACGGTTACTGTACAGTGTGGGGTATCTCAGGCTATGATGGTTACTGTACAGTGGGAGGTATGTCGGGCTGTGAAGGTTACTGTACAGAGGGAGGCATATCGGTGTGTGAAGGTAATTGTACAGTGGGATGTATGTCAGGCCATGATGGTTACTGTACAGTGGGAGGTATGTCCGGTCATGATAGCTAATGTACAGTGGGGCGATTATGTCAAGCCGTGATGGTTGCTGTCCAGTGATGGCTACTGTACAGTGCGTGGTATGTCAGGCGGTGATGTTTACTGTACCGTTGGAGGTACGTCGGGCCGTGATGGTTACTGTACAGTGGGAGGTATGTCGGGCCGTGACGGTTACTGTACAGTGGGAAGTATGTCAGGCCGTGATGATTACTGTACAGTGGGAGATATGTTGGTACGTGTTGGTTACTGTACAGTTGGAGGTATGTCGGGTTGTGATGGTTACTGTACAGTGGGAGGTATGTCGGGCCGTGATGGTTACTGTACAGTGGGAGGCATGTCGGTGTGTGACGGCTACTGTACAGTGGGTGGTATGTCAGGCCGTGATTGTTACAGTACAGAGGGAGGAATGTCAGGCCGTGATGGTTACTGTACAGTGGGAGGTATGTCGGGCCGTGACGGTTACTCTACAGTGGGAGATATGTCGGGCCTTGATGGTTACTATACAGTGGGAGGTATGTCGGGGTGTGACGGTTACTGTGCATTGGGAGGTATGTCGCGCCGTGATGGTTACTGTACAGTGGGACGTATGTCGTGCCGTGACGGTTATTGTACAGTGGGAGGTATGTCGGGCCGTGATGGTTACTTTACAGTGGGAGGTATGTCAGGCCGTGATGGTTACTGTACACTGGGTGATATGTTGGGACGTGATGGTTACTATACAGTGGGAGGTATGTCGGTCTGTGATGGTTACTGTACCGTGGGAGGTATGTCAGGCCGTGATAGTTGCTGTACATTGGGAGTAATGTCGGGCCGTGATGGTTACAGTACCGTGGGAGGTATGTCAATCCGTGATGGTTACTGTGCAGTAGGGGGTTATGTCGGGCCGTGATGTTTACTGTACAGTGCGTGGTACGTCAGTTGGTGATGGTTACTGTACAATGAGAGGTATGTCGGCCCGTGACGATTGCTCTACAGTGTGAGGAATCTCAGGCTGTGATGGTTACTGTACAGTGGGTGATATGTCGGGCCGTGATGGTTATTGTACAGTTGGAGGCATGTCGGTGTGTGACGGTTACTATACAGAGGGAGGTATGTCAGGCCGTGATGGTTGCTGTACAGTGGGATGTATGTCGGTCCGTGATGGCTACTGTATAATGGAAGGTATGTCGGGCCGTGATGGTTACTGTACAGTACGTGGTATGTCAGGCGGTGATGGTTACTGTTCAGTGTGAGGTATGTCCGGCCGTGATGGTTACTGTACAGTGGGAGGAATGTCACTGTGTGACGGCTACTGTACAATGGGAGGTATGTCAGTCCGTGATGGTTACTGTACAGTGGGAGCGTTATGTCAGGCCCTGATGGTTACTGTACAGTGGGAGTTATGACGGTCCGTGATGTCTCCTGTATAATGGAAGTTATGTCGGTCCGTGATGGTTAGTGTACAGTGGGAGGTATGTCCGGCCATGATAGTTGCCATACAGTGGGGAGGTTATGTCGGGCCGTGATGGTTACCGTACAGTGCGTAGTACGTCAGGCGATGATGGTTACTGTACAGTGAGAGGTATGTCGGGCCGTGATGGTGACTGTACACTGGGAGTCATGTCGGTGTGTGACGGTTACTGTACAGTGGGAGGTATGTCAGGCCGTGATGGTTACTGTACAGTGTGAGGTATGTCCGGCCATGATAGTTACTGCACAGTAGGGGGTTATGTCTGGCCGTGATGTTTACTGTACAGTGCGTGGTACGTCAGGCGGTGATGGTTACTGTACAGTGGGAAGTATTTCGGGCCGTGATGGTTACTGTACAGTGGGAGGTATGTCGGGCCGTGACGGATACTGTACAGTGGGAGGTATATCAGGCCGTGATGGTCACGGTACAGTGGGAGGTATGTCGGGCCGTGATGGTTACTGTACAGTCGGAGGTATGCCGGGCAGTGATGGTTACTATACAGTGGGAGCTATGTCGGGCCTTGATGGTTACTGTTCAGTGGGAGGTATGCCGGGCCGCGATGGTTACTATACAGAGTGAGGTATGTCGGGCTATGATGGTAACTGGACAGTGGGAGTTATGTCAGGCCGTGATGGTTACTGTACAGTGGGATGTATGCCGGGCTGTGATGGTTACTGTACAGTGGGATGTATGTCGGGCCGTGATGGTTCATGTACAGTGGGAGGCATGTCGGTGTGTGACGGTTACTGTCCAGTGGGAGGTATGTCAGGCCGTGATGGTTACTGTACAGTGGGAGGTATGTCGGGCCGTGATGGTTACTGTACAGTGGGAGCTATGTCAGGCCAGGATGATTACTGTACAGTAGTAGGTATGCCGGGTTGTGTCGGTTACTGTAGACTGGGAGGTATGTCGGGCCGGGATGGCTACTGTATAGTGGGTTTTATATCGGGCTGTGATGGTTACTGTACAGTGGGAGGTATGTCGGGCCGTGATGGTTACTTTACAGTGGGAGGTATGTCAGGCCGTGATGGTTACTGTACACTGGGTGATATGTTGGGACGTGATGGTTACTGTACAGTGGGAGGTATGTCGGTCTGTGATGGTTACTGTACCGTGGGAGGTATGTCAGGCCGTGATAGTTGCTGTACATTGGGAGTAATGTCGGGCCGTGATGGTTACAGTACCGTGGGAGGTATGTCAATCCGTGATGGTTACTGTGCAGTAGGGGGTTATGTCGGGCCGTGATGTTTACTGTACAGTGCGTGGTACGTCAGTTGGTGATGGTTACTGTACAATGAGAGGTATGTCGGCCCGTGACGATTGCTCTACAGTGTGAGGAACCTCAGGCTGTGATGGTTACTGTACAGTGGGTGATATGTCGGGCCGTGATGGTTATTGTACAGTTGGAGGCATGTCGGTGTGTGACGGTTACTATACAGAGGGAGGTATGTCAGGCCGTGATGGTTGCTGTACAGTGGGATGTATGTCGGTCCGTGATGGCTACTGTATAATGGAAGGTATGTCGGGCCGTGATGGTTACTGTACAGTACGTGGTATGTCAGGCGGTGATGGTTACTGTTCAGTGTGAGGTATGTCCGGCCGTGATGGTTACTGTACAGTGGGAGGAATGTCACTGTGTGACGGCTACTGTACAATGGGAGGTATGTCAGTCCGTGATGGTTACTGTACAGTGGGAGCGTTATGTCAGGCCCTGATGGTTACTGTACAGTGGGAGTTATGACGGTCCGTGATGTCTCCTGTATAATGGAAGTTATGTCGGTCCGTGATGGTTAGTGTACAGTGGGAGGTATGTCCGGCCATGATAGTTGCCATACAGTGGGGAGGTTATGTCGGGCCGTGATGGTTACCGTACTGTGCGTAGTACGTCAGGCGATGATGGTTACTGTACAGTGAGAGGTATGTCGGGCCGTGATGGTGACTGTACACTGGGAGTCATGTCGGTGTGTGACGGTTACTGTACAGTGGGAGGTATGTCAGGCCGTGATGGTTACTGTACAGTGGGAGGTATGTCCGGCCATGATAGTTACTGCACAGTAGGGGGTTATGTCGGGCCGTGATGTTTACTGTACAGTGCATGGTACGTCAGGCGGTGATGGTTACTGTACAGTGGGAAGTATTTCGGGCCGTGATGGTTACTGTACAGTGGGAGGTATGTCGGGCCGTGACGGATACTGTACAGTGGGAGGTATATCAGGCCGTGATGGTCACGGTACAGTGGGAGGTATGTCGGGCCGTGATGGTTACTGTACAGTCGGAGGTATGCCGGGCAGTGATGGTTACTATACAGTGGGAGCTATGTCGGGCCTTGATGGTTACTGTTCAGTGGGAGGTATGCCGGGCCGCGATGGTTACTATACAGAGTGAGGTATGTCGGGCTATGATGGTAACTGGACAGTGGGAGTTATGTCAGGCCGTGATGGTTACTGTACAGTGGGATGTATGTCGGGCTGTGATGGTTACTGTACAGTGGGATGTATGTCGGGCCGTGATGGTTAATGTACAGTGGGAGGCATGTCGGTGTGTGACGGTTACTGTCCAGTGGGAGGTATGTCAGGCCGTGATGGTTACTGTACAGTGGGAGGTATGTCGGGCCGTGATGGTTACTGTACAGTGGGAGCTATGTCAGGCCAGGATGATTACTGTACAGTAGTAGGTATGCCGGGTTGTGTCGGTTACTGTAGACTGGGAGGTATGTCGGGCCGGGATGGCTACTGTATAGTGGGTTTTATGTTGGGCTGTGATGGTTACTGTACAGTGGGAGGAATGTCAGTGTGTGACGGTTACTCTACAGAGGGAGCTATGTCAGGCCGTGATGGTTACTGTACAGTGAGAGGGTTATGTCAGGCCCTGATGGTTACTGTACAGTGGGAGTTATGACAGTCCGTGATGGCTCCTGTATAATGGAAGTTATGTCAGGCCGTGATGGTTACTGTACAGTGCGTGGTATGTCCGGCCATGATAGTTGACGTACAGTGAGGGGGTTATGTGGGGCCGTGATGGTTACGGTACAGTGCGTGGTACTACAGGCGATGATGGTTACTGCACTGTGGGAGGCATGTCGGGTCGTGATGGTTCCTGTACAGTGTGAGGTATGTCGGGCCGTGACAGTTATTGTACAGTGGGCGGTATGCCAGGCCGTGATGGTCACGGTACAGTGAGAGATATGTCGGGCCGTGATGGTTACTGTACAGTGGGAGGTATGTCGGGCCGTGATTGTTACTGTACAGTGGGAGATATGTCGGGCCGTGACGGTTACTGAACAGTAGGAGGTATTTCAGGCCGTGATGGACATGGTGCAGTGAGAGATATGTCGGGTTGTGAGGGTTACTGTACAGTGGGAGGTATGTCGGGCTGTGATGGTTACAGTACAGTGGGAGGTATGTCAGGCCGTGATGGTTACTGTACAGTGGGAGGCATGTCGGTGTGTGACAGTTACTGTACAGTGGGTGGTATGTCAGGCCGTGATGGTTACTGTACAGTGGGAGGTATGTCCGGCCATGATAGTTACTGTGCAGTAGGGGGTAATGTCGGGCCGTGATGTTTACTGTACAGTGCGTGGGACGTCAGGCGGTGATGGTTACTGTACAGTGGGAGGTATGTCGGGCGGTGATGGTTACTGTACGGTGGGAGGTATGTCGGACCGGGATGGTTACTGTACAGTGGGAGGCATGTCGGTGTGTCACGGTTACTATACAGTGGGAGGGATGTCAGGCCGTGATGGTTGCTGTACAGTGGGAGGTATGTCGGGGTGTGATGATTACTGTACAGTGGGAGGTAAGTCAGGCGGTGATGATTATTGTACAGTTTGTCGTATGTCGGGCTGTGACGGTTAATGTACAGTGGCAGGTATGTCTGGCCGAGATGGTTACTGTACAGTATGAGGTATGTCGGTGTGTGACAGTTACTGTACAGTCGGAGGTATGTCAGGCCGTGATGATTACTGTACGATGGGAGGTATGTCGGGGCCGTGATGGTTACTGTACAGTGGGAGTTATGTCAGTACTTGATGGCTACTGCATAATGGGAGTTATGTCGGGCCGTGACGGTTACTGTACAGTTCGAGGTAAGTCGACCGTGACAGTTACTCTACAGTGTGGTGTATCTCAGTCTGTGATGGTTACTGTACAGTGGGAGGTATGTCGGGCCGTGATGGTTACTATGCAGTGGGAGGTATGTTGGGGTATGATGGTTACTGTGCACTGGGAGGTATGTCGTGGTGTGACGGTTACTGTACATTGGGATGTATGTCGGGCCGTGATGGTTTCTGTACAGTGGTAGGCATGTCGGTGTGTGACGGTTACTGTACAGTGGGAGGCATGTCAGGCCGTGATGATTACTGTACAGTGGGGCGATTATGTCAAGCCGTGATGGTTGCTGTCCAGTGATGGCTACTGTACAGTGCGTGGTATGTCAGGCGGTGATGTTTACTGTACCGTTGGAGGTACGTCGGGCCGTGATGGTTACTGTACAGTGGGAGGTATGTCGGGCCGTGACGGTTACTGTACAGTGGGAAGTATGTCAGGCCGCGATGATTACTGTACAGTGGGAGATATGTTGTTACGTGTTGGTTACTGTACAGTTGGAGGTATGTCGGGTTGTGATGGTTACTGTACAGTGGGAGGTATGTCGGGCCGTGATGGTTACTGTACAGTGGGAGGCATGTCGGTGTGTGACGGCTACTGTACAGTGGGTGGTATGTCAGGCCGTGATTGTTACAGTACAGAGGGAGGAATGTCAGGCCGTGATGGTTACTGTACAGTGGGAGGTATGTCGGGCCGTGACGGTTACTCTACAGTGGGAGATATGTCGGGGCTTGATGGTTACTATACAGTGGGAGGTATGTCGGGGTGTGACGGTTACTGTACATTGGGAGGTATGTCGCGCCGTGATGGTTACTGTACAGTGGGACGTATGTCGTGCCGTGACGGTTATTGTACAGTGGGAGGTATGTCGGGCCGTGATGGTTACTTTACAGTGGGAGGTATGTCAGGCCGTGATGGTTACTGTACACTGGGTGATATGTTGGGACGTGATGGTTACTGTACAGTGGGAGGTATGTCGGTCTGTGATGGTTACTGTACAGGGGAAGGTATGTCGGGCCGTGATGGTTAGTGTACAGTGCTAAGCGTGTCGGTGTGTGACGGCTACTGTACCGTGGGAGGTATGTCAGGCCGTGATAGTTGCTGTACATTGGGAGTAATGTCGGGCCGTGATGGTTACAGTACCGTGGGAGGTATGTCAATCCGTGATGGTTACTGTGCAGTAGGGGGTTATGTCGGGCCGTGATGTTTACTGTACAGTGCGTGGTACGTCAGTTGGTGATGGTTACTGTACAATGAGAGGTATGTCGGCCCGTGACGATTGCTCTACAGTGTGAGGTATCTCAGGCTGTGATGGTTACTGTACAGTGGGTGATATGTCAGGCCGTGATGGTTATTGTACATGTGGAGGCATGTCGGTGTGTGACGGTTACTATACAGAGGGAGGTATGTCAGGCCGTGATGGTTGCTGTACAGTGGGATGTATGTCGGTCCGTGATGGCTACTGTATAATGGAAGGTATGTCGGGCCGTGATGGTTACTGTACAGTACGTGGTATGTCAGGCGGTGATAGTTACTGTTCAGTGTGAGGTATGTCCGGCCTTGATGGTTACTGTACAGTGGGAGGAATGTCACTGTGTGACGGCTACTGTACAATGGGAGGTATGTCAGTCCGTGATGGTTACTGTACAGTGGGAGCGTTATGTCAGGCCCTGATGGTTACTGTACAGTGGGAGTTATGACGGTCCTTGATGTCTCCTGTATAATGGAAGTTATGTCGGTCCGTGATGGTTAGTGTACAGTGGGAGGTATGTCCGGCCATGATAGTTGCCATACAGTGGGGAGGTTATGTCGGGCCGTGATGGTTACCGTACAGTGCGTAGTACGTCAGGCGATGATGGTTACTGTACAGTGAGAGGTATGTCGGGCCGTGATGGTGACTGTACACTGGGAGTCATGTCGGTGTGTGACGGTTACTGTACAGTGGGAGGTATGTCAGGCCGTGATGGTTACTGTACAGTGGGAAGTATGTCCGGCCATGATAGTTACTGCACAGTAGGGGGTTATGTCGGGCCGTGATGTTTACTGTACAGTGCGTGGTACGTCAGGCGGTGATGGTTACTGTACAGTGGGAAGTATTTCGGGCCGTGATGGTTACTGTACAGTGGGAGGTATGTCGGGCCGTGACGGATACTGTACAGTGGGAGGTATATCAGGCCGTGATGGTCACGGTACAGTGGGAGGTATGTCGGGCCGTGATGGTTACTGTACAGTCGGAGGTATGCCGGGCAGTGATGGTTACTATACAGTGGGAGCTATGTCGGGCCTTGATGGTTACTGTTCAGTGGGAGGTATGCCGGGCCGCGATGGTTACTATACAGAGTGAGGTATGTCGGGCTATGATGGTAACTGGACAGTGGGAGTTATGTCAGGCCGTGATGGTTACTGTACAGTGGGATGTATGTCGGGCTGTGATGGTTACTGTACAGTGGGATGTATGTCGGGCCGTGATGGTTAATGTACAGTGGGAGGCATGTCGGTGTGTGACGGTTACTGTCCAGTGGGAGGTATGTCAGGCCGTGATGGTTACTGTACAGTGGGAGGTATGTCGGGCCGTGATGGTTACTGTACAGTGGTTACTGTACAGTGGGAGCTATGTCAGGCCAGGATGATTACTGTACAGTAGTAGGTATGCCGGGTTGTGTCGGTTACTGTAGAGTGGGAGGTATGTCGGGCCGGGATGGCTACTGTATAGTGGGTTTTATATCGGGCTGTGATGGTTACTGTACAGTGGGAGGAATGTCAGTGTGTGACGGTTACTCTACAGTGGGAGCTATGTCAGGCCGTGATGGTTACTGTACAGTGGGAGGGTTATGTCAGGCCTGATGGTTACTGTACAGGTGGAGGTATGATGGTCCGTCATGGCTCATGTATAATGGAAGGTATGCCGGGCCATGATGGTTACTGTACAGTGGGAGGTATGTCCGGCCATAACAGTTGCCATACAGTGGGGGGGTTATTTCGGGCCGTGATGGTTACTGTACAGTGCGTGGTTCGTCAGGAGGTGATGGTTATTGTGCAGTGGGAGGTATGTCGGGACGTGATTTCCAGTGCGAGCAGCAGCGAAGGTAAGACCGTTTGGTTTTCAAAGTACTTACCGGTAGCGGCAGCGGTGTTTTTTTTTCTCTTTCACTCTCTCTTCACAGAAAGAGCGGGAGCACTAGGGGGAAGTGACGACGACCAGAGGGGCAGCCGGGAAGGAAAGCGGTGAGTATTTATACTCACCCTTCGAAGCCGTCGGTCATTTCCAGTGCGAGCAGCAGCGAAGGTAAGACCGTTTGGTTTTAAAAGTACTTACCGGTAGCGGGCAGCGGTGTTTTTTTTTCTCTTTCACTCTCTCTTCACAGAAAGAGCGGGAGCACCAGGGGGAAGTGACGACGACCAGAGGGGCAGCCGAGACCCGGAAGCAGTTAGTGTAAGCTTACCTGGGTAGGTTTTTTCCCCCTTTAAAAGCGCGAAGGAGAGGAACCCGAGGCACTACACGGGTAGTGCCTCCCTCCCGCCCTCCTCCTCTAACCAAATAATAACATCTGTTGTGGTAAGTAGGTAAGTGCTGAATTTTGCTTGTTGTATTCTTTAGACCCAGTTTTTTTTAAAATAAAAGTTAGCTTTAGAGGGATGGCAGTGAAGGCAGTGCAATGTTCCTCCTGCAACATGTATGAGGTGAGGGATGCCATCGACGTCCCTGCCGATTACACTTGCAGGAAGTGCACCCATCTCCAGCTCCTCCAAGACCGTGTTAGGGAACTGGAGCTGGAGTTGGATGAACTTCGGATCATTCGGGAGGCAGAGGGGGTCATAGATCAGAGTTATAGGGAAGTAGTAACTCCAAAGATGGCAGATAGATGGGTGACAGTGAGGGGGACAGGGAGGTAGCAGCCAGTGCAGGGACCCCCTGCGGCCGTTCCCCTCAAGAACAAGTATACCGTTTTGGATACTTGTGGGGGGGATGACTTACCAGGGGAAAGTAACGGGGCTCAGGTCTCTGGCACGGAAACTGTCCCCGTTACTGAGAAGGGAAGGGTGAAGAAGAGCAGAGCAGTAGTAATTGGGGACTCGATAGTTCGGGGTACAGATAGGCGGTTTTGTGGGAACGAGAGAGACTCACGTTTGGTATGTTGCCTCCCAGGTGCAAGGGTACGTGATGTCTCTGATCGTGTTTTCCGGGTCCTGGAGGGGGAGGGGGAGCAGCCCGAAGTCGTGGTCCATATTGGCACCAACGACATAGGTAGGAGGAGTGCCGAGGATGTTAGACAGGCTTTCAGGGAGCTAGGTTGGAAGCTCAGAGTAAGAACGAACAGAGTTGTTGTCTCTGGTTTGTTACCCGTGCCACGTGATAGAGATTCGAGGAATAGGGAAAGAGAACACTTAAATGCGTGGCTACAGGGATGGTGCAGGAGGGAGGGATTCCGGTTTTTGGATAACTGGGGTTCTTTCTGGGGACGGTGGGACCTCTATAAACAGGATGGTCTACACCTGAACCTGAGGGGCACCAGTATCCTTGGGGGGAGGTTTGCTAGTGCTCTTGGGGGGGGGGGGGGGGGTTAAACTAACTCTGCAGGGGCATGGGAACCCAGATTGTAGCTTCAGGGTGCAGGGCCTGGAGTGTAGGGAGGTTAGGAACATGGCATCAATTTCCAAGGAGGGTGCCTGTAAACAGGAAAGTGGCTTGAAGTGTGTATACTTCAATGCAAGAAGTATACGAAATGAGGTAGGTGAACTTGCAGCGTGGGTTGGTACCTGGGACTTCGATGTTGTGGCTATTACGGAGACATGGCTAGAACAGGGACAGGATTGGCTGTTGCAGGTTCCAGGATTTAAATGTTTTAGTAGGGTCAGAGGTGGGGGTAAAAGAGGGGGAGGTGTGGCATTGCTTGTCAAAGATAGTATTACAGTGGTGGAAAGGACGATGGATGAGGACTTGCCATCTGAGGTAGTTTGGGCTGAGGTTAGGAATAGGAAAGGCGAGGTCACCCTGTTAGGAGTCTTTTACAGGCCTCCTAATAGTCCTAGAATCATTGAAGAAAGGATAGGGAAGGTGATTCAGGAGATGAGTGACAGTAATAGGGTGGTTGTTATGGGGGACTTTAACTTTCCTGATATTGATTGGGAAAGCTAGAGCTCAAGTTCGTTCGATGGGTCAGTGTTTGTTCAATGTGTGCAGGAGAGTTTCCTGACGCAATATGTAGACAGGTCAACAAGAGGTGAGGCCATACTGGATTTGGTTCTGGGTAACGAACCAGGCCAGGTGTTAGAATTAGAGGTAGGTGAGCACTTTGGGGATAGTGACCATAATACGGTGAGTTTTACTCTCGTGATGAAGAGGGATAAGTGTGTACTACAGGGCAAGAGTTATAGCTGGGGTCAGGGAAATTATGATGCGGTGAGGCATGACTTAGGATGTGTGGCTTGGAAAAGTAGACTCCAAGGCAAGAGTGTAAATGATATGTGGAACTTGTTCAAGGAGCAACTATTGAGTGTCCTTGATAATTATGTACCTGTCAGGCAGGGAGGAAAGGGTCGTGCGAGGGAGCCGTGGTTTAATAAGGAATTGGAATCCCTTGTTAAATGGAAGAGGGCGGCCTATCTCAAGATGAGACGTGAAGGTTCAATTGGGGCGATTGAGAGTTATAGGGTAGCCAGGAAGGACCTGAAGAGAGAGCTAAGAGCAGCAAGGAGGGGACATGAAAGGTCCTTAGTCGGTAGGATTAGGGAAAACCCTAAGGCTTTCTATAGGTAAGTTAGGAATAAAAGAATGACTAGGGTAGGAATAGGTCCAGTCAAGGATAGTAGTGGGAAGTTGCGTGTGGAGGCGGAAGAGATTGGGGAGACACTGAATTAATACTTTTCTTCAGTATTTACTCAGGAACAGGGCATTGTCGTCGATGTGAACACTGAGTCACAAATAAGTAGAATGGATGGCTTTGAGGTATGTAGAGAAGACGTGTTGGAAATCCTGGAAAAGGTGAAAATAGATAAGTCCCCTGGGCCTGATGGCATTTATCCTAGGATTCTCTGGGAAGCAAGGGAGGAGATTGCAGAGCCATTGGCCTTGATTTTTATGTCCTCTTTGTCTACAGGAGTAGTGCCAGAAGACTGGAGGATAGCAAATGTGGTTCTCTTGTTCAAAAAGGGGAGTAGGGATAACCCTAGTAACTATCGGCCGGTGAGTATCACTTCTGTTGTGGGCAAAGTCTTAGAGAGAATTGTAAGGGATAGGATTTATGCACATCTGGATAGGAATAATGTGATCAAGGATAGTCAGCATGGTTTTGTGAAGGACAGGTCGTGCCTCACAAACCTTATTGCATTCTTTGAAAAGGTGACGAAGGAGGTTGATGAGGGGAAAGCGGTAGATGTGGTATATATGGATTTTAGTAAGGCGTTTGATAAGGTTCCCCATGGTAGGCTACTGCAGAAAATACGGAGATATGGCATTGAGGGTGAGTTGGAGGTTTGGATTAGGAATTGGCTGGATGGAAGAAGACAGAGGGTAGTAGTTGATGGCAAAGTTTCTTCATGGAGTGCCGTCACTAGCGGTGTTCCGCAAGGATCTGTTTTGGGACCATTGCTGTTTGTGTTATTTTATAAATGACCTGGAAGAGGGGTTAGAAGGTTGGGTGAGCAAGTTTACGGATGATACGAAAGTCGGAGGAGTTGTTGACAGTGAGGAAGGATGTGGCAGGTTACAGCAGGATATAGAGAAGCTGCAGAGCTGGGCAGAAAGGTGGCAAATGGAATTCAATGTAGCTAAGTGTGAGGTGATTCACTTTGGGAAGAATAACAAAAAGATGGGGTACTGGGCTAATGGTCGGATACTTGGTAGTGTGGATGAGCAGAGGGATCTTGGTGTCCATGTACACAGATCTCTGAAAGTTGCCACCCAGGTAAATAGTGCGGTGAGGAAGGCATATGGCGTACTGGCTTTTATTGGTAGAAGAATTGAGTTCCGGAGCCCTGAGGTCATGATGCAGTTGTATAAGACTCTGGTGCGGCCGCATCTGGAATATTGTGTGCAGTTTTGGTCGCCATACTTTCGGAAGGATGTGGAGGAACTGGAACGGGTGCAGAGGAGGTTTACCAGGATGTTGCCTGGTATGGAAGGAAGATCATATGAGGAAAGACTGAGGCACTTGGGGCTGTTTTCATTAGAGAAAAGAAGGTTTAGGGGTGACTTGATTGAGGTGTACAAGATGATTAGGGGGTTAGATAGGGTTGACAGCGTGAACCTTTTCCCGCGTATGGAGTCGGGTATTACAAGGGGGCATAGCTTTAAATTAAGGGGGGGTAGATATAGGACTGAAGTTAGGGGTAGGTTCTTCACTCAGCGAGTCGTGAGTTCATGGAATGCCCTGCCAGTAGCAGTGGTGGACTCTCCCTCTTTATGGGCATTTAAGCGGGCATTGGATAGGTATATGGAGGATAGTGGGTTAGTATATGTTACGTGGGCTTGGATCGGCGCAACACCGAGGGCCAAAGGGCCTGTACTGCGCTGTATTCTAATATGTTCTATGTTCTATGATGATTACTGTACAATAGGAGGTATGTCGGGCCTTGACGGATAGTGTACAGTGGGAGGTATATCAGGCCGTGATGGTCACGGTACAGTGGGAGGTATGTCGGGCCGTGATGGTAACTGTACAGTGGGAGGTATGCCGGGCAGTGATGGTTACTATACAGTGGGAGGTATGTCGGGCCGTGACGGTTACTGTTCAGTGGGAGGTATGTCTGGCCGAGACGGTTACTGTACAGTGGGAGGTGTGTCGGGCCGTGATGGTTCCTGTGCAGTGGGAGGCATGTCGGTGTGTGACGGTTACTGTACAGTGGGAGGTATGTCAGGCCGTGATGGTTACTGTACAGTGGGAGTTATGTCCGGCCATGATAGTGACAGTATAATAGGGGGTTATGTCGGGCCGTGATGTTTAATGTACAGTGCGTGGTACGTCAGGCGGTGATGGTTACTGTACAGTGGGAGGTATGTCGGGCCGTGATGGTTACTGTGCAGTGGCAGGTATGTCGGGCCGTGACGGTTCCTGTCCAGTGGGAGGGATGCAGGGCCGTGATGGTTACTATACAGAGTGATTCATGTAGGGCTCTGATGGTTACTGTACAGTGGGAGGTAGGTCAGGCCGTCATGGTTACTGTACAGTGGGAGGTATGTCGGGCCGTGATGGCTACTGTACTGTGGGATGTATGTCGGGCTGTGATGGTAAATGTACAGTGGGAGGCATGTCGGTGCGTGACGGTTACTGTAGAGTGGGAGGTATGTCGGGCCGTGATGGTTACTGTACAGTGCGTGCTATGTCAGGCGGAGATGGTTACTGTACAGTGGGAGGTATGTCCGGCCGTAATGGTTACTGTACAGTGTGAGGTATCTCATGCTGTGATGGTTACTGTACAGTGGGAGGCATGTCCGGCCAAGAATAGTTACTGTACAGTGAGGGGTTATGTTGGGCCGTGCTGTTTACTGTACAGTGCGTGGTACGTCAGGCGGTGATGGTTACTGTAGAGTGGGAGGTATGTCGGGCCGCGATGGTTACTGTACAGTGGGAGGTATGTCAGGCCGTGATGGTTACTGTACAGTGGGAGGGTTATGTCAGGCCCTGATGGTTACTGTACACGTGGAGGTATGACGGTCCGTCATGGCTCATGTATAATGGAAGGTATGTCGGGCCGTGATGGTTACTGTACAGTGGGAGGTAAGTCTGGCCATGACAGTTGCCATACAGTGGGGGGGTTTTTTCGGGCCGTGATGGTTACTGTACAGTGCCTGGTTCGTCAGGCGGTGATGGTTACTGTACAGTGGGAGGTATGTCGGGCCGTGATGGTTACTGTACAGTGGGAGTTATGCCGGGCAGTGATGGTTACTATACAGTGGGAAGAATGTCGGGCCTTGATGGTTACAGTACAGTGGGAGGTATGTCGTGCTGTAATGGTTACAGTACAGTGGGAGGTATGTCGGGCCGTGACGGTTACTGTATAATAGGGGGTTATGTCGGGCCGTGATGTTTACTGTACAGTGCGTGGTACGTCAGGCGGTGATGGTTGCTGTACAGTGGGAGGTAAGTCGGGCCGCGATGGTTACTGTACAGTGGGAGGTATGTCGGGCCGTAACGGTTACTGTACAGTGGGAGGTATGTCGGGCTATAATGGTTACTGTACAGTGGGAGGTATGTCGGGCCGTGATGGTTACTGTACAGTGGGAGGTATGTCGGGCCGTGATCGTTACTATACAATGGGAGGCATGTCGGTGTGTGACGGTTACTGTAGAGTGGGAGGTATGTCAGGCCGTGATGGTTACTGTACAGTGGGAGATATGTCGGTCCGTGATGGTTACTGTACAATGGGAGGCATGTCGGTGTGTGATGGTTGCTGTACAGTGGGAGGTATGTCGGGCCGTGATGGTTACTGTACAGTGGGAGGTATGTCGTACTGTGATGGTTACTGTAGAGTGGGAGGTATGTCGGGCTGTGATAGTTAGTGTACAGTGGGTAATATGTCGGGCCATGATGGTTACTGTACAGTGGGAGGAATGTCGGTGTGTGACGGTTACTATACAGTGGGAGGTATGTCAGGCCGTGATGGTTACTGTACAGTGGTAGGGTTATGTCAGGCCCAGATGTTTACTGTACAGTGAGAGTTATGACGGTCCGTGATGGCTCCTGTATAATGGAAGGTATGTCGGGCCGTGATGGTAACTGTAGAGTGGGAGGTATGTCCGGCCATGATAGTTACCGTACAGTGGGGTGGTTATGTCGGGCCGTGATGGTTACTGTACAGTGCGTAGTATGTCAGGCGGTGATGGTTACTATACAGTGAGAGGTATGTCGGGCCGTGATGGTTACTGCACAGTGGGAGGTATGTCGGGCCGTGATGGTTACTGTATTATGTGGGTAAGTCTGGCCGTGATGGTTACTGTACAATGCGTGGTATGTCAGGCGGTGATGGTTACTGTACTGTGGGAGGTATGTCGGGACGTGATGGTTACTGTACAATGGGAGGTATGTCGGGCCGTGATGGTTACTGTACTGTGGGAGGTATGTCGGGACGTGATGGTTACTGTACAGTGGGAGGTATGTCGGGCCGTGACGGTTACTGTACAGTGGGAAGTATGTCAGGCCGTGATGGTTACTGTACATTGGGAGGCATGTCCGGCCATGATAGTTACTGTACAGTGAGGGGTTATGTGGGGCCGTGATATTTACTGTACAGCGCATGGTACGTCAGGAGGTGATGGTTGCTGTACAGTGGGAGGTATTTCGGGCCGCGATGGTTACTGTACAGTGGGAGGTATGTCGGGCCGTGATGGTTACTGTACAGTGGGAGGTATGTCAGGCCGTGATGGTTACTATACAGTGGGAGGTATGTCAGGCCGTGATGGTTACTGTACAGTGGGAGGAATGTCGGGCTGTGACGGCTACTGTACAGTGGGAGGTATGTCGGGCCTTAACGGTTACTGTACAGCGGGAGGTATGCCGGGCCACGATGGTTACTGTACAATGGGAGGTATGTCGGGCCGTGATGGTTACTGTACAGTGGGAAGTATGTCAGGCCGTGATGGTTACTGTACAGTGGGATGTATGTCGGGCTGTGATGGTTACTGTACAGTGGGAGGCATGTCGGTGGGTGACGGTTACTGTAGAGTGGGAGGTATGTCAGGCCGTGATGGTTACTGTACAGTGGGAGGTATGTCGGGCCGTGATGGTTACTGTACAATGGGAGGCATGTCGGTGATTGACGGTGGCTGTACAGTGGGAGGTATGTCGGGCTGTGATGGTTACTGTACAATGGGAGGTATGTCGGGCTGTGATGGTTACTGTACAGTGGGAGGTATGTCGGGCCGTGATGGTTACTATACAGTGGGAGGTATGTCGGGATATGATGGTTACTGTACAGTGGGAGGTATGTTGGGGTGTGACGGTTACTGTACATTGGGAGCTATGTCGGGGTGCGATGGTTACTGTACAGTGGGTGATATGTCGTGCCGTGATGGTTACTGTACAGTGGGAGGCATGTCCGGCCATGATATTTACTGTACAGTGAGGGGTTTTGTTGGGCCGTGATGTTTACTGTACAGTGCGTGGTACGTCAGGCGGTGATGGTTACTGTACAGTGGGAGGTATGTCGGGCCATGATGGTTCCTGTCCAGTGTTGGGTATGTCGACCCGTGATGGTTACTGTACAGTGGGAGGTATTTGAGGCCGTGATAGTTACTGTACAGTGGGGGGTATTTCGGGCCGTGACGGTTACTGTACAGTGGGGAGTATGTTGGGCTGTGATGGTTACTGTATTGTGGGGAGTATGTTGGGCCGTGATGGTTACTGTATTGTGGGAAGTATGTTGGGCCGTGATGGTTACTGTATTGTGGGAAGTATGTTGGGCCGTGATGGCTACTGTACAGTGGGAGGTATGTCTGGTCGTGACGGCTACTGTACAGTGGGAAGTATATTGGGCCGTGATGGCTACTGTACAGTGGGAGGTATGTCGGGCCGTGACGGTAACTGTACAGTGGGAGGTATGTCGGGCCATGATGGTTATTGTAGAGTGGGAGATATTTCGGGCCGTGATGGTTACTGTACAGTGTGAGGTATGTCGGGCTGTGACGGTTACTATACATTGAGAGATATTTCGGGCCGTGATGGTTACTGTACTGATAGAGGTAGGTCGAGCCGAGATCGTTACTGTACACTCGACGGTATGTTGCGCCATTGAGTTGCAGACTGTATGAGTTGTACAGAGCACAATTCTTCTGCTGATGGCCCATTGCATCTCATGGATGCCTCATAATTTGTTGCTCAATCTGTTTAAAGTTTGTCCCATTCATTGCCCAGAGGTCTTCATGTCATGAGGAGTGTCTGCAAATTGTGCCCTTGCTTCCCATTGTGCAGTGACCATTCTTACCGATGTATGAAATGGAGAAGTATATCTGCAGCAGGCATATCGGTGACGTTGTGGTCAATGATATGTTTCCCTTTTCTTTATTTCCCCATAACCTGCCACAGAGCAGTCTAGCAACCACAGGATCCAGCATCAATGCTGAGCACTGTATTGTCGATATACCAAGGATCTGCCCTCTCTGCCTGGCTGTGTCCTGTCAGTGGGCCAGACCCTACCAGAGAGGATGGTGATGTTGCCTGGGACATAGTCCTGTTCACATAATCCTGCTTCAGAAGCAATATTTAACTTTTGCTTGATTATTCTAAGGGAGATATACAGCAGGTCACTTTTATATTTTGTGTAATGAAGAGTTAATATCACTTTGTTTCTTACATATTTGAAAATAAACCAAACAACATTGTTTTTCAGTTGAAAACAATTGAAGTGAACAATAATTAAAATACCAGAGTACACAGCTAACTATTACACAATTCAGTGACTGTAGTAAACAGCCGATTCATGTTCAGATCACTAAACACACCATCTTGCAGGCAGCAAAGCTGTCAAAAATGACTTTGAGAAAAAAGCCTGAATTCAGACACCGTGTTATTGAGCCTCATCATTACCTGCAAAACACTGGCCATCTTCACAATCTGTTCAGAGAGCTCCAAAACTGGAGCTGGGCTGTTACTCACACAATCCCTCACAACAGTCTGGTTAGAGACATACCTGAACAATGGGGAGATATGTGTGGGGCAGACTGGTCAATGGACAAGCACATGGCGCTGGTCCAGACGCAGTCCAGCATTTGTAACAATGACCTGGAAACAACGATGTCTTGCAAATATATCTCTTCTGTGTGCCACCTAATCTCTGTAATCCTATACCTTAGACCCGATCCTGAATGAAGGTGTTATAAAGGTGATGGGCTCCTGCAGCACATGGCATCTTACATTGAATCCCTCATAAACCATATCCAGTGTATGTTATCCCCACAATGTCAGTATCCAAACAGTATTGTGCAGCTCCATTGATGGACAGTATGATTCCATCCCAACATCCTTGTGTGTGACTTGAGCTGGAAATCTCTGTGTAACTGTTTGCGGCATTGTTCTCACATTGAACAGTAACGTCTTTTTGCTGAAGTTTCTATAGTCTTTATTAGTACCAACTTTTAGATTGTCTAATAAACATTATTTCCCCCCTTTATTCAGTTCACTTTTATCACAACAATATGATGAAAACAGTGCCCAACTCACAGTAGGGAACATTCAAATGATGAGTCTCATTACCACGACCAAGACCACATTATTATTAAATACAAGGACTTTGAAAATATACAATTATTTTCCCTTATATTAATATTGTGAACCAATAGTCGACTCTCCTGCTCCTCAGATGCTGCCTGAATGGGTGTACTGTTTCAGAACCACACTTTTTGACTCTGATCTCCAGCATCTGCAGTGCTCACTTTCTCCCAGTTAATGCGCACTCATAATCATTTTCGTGGCAACAATATCACTGTGTGGTTAAACATGTTTCAGTCTGATAGGAGTACATTTTGAATTGCTTCTGTCTATCTCAGAGCTCAGTAATGTGCAATATGAATGCCAGTGTCTGTGTGATGATCGGTATGTAGACCATGCGTCTGAGAGATGGACAGATTGTTTCGAACATCATTTTCGTTCAGCTGTTCACGAAAAGCAAGTTACTGCCTGGACCTCACCAGCCTGAGCAGACAAAACCCAAAGCACAGTGTCCAGCATTGGGCATGACAATATTTTTCATTTTAATTTATTCATAGAATATGATTGGGATGGTATTTATTGCCCATCACGTATTGCCATTGAGAAGGTGTGGGTGAGCTGCCGCATTGACCCACTGCAGTCCATGTGTTGTAGATGTGCATTACGGAGGGACGTTGAAATAGTGACACTGAAAGAACAACAATATGCTTCCCAATCAGGATGGTGGGTGGCTTGGAATGGAACGTGAATATGGTGATGATCCCATGTGTCTACTTCCCTTGTCCTTTTTGATGGTCTTGGTTTCGGAGGTACATTGTAAGGAGCCTTGGTAAATTTCTGCAGAGCACCGTGTAGATGGCAGACATTTCTGCTACTGAGAGCCAGTGGATGAGGGTTGAAGCTGCGCTCACACAGGCAAATGGGCTATTCCATCACACACACATTCAATGTGTGTCTTATAGATGGTGTGCAGGCTTTCGGAAACCACAAGGTGAGTTATTTCTGCAGGATTCCTAGCTCCTGACATATTCTTGTTGCCAATCAATTTATATGTATCAAATTGTGGCACTGGAAAAAAGCACAGCAAGTCAGGCAGCATCTGCAGTACAGGAGAGTCGACGTTTTAGAATAAACCCTTCACAGGAATGAGTAATGAAATGATATGGTCAGTCCAGTTCTGGATAACGGGAATCCCCGGGATATTGCTAGGTGGGTGTTCAGTGATGGTGGTGGCATTGAACATTGGAAGGTATGGTTCAATTTTCTATTGTTACAGGTAATCGTTGTCTGGCACGTGTGTAATGGAAATGGCACTTGTCACTGTTAAGCACACTCCTTCATATTTCCAGGTCCTTGTTGCATTTGGATAAGGATTGCTTCAGTATCTGAGTAAATCACGAATGGTGTTGAACATTTTCCAATCATTGGCAAACATCCCCAGTTGTTACTTTATAGTGTAGGGATGGTCATTTATGATTGGACCTGGGGCAGAGAGCACTCTGAAAGCTCACTGATACTGTCCCTCTGTCTGAGCAAGGAAGCTTGCTTCTAGTTCCACCAGCTCCAGAGGTGTCTAACAGCATATGTGAGCAGAATAATGTTAAAGTATCTTCCCCATGGAGCTGAGGGAGGACTTGGTTAGCTCAATCAATTGGACGGCTAGATATTAATGCTAACAGTGTGGATTTAATTCCTTCACTGACTGGGGTGACTAAAGGACTGTTCTACTCAACCTCTCCCTTAATTGAGGCATGATGACTGTCCAGTTAAACTGCCACCATTCGTCTCTGTCTAACGAGAGAGCAGCCCTATCATCCTGTAGGAGTATGGTACCTTACCTTTCCAATTTTGACCTACAGGTTTACTCTGAAACCCCTCTCCCGGGGAACTGCTGCAGAGCTGTCCTGGAGCTGAGATGTCTGCTCCCTACCAACCCCAGCCACCTTCCTTTCAGGTATAACTTCAGCCAGTGCAGATGATTCGTATTTGCTCCAGTTTTGCCGTTAATCCTGGATGCGACATTTGGTCAAATGTCGTTATGATGATGTTAAGTGCAGTCACTGTCGCCTCCCCTCTAGATTTCAGATGTGTGTTTTCTTGTTGTGCATCATTAAACCCAGGGTTCAATGAGCCCAAGGGATGAGAGCCCAAACTGAGCTTCAGTGATCAGGTTGGTGTTGAGGAAGTGCTGCTTGATCCCACTGCAGATGACATCTTCATCATTTTATTAATGATTGGGATTAGAGCAATGGGGCAATCACTGATTGTCTGATGTTTTGTCTGTATGTGTACAGGACACACCCGGACACACCTATGTCTTCCAATCTTCAATGCCACCATCACTGAACACCCACTTAGCAATATCCCAGGGATTACCGTTATCCAGAACTGGACTGACCATATCATTGAACCCACACCCGGACAGTTCCCCACATTGTCAGGTAGGTCCCAGTGCTGTATCCCAGCAGGAACAGCTTGATTGGAATGTTATCAGGGCCCACAGCCTTTGCATTCTCCAATCCCTCCATCCGTTTGTAGATACCACATACAGTGAATCGAATTAGCTGAAAAATGCCATACGGAGGGGACCTAAAATAGATCACTCCATCAATACTTCTGTCTGAACATTATTGTGAATGATCGAGCCTAAATTTTTCTATTGCTGTTTTAGGCTTTTCCATCATTGAGGGAATTGGTATGTGGGGATACTCTTTCTCTGTTGAGTTGTTTGATTGACCACACAATTCAACCTGACTGCATGTGACAGGATTGCAGAGATTAGGTCTGATTTGTTGGTTAGATATGTCTGTCACTAGCTGTTTATGTTGTTAGGTGAGTAAGGGGTCCTGTTTGGTAACGTCACCTCATTTTGAGGTGTAACTGCTGCTCTTGGATCGTCCTCCTGTATTTCACATTGAACAAGGGTTTATCCACTGGCCTGATGGTCAGGGTAAAGTGGAGCATATGCCAGGCATGGACAGTGAAAATTATGCAAGAGTACAAATCTGCTTCTGTAGGTATTGACCCACATGACCTCACACAGGCCAGTGCTGAGTTTTAGATCGCTTTGAAATCTGTTCCGTTCAGAATGGTGAGAGCATCTCTCATATGTACACACACACACACACACACACACACACACACACACACACACACACACACACACACACACACACACACACACACACACACACACACACACACACACACACACACACACACACACACACACACACACACACACACACACACACACACACACACACTATTCACAATGTGAAAGTGGGGCTTTGTCTCCATAAATACTGTGTGCAGTAGTCACCGTTCCCAATATAGCCATCGTCAATGTGTCCGCAGGCGGTAGATTGGAGAAGATGAGGTAAAGTATGTTTCTCCCGGTCAATCATTCCCTCCCGACCCGGTGCAGACCCAGTCAAGCAGCTATTACCTTTTGGACACGTCCATGTCGATCAGCAATGCTGCTGCTGAGCCCCTCTGGGTGGTGGATTTGAAATGGCCCATCCAGTATAGATTTCCAGACTTGCATTCAATCTCTGTAAGATCGCCAGCCTTGCTTTCTTCTCTCTGCAAAATCTCCAGCCTTACTTTCTTATCTCTTTAAATTCTCCAGCCTTGCTTTCCTCTCTCTCCGTAACTTCTCCAGACATGGTTTCCTACCTCTGTAATATCTCCAGCCTTGTTTTCCTGACTCAAAAATATCTCTAGCCTTGCTATTCACTCTCTGTAACATCTCCAGCCTTGATTTCCGCACTCTCCTCAAAATCCCCAGACTTATTTTCCAATCTCTGTAACATCTCCAGCCTTGCTTTCCTATCCCTGTAACATCTCCTGACTTGCTTTCCTCTATCTGTAACATCTCCTGCATTGCTTTCCAATCACTATAACATCTCAACTCTGGCATTCCAACCCTGTAACCTCTCCAGAGTTGCTTTCCTTATCTCTGTAACACCCCCTGACTTATTTCCTCTCTCTGTAACATCTCCACCCTTGCTTCCCTGTCTCTGAAACATTACCAGAATGCTTTCCTATCTCTGTAACATCTCCTGCCTTGCTTTCCTCTCTCTGTAACATCTCCGGCCATACTTTCCTCTCTCTGTAACATCTCCAGCCTTACTTTCCACTCTCTGAAACATCTCCAGCCTTACTTTACTATCTCTGTAACATCTCCAGACTTGTTTTCCTATCTCTGTACAATCTGCAACCTCGCTTTCTTCTCTCTGTAACAACTCCAACCTTTCATCCTATCTCTGTAGCACCTTCGGCCTTGCTTTCCTCCCTCTGTAAAATCTCCAGCCTTACTTTCGACTCTCCGTATCATCTCCAGACATGCTTTCCTATATCTGTAAATCTCCAGCCTTGTTTTCCAGTCTCAAAAATATCTCCAGCCTTGCTATTCACTCTCTGTAACATCTCCAGACATAATTTCCTATCTCTGTAACATCTCCTGCCTTGCTTTCCTATCTCTGTAACATCTCCAGCCTCGCTTTCCTATCTCTGTAACATCATCGGCCTTGCTTTCCTCTCTCTCTGTAAAATCACCAGCCTTGCATTCCACTCTCTGAAACATCTCCAGCCTTACTTTACTATCTCTGTAACATCTCCAGACTTGTTTTCATATCTCTGTAACATCTCTAGCCTTGCTTTCCTATCTCTGTAACCTTTCAAGCCTTGCTTTCCTATCTCTGAAGCATCATCGGCCTTTCTTTCCTCACTCTGTAACATCACCAGCCTTGCCTTCCACTCTCTGAAACATCTCCAGCCTTACGTTCCTCTCTCTGAAAGATCTCCAGCCTTGCTTTACTATCTCTGTAACATCTGCAGACATGTTTTCATATCTCTGCAACATCTCGACCCTTGCTTTCCTATGTATGTCACATCTCCAGCCTTCCTTTCCTATCTCTGTAACATCCCCAGCCAAACGTCCTATCTCTGTGACATCTCCGGCTTTGCTTTCCTGTCTCTGTAACATCTCCAGCCTTGCTTTCCACTCTCTGTAACATCTCCGGCCATGCTTTCCTATCTCTGTAACATCTCCAACATTGCTTCCCTATCTCTGCAACATTACCAGAATGCTTTCCTCTCTCTGTAACATCTCCAGCCTTGCTTTCCACTCTCTGAAACATCTCCAGCCTTGTTTTACTATCTCTGTAACATCACCAGACTTGTATTCATATCTCTGTAACATCTTGACCCGTGCTTTCCGATGTCTGTCACATCTCCGGCCTTTCTTTCCTATCTCTGTGACATCCCCAGACTTGCTTTCCTCTGTCTGTAACATAGAACATAGTACATAGAACAATACAGCACAGAACAGGCCCTTCGGCCCACGATGTTGTGCCGAACATTTGTCCTCGCTTAAGCACCCATCCATGTACCTATCCAATTTTCACTTAAATTTCGCCAATGATCCTGACTCTGCCACTCCCACAGGCTGCGTATACCATGCTCCCACCACTCTCTGGGTAAAGAATCTACCACTGACATCTCCCCTATACCTTCCACCCTTCACCTTAAATTTATGTCCCCTTGTAATACTCTGTTGTACGCGGGGAAAAGGTTTCTGACTGTCTACTCTATCTATTCCTCTGATCATCTTATAAACCTCTATCAAGTCACCCCTCATCCTTTTCCGTTCCAATGAGAAACGTCCTAGCACTCTCAACCTATCCTCGTACGATCTATTCTCCATTCCAGGCAACATCCTGGTAAATCTTCTCTGCACCCTCTCCAAAGCTTCCACATCTTTCCTAAAGTGAGGCGACCAGAACTGCACACAGTACTCCAAATGTGGCCTAACCAAAGTCCTGTACAGGTGTAACGTCACTTCATGACTCTTGAATTCAATCCCTCTGCTAATGAATGCTAATACACCATAGGCCTTCTTACAAGCTCTATCCACCTGAGTGGCAACTCTCAAAGATCTATGAACATAAATCCCAAGATCCCTCTGCTCCTCCACCTTACTAAGAACCCTACCATTAACCCTGTATTCCGCATTCTTATTTGTCTTTCCAAAATGGACAACCTCACACTTGGCAGGGTTGAACTCCATCTACTACTCCTCAGCCCAGCTCTGCATCATATCTAAGTCCCTTTGCAGACGACAACAGCCCTCCTCACTGTCCACAACTCCACCAATCTTCGTATCATCTGCAAATTTACTGACCCACCCTTCGACTCCCTCTTCCAAGTCATTAATAAAAATTACAAACAGCAGAGGACCCAGAACTGATTCCTGCGGAACTCCACTTGTAACTGGGCTCCAGGCTGAATATTTACCATCTACCACCACTCTTTGACTTCAACCGGTTAGCCAGTTTTCTAACCAACTGGCCAAATTTCCTTCTATCCCATGCCTCCAGACTTTCTGCGTAAGCCTACCATGGGGAACGTTATCAAATGCCTTACTAAAATCCATGTATACTACATCCACTGCTCTACCCTCCACATGCTTGGTCACCTCCTCAAAGAATTCAATAAGACTTGTAAGGCAAGACCTACCCTTCACAAATCCGTGCTGGCTGTCCCTAATCAAGCAGTGTCTTTCCAGATACTCATAAATCCTATCGCTCAGTACCCTTTCCATTAATTTGCCTACCACTGAAATAAGACTAACTGGCCTGTAATTCCCGGGGTTATCCCTATTCGCTTTTTTGAACAGGGGCACAACATTCGCCACTCTCCAGGCCCCTGGTACCACCCCCGTTGACAGTGAAGACGAAAAGATCATTGCCAACGGCTCTACAATTTCCTCTCTTGCTTCCCACATAATCCTAGGATATATCCCGTCAGGCCCGGGGGAGTTGTCTATCCTCAAGTTATTCAAAATGTCCAACACATCTTCCTTCCTAACAAGTATCTCCTCTAGCTTACCAGTCCGTTTCACACTCTCCTCTTCAACAATACGGTCCCTCTCGTTTGTAAATACTGAAGAAAAGTACTCATTCAAGACCTCTCCTATCTCTTCCGACTCAATACACAGTCTCCCACTACTGTCCTTGATCAGACCTACCCTCGTTCTCGTCATTCTCATGTTTCTCACATACGCATAAAATGCCTTGGGGTTATCCTTGATCCTATCTGCCAAAGATTTTTCATGCCCTCTCTTAGCTCTCCTAATCCCTTTCTTCAGCTCTCTTCTGGCAATCCTGTATCCTTCCAAATTTCTGTCTGAACCTTGTTTCCTCAACCTTATGTAAGCCCCCTTCTTCCTCTTTACAAGACATTCAACCTCCCTCGTCAACCAAGGTTCCCTCACACGACCATCTCTTCCCTGCCTGACAGGTACATACATATGATGGACACGTCGTATCTTTTCCTTGAAAAAGTTCAACATTTCCACGACATCCTTCCCTGACAGCCTATGCTCCCAACATCTGCTCCTCAGATCCTGTCTTACAGCATCGTATTTACCCTTCCCCCAATTGTAAAACCTACCCTGTTGCACGCACCTATCTCTATCCATAACCAAGGTGAAAGTCACAGAATTGTGGTCACTATCATCAAAACGTTCACCTACTAACAAGCCCATCACTTGTCCCGGTTCGTTACCAAGTACCAAATCCAATATGGCTTCCCCTCTGGTCGGGCAATCTACATACTGAGTTAGAAAAGCTTCCTATACACACTGCACAAACACCGCCCCGTCCAATCTACTTGATCTAAAGAGCTTCCAATCAATGTTTGGGAAGTTGAAATCACCCATGACTACTACCCTGTGGCTTCTGCACCTTTCCAAAATCTGTTTCCTAATCTGTTTCTCCACACACATCTCTGCTGCTAATGGGGGCCGAAAGTAAACACCCAATAAGGTGACTGCACCTTTCCTATTTCTGACTTCAGCCCATACTACCTCCAAAGGCAGATCCCCCTCCAACTGCCTTTCTGCTGCCGTTATACAATTTCTGATTAGCAACGCCACGCCCCTCCTTTTTTTTACTACCCTCCCTAATCTTACTGAAACATCCAATAACCATTCATGTCCCTCTTCTATCCACGTTTCCGTGATGGCCACAAAATCGTAGTCCCAGGTACCGATCCACGCCTTAAGTTCACCCACCTTATTTCTGACACTCCTTGCATTGAATCATACACACTTGAACCCATCTCTGTGTCCGCAAGTATTCCCTTTCAGTGCTACCTTCTCCACAGCCTCCCTACATTCTTGGACATCCTGACAAACAGCTAGCCTACTTGCTGGACTACAAGTCCGGATCCCATCCCCCTAACAAATTAGTTTAACATTCCCCCCCTCACCCCCAGGAGTGCTAGCAAACCTACCTCCCAGGATATTGGTGCCCTTCTGGTTCAGGTGCAACCCGTCCTGCTTGTACAGGTCCCACCTTCCCCAGAATGCAGTCCAATTGTCCAAATACCTGAAGCCCTCCTTCCTACACCATCCTTGTAGCCACGTGTTCAACTGCACTCTCTCCCTATTCCTTGCCTCACTGTTACTTGGCACCGGCAATCACCCGGAGATGACGACTCTGTCCATCTTAGCTTTTAGCTTCCAGCCTAACTCTCTGAGCTCCTGAATGACCTCCCCACCCCTCTTCCTACCTATGTCGTTGGTGCCAACGTTCGCCACGACTTCTGGCTGCACACCCTCCCCCTTAAGGATTCTGATGACACGGTCCGAGACGTCTCGGACCTTGGCACCAGGGAGGCAACAAACCATCCGAGAGTCTCGCCCATGTCCACAGAACCGCCTGTCCGTCCATCTTACTAAAGAGTCTTCTATAACTAGCGCTCTCCTCCTCTCCCCCTTTCCCTTCTGAGCCTCAGAGCCGGACCTCGTGCCAGAGACCCGGTCACTGCTGCTTACCCCTGCTAGGCCGCCCCCCCCCCCAACAGTATCTAAAGCGGTATACTTATTGTTGAGGGGAACGACCACAGGGGATCCCTGCACTGTCTGCTTCCTCCCCTTCCCACCTCTAACTGTTACCCAGCTACCTCTGTTCTCTGGCGTAACTATGTCCCTGTAGCTTCTATCCATCACCCTCTCAGCCTCTCGAATAATCTGCAACATCTCCAGCCTTGCTTTACTATCTCTGTAACATCTCCGGCTTTGCTTTCCTATCTCTCTAACCTCTCCAAACTTGCTTTCCTTATCTCTGTAACATCCCCTGACTTATTTCCTCTCTCTGTAACATCTCCAACCTTGCTTTCCTATCTCTGTAACATTTCCACCATTGCTTTCCTATCTCTGTAACATCTCCATCCTTGCTTTCCACTCTCTATAACATCTCCAGCCTTGCTTTCCTACCTCTGTAACATTTCCAGCCTTGCTTTCCGATCTTAGCAACATCTCCAACCTGGCATTCCTATCCTTAAATCTCTCCAGACTTGCTTTCCTTATCTCTGTAACATCTCCTGACTTATTTCCTCTCTCTGTAACATTTACAGCTTTGCTTTCCTCTCTCCGTAACATCTCCAGCCTTGCTTTTCACTCTCTGTAACATCTCCAGCCTTGCTTTGCACTCTCTGAAAGATCTCCAGCCTTGCGTTCCGATCTCTGGGACATTGCTAGCTTTGCTTTCCTATCTCTGTAACATCTTTCACCTTGCTTTCATCTATCTGTAACATCTCCAGCCTTGCTTTCCTATCTCTGTAACATCTCCAGCCTTGCTCTCCAATCTCTGTAACATTTCCGGCTTTTCTTTCCTTTCTCTGTAACATCTCCAGCCTTGCTTTCCACTCTCTCCTTAACATCTCCAGCCTGGCATTCCTATCTCCTTAAACTCTCCAGACTTGCTTTTCTTATCTCTGTAAAATCCCCTGACTTATTTCCTCTCTCTGTAACATCTCCAGTCTTGCTTTTCTCTCTCTGAAACATCTGCAGCCTTGCTTTCCTATCTGTGTAACATTTACAGCCTTGCATTCCTATCTCTGTAGTATCATCGGCCTTGCTCTCCTCTCCCAGTAACATCAGCAGCCTTGCTTTCCATTCTGTGAAAAATCTCCAGCCTTGCTTTCTACTCTCTCCATAACATATCCTACCGAGCTTTCCTATCTAATTAACATCTCCAGTCTGGCATTCCTATCTCTGTAACATCTCTAGCCTTGCTTTCCACTCTCTCCGTAACATCTCCTACCTTGCTCTCCTATCTCATTAACATCTCCAGCCTGGCATTCCTATCTCTGTAGCCTCTCCAAACTTGCTTTCCTTATTTCTGTAACATCCCCTGACTTATTTCCTCTCTCTGTAACATCTCCAACCTTGCTTTCCTATCTCTGTAACATTGAAGGCCTTGCTTTCCTATCTCTGTAACATTTCCAGCGTTGCTTTCCTCTCTCTGTAACATCTCCAGTCTTGCTTTCCACTCTCTCCTTAACATCTCTTACCTTGCCTTCCTATCTCTGTAACATCTCCTGACTTATTTCCTCTCTCTGTAACATTTACAGCTTTGCTTTCCTCTCTCCGTAACATCTCCAGCCTTGCTTTTCACTCTCTGTAACATCTCCAGCCTTGCTTTGCACTCTCTGAAAGATCTCCAGCCTTGCGTTCCGATCTCTGGGACATTGCTAGCTTTGCTTTCCTATCTCTGTAACATCTTTCACCTTGCTTTCATCTATCTGTAACATCTCCAGCCTTGCTTTCCTATCTCTGTAACATCTCCAGCCTTGCTCTCCAATCTCTGTAACATTTCCGGCTTTTCTTTCCTTTCTCTGTAACATCTCCAGCCTTGCTTTCCACTCTCTCCTTAACATCTCCAGCCTGGCATTCCTATCTCCTTAAACTCTCCAGACTTGCTTTTCTTATCTCTGTAAAATCCCCTGACTTATTTCCTCTCTCTGTAACATCTCCAGTCTTGCTTTTCTCTCTCTGAAACATCTGCAGCCTTGCTTTCCTATCTGTGTAACATTTACAGCCTTGCATTCCTATCTCTGTAGTATCATCGGCCTTGCTCTCCTCTCCCAGTAACATCAGCAGCCTTGCTTTCCATTCTGTGAAAAATCTCCAGCCTTGCTTTCTACTCTCTCCATAACATATCCTACCGAGCTTTCCTATCTAATTAACATCTCCAGTCTGGCATTCCTATCTCTGTAACATCTCTAGCCTTGCTTTCCACTCTCTCCGTAACATCTCCTACCTTGCTCTCCTATCTCATTAACATCTCCAGCCTGGCATTCCTATCTCTGTAGCCTCTCCAAACTTGCTTTCCTTATTTCTGTAACATCCCCTGACTTATTTCCTCTCTCTGTAACATCTCCAACCTTGCTTTCCTATCTCTGTAACATTTAAGGCCTTGCTTTCCTATCTCTGTAACATTTCCAGCGTTGCTTTCCTCTCTCTGTAACATCTCCAGTCTTGCTTTCCACTCTCTCCTTAACATCTCTTACCTTGCCTTCCTATCTCTGTAACATCTCCAGACTTGCTTTCCTTATCTCTGTAACCCCCCGACTTAATAACTCTCTCTGTAACTTCTCCTGCCTTGCTTTTCAATCTCTATAACATCTCCAGCCTTGCTTTCCTATCTCTGTAACATTTCCAGCCTTGCTATCCTATCTCTGTAACATCTCCAGCCGTACTTTCCTCTCTCTGTAACCTCTCCAGCCTTGCTTTCCTCTCTCTCCGTAACATCTCCTACCTTGCCTTCCTATCTGATTAACATCTCCAGCCTGGCATTCCTATCTCTTTAATCTATCCAGACTTGCTTTCCTTATCTCTCTAACATCTCCTGACTTATTTCCTCTCTCTGTAACTTCTCCAGCCTTGCTTTCCAATCTCTGCAACATTACCAGAATGCTTTCCCATCAGTGTAACATCTCCAGCCTTGCATTCCTATCTCTGTACCATCTGCAACCTTGTTGTCCTCTCTCTGTAACAACTCCAGCCTTGCATTCCTGTCTGTGTAGCATCTTCAGCCTTGCTTTCCTCCCTCTGTACAATCTCCAGCCTGGCTTTCCTACCTCTGTGAAGCATCTTCAGCCTTGCTTTACTATCTCTAAATTCTCCAGCCTTGCATTCCTATCTCTGTAACCTCTCCACACATACTTTCCTATCTCTGTAACATCTCCAGCATTGTTTTCCTGTCCCAAAAATATCTCCAGCCTTGCTATTCACTCTCTGTAAAATCTCCAGCCTTGCTTTCCTCACTCTCCTCATCATCACCAGACTTATTTTCCTATCTCTGTAAAATCTCCAGGCTTACTTTCCTATCTCTGTAACATATCCAGGCTTCCTTTCCTCTATCTGTAACATCTCCTGCCTTGCTTTCCTATCTCTGGGACATCTCTAACCTTGCCGTCCTTTCCCTGTAACATCTCCAGTATTGCTTTCCACTCTCTGAAATATCTCCAGCCTTGCTTTCCTATCTCTGTAACATCGCTAGCCTTGCTTTCCTCTCTCTGTAACATCTCCAGCCTTGCTTTCCTATCTCATTAACATATCCAGCCTCGCTTTTTTTTTCTATTTCCGCCTTTTCACGGAATCATTAAAAATACGGAAATAGAAAAAAAAAACACCAGATCATCAACGCCACACTCACAGGAATCCGATTCACGACAGAAGAAGAAAAGGATAGCCAACTCCCATTCCTAGACGTGATGGTACAGAGAATACCAAACGGAGAATTCACCGCAAGGGTATACAGGAAAGCCACACACACGGACCAAGTCCTAAACTGTGAAAGTAACCACCCCAACACACACAAACGAAGCTGCATAAGGACACTATTCAAAAGGGCCACAACACACTGCAGTACACCAGAACTGCACAAAGAAGAAGAGGAACACCTATACAAGGTATTCGCCAAACACGGATACCCGCGCAACTTCATTAACAGATGCCTAAGAGAAAGACCACGGAACGAGGACATACCACAACCAAAAGGACTAGCCACACTACCATACATCAAGAGCATCTCGGAACTGACAGCCAGACTACTGCGACACGTAGGACTCATAACGGCACACAAATCAACAGCCACGCTCAGACAACAACTCACCAGAACGAAGGACCCGATACCCAACATGAGCAAGACGAATGTAGTGTACAAAATACCATGCAAGGACTGCACTAAACACTATATAGGACAAACAGGAAGACAGCTAACAATCCGCATACATGAACATCAACTAGCCACGAAACGACACGGCCAGCTATCCTTAGTAGCCACACACACAGACAACAAGCAACATGAATTCGACTGGGACAACACTACTATCATAGGGCAAGCCAGACAGAGAACAGCCAGGGAATTCCTGGAGGCATGGCATTCATCCACAAACACTATCAACAAACACATCGACCTGGACCTAATATACCAACCACTACAGCGGACAGCTGAAAATGACAACCGGAAGCGGCAGGGACAGACCACCATAAACACCGGAGGAAACATCAAAGAAGCGCTTCGCAGGAGGCTCCCAAGCACTGATGATGTCGCCTAGCCAGGGGACGAAACGTTTGCAACAAAATTTTCCAGCTCGGCCAACAACCACAGCAACGAGCACCCGAGCTACAAATCTTCGCACAAACTTTGCTTTCCTCTCTCTGTCACGTCTCCAGCCAAGCTTTCCAATCTCTGTAGATCATCGGTCTTGCTTTCCACTCTCTGAAACATCTCCAGCCTTGCTTTCCTATCTGTGTAACATTTCCAGCCTTGCTTTCCTATCTCTGTAGTATCATCGTCCTTGATTTCCTCTGCTTGTAACATCCGCAGCCTTGCTTTCCACTCTGTGAAACATCTCCAGCCTTGCTTTACAATCTCTGTAAAATCTCCAGACTTGTTTTCATGTCTCTGTAACATCTCAACCCTTGTATTCCTATGACTGTCACATCTCCGGCGTTCCTTTCCTATATCTGTAACATCCCCAGCCTTGCTTTCCTATCTCTATAACATCTCCAGCCTTGCTTTCATATCTCTGTAACATCTCCACCCTTGCATTCCTCTCTCTCTGTACAATCTCCTACCTTGCTTTCCTATCTCATTAACCTCTCCAGCCTGGTATTGCTATCTCTGCAACCTCTGCAATCTTGCTTTCGTTATCTCTGTTACATCTCTTGACTTATTTCCTCTCTCTGTACCATCACCAGCCTTGCTTTTCCATCTCTGCAACATTACCAGCCTTGCTTTCCTATCTCTGTAACATTACCAGCCTTCCTTTCCTATCTCATTAACATCTCAAGCCTTGCAATCCAATCTCTTTAACATCTCCAGCCTTGCATTCCTATCTCTGTAACCTCTCCAGAATTGCTTTCCTGTCTCAGAAATATCTCCAGCCTTGCTATTTACTCTCTGTAACATGTCCAGTCTTGCTTTCCTCACTCTCCTGAAAATCTCCAGACCTAATTTCCTATCTGTGTAACATCTCCAGCCTTGCTTTCCAATCTCTCTAACATCCCCAGCATTCCATTCGTCTATCTGTAACATCTCCAGCCTTGCTTTCCTATCTCTGTAACATCTCCAGGCTTGCGTTCCACTCTCTGTAACATCTCCAGCCTTGATTTCCTCTCTCTGTAACATCTCCAGCCTTGCTTTCCTCTCTCTGTAACATCTCCAGCCTTGCTTTCCTCTCACTGTAACATCTCCAGCCTGGCTTTCCTCTCTCTGTAACATCGGCAAACTTCCTTTCCGATCTCTGTAACATCTCCAGCCTTGCATTCCTATCTCTGTAACCTCTCCAGACTTGCTTTGCTTATCTCTGTAACATCCCCTGACTTATTTCCTCTCTGTGTAACAGCTCCAACCTTGTTTTCCTCTCTCTGAAACATCTCTAGCCTTGCTTTCCTATCTCTGGCACATTGCTAGCTTTGCTTTCCTATCTCTGTAACATCTCTAGCCTTGCTTTCCTCTATCTGTAACATCGCTAGCCTTGCTTTCCTATGTCTGTAACATCTCCGGCTTTGCTTTCCTATCTCTGTAACATCGCCAGCCTTGCTTTCCTATCTCATTAACATCTCCAGCCTGGCATTCGTATCACTGTAACCTCTCCAGACATGCTTTCCTTATCTCTGTAACATTCACTGAGGTTTTCCTCTCTCTGTAACATCTCCAACCTTTCTTTTCTATCTCTGCAACATTACCAGAATGCTTTCCTATCTCTATAACATCTCCAGCCTTGCTTTCCTATCTCTGTAACATCCCCAGCCTTGCTTTCCTATCTCTGTAACATCTCCAGCCTTGCTTTCATATCTCTGTAACATCTCCAGCCTTGCATTCCTCTCTCTCCGTACAATCTCCTATCTTGCTTTCCTATCTCATTAACCTCTCCAGCCTGGTATTGCTATCTCTGTAACCTCTGCAATCTTGCTTTCGTTATCTCTGTTACATCTCTTGACTTATTTCCTCTCTCTGTACCATCACCAGCCTTGCTTTTCCATCTCTGCAACATTACCAGCCTTGCTTTCCTATCTCTGTAACATTACCAGCCTTGCTTTCCTATCTCTGTAACATCTTCGGTCTTACTTTCCTCTCTCTGCAACGCCACCAGCCTTGCATTGCACTCTGTAACATCTCCAGTCTTGCTTTCCACTCTCTGTAACATCTCAAGCTTTGCTTTTCTCTCTGTCCGTAACATCTCCTACCTTGCTTTCCTATCTCATTACCATCTGCAGCCTGGCAATCCTAATCTCTGTAACATCTCCAGCCTTGCTTTCCTATCACTGTAACATCTCCAGGCTTGTTTTCCTCTCTCTGTAACGTCTCCAGCCTCACTTTCCTATCCCTGTAACATCTCTCCCGTTGCTTTCCTATCTCTGTAACAACTCCTGCCTTGCTTTCCTATCACTGTAAAATCTCCAGCCTTGCTTTCCACTCTCTGTAACATCTCCAGCCTTGCTTTCCACTCTCTCCATAACATCTCCTATCTTGCTTTCCTATCTCATTAACATTTCCAGACTTGCATTCCTATCTATGTAACCTCTCCAGACCTGCTTTCCTATTTCTGTAACATCTCCAGCCTTGCTTTTCTGTCTCAAAAATTTCTCCAGCCTTGCAATGCACTCTCTATAACCTCTCCTGCCTTGCTTTCCTCACTCTCCTCAACATCTCCAGCCTTCCTTTCTTCTTTCCTTAACATCTCCAGCCTTCCTTTCCTATCTCATTAACATCTCAAGCCTTGCAATCCAATCTCTTTAACATCTCCAGCCTTGCATTCCTATCTCTGTAACCTCTCCAGAATTGCTTTCCTGTCTCAGAAATATCTCCAGCCTTGCTATTTACTCTCTGTAACATGTCCAGTCTTGCTTTCCTCACTCTCCTGAAAATCTCCAGACCTATTTTCCTATCTGTGTAACATCTCCAGCCTTGCTTTCCAATCTCTCTAACATCCCCAGCATTCCATTCGTCTATCTGTAACATCTCCAGCCTTGCTTTCCTATCTCTGTAACATCTCCAGGCTTGCGTTCCACTCTCTGTAACATCTCCAGCCTTGATTTCCTCTCTCTGTAACATCTCCAGCCTTGCTTTCCTCTCTCTGTAACATCTCCAGCCTTGCTTTCCTCTCTCTGTAACATCGGCAAACTTCCTTTCCGATCTCTGTAACATCTCCAGCCTTGCATTCCTATCTCTGTAACCTCTCCAGACTTGCTTTCCTTATCTCTGTAACATCCCCTCCTCTCTGTGTAACAGCTCCAACCTTGTTTTCCTCTCTCTGAAACATCTCCAGCCTTGCTTTCCTATCTCTGGCACATTGCTAGCTTTGCTTTCCTATCTCTGTGACATCTCTAGCCTTGCTTTCCTCTTTCTGTAACATCGCTAGCCTTGCTTTCCTATGTCTGTAACATCTCCGGCTTTGCTTTCCTATCTCTGTAACATCTCCAGCCTTGCTTTCCTATCTCATTAACATCTCCAGCCTGGCATTCGTATCACTGTAACCTCTCCAGACATGCTTTCCTTATCTCTGTAACATTCACTGAGTTATTTCCTCTCTCTGTAACATCTCCAACCTTTCTTTCCTATCTCTGCAACATTACCAGAATGCTTTCCTATCTCTATAACATCTCCAGCCTTGCTTTCCCATCTCTGTAACATTTCCAGCCTTGCTTTCCGATCTCTGTAACATCTCCAGCCTTCCTTTCCTCTCTCTATAACATCTCCAGCCTTGCTTTCCTCTCTCTCCGTAACATCACCTACTTTGCATTCCTATCTCATTAACATCTTCAGCCTGGCATTCCTATCGATTAAATCTCTCCAGACTTGTTTTCCTTATCTCTGTAACATCTCCTGACTTAATCCCTCTCTGTGTAACATCTCCAGCCTTGCTTTCCACTCTCTGAAACATCTCCAGCTTTGCTATCCTATCTGTGTAACATCTCCAGCCTTGCTTTCCAATCTCTGTAACATCTCCGGCTTTCATTTCCTATCTCTGAAACATCTCCAGGCTTGCTTTCCACTCTCTCCGTAACATCTCCTACTTTGCCTTCCTATCTCATTAACATTTCCAACCTGGCATTCCTCACACTGTAACCTCTCCAGACTTGCTTTCCTTATCTCTGTAACATCTCCTGACTTATTTCCTCTCTCTGTAACTTATCCAGCCTTGCTTTCCAATCTCTAGAACATTACCAGAATGCTTTCCAATCTCTATGACATCTCCAGCCTTGCTTTCCACTCTCTCTGTAACATCTCCTACCTTGCGTTCCTATCTCATTAACATCTCCAGACTTGCTTTCCCATCTCTGTAACACCGCCTGACTTATTTCCTTTCTCTCTGTAACATCTCCAGCCTTGCTTTCCTATCTCTCTAACGTCTCCAGCCTTGCTTTCCTATCACTGTAGCATCATCGGCCTGACTTTCCACTCTCTGCAACATCTCCAGCCTTGCTTTAGACTCTCTGAAACCTCTCCAGCCTTGCTTTCCTATCTGTGTAACATTTCCAGCCTTGCTTTCCTATCTCTTTAGTATCATCAGCCTTGCTTTCCTCTCTCAGTAACATTAGCAGCCTTGTTTTCCGCGCTCTGAAACCTCTCCAGCCTTGATTTCCTATCTCTGTAACATGCCCAGCCTGGCCTTCCTATCTCTGTAACATCTCCAGCCTTGCTTTCCTATCTCTGCAACATTTCCAGCCTTGCTTTCCTCTCTCTGTAGCATCACCAGCCTTGCCTTCCAATCTCTTTAACATCTCTAGCCTTGCATTCCTATCTCTTTAACCTCTCCAACCTTGCTTTCCTCTCTCTATGACATCTCCAGCCTTACTTTCCTTTCTCTGTAACATTACCAGAATGATTTTCTATCTCTGTGTCATCTCCAGCCTTGCATTTCTATCTCAGCAATATCTCCAGCCTTGCTTTCCTCCCTCTGTAACATCTCCAGACTTGTTTTCTTATCTCCATAACATCTCCAGACTTGGTTTTCTACCTCTGTGACATCTCCAGACTTGTACTCCCCTCTCTGTAACATCTCCAGCCTGCAATTCCTATCTCTGTAACCTATCCAGATTTTCTTTCCTATTTCTGTAACATCATCAGCCTTGCTTTCCTATCTCTTTTGCATCTCCTTCCTTGCTTTCCTATCTCTGTAACATCATCAGCCTTGCTTTCCTCTCTCTGTTACGTCTCCAGCCTTACTTTCCTATCTCTGTAACATCTCTAACCTTGCTTCCCTATCTCTGTAACAATTCCAGCCTTCCTTTCCTATCCCTGTAACATCTACAGAATTGTTTGCCTATTTCTGTAACATATTCAGCCTTGCATTCCTTTCCCGGTAACATCGGAGGAGAAAATGAGGACTGCAGATGCTGGAGATCACAGCTGAAAAATGTGTTGCTGGAAAAGCGCAGCAGATCAGGCAGCATCCAAGGAGCAGGAGAATCGACGTTTCGGGCATAAGCTCTTCAGGAATGAGGAGGGTGTGCCAAGCAGGCTAAGATTAAAGGTATGGAGGAAGGATACGGGGGTGGGGCGTTGGGAACGCGATAGGTTGAAAGAGGTTAAGGTGAGGGTGATAGGACGGAGAGTGGGTGGGGGCGGAGATGTCGGGAAGAAGATTGCAGGTCAACAGGGAGGCGCTGAGTCCGAGGGTTGGGACTGAGATAAGGTGGGGGAGAGGAATAAGAATGCTGGAGAAATCTGCATTCATCCCTTGTGGTTGGAGTGTTCTTAGGCGGAAGATGAGGCGCTCTTACTTCAGGCGTCGTGTTGCCATGATCTGGTGATGGATCAGGCCAAGGACATGCATGTCCTTGGCGGAGTGGGAGGGGGAGTTAAAGTGTTCAGCCACGGGGTGGTTGGGTTGGTTGTTGCGGGTGTCCCAGAGGTGTTCTCTGAAATGTTCCGCAAGTAGGCGACCTGTCTCCCCAACGCATAGGAGGCCACGTCAGGTGCAGCGGATGCAGTAAATGATGCGTGTGGAGGTGCAGGGGAATGTGTGATGGATATGAAAGGATCCCTTGGGGCCTTGGAGGGAAGTGAGGGGGGAGGTGTGGGCGCAAGTTTTGCATTTCTTGCGCTTGCAGGGGTAGGTGCTGGAGGGGAGGTTGGGTTGGTGGGGGTGTGTGGACCTGACGATGGAGTCGTGGAGGGAGTGGTCGTTCGGGAACGCTGATAGGGGAGGGGAGGGAAATATATCCGTGGTGGTGCGGTCAGTTTGGAGATGGCGGAAATGACGACGGATGATACGATGTATGCGGAGGTTGGTGGGGTGGTAGGTGAGGACCCCAGTGGGGTTCTGTCCTGGTGGCGATTGGAGGGGCCGGGCTCAAGGGCCGAGAAGCGGGAAGTGGAGGAGATGCGGTGGAAAGCATCGTCAACCTCGTGTGAGGGGAAATTGCATTGTTTGAAGAAGGAGGCCATCTGGGTTGTTCGGTATTAGAATTTGTCCTCCTGGGAGCAGATCCGGGGAGGCGAAGGAATTGGGAATATAGGATGGCGTTTTTTACAGGTGGCAGGGTGGGAGGAGGTGTAGTCTATGTAGCTGTGGGAGTCGGTCGGTTTATAGTAAATGTCTGTGTTGAGTCGGTTGCCCGAGATAGAAATGGAGAGGTCTTTTTAACATCTCCAACCTTGCTTTCCACTCTCTGCAACATCTCCAGACTTGTTTTCATATCTCTGTAACATCTCCAGCCTTGCTTTCCTCTCTCTCTGTAACATCTCCAGCCTTGCTTTCCTCTCTCTCTGTAACATCTCCAGCCTTGATTTCCTATCTCAGTAACATCTCCAACCTCGCATTCCTATCTCTGTAACCTCTCCAGACTTGCTTTCCTATCCCTGTAACATATACAGCCTTGCTTTCCTCTCTCTGTAACATCTGCAGCCTTGCTTTCCTATCTCTGTAACATTACCAGACTTGCTTTTCTATCTCTGTAACGTCTCCAGACTTGCACTCCCCTCTCTGTAACATCTCCAGCCTTGCTTTCCTATCTCTGTAAGACCTCCGACCTGGATTTCCTATCTCTTTGACATCTCCAGACTTGCATTCACCTCTCTGTAACATCTCCATCCTTTTCTATTAAGTTCTCAGTATCTCGGATGATCGGGAGTGCATCCAGCTCCAGCTCCTGAACTCGGTCTCCCAGGAGTTGCAGCTGGGTGCACTTCCCACACACGTGTACTCATCAAAAAATTGAAATCTCCTTTAACTGCCACATCCTGCAGGAAGAACATGCGACTGCCCTAACTGCCATCTCGACTGCTGTAACACTAGAGTTTACCTGAACTTATCGGCACCTTCTGCTGAGCTGCTGCTCACTGAAACCGCTCAAACCAAAGCACGACGACCTACTCTGCTTCTGACAGCATATCTATGGACCGCTTCACATTTAGTTTTGGCGAGGGAAGGAGGGAGTCACTACAGTGATGTAGTGATTAGGTTTTAAGCACTCCTTCACACCACACACATAATGACCTTTTCGTCAGTGCAGGTCACTGCTTGCCCTTGGAAGGTGCCTTACTGAGGTCTTCGTTCTGGTCGTGGCAACTGCGCTGAATCAAATACTCCCCTGACATCCAATCCGCGTTGTCGCAGTCCTCTGATGTTTTCTGTCTAATAGTACTGCATTTATGAATACCTTGAATCTCTTGATTCCATTCCAAACTGTGTCTCACTCCCCATGGAGAGAGATTGAAATTCCACTCAATACCGGCTATTGGAAAAAAAGCTTACCATTGGTCATATGAGTGGCAGTATGCCGATCCGCTCACTGATTCTGCTTTTCCTTTTAATTAGCGTACAATTATTCTGATAACCCTCCATTACACTTTCCTGCATTTTCCTCGTAAGACTTGTTTAAAAATCTGTCCATCTCAGCCTTGAAGATATTTACTGATCCAGCCTCAACAGCCTTCACAATTTTCTTCAGTTGTTTCACTCTCACTGATGTGGGACTTGGTGATCTTTAAATCCATGATGTTTTTTTTCTAACACTGTGTGGAAGTTGAACCTACATTAAATGTTGTCCTATTCGATCACACCACCTCTATGCCCAGATGCAAAATCAAAAACGCAAAGTTTAGGAGCCTGCAATCTCTTCCCTCATCTTCCACATCAGCCTAAGTTACAGTTCATCCAGATCTAGGGATTTGCCGATTTTTATTCTGCATAAACTTCCAATTCTTCATCAGTTTGTGTGTCAATTTGCTCAAAGCACTCTATTAGGGACTGCCAGTGAATCCAGGAACTGCTTCTCCAAAGTGAAGACCGATATGTAATACGTGTTTAACATATTCTCTGGCTCTGTGCACAGACTGCTTCCTCCCTTTAGTTTCTCTTGTTAACCTCTTGCCCTTAATAAACCGATAAAATGTATTTGGATTATTGAACCTATTGCCTGCAGATGCTTTTGTTAACCCCCTTTTTGTTCTTCTACTAACCTTCTTGGGTTTCGCCCTACACGTTCACTGCTCTTCTGGCACCCATTTGTGTATCTGCTACATATTGATATAAGAAGTTCTCTGGAATAAATGTAAAGACATGTTTCCCCTCTTAAAAATACTCTCACTGCCCTAATGAATGTTTGGAATTGAAATGCCTAAATACAATGATCCTATTATTGGATTTACACAACTCAATGAATTGGTTACATGTCTGCTCCTGTACACATGTGGTAGGGGCAGCAGTATATCTCTGTAACAGCCTTGAGGGCTGAATTGTGGAACAACGAATGGCGTAGGGGCAGCAGTTGGCCATTTGGCTGCACCATTCAGAATGTTCATGGCTGATCTAAGTGTGTCTGTCTATCCGTCTCCTGTCTGTTCCCAATAAACATTGACTGTCCTGTCCAGCAAAGATCAGTCAAGCTGGGACTTATGCACGTAAAGGTAAGGTCATCGGGTGTGTTGCTGAACAAAGAGATCTTGGAGTGCAGGTTCATAGCTCTTTGAAAGTGGACTCGCAGGTAGATAGGATAGTGAAGAAGGCGTTTGGTATGCTTTCCTTTATTGGTCAGAGAATTGAGTACTGGAATAGGGAGGTAATGTTGCTGCTGGACTGGACTTTGGTAAGGCAACTGTTGGAATATTGCGTGCAATTCTAGTCTCCTACTATTGGAAAGATGTTGTGAAGCTTGAAAGGGTTCAGAAAAGATTTACAAGGATATTGCCATGGTTGGAGGATTTGAGATATATGGAGAGGCTGAACAGGCTGGGGCTGTTTTCCCTGGAGCGTCGGAGGCTGAGGGGTGACGTTATGGAGGTTTACAAAATTGTGAGGGGCATGGATAGGATAATAGACAAGGTATTTCCCTGGGATCAATGAGTCCTGAACTAGAGGGCATAGGTTTAGGGTGAGAGGGGAAAGATATAAAAGAGAACTAAGGGGCAACGTTTTCACGCAGAGGGTGGTACGTATATGAACTGAGCTGCCAGAGGATGTGGTGGAGGTTGGTACAATTGCAACACTTAAGAGGCATTTGGATGGGTATAAGAATAGAAAGGGTTTGGAGGGATATGAGCTGGGTGCTGACAGGTGGGACTAGCTTGGGTTGGGATATCTGATCGGCATGGACGGGTCGGGGCGAAAGGTCTGCTTCCATGCTGAATATCGCTGTGACTGTACGACTCTATAAAAGAGTCTTCACTGCTCCCTGAGGATGAGGGCACCGCAGGTAGCACAACACTAAAGTGAAAGGGACTCCTTATTTCTTTGTGAGACCTGTTATTTTAAAACTGAACATCAAATTACCACCTCTTTTCAGAAATAACGAAAGAGTAATTAAGAATAAACATAAACCATTCCGGACTCCAAACCTGTCCCACATTGCCACTGACCCTTTCGAATTGAATATATATCAAACCCAGCCTCTGTTGCTGTCTCAGGAAGAGAGTACCTGATAACATAACACCACATGAGCATGCAAAATGTAGCAGAATGAGTCCATTCGGCCCATCGAGTCTGATAGGCCATTCAATCATTTCTTATATGTCCCTCAACGTCATTCTCCTGCCTTCCCCCGAGAATCCTTGATCGCCTTATAAATCCTGTCTGTGTATGTGTGTGTCCCCATCTGCTTGTCACCTGTGTATTTGTGCATCTACGTCTGTCTTTCTGTGCATCAGCCTGTGTGTTGGATCTGTGTTTGTGTCTATTTGTGTGTAACTCTTTCTGTCTGTGTGTGTTTCTACACGTGAGTCTGCCTATCCCCTTGTATGTATTGTGTTTGTTTGTATGTTGGGGTGTTTACCAATAACTCTGTGTATTTCAGTGTCTGCATCTGTATTTTCTTGAGGGGAAGTGAAAGGATTGTCGTTGGAACTGCCAGTGGGTTTAAAGTGAGAATTGTTTTTCACTGAGCACTGCTCCTTAATCAGTCAGTGGGATATGGATGTTTCAGAAACTCCACGCGAGTTATCCCAGTCCACTCCATCTTGTACTATGGCGGGGTTAGGCGGGTGAGGGAATGGATATTGGGAACTCCACCAACCGGCCTCGCCATTTCTGTCCGATTCCAGGCTGTTTCTCTTGGAATGGGAGAAAGGGAGGGAGGGAGTGAGGGCAGGATTGGGTGGCCCTGCAGTTAGTGCTGGTGTAGGTGGGGCTGGGGGGAGTTGTGAGGTGTCTGGAATGAGTCAGTCGACAGTTTTGAATCCATGTAGTATTATTAATATTATTAGTGTGGGGGGTATTGCGAAGGTGACAGAGAAAGTGTGGGAAGGAAGTTGCTGAATTCAATAGTGAGTGTGGAAGTGCCGGAGTCTTATTTGGAAATAGAGCATGAGGATTGTCTGGGGATAGGTGCTATAACAGATACACAGTGAGAGTGAGGGATCAGAGAGAATATTCTTTATCCTGACAGAGTGGGAAGGTTATTGATGCTTGTCCTGTATTTCTTCAGATCATCTCCGTGTCGAGGTGAGTCCACCTGAATGTCTTGTCCAAGTCTCTCATTAATAATGACACAGAGCTCTCCCCCAGATTCCACAGAATCAGTTTAGCTAGAGCTTAAAAGTAGCAAGGAGAAGCAAATATTGGTGTGTTATATATTGAAACCAAAACGGTTGCAGGAAATCTGAGCATCATATGTTCTGGAAATTAGATATGCAAGTATCATGGATACTGCAGTTTTGTTGGTTCGTCTCAAGTTGCGTCTAAACTGCATTAACTAAGTGACTGCTCCCGCTGTGAAAAGTAAATTCTGTAAGTGCATATGAGATGGGTTGAAGAGTATGTTGTGAAGCAAATTTGAGAGCAGGTTATTTTGGATCTGGTGTTGTGTGACCAGAAGGATGAATTAATAACCTTGCTCTGAAACAGCTTTTAAGTAATAGTGACATTAATAAGGTGCATTTTACACGGTGTCTGCATACAATATAGAATGCTTGAACATTCTGTTCAAACATCATGGGAAAGTACAATATAACATTCAGTGGGACACAAGCAATGGTTGTTAGAGTCATAGAGTCTGACAGCATGGAGATAGGCCCTTCGGCCCAAACTGGTCCATTCCCAACACAATGTCCATCCACCCTAACCCCATTTCCCTGCCATTGCCCTGTATTTTTCTAATCCTTTCCTGCCCGTGTATTTGTCCAAATGGCTTTTAAATTTTGCGAATGTTCCCGCCTCAACCTCTTCCGCTGGCACATAATTCCATATGCGTATCACCCCTGTGTGAAAAGCAGTTGATCCTCAGGTTCCCTTTTATTGTTTCCCCTCTGACCTTAAACTGATGCGCTCTTGTCCGTGATTGCCTAACCCTGGAAAAAAAAACTGAGCGCATTCACTCTGTCTATCCCTCCCATGATCTTATACACTTCTATCAGATTCCCCCTCAGCCTCATACATCTGAAGTAAAAAGTCCTAGCTTGACCAACCTCTCCCTATATCTCAGACCGTTGAGTCCTTTGCAACATCCTTGTAAATTTCCTCTGCACTCTTTCCAGTTTAATAACATCCTTCCAATAGCAAAATGAACACAACTGAATATAACGCTACCATTATGGTCTCACCAGCATCCTGTATAATTGCAACGTAACTCCCTAATTTACATACATAGTGATATACACTGATGAAGGCCAGTGTGCCAAAAGCTTTCTTCACTGCCCTGTCTACCTTTGAATCAACTTTCAGAGACGCATGCAACTGAATTCCAAGGTCCCTCTGTTCCACTACAGCCCTTAGGACACAACCATTCACCAGGAAACTCCAACCTTAATTTGACTTTCTAAAATGCAAGAACTTGCACTGATCTATATTAAAATCCATTTGCCATTTCTCAGCCACTTCTCCAGCTGATCAAGATACTGCTGTATTTTCTGAAATTTCTGATAACCTTCCTCACTCTCCATGATGCTGCTTATTTTCATGTCATCTTCAAACTTACAAATCATGCCTATACATTCTCATCCAAATTATATGCAGCGGTGGCAGCACCAAACCGTGAGGCATTCCACTAGTCACAGGCCTCCAGTCTGACAAGCATCATTACCCTCTGCTTCCTACCATCAAGACAATTTTGTATCTAATTTGGCAGCTCCTCCTAAGTGGGCGGCACGGTGGCACAGTGGTTAGCACTGCTGCCTCATAGCGCCTGAGACCCGGGTTCAATTCCCGCCTCAGGCGACTGACTGTGTGGAGTTTGCACGTTCTCCCCGTGTCTGCGTGGGTTTCCTCCGGGTGCTCCGGTTTCCTCCCACAGTCCAAAAGATGTGCAGGGTCAGGTGAATTGGCCATGCTAAATTGCCCGTAGTGTTAGGTAAGGGGTAAATGTGGGGGTATGGGTGGGTTTCGCTTCGGCGGGTCGGTGTGGACTTGTTGGGCCGAAGGGCCTGTTTCTACACTGTAATGTAATCTAATCTAATCTAAATGTCATATAATCTAACCCTACAGCGCAGAATACCATGTGGAACCTTATTGAAGGCCTTACTGGAATTCATATAGACTACGTATACCACTCTGCCCCCTCAACGTTGCTAGTCACATCATCAAAGAATTCGAACAAATTTGTGAGCCATGATCTCCCATGCACAAAGCCGTGCTGAGTTTGATGATGGGCTTTTGCCTCAAACATTGATTTTTCTGTCCCTCGAATGCTGCTCGACCTGCTGAGTTTTCCTAGCACTACTCTAATCTTATTCCTAATCACGCCCTGTCTTTCCAAATGCATGAATATCTTATCCTCAGAAACTTTTCCAGTAAGATACCTACGACAGATTTTAGGTTTACTGGTCTATAGTTCCCAGGTTTTTCTTTGAAGCTCTTCTTGATAAGGGCAGAGCATTCGCTACCCTCCAGTCCTCCGGGACCTCACGCGTTGGCTAAGGATGATGCAAACATATCAGCCAGGGCTCCCGCAATACCTTCTCTGTACTCTTGCAGTGTTCCTGAATATATCTGGTCTGGACCAAGAGATTTATAGAAATACAAAGTCTGAAAAATACGTCTATTTATTTCAGGTAAAAACACCAAAGAAAGGGAAAGTGACACAATGATGTTTAACATAACAAATTCGAAAATGTATTAATCATAGGAAGTGGCTTCAGAAGATTTTCAATCATTGTGGAAACCTGAGAATTTTCAGACATTCACGATCCAGAAACGAGGGCCATGAAACTGATAAGGAAATCAAAAAGAGAACATGAATGCTAACAAACAGGATCAAAAACACTGCATAAATCTACAATCTGTGTTTCAAAGGAAATAAAATAAAAGCAAGGTAAAATATGGACATTTGTAATCGGGAGAGGAGAGTTTATTGTTAAGAACAGGGAAATAGTCAAGCAAATAATCAGTTACTATGCATCTGTCTTCACGGAGGAAGATCCACAAAATCACCCACTAATACCAAGTGATCATATAGGGCTTGTGCAATTAAAGAGGAGAAAGTGAGCTCTGCAGATGCTGGAGATCAGAGCTGAAAATGTGTTGCTGGAAAAGCGCAGCAGGACAGGCAACATCCAGGGAACAGGAGTATCGACGTTTCGGACGTTTCGTGAAGAAGGGCTTATGCCCGAAACATCGATTCTCCTGTTCCCTGGATGCTGCCTGACCTGCTGCGCTTTTCCAGCAACATATTTTCAGCTTGTGCAATTAAAGACGTAAAGTCAATTTATATCAGTAACAAGATAGTGTTAGAAAGTGTAACTGGATTGAGCATTGTTAAGTCTGACAAACCTGATGTCCTTCATATTAAAATGCCAGACGTAAATTAATAATAGAAGTATTAATTTCACTGTCGATGACTTTTTTATTTTCCTGTGCATTCTGCAGAGGCCGGAAGCCATTGCTGATAAATGGAAGTTAGTGAACGTGGTCCAAGTACTATAGATTAATGGAAGGGGTCCAAACATCTATAAAGGGAAGACGACATAGTTTGGAGAACTTTCGACCAATTAACTTGACATCTGCAGGGAAACTGTTGGAATCTATTATACAGCATGTGATATTGGATATTTAGAAAGTAACAGCCAGAACGGACAGAGTCCGTTTGTATTTCTGACAGATGTCTAACTAGATGTGCTATTAGTTGTTAGACCCCATCTGCTATCCCCTGAGAAAAGGAACAGGAAGTGACTTCACCACCGGAAATAACATCACCACAGGAAATGCATCAACAATCCAAAGAAACCCAAACATACAAACAGAAAGCAGGAATTTTCAGCATTGCTTCGCATGAGGTCCTCTGAAGATGTTACCTAGGTAGTGAAACATCTGGAAATGAACCTTCCAGCTCAGCGAGCAAACTTGCATCCATTGTGTACAGTGTTGGTTACCCAATCTGAGAAAGAATATACTGACTTCAAAAAAGTGCAATGGACATTCTCCAGATTAATGCCACAGATGGCGAGGTTGCCTGATGAGGAAACGCGGCCTATGTTCTCCAGAGTTTAAAGAATGAGAGATGGGTCACAGTGAAATTTAGAAAATTCACAAAACGTATGACAGTTCGGAAATTAACAGAACGCTTCCCTGGCTGTCTAACCCACATTGAGGGCAAATAATGGCAAGAGAAGGGATTGGCCACTTAAGACCGTAATAAGAGGAAATTCATCACTAGGTGAGAACTGCCTAAAACAGGGAAATGTAAACCTGCTGGCAGGGTAAGATTAGGGAGAATCCCCAGATATTCTGAAAGTGTGTCAAGCAGAAGAGAATAACAAGGGAACAGGTGGAGTCATTAGTGACTTGCTAAGTTGCATCTAAATTAATTCAGTGTTACGAAACAGAGGGTAGTGGTTGAAGGCTGTTAGTGTGTCTGGAGATCAGTGTCCAATGGTGTAACACAGGGATCAGTGCTGTGTCCCTTATTATTTGTGATACGGAGGTGTTGGTGTTGGACTGGTGGTGGACAAAGCTAAAAATCACATAACACCAGGTGATTGTCCAGCAGGCTTATTCAGAGGCATGAGCTTTCAAAGTGCCCAACCACCAGATGAAGAAGCAGCGATTCGAAGCTAGCGCCTCCGAATAAACCTATTGGACTATAACCTGGTGTTGTGTGAACTATAACCTTATTAATTATGGTACTCATCAATGATGCAGCTGCGAATATAGACGGCGATGGCGGGAGTGTGATAATTAAGTTTGTATTTGACACGTTTGGCCAGGTGGTTGCCAGTGAGGAGGAAGGCCTTATGTTACAGGAAGATACAGATGGATTGGTCAGATGGTCAGATCAATAGCAGATGAAATGTAACCCTGATAAATATGAGGTGATACACTTTGGAAAAAGGAACTACACAGGGGAGTACTCAATGAATGGCAGCACACTGGGGAGCTCAGAGGGTGCTTCTCCACACATCCCTGAATGTGAATAAACAGGTTAATACACAATTTGAGAAAGCATCGGGGACGTCAACATAACCTTTATTCATCAAGGCATAGGTTATAAGACCTATGCTGAACTTTGGTTTGGCCAAGATGGAATACTGTGTGTAGTTCTTGGAACCACATTACGGGAAGGATCTGATTGTAGTGGAGGGGTCTCAGAGGAGATTCAACAGGATGTTCCCTGGGATGGAGCATACTGCTATGGAGAGAGGCTGCATAAACTCGGGTTGTTTAATTTGGAGCAGAGAAGGCTGAGTGGGCCATGATTCAGAAGGATAGGATTCAGAAAGACATCGACAGGGTGGATAGACAGCAGCCGTTCCTTTTAGTCAAAGAGCCAAGAAAAATGTAGCACACTTTAAAGTGAAGTATTTGAGATTTGGAGAGGTATTGAGGATTGTTTTTCACCCAGTGAGTGTTGGGTTCAGGAATGCACTTCCTGAGAGAGGAGTCGTCATGGTAACTTCATAACCATTAGCAAATACACGCGTGTGCACTTGAAATGTCATAAGATTCATGGCTTCGGGTCTTGTGTCGGAAAAGAGGGGCTAATGTGGACCGTTCTGTATTTCTGATGGTACAAAGTCAGTGCTTCTGTATGGTTGTGGAAAGCCAATCATTCAGTAGCTTAAGATAGGAATTGATGGGTTTTTGAAGAGTATATTAACAAGGGTTTTAAGATTGAACTTGTAATATCGTTTGAAAATATGTCCATGGCAAAATTCAGGGGAAAAAGATGCAGCTTTTTTACTGTCTGATACCAGAGAATTGAGGACAGGGAAAAGGCAGAACTATGGAGCAAATACTTCAGTTGTGTCTTCACAGAAGAAGAAAAAAAAACAAAAAAGAAAACTTCGCAACAATACTAGTAAACATTAGTCTGTTGAGGAAAAGCGATTATAATGAAATTGCAACCAAACAGTTTTAGAGGAAGTATTGGAACTGAAAGTAATGAGCACAGACAAACACAAATGAGATTTATCAAATGGGAATCATGTTTGAGAATCATGATTATCAAAATTATGGAGAAGCAATCAATGCAGTACGATTGGATTTTCAGGAAGATTTTTGATAAAGCCCCAAGCCTATTATGCAAATTCAAATCCAATGGGACTGGGAATATTATGATTTTAGAATGGGAGAGCTGGCAGGAAGCAGTGAGTAGGAATAAAACAAATTTTGTTTCGATTGGAACCCTGGGCGTATATAGCAGGATTGGGTCTTCGGCCCCAGCTATTCCAAATACACATCATATATTTGGTTGAAGTGATCAAATACAATATTTCCAAGTCTGCTGATGGCACTAAACAATATCGGATTGTAAGTGGGTGAGCAGGATGTCAAAAAAACTGCAAGGTGATTTTGTCAAGTGGAGTGCCTGGGCAAATACATGGCAGATGGAGAGAAAAGGGGGTGGGTGGGGGGGGGGGGGGGATATGTGATATTAGAACATAGAACATAGAAGAATACAGCGCAGTACAGGCCCTTTGGCCCTCGATGTTGCGCCGATCCAAGCCCACCGAACCTATACTAACCCACTATCCTCCATATACCTATCCAATGCCCGCTTAAATGCCCATAAAGAGGGAGAGTCCACCACTGCTACTGGCAGGGTATTCCATGAACTTACGACTCGCTGAGTGAAGAACCTACCCCTAACTTCAGTCCTATATCTACCCCCCTTAATTTAAAGCTATGCCTTCTTGTAATACCCGACTCCATACGCGGGAAAAGGTTCACACTGTCAACCCTATCTAACCCCCTAATCATCTTGTACACCTCAATCAAGTCACCCCTAAACCTTCTTTTCGCTAATGAAAACAGCCCCAAGTGCCTCAGTCTTTCCTCATACGATCTTCCTTCCATACCAGGCAACATCCTGGTAAACCTCCTCTGCACCCGTTCCAGTGCCTCCACATCCTTCCGAAAGTATGGCGACCAAAACTGCACACAATATTCCAGATGCGGCCGCAACAGAGTCTTATACAACTGCATCATGACCTCAGGACTCCGGAACTCAATTCCTCTACCAATAAAAGCCAGTACGCCATATGCCTTCCTCACCGCACTATTTACCTGGGTGGCAACTTTCAGAGATCTGTGTACATGGACACCAAGATCCCTCTGCTCATCCACACTACCAAGTATCCGACCATTAGCCCAGTACCCCATCTTTTTGTTATTCTTCCCAAAGTGAATCACCTCACACTTAGCTACATTGAATTCCATTTGCCACCTTTCTGCCCAGCTCTGCAGCTTCTCTATATCCTGCTGGAACCTGCCACATCCTTCCGCACTGTCAACAACTCCTCCGACTTTCGTATCAGCCGCAAACTTGCTCACCCAACCTTCTCACCCCTCTTCCAGGTCATTTATAAAAATGACAAACAGCAATGGTCCCAAAACAGATCCTTGCGGAACACCGCTAGTGACGGCACTCCATGAAGAAACTTTGCCATCAACTACTACTCTCTGTCTTCTTCCATCCAGCCAATTCCTAATCCAAACCTCCAACTCACCCTCAATGCCATATCTCCGTATTTTCTGCAGTAGCCTACCATGGGGAACCTTATCAAACGCCTTACTAAAATCCATATATACCACATCTACCGCTTTCCTCTCATCAACCTCCTTCGTCACCTTTTCAAAGAATTCAATAAGGTTTGTGAGGCACGATCTGCCCTTCACAAAACCATGCTGACTATCCTTGATCACATTATTCCTATCCAGATGTGCATAAACCCTATCCCTTACAATCCTCTCTAAGACTTTGCCCACAACAGAAGTGATACTCACCGGCCTATAGTTACTAGGGTTATCCCTACTCCCCTTTTTGAACAAGGGAACCACATTTGCTATCCTCCAGTCTTCTGGCACTACTCCTGTAGACAAAGAGGACATAAAAATCAAGGCCAATGGCTCTGCAATCTCCTCCCTTGCTTCCCAGAGAATCCTAGGATAAATGCCATCAGGCCCAGGGGACTTATCTATTTTCACCTTTGCCAGGATTTACAACACCTCTTCTCTACATACCTCAAAGCCATCCATTCTACTTATTTGTGACTCAGTATTCACATCGACGACAATGCCCTGTTCCTGAGTAAATACTGAAGAAAAGTATTCATTCAGTGTCTCCCCAATCTCTTCCGCCTCCACACGCAACTTCCCACTACTATTGTGACCTTTGATGGGAAAACCAGAACGGGAACCTATCATTTGTAAACGGATTGGTTGAAAAATATTGATCTATAAAGGAAGTTAAGCTGCATTTTTGTTTCCGTCTGTGCAGCCCTCCGAGTTCAGTGTAGGGTAGTGAGATCGGAACCTGGAAGTCAATACTGGGAATGGCATTAGCACGCTGACCAGTGTACACAGACCCACCAAGTGGGTAGCTGTAACATTAAAAAGGATCTGGATCTCCCTGTACACCAGTCACTGAAAGCAATATTGCAGGAGCAGAAAGCTGATAGGCAGATAAATCGTGTATTCACCTTCATTTCAGGGGGATTTGAGTACAGGAGTAAGCGTGATTTACTGTAGCTATACAGGGGGTTGGTGAGACCTCATCTCGAACACTGTGCAGTATTGTATACAGTTTTGGTCTCCTTACCTTATAAAGGACAAACCTGACATTGAGGGAGAGCAGCGAAGGATGACGAGACTGAGCTCTGCGATGACAGCATTGTTGTGGGAGCAGAGTCTGGTGCGGCTGGGCCTGTATTCCATGGGGTTCAGGAAAATGAGTGGAGATTTTTGTGAAATGTATCAAGTTCTGTCAGGAAGAGACAGATTGGAAGCAAGGGTGATAATTCCCCTAGGTGGGACATCAAAAACTAGGGGCCACAATATTGGATACAGACAGGTCACTCTGCAATGAGATGAGAATATATGTCTGCACTCAGAGACTGTTGAACCTGGAGAATAATCTCCCAGATCAGGCAGTGGAAACCAAGGCACTGAATATAAATAAGAATTTCTATACAGTAAAGGGATAGGGAGAGAGCAGGGTATGGTATGAAGATAGAGGATCAGATATCTTTACAGGTTGTTCTCCAATAACGTGGCAGCTGTGTTCCTGTGCATCACTGTGTTGCAGAAAATCATGCAATATTAATAATGTGGTCTATGGGGAAAAGAGAATAATGGGCGAACTGCAAAATATCAGTAAAAACCAAAAAGTAAGGTTAGTCTAATACGCACTCGAAGACAGTCTAATGAATTGTAATGAAATAGTGCTGTAAATGTAACACTTTCACACTACAGTCACTGACTACAGCCCTGTACCTTTCACCCGAGCTGACTGACCACGTGATGCTGACTCGGAATCCCAGTTCTCCCCAAGATTCTTCCCAGGCTTGAAATAAAGTTCTTTATAAATGTAGACTAATATTCAAGGTTTCAGGCTCAGTTTCATGTCTTGCAGATCGAATTGCATTCCTGTTATAGCTGAACACACAGAGGGTGCATTTTGCAGACAGAGGGATCCTGTGGCTGGATGTTGTTGTTCAGCTAGTGCCTGGCAAGGAATCGCGTCACAGTGAGCGGGAATTCACACTGCAGCAAAATCGTATTTAATATACACACGTTATCGGAGAACTGCCCGTATATTGAATCGAAGAGCAACATTGATGGACCGAACAGACTACATCAGTTCTTATTTTACATTTCACAATGTTTAAACATATTAAGGGATATGAACACTGTATCGGGAAAACTGCATTGAAGAGATTTTTTCCATGAACTAGAATGGGGAAGGCTCAATGTGTTGATAAGCCTACTCCATTCCCGATGTTTCTGTGCAGTTTGTGGGAAAGCTCTGTAAATGTTGTCACAAGCTCTCAGATGTTATGAAGGACGTCTCTGCAGGGTCACCAGGACTGTGTTTCCCGTTCCCTTTTCTAGTATCGAGGCTGGGGCCGGGTGTTCTGGTCCGGTTTTATCCTTTAAGACCTCGAAGCAGTTTGATATAATTGAGTGCCTTGCTTGGCCGTTTCAGAGACCATTGAAGAGTTTACCACATGTCTGTGTGTCTGGAGTTACATTTAGGCCAGACTAGGAAAGCATGGGAGATTCAATTCGTGAAAGTTCATTGGGGAAAGAGATCAAAGTTTACAATCACCATTTGATGCAAGGTCACTTTTACCATCACCAGATTCGAGATCTTGACATTTTATTCATTATTTTTAACTTCAACCAGCTGCCAGAGCATTATCCTCTATTTCCACAACAGCACCATCACCACATAGGAACCTACCGGAAACCACACTGCGCAGGTTATTTCCCTGCTACTTGACAGCTCTGTTAAAAAATAAAACTCCCACCAATTTGACTATCGTGAAGGGACTGAGGGAGTGTTAAATGGTCCGAATGCAATTATTCACCTATTAGGGGACGGGACATAGTTGACTAATTTTCCACATTGGCAGGGAGATGTCAGAGTTGGAGCTGGAATGAAACAACTTCCCCAGGGGCACAGCTTGTTGTGCAGCACAAGTCTTTTTTCCTATTGCAGGAATCGGGTCATGGCCCATTTGCCTTTGTCGTATCTACTGTGTTCAGCTGTTTTTTCATGTCACGTGGAGCGAATAGAATTGGATGAAGACTGACATCTGTGATTCTGTGGATATCATGGCGAGGATGAGGTGGATCATCCACTCAACACCTCTGGCTGAGGATGGTGCAGATACTACATCCTTGTCTTTTTCACTGATGTGCAGGGCTGTTCCATTATTTAGGATGGAGATATTTCTGGTGTCCTCTTCTCCAGTAAGTTTTTTTAATAGTACACCAACATTTATGTTTGGATGTGGCAAGACTGCAGAGCTTAGATCTGATCTGTTGTTTTTGGGATCATTTCGGCGTCTCTATCAGATGTTAGTTCTGCTGTTTGGAATGAAACCACTCAAAGCGCGATAGCTTTGATGGTTTGTCATCAGCTTTAGGTACTCATGGTTCTGACCTTGGCATGTTCACCAACACTCGTCACTGAACCATCACTCGGCTTGATGGTAATGGTAGACTGATGGAATATCCTGGGGAAAATGATACAGATTATGTTTGAAAACAATCCTGTTTCTGTTGCTGCTGTTGTCTACAGCATCACGTGATAGCCCTGTTTGAGCTTCAATATCTCCAATTCAATTCTACTGACTGTCCCCCAGTTAACATCGAGACCCATTCACCGACCAGCCGTGTACTCAGTGAACGCACCTGGTTTCTGATGTGGTAATATTTCCATTTTCATATTCTCATTCTGCTGATGGTTCTCCTTGGTGTCATGCTTCCAATTTGTTACGTTACTCAAACTCTTTAACATATTCATCTGAATCTTCACCTTTTTCGTAAAGCCATCTTCTGCATTTGCATTGAATGTGTTTCCCTCTGGTTTTCTCCTTGACCATGATTAAGAGCTCGGTGGTGTCAGTGATGCCAGCCTTATGGAGTTTCTGAGCGAATGCATGTGTGCACTTTGCGTTATCGTTCAGTTCCCAGGGTACGGTGCTTCGTGTTGGACAGAGCGTTTGAGAAGCTTTCACACACGGCATTGGAACTTGTTCAAAATCAGAAATTGCTGAAGAAACCAATCACGTCTGGCGGCATCTTCTGTCGTGAATGCAGAGTTAATCTTTCGTGTCCAGTGACCCTCTACAAAGCTGGCAGTTTCTTCAGCAATTTTTGCAGTTTCTATATCCAGTATCCAAAGTTATTTGTTTAATTGAACATTTGTGCTGTGCCTATTCGTTTCTGGAAAAACTCAGCAGGTCTGTCAGAATCTGCAGAGACAGAGAAACAGAGTTAGCGTTACAAGTCCAGTGTGACTTGTTCAGAACTAAAAAGGGTTGGAAACTGGGCTTTTTAATCCCTTGTCGGAGATGGGGGAAGGGTGGCTTGGAAAAGAGGGCATGGCAAAAGATCAACAGGTTGGTAGCAGTAGTGAAAAGAAGATGATGCAAAATGGGTTTAAATTAAATGTTCTCTCTAACTGAATGCAAGATAAAGAAGACACATCCATACAAGGTCATATGGAGAACAGGAGGGATAATGTTGACCATGTGGTATTAAATAGATCTAGATTTATACGTTTTTACAGTATCCATCATCACTGCCTTCACACTAAGGAATTCAGGTGCTTGACTTCTTATTGGCACTTGTAAGAGTTTCATGCTGCCTTAGTTTTGTAACACAGAGAAAAACTAATAGTATGAAGTTTGGGCTGTTTCTTTACCTTTCATTTTTAATATTCTTTCAAATTTGCAGTGCTTATTGTTCAATGTTTGATCTTGAAGTTCATATCAGATGGAGTCTACGAGGTTGAGGGGTGGCATTCTAGAAGTTTATAACATCCTGGGAGGCATGGAGAGGTTGAATAGCCAAGGTCTTTTCTGCAGGATCAGGGAGTTCAAACACAAATGCATAGCTTTAAGGTGAAAGGGGTGGGGGGGACTTGAAAGGGACAAAGGGGCTTTTTTTAACATAGGAGTTGATGTATGTATGGAATGAACTGCCAGAGGAACAGTGGTCGATGCAAGTACAGCTACAATATTTCAAAGACATTTGGACTACCATATAAATGGGAAACGTTTAGAGGCATATGGGCCAAGTGCAAGCTAATGGGATTAGTTTAATTTAGAAAACCTGGTCAGCATGGTCAATTTGTACCAAATGGTCTGTTTGTGCATGATATGACTGTATCATTCTAGAAAGCAAGGAAAATGTACGAAAATATATGATGTTATAAATTGGCAAGAAATACAAAAACAAGCAACATCAGCTTTTCCTTCTACGTTTAAAAAAAAAGGTTGAAGATGTGTGTGAGAGCTCAGGCAGAAGTGAAGTGAGGAAATTACATTGAGGTCATTTGGAGGGTGTGACTGGAGAACTGGCCACAGGGAACAGGCAGATAATTTACACAAATATTTCCGCATGGGGAAAGTACTGTAAGCTTGTCAATGGTATAAACAAAATGGTAATAGGAGGGAAGTTATTGCACTGTCTCTAACAAAAGGAGCAAGGACTTTAACTAACAGATAAGAATAAGGGTAGGCAGGTCAGCAGTAATTAATAGTTAATTTTAAAAGATGTAGTCACAGAGTGACTCGCGGCACTGTGTGAAATATTGCATAACTCTCTGGATTACAGGAGTGTTCCAGTGAAACTGGAGAACCTTCAATGTGGCGCCTGTCTTCAAGAAAGGAATGAGACAGAAGGCAGGAACAATTTAGCCGAACCATTATTGCTGGGAATCTTCTATAGCCTGTTGGTAAGGAAGGAATTGCAAAGCATTTAGTAAAGCTTAATGCAGAGTTGGCATGGTTTTGTGAAGGCAAACTATTTTTATTCTGTAAAATCATACAATTGTTTTTTTTTTTATTTCTGAAGATCCCTGAGAATGTCAAGATTACAGTCATGTGGGAAAAGCACAACAGGTCAGGCAGTATCCAAGGAGCCGGAAAATCAATGTTTCGGGCACAAGCCCTTCATCAGGAATCCCTGAGAATGTGACAAGCAGAATTGATAAAGGGAACTGGTCAACATGAGACTTTGCAGAAATTTTTCACAAGGTATCACAAAATAATCGTTCTGACACAAGAGAGAGGTTCGTAGTATGATGGATAATACATTAGCAAGGAATGACGGTCGGTTAACGTAGAGAAAACGGAGATTCAGGATTAATGGATCTTTATCATAAAGACGTATCTACAGGATTACCACAAATATCAGGCCGATGGCATCAGTTATTTACAATCTATACTGACAGCTTGACGGCGGGAGCTGAGTGCAATATACATCAGAGTTTGTGGATGACACTGAGAACCAAATGGCTGACTGTTATTTAATGAAGAGGACTCCCAAAAAAGGAGCAGTACAAAGGGATTGGAGTGTTCATTTGTATGAACCATAACATCAACATGGTGTTGCAGTAAATAAGTAAGTTGGCTATGAGGCGGGTACCTGGACTGAAAGGGTTGAATTATTGAGTGCATCTAAAATAGTGAGGCAATTATTCATTGTGGTTGAAATGAATGAGGGTGATGTTACTGAATTGTACAAGATACAGAGGGGGCTTGACAAGGCAGATGTTGAGAAGGTGTTTCCCCTGAGTCTCAAACTCGAAGAGGTACATACCGATAAGTAACCACAATTTCAATCTGAGGTGAAAAATTATTTATTCTCTCAGGTCGTGAATGTCTGGAATTCACTAACCCAGAGCGTTGTGGACAGATACAAGGAATTGTGTGGGAAATTGGAGTTCAGCCCTGGAGCTGATCGGCCATGTTCTTATTGAATGAGAGTTCAGACTTGAGGGGCCGAATAGCCGACTCCTGTCCCTATTTCTTACGTTCTTCTGTTATGCTTTTGGAAAGTAACTGGTTATTTTCCTGGAAGTCGTGTTGTACAATGTTGCATTCAGGGAAAGGAGAGGTTCCGTCTGAGTTAACCCTGGGTGGGGTATGGGGGCTGTATTCACAGCAATTCCAGAGCAGAAGTTGCAGAGTGGGGAAGTCTGGAAAAAGGGATTGGGGGTGGGGCTCACTTCTTGACGCAGCCTGGAATTTACAAGTACATTACCGAAACTGCACCTAACCATCAGAATGACCTCGATCTGCTCCTGTGTAGCATTTCTAAAGGGCTGAATACAACATCAGAACACAGGGCAAAGGGACATGAGGGAGTCATAAGGCCCTTTGACACTACTCCACCAGTAAATAAGGTCGTGGCTCATCTCATTGTGTTCCCATCTACACTTTTGTCTCCATGCACCATTATTCCTGATTCACCTGTCTATGGAATGTCAGAAGATTCAGCCCTCCCAAACTTCTGGGAAAGATAATTCCCACTTGAATGAAATCCCACTTTGTGAATTTCTCCTCACTCCGGTTCAGACTGAGGTTAGAGGGTGTCACCAGTTTCCTTTTCTCGTCCCGCTCCTCCACTGATCACAACACATTTTAAATGCAATTACTTTGGTGATAAGGCCGATGCTAAAGCTCTCAGACGGGGTCAGGCTCAGTGATAGGAACAAGTCAGGAAGATTTCTTTCATCAGCCACAGGCAACGAATAGGGCTGATGGAGCAGCATGGTGGATGTGTGGTTAGCACTGCTGCCTCATATCAGCAATATGCTGAGCTGAATTCAATTTCGTGTGACACTGTATGTGGAGTTTGAACATTCTTCCCGAGGTCTGTGTGCGTTTCTTCACAGTTCGCCAGTTCCCTCCCACAGTCCAAAGATGTTGATGTGCAGCTTAGAGTGATTGGCCATGCTAACTTACCCCGAGTGACCAGGGATGTGTAGGTTAAGTGAGTTAGTCATGGGAAATTCAGGGTTACATGGATTGGGTAGGGGGACAGGTCTGGGTGCGGTACTGTTCGGAGGGTTGGTGTGGACTCGATGGGCAGAATGTCCTGCTTCCACACTGTAGGGGTTCTATGACAAAGACATCAAGTTTGGACTATACAAACATTCAGTGGCTATCTGCCTGATCCACTCGCGTCAAGGTCTCGTATGTTTCAATAAGATTATCTCTCATCCACGAGTAGCCTTTTAAAGCTGTCATAATGTAAACCCTTCATCCCTGGAATAAGTGAAGTGAAACATCTCTGAACTGCTTCCAAAGTAACTATATCCTTTCTCAGATGAGGAGACAAAACAAAACGAATCTTACACAGCGATGAGTCGGTTTATATTTGCTTTCTCAATGTAGTGAGTCTTTGGAACACTCTTCCTCGCAGTGCACTGGAGGCAGAGATATTGAATATTTCTGATGCAAGGTTCACGAATCATAACGGAGCTAAGGATTATCGAAGAGTGGGCAGCAATGTGCTGTGTGGGGAAAAGGTAGACAGTGGTACCGAATGACACGGCTCCAGAACATCCAGGAATATAATGAGACTATAACATCGATAGAGTGTTAAGGGGGGTCCCAGATAGCGGCAACTTTGTGAATCCCACTTTGTGAATTTCTCCTCACTCCGGTTCAGACTGAGGTTAGAGGGTGTCACCAGTTTCCTTTTCTCGTCCCGCTCCTCCACTGATCACAACACATTTTAAATGCAATCACTTTGGTGATAATGTCTGCTTTGTGGGCTCTGTATCACAGCACTGGCAATATGGTGGTCTAATTCACGCTACCCCAGTCATTTACTTAAACTTCAACACTAAAAGAGCGACAGAATGTATACTAATCTTGGTTTGTCAAGAGGAAAAGATAATACACGGGAAAGATTAGAGTAAGTCCCAACACGCGGTGCAACCATCAGAAGCATCGAGAATGCGTGAGACCGCAGCTGCAATCCCCCTCTGCTAGTTTGATGAACCCGGTTACTCACCAGGCCTTGGTCACTGAAATGATTGAAGCCATGATTGAAAAAAAGTTTAGCAGTATGCTAGACCCGCTCTCAGCTGTGCTCCAAAAACATGCCCAGCAACTTGACAGCCTTGAAAACAAACGGATGAGGTCGAGCTCCAAACTGCGGTGGCAGAGACTGCAATCGATACCTCTATGGAGCAGATCCTGGTCCTTGAAAAACAGGTCCATACTTAACTGAACGAAGTGACGACCTCGAGAACATGGGCTGGATGAAGAATGTTCACATGGTCGGTCTTCTGGACCAGACGGAAGGTGGTCGGCCGATGAGTTTTTTGCGAGAACCGGCTGCCGCGATTCCTTCTCTTCAAAGCTGAAGAGGGACGGTGAAGAGTAAGACAGTTCATCTGGTTGCAGCGCGCAGGTCAGACTTAGTCTAACGTCCTCGCTCTGTCCTTGTGCGATTACAAAGATTTATAGAAGCTTCCAGAACACAGGGAAAAGATTCTAGAAGGGCTCCAGTTTTATGTTCTTTCAGGTCTTTTCAGCGGCAGTGATTCAGAAAAGAAAATTTTTGATGACATCAAGAGAACACTAAGGGAGCTTGAGATTCAGTATTCCTGAAGGAACCCAGCTGTGCTTCGTATTTCTTTTAGTAGATCCACGCAGTCGTGGATCTTTCAAGAGATCCACTGGCTCTCCAGAGAAAGTGAAAACTTTGTGGACACTTTAAAGTAGGCTTGATGCTTGAAAGGATATCGACAATCATGTTTATTTTATTTAAAGAAAGTTTGATGTATGTTTCTGGTATTAGCCAGTATTAAATTAGAGTCGTGGATGGGTAAAGTATACACTTTTAACTTCTTCATTAATATTACTACTCATTTTCCTCTTGCTTCGCTGGAGTATCGGGTGTGGTTCAACCTGGAGAGAGTTAAGAAGGTGGTCATGATGACTGAATACCTACCTAAAGGTATTAATCTCGTTTTTTGTGATTAAATGCTCTGGATGCAGTATTGATAGTGGAGCACATGATTAAGATTTGCGACTTGTAAGTGCCCTCAGTGGGCGATGGTGGTGGTAAATGCCCTTCCCGAGTGCCATTGGCAGATTGTATCCTGTTTGTTTTTTTCGGTTTTATATGTATTTAGTTTTGGAAAGTTTTGAGAACTTGTTAGTTGTAGTAGCTTTAGGTTGTATGGTTTTCAGGCTCTATGCGACTTTTTTTTATTGATGCTCAGCGATTTGTAATTCGAGTTTATCCTCTCTGGAGTTCAAATGTTGTTTCAGTGTATTATGCCTGATGTTGTGCTTAGATGGTGTACCTGGAACATTAAGGAGAACCATTCGCGAGTCAAGAGGAAAAAGGTATTTTCTAGTGTTAGAAAGGAGAGGGTGGATATTGTCCTATTACAGGAGATGCATCTTGATGACAAGGAACATTTGACATTACAGCAGGGTGCATTTGATCAGGTTTATTTCTCGTCTTTTAAAACTACGAGTAGGGGGAAGCCATACTGGATAGGAAAAAAAATCAAGTATTTCAAATTTGTGTCAAATTCAGTCTTATTTCAAATCTGGGGACTCTTCATCAGAACAGTTTTTTTTTGTTTCTGATCTCCAGTAGCTGTTTGTTTTAGATCAGCAATTGTCTTGCATGCTGCAGGATTAATGGACAACTTGATATAGGAAGGAGGGGAAGGGGTGAGGACAGAAGTGCAGAGAATGTGTCAGTCACAGCTTAAGGCACAGTCCACCAGAATGTGCATCCTAGGGTAAACGTAAAGGAAGGCTTGTTGGAAGCACCCCACTAATTCGAAATCATCTGAACAGATGTGACAGTTCCGGAGAAAGTGGGAGAGAGCAGTCCCTCTCACAGCTAGTCATTGGGTGGCACAGTAGCTCGTACTGTTGCCTCCCAGCACCAATGACCTGGGTTCGATACCACCCTTTGGTGACTCTCTGTGTGGTGTTTGCACCTTCTCCACATGTTTGTGTGGGGTTTCTTTGGGTGCTTGGTTTTCCTCCACCGTCCAAAATTGTACAGGTTATGCTCAGTGGCCTCACTAAATTGCCCCGCAGTGTCCAGGGATATGTAAGTTAGGTGGATTGCCTGTGGGAAATGTAGAGTTACCGGGTTATTCCATGTGATCCAACCATGCTTAACAGTTTACCACGCAGAAACGTTTTGAATGTCTTAATAAAGTCCATATTCTATTCCACAGTTCTATTTTTGTGCCGTCATCACTATTATTCGTCACTTCTTTAATAAACTAAATCAAATTAGTGAGACAAGATTTCCCACACGCAAAGTCATGTTGACTATCGCTAATCGGAATTTACCTTCCCAAACACAAGTAAATCCTGTCCCTCAGAATCCCCTCCAACAACTTACCCATCAATGACAACAGGCCCACCGGTCTATAATTTCCTCACTTTTCCTTACCAACTGTTCTTAAACAGTGGCACAACCTTACCTGTGTCTGTCCATGATAAATATATCTCAGCCAGTTATCAAACAATGGCTTCCCTAGCTTCCCATCAGATTCTGGGGTACACCTGATCAGGTCATATAACACAGATCAGCGCAACACAGTACAGGCCCTTGAGCTGTTGATGTTGTGCCGGCAGTTTCTCTTACTCTAAGATGAGACTAACCTATGTGTCCGTCATTGTACTTAATTCCAAGTGCCTATCCAAGAGTCACTTAAAAGGTCAGAGGGAGTTATGCACCTTAATGCATTTTAAGACGGCCAGCTCCTCATCTTCTGTAATATGGACCCTTTCCAAGATATCACCATTAATTTCCCAAGTTCTCTAACTTCCATATACTACGCCACAGTAAATACTGATGCAAAATATTTATTTAGTATCTCACTAATCTCCTGTAGCTCCACACATAGGTCACTTTGCTGATCTTTAAAGGACCGTGTCCTCTCCCTAGTTACTCTTTTGACCTCAATGTATTTGTAAAATCTCTATGGATTGTCCTTTACCTTATTTCGAAAGATATTTTGTGCCCCGTTTACCCTCCTGATTTCCCTCTTGAGTATAAGCCTTCAGCTCTGGTTCTCCTCGATGGATTCACTCGATTCCTACTGTCTATACTTATCACATTCTTCCGCCCTTTTCTTCAACACAACATCAATTCCGCTCGCCATCGAGCATTCCCGACACCTACCAGCCTTGCATTTCTCATGAACCGGAACATACTCTTTCTAGACTCTGTAATCTCATTTGTGAAGGCCTCCCACTTTCCTGCCATGAGATTCTCCCAAGCAGATTTTGAAATTGCCAATTTAAAACGTTCAAAGTTGGCCTGATTCAATTTAGAACTTTACAATTTATGTCAGGACTGTTCTTCTCCATAAGTATTTTAAAACTGGTAGTTACAGAATAACAGGCTCAATAAATAGAATGGCCTCCTCCTGTCCCTCTGGAACAGACTCAATAGGCTGAATGGCCTCCTCGTGTCCCTCTGCAACAGACTCGAGAGGCTGAATGGGTTCCTCCTGTCCCTCTGCAACATACCCAAGAGGCTTTATGGCCTCCCACTGTCCATCTGCAACAGGGTGGAGAGGCTGAATGGTCTCTTCCTGTCCCTCTGTAACAGATACATGGGGACAGAATTACCTTTTCCTGTTCATGAGCAGCAATCTCAATGCTCTTAATGATGTGACAAGGAGCAGAACTGCACAACGCCAATGAGCAACAAATATGGTACACTGGTCTATTGTGTCTGGAAGTGTTCCCACTAGTCACCTCATGCAGCTGGTCTGTTTATTTATCACTCTCTCCCTTTATAAACAGTATAGTAATAAAAAGAGTCCTGCAGTGTTCTTGCACTACTCCCACATACACAGAAGAAAGAATAAGAAGATTGAAAGATTTATGGTCTATCCCTAAGCAACGCCCATATATTCAACCTAGACTGAGTAAATGTTCCCTTTTATTGGGATAGGAATAGTGACGTAAGGAAGGGGTTAACTGAGCCTGTTTGTTCAGTGACTGTGATTAATGCCAGTCTCCATGGACTGTAATTATCCCAGTGGAGGGGTTTCATGTTTTCATGATAAATGGGTTCCGTTTAATGTGCTATTCCACAGTACGAGTGGAAGCACCACCGACAGCATTAACAAAGATTGGCAGCTCAAGAGAGGCATTGGAGAGAGATCAGAATCTGAGCACAAGTGGCTGGAATGTTCCAACAATGAATCAGAATCTGAGAACATTCGACTGGAATGTTCCAACAATGTTTCACAATCTGAGAACATTAGGCTGGAATGTCTCAATAACGGACAGGAGTTTTTATTGGGATGTTTGGCTTCTTTCTAAATATTATGCTCAAAGCCCATTATCGTGGCGGATCGAACATGCACTTTACATTATTAAATATTTTTATTATCCAATCTTGGCTTTCGTTGGTGTCCCTGGTAAGTCTCAATATTCAGTCATTAATTGTATAAATCATGATTGACTGTAATACTGTCCTTTCATTGACTCTACTATCATTGTCGCTGTTATTGTTCCTGCTGAGACTCTAAATCGAGATGTTCACTTTACAAACCACTACTAACTGCAGCAAGGAACTTGTTAATTCACTCTCTCCCTCCTTGCGTCTGGCAGGGTTACTCATGGGTCTCCATGTTGACCTGTCCAGTTTCAATTGTGAAACATGATTCATTGTATCACTACCCTTGCTGTTTAAATATTGAAAGCATTGAGGTCACTATGTTCTGTTCTGGTTACAGACTGCACTTCGTTCCTCTGACTACATCCTATACCCGGTCAATACTGAGGCTGAAATAGACAGATGACAACAGTGGTGATCCCTTTGGCCATGAGACAATTCCCGACATCATACCCTGACCATACCTATTTGTAACTTTTGATAACTCCAACATATACTTCACTGGCTCATCCCATCTGCTGTTTGAACCATGAACTGTGAAATACAGTCTTAAAGATGGCATTCATCTGTTGTTGACACTCACAGCTTCAATACTGCAGAATCAAATCTGAGTCAATACTCCATGGCTTGTAACTGAAATCACACACAAATGCCCAGGTTGGGCAGATAGTCTGGTTTACTGAGCAGTTCACTGGCAAGTCTGCACTGCTCTCTACGCCGGATAGATAGTCTGGTTTACTGAGCAATACACAGGCTTAGCCTGCAGAGCTCCCCATGCTGGGCAGATTGTCCAGCTTACTGAGCAATACACTGGCATGGTCTGCATAGCTCTCCACGCTGGGCTGTTGTCTTGTTTCAGTTTATAGTGTCTGGGTTTGTTCTCTGATGCAGATTGTGAATTTGATGCAATAAATGATGTCATCTTATCTGGTAGTGTCTTTATTCATTCTTGTGATTGGACCCTCCACGGTCTCACTCCTCCAGTTAGTCCCACTGCCCTGTCTTTTTCCCCATATTTCACCAATGTGCCCTATTTCTATCTTAATTACCTGTTTCTATCTTTAATGTGATTTTTTTCTGTCCCTCCATATCTTTCGCTTGCCTTGGGTTTGGCTCCCTCGTGTATTGAGTGCTGACATTGTGGAACTCAGAAACAATAAGTGTGTGTGGGCTATCACTTTACCGTATGTCCCATGTTCCATGTTATATATGCAATTCTGCAATGCTCTTGCACGACTCCCACATACATGGAAGAAAGAAAAAAGGTTGACAGTTTAATGATCCATTTTGGACAGGAAGGATTCAGCAGCTTTGACTCACGTCTTTGAAATTTGTCTGTGCCTATCCACTGAACGCCTGTGTTTGTCCCTCTCAGCTAATCGTGTGGTCAGTAACACGACGAAGCCCCTCGAATATTTTTGTAAAGGAGCAGGCATTGAACTTGCATCGGAGGCTGAGGGGTGGACTTATAGAGGATTGCAAAATTATGAGTGGCATGGATAGAGTTAATAGACTTCCCTGGGTTCGGGGCGTCCAGAACGAGAATACATAGGTTTAGTGTGAGAGGGAAAAGATATAAAAGCGACCTAAGGGGCAACATTTTCACACAGTGTTGTACATGTATGGAATGAGCTAACGGAGGAAGCGGTGGAGTCTGGTACAATTGCAACATTTAAGACACATTTGGATCGATATATGAATAGGAAGCGTTTGGAGGGATATGGGCCGTGTGCTGGCAGGTGGGAATTGATTGGTTTAGCTATCTTGTCGGCGTGGACAGGTTGGACAGAAAGGTCTGTTTCCATGCTGTACGTCTCCATTACTCTATGAAGACCTTCTGACTGACTCCTGTTATTCAAACTTTAGTGGAGGTTTTGAGGATGATTTGCTGGAGGTTGTGCTGTGAGCTGCCCCATACATTCAGGGAAACCTGAGGAATCGATGACCAATTCTGGATGGAGCATGGGGACTGTAGTTATAGTATCTGGGTCTGTCACATGAACAACAAATGGAGCAGAGGCTGCAGAGTGTGGAAGCTCTGAAACCACGGACTGGGTGTGTGTGGGGAAAGGGATCTGCCAAATCTGTCTGTCTTAACGAGGTCACAGACACCTGTCACCCTTGCACATGTACATACACACATACATGCTCTTCCTCTCTCACACATACACATATACACGCTCTCTCTCTCACACTCTTCCCCCACCTCCATGCATTCACACACCGCATTTCTCACATGCACACACACATAAATCTGTGGGGTGAATTTGAATTTGCAGACTTGCATTTGCAAATGCATTCTATTTTGTTTAAAAATAGCATGCACTTTGTAGGCAGTCAGTCAATATGGCATTTTATAAAGTTCTGCCTTCGAAATAAAACCCGTCTGCTTCCAGAGTACAACACAGATAGACTCCAAACAAAATCTTTTCTGGTTTTGTTCCAGGGAGGTCACATCTTCGCAAACATAATAGATTTATTTGTGGAACTGAAAATTGATAGTGAGGAAAAGGCTGTAGATGTTATACAATGGACTTCGGTAAGGTTTTTGATGAGATAAGCAGATGGGGAAGGTGAAGTTGCAAGGGGTCCAGGGTCTATACTTGCTAAATGGATGGAGAACAGGCTGGGCAGCAGCAGACAGAGAGCAGCAGTGGAAGGGACCACTATTGTTTATGATACACATAAATGAACTAAAGGAAGGTAAAGGAGGTCTGATTAATAAGTTTGCAGATGGCACTACGATTGGTGGAGTAGCAGAAGGTGAAAGGGACTGTCAGATAATGCAGCAGAAAATAGATAGATTGGAGAGTTGTGCAGAGAAATGGCAAATAGAGTTCAATCTGGACAAATGCGAGATGATGCATTTTGGAAGATCCAATTCAAGAGTGAACTATAGGGTAAATGGAAAATAGGCCTTGGCAAAATTGATATACAGAAAGATCTGGGTGTTCAGATCCATTGTTCCTTAGAGGGTGAGGTCGATAGAGTGTTAAAGAAGGCAGGATAATTTATTGTAGAGAATAGAAAATTGACAGGGAGACATTATGTCTGCCTGCACGGACGAAGATCCAGAAAATCTACCAGAAATACCATAGGACGTTTGTAACTAAACACTAAAATCATCCATACTAGTGACGTGGTAGTATATGACAACATACATGGATTAGGGATTGATAAGTCTAACAGACCAGATGTACTTCATACTGCAATTTCAGAGAAAGCAGCAATGCACAGATGGATTCTATTGTGGATGACTGTATTTATCCATATTCAATTTGAAAGGATATAAATGCATTCCAACGATTTAAGAAGGGAAGAAGAGGGAGAGTGGAAAACTACAAATCAGTTTACTTGTCATCTGCAGTAAGTAGTCCTTTGCAATCTATCATAACGAATGTGATATCGGACACTGAGAAAGTAATAGCAAACTTCAAGAAATTATTCTGCATTTATGAAAGGGAAGTTACAATTTACAAACGTTTTGTTTGAAGATATATCTTGTAGACCTAAACATGGAGAAGCAGTGGATGCGATACAGTCAGATATTCAGGAGGATTTTTAATCAGCACAAATAGTAAGTTAGCAGAAAACATTAAAGCAAAGGGTATTGGGAGGAACATACATAAACAGGGAAGGTAAAATTAAGTTTACCTTCATTTAAAGGGAATCCGAATACAGACGATGAAGGGTCAACTGGACTAAAAGCGTTAACTTGCTTTCTCTTTACGGATGCTGTCTGACTTACTGTCTAGCATGTGTTAGTTTCAGTACAGATTCCAGCTTCTGCAGTAATTTGTTCCGACTAGCAGTAAAAACATTCTGCACTAGTTACACAGAGTGCTGCTGAGACTGTACCTGGTGTATTGTATACAACTTTGATGTCTGATATAAATAAAATATAGTGATCCCATATATTGAATGGACATTGTCTAGATTAATCCCTCAGATACCAAGGTTTTCTGCTGACGAAACTTGGCCTGAGATCAAGGCGGGAATCTGTGAATCTGGTGAACATGATAGATTGATATGTGAGAACTTCATGTCTGTTTTACTTGGGAGAAGGACGATGTAGGGACAGAATTCGAGAAGATGGACTGAGAGGCTCTTGAGCAGATTTATGTAAGATGTGTAGAGGTCTTGACAGTTTTGGCTGGTATAAAATTGGACACGTGTCTAGGTGCAGATCAGTTACATCACAGTCTGCTGTTGGAGACAAGGGATGAAAGGCGCTGATGCAAATGTTTAAATACAATCTGGTCACAGGTAAGGTGCCGAGGACTGGAGAACACCCTTTATGGGAAGGGTCGTAGAGACTGACCAGGAACTACAGACCAGTGAGTAGCAGATCAGTGTACGAGAAACTATTGCAGAAAATAGGTGGTTGTCGAAAACTGTTTGTGTGTCAGTGCTGTGTCCCTTATTCCTTGTGATATTCATAAATGATATAGATGTAAACTTGAAGGGGCATGGGGTGAGTGTAATAATTAAGTTTGTGTTTGACACATAATTACTCAGGTGGTTGGCAGTGAGCAGGAAGATACCGATGGAATGGTCAGATGGGCAGATCAGTGGCAGATGGAATGTAACCCTGATAAATATGAGGTGATGCACTTTGGAAGAAGGAACCAGACATGGGAGGACTCAATTAATGGCAGCAGACTCGGAAGTTCAGAGGGTGCTTCTCCACACATCCCGGAGTGTGACGGGACTGGGTAATAGATTAGTTAAGAAGTAATTGGACAGTAGGCGTAGCACTTACTAATCGAGACATAGATTACAAGAGCTATATAGCACTTTGGTTAGGCCAAGATGGAATATTGTATGCAGTTCAGGGATCCACATTACAGGAAAGATGTGATTGCACTGAAAGTGGCACAGAGGAGATTCACCAGGATATTCTGTGGAATGGAGCATATCAGCTATGGAGAGAGGCTGGATATGCTCGGGTTGTTTACTTTGGAGCAGAGGAGACTGAGGGGAACGTGATTCAGAAGGGTAAGATTACGAAGGGCATGGACAGGGTGGATAGACAGCTATGGTTCCTTGAAGTCAGAGGGTCAAGAACAAAGGAGCAAACTTTTAAAGTGAAGGGTTTGAGGTTTAGAGAGGATTTCAGGATGGTCTTTCACCCAGAGGATGTTGGTATCTGGAATGTACTTTTTGAGAAGCCAGTTGTGGGTCATCTCACAGCCCGTTAAAAGGTACGTGGATCAGCACTTGAAGTGTCATAACACTGACGTCTATGGGCCTGATGTATGAACGTATGAATAATATAGTTTGTACTGTATTTCTGACTCTACAGAGTATGCTTCTGTGATTGCATGGCTGTGGAAGGTCAATTACTGAGCAGCTTTAGACAGGAAATGATGGGCTTATGAAGCGTACATTAAAAAGAGTGAAATGTAAACGCTTCTCAACATGCAGTACACCAAGGTGAAATGTTAGAGAAGGTCATTGTAGCTCCCTTACATGCTGAAACCAGAGAACAGAGAACATGATAATGGCAGGACTATGAAGGAACCACTTCTGTTCTGCCTTCACAAAAGAAAACACTTGAAAAAGTAAATTCCAAGCACTGCTCAATCTACGGAGAAAAAGTAAATAGAATCAAATCTGTACAGAAACAGTTTTGGAGAAATTATTTTAACTGAAATGATAACTGGTCAGTTATCCCAGTTCAGTTCCTCTGCTTTGGTTTGTTTAGTCTGATTTTCCGCAGTCTGGCTGTTTTCTTAAAGCAGGTAGCAGTTGTGAAGCTCCCGGACCCAAAGAAGCATGTCCATGTTGTTCCTCCCTCGCTCTGACATCTCTCCTGTAAGAAACTGAATTTGCTTTTTTTTTCCTTTCGGTTTTGCCTTGGGGTGGTTATGGGGATTATATCAAGTACTTGGAACACTATCATTAAGTTGGGATAATCTGTTGGGTTTTCAGATAGGTTAAGTTATTCTGTATTGTATCCTGTTTTGTTTGCGTCTCACTCAGTAATCTTGCAAAGACATTCTGGTTTGTTTAAAAGTAAGTGATTTGACCAGCTGCATCACTCCTGGAATATCCGCCTTACACGTTCTTAAGTCAACGAGCAAACGTTAGGTCTGTGCTACTTCCTTGAAATGATTTGAGGGGGTCTGTCCTGGCCCATAACAGTGTGTAACAGCTATATCTAATAGACTGGCATGGGTTGAGAATAGGAGAGCTGACAGGAAAAAGAAAATCAGTATAAACCGTTCCATATATTTTGCAGTAGAAAGCAATGTCAAGCCGGATAATCCAGGAATTGATGTTTGGGCCCCATCTATTCACAAAACAGATCAAACATGTGTTCATAGCTATTAAATGTAACCTTTCCAAATCTGCTGATGGTACCAAACTGAGTGGGTGAGGAGAATATAAAAAAGATTCAAGGTGATTGAGACAAGTGGACGAAATGGTAAAATACATGGCAGATGAAGAACAATGTGGATAGACGTAACATTGAGCAATTTGGTTGGAAAAATAGACACACAGGCTAGCATTTCAAAAGGAATCAATGTAAAAAAGTTGCTGCATGAAGATACTTATGTGAACACTTTTGTTGACTTCTTCACCAAACTCCAAGGTCCAAGCAGGGCAGTGAGTTCTGAAGCCAGAAGTCAACACTGGGATTGATATTGGCACACTGACCAGTATACTTAGACCCACCAAGTGTGAAGCTCTATCATTGAAAAGGATCGCGATCTCCTTGTACACCAGTCACAGAAAGCAATACTGCTGCAACAGAAAGCAGGTAGGAAGATAAATAATGTGTTGACCTTCATTTCCGGGGTTTGAGTCCAGATGTGTCTTACTGCAGCTTCACAGGCCCTTGGTGAGTCCCCATCTCGAACATTGTGCAATATTGTGTGCAGTATTGGTCTCCTTACCTAATAAAGCACAAATCCGACATTGAGGGAGTGCAGGGAAGGATGATCAGACTGATCTCTGGGATGACAGGCTTGTTGTAGGAGCAGAGTTTGAGGCGACTGGGCCTATATTCCATGGATTTTAGGAAAATGGGTGGAGATCTCAGTGAAATATATAAAAGTCTGAAATGGTGAAACAGATTGTCTGCACGGATGATAATTCCACGGGCTGGGACGTCGATAACAAGGGTGACAGTATTAGGTACAGGTAGGCCACTCTGCATTGAGATGAGAATAAATGTCTGCACTTGCAGACTCGTAAACCTGGGGAATTCTGTCCCACAGAAGACTGTGGAATCTAAGGCACTGAATATAAATAAGGATATCTAGACACTAAAGGGGTGAAGTTGCAGCAGGAGTATAGTGGGGAAATACAGGATCAGTCATTGTTATATTGAATGGGAAAGCAAAATTGACGGACCAAAGTTCCTACTTCATATCTTTCTGATATATGATCACTTCAAAGTATATACAGCATATAGTGCTAGGGAAAGGTTAATTGAAGAGTTGTTTGGCCAAAACCTAGAGTGGGGAAGACTCAATGTGTTGAAAGGCCTACTCATTTCGCGACGTTTCTGTGCAGTCTGTGGGAAAGCTCTGTTATTGTTGTCATAAGCTCTCAGATGTAAGGAAGGAGGTCTCTGCATTGTCGCCAGGATTGTGCTTCCTATTCCCTTTTCCGATAGAGAGGTTGGTGCCAGGTGTTATCTCATTTTTATCCTTTAAGACTTCGGAGAAGTTTGATAAAACGGCCTTGCTTGGCCGCTTCAGAGACTATTGAAGAGTTTAGAACATGTCTGTGTGTCTGGAGTCACTTGTTGGATCGACCAGGAAAGCACGGGAGGTTCATTTCCTGAGTGTACATTGGGGAAGCAAATTTACGTTGACAATGTACATGCACTTCAAGGTCAATATTACTGGCACCAGATTTCAGAACCCAATATTTTATTAATTGTTTCTAACTTCCACCAGCTGCCAGAGCATTATTCTGGTCTGAATTACTAATTCAGAAATGGGAACCAGTGAGAAGGTCAGAGTTATTCCTCCGGAAAGAATAGGAATATTTCCACAGCAACACCGTCTCTACATGGGGGCCTATCGGACACAGCACTATGCACGTTATATTTGTGCTGGTCAATAGCTCTGTCAAAGGAATTCCCACCAATTTGATTATTGTGATGGGACTGAGGGGGTGGTGATTGGTCAGATTGTAATTATTCTCCTTTTAGGGGACACTTTTGTGTAATTTTCCACATTGCCAGGGAGATGTCAGAATTGGAGCTGGAATGAAACAGCATCCACAGAGACACGGCTTGTTTTGCAGCACAAGGCTTCAGTCCGATTACAGGAATGGTGTCAGGGCCACTTCCCTTTGTTGCATCTACTATGTTCAGCTGTTTCTTCATGTTTCGTGCTGCGAATCGAATTGTTTGAAGACTGGCATCTGTCATTCTGTAGGGATTATCCAAGCAACACTTCTGGCTGAGGATGGTGTATACACTGCATCCTTGTCTTTTACACTGATGTGCAGGAAGGTTCCATTTTTTTCACGGAATGGTAAAGCGATAGCCAAGTGGTTTTGCTGCCGATGTGTTAGTCTAATAACCCCAGTAATGTTCTGGTGACCTGAGTTTGAATGCTGTTACGGTACATGATGGAATTCAAATCCAATAAATGTTTGGGTTTAGAGTTTAATGATACTTATGAATCAATTGCTGATTGTGGGGGAAATCGATTTGATTCACTGATGTCCTTTAGGGAAGGAAACTGCCATCCATACCTGCTCTGTCCCACATGTAATTCCAGACACACAGCAATGTCATTGACTTTTAACAGTCCTCTGGGCAATAAATGCTGACCTAGTCAGCGACGCCCTAATCCCAATGAACATTGTTTTCAAATAATATTTGTGGAGTCATTTTCTCTCGTCAGTTGTTCCATGCCCCATTTCCATTTCTGACTGGATGTGACAGGACTGCAGAGCTTCGATCTGATATGTTTGCTCTGTAATCATGTTGCCCTCTCTATCAGATATTAGTCCTGCTGTTTGGAATGTAAGTACAGTTGTCAGTGTGATAGCTTTAAATGGATTATCATCAATTTTAGGTACACATGGTTCTGACCCTGGTATATTCAAGCACAATCGTCAATGAAACATCGATCCGGTAATGGGAATAATAGACTGAAAGATTAGACTGGGCAAAACATTACAGGTTGTAACTGAATCCAATTGTCCTTCTGTCCAGCTGTGATCTACAGTACCACATGAATTTCCAGGTTTGAGCTGCAATTTCTGCAATGCAATTCTGCTGTCTGTCCCCCAGTTCACACCGAGACCCATTCATCCATCATCCTGTGACCTACCCAGTTTACTGATGTGCTAATACTTCCATTTTAATATTCTCATTCCTCTGAGTGTCTGTCCATGGTGTCACACCTCTTACTTGTCATGTTTCTGAAAACCCCTAAATATTTTCCGTGGGGCAGCACCGTGGCTAAGTGGTTAGCGTTGCTGCCTCACAGCGGTGGGGACCCAGGTCCGAAACTATCCTCTGGCAACTGTCCTGCACATTTTCCCTGTGTCTGTGTGAGTTTTTTTCCGCATGCGCCGGTTCCCTCCCACAATCCAAACATGTGCAGGTTATTGATCTTGCTAAACTGCTGATAGTGTTCAGGAATGTGCAGGTTAGGTCCATTAGTCACGAGTAAATATAAGATAGGGCAATGGGTCTGGTTGGTTTAATCTTCACAGGATTGGTGTGGACTTGGTGGGCCGAAGGACCTGCTTCCACACTGTAACGATTGCAATTCTGATGTTCATCTGAATCTTTTCTGTCCAATCGTGCCACGTTCGGTTTTAACATTGTAACTGTTCTCTCTGTTTCTCTCAATGGCCTTGATTAAGAACTCTGTAGTGTCAATGATGCCAATCTTATGTAATTTCAGAACCAATGAACTTGTACATCTTGCGTTGTTGTTCACTTCCCAGTGTATGGTGCTCCATATTGGACAGGGAGTTTGAGCATCTTTGATACACGTATTTCAAGCTGTTCAAAATCAAATTTTGCTGGAGAAACTAAGCAGGTCTGGCAGCATCTATGAAGACAGAGAAATAGGCAGTGTTTCAAGTCCAGCTTGACCCTTGTTCAGAATTGAAAAGGACGTTTTAATCCCTTGACAAAAGTGGACGAGGAATGATGGTAAACAGCATGTGGAGGTGCAATGTCACAGAGGAGGGGCTTTTGATTGTGGTGAAAGAGAAACAGATGTAAATTGGGTGTATATTAAAGTGTAAATGGGAGAAATGGTTTCTCTCTACTGAGTGCAATACAATAAAGACATAGACAAGATCGTAGGGAAACCAGGAAGCAGAATGTATGAATAATGGAGAACAGCCATAATGAGTTCAGACTGTGTAGTTATGGAAATGAATGTTAACTCCAACGGGCTGTAACGTACAATGCGTAACGTGAGGTGTTACTCGAGCTTGGGTTGTGCTTCATTGGAACATTGCAGCAGCGCAGGACCGAAATGTCAGCATGAGAGCAAGGAAGGTTATTGAAATGGGAAGCAGTGAGAAGGTCAGAGTTATTCCTCCGGAAAGAGTGGGAATATTCCTCAGTGCAGTCTCTGTTTGGTCGAACCAGTGCAAACGAGACTGCATTGTGAGCAGCAATGACAGGAGACTGGATTGAAAGAGTACAAATGAAATGTTGCTTCACCTGGGAGGTGCGATTGAGTCAATCTCCACTGATCATATGTTCAGCCACATGCAGAAGTTCCACCTGAATGATTGAATAGAACCAGACATCGAAATTGAGGATTCCTGTCTCACATCTGGTCTGAGTCGTGATGTGGAATTATACCCAGAGGAAGGTCAGTGGGTATACATGGGCAGACATTCAAGCAGATATCCCATAGTGCTCAGAAAGTATTGTTTCTGTTCGAAAAGTAGGATTCGAAAGCAGATGAGCCACCCGTGGTTCACAAAGTCTGTCAAGGATACTATTCAATCACAAATTAACGAGCATTAGTGTGTACCGAGATTTAGGACATTTATTTCAGGGACCAGAAGCAGATGCGAGGCATGAATTTCAATTGTGCTTCCTAAAGAGCACATTCTCTCACATTATGGTCCCTACAACTGAAGTTCTTTGATCAAGTTTACCTTCCCTGCAGTTGCATCAAGCTTCGTCTGTGATGCCACTTTGCCTCTGGTCTCAGTGTGGTTCGGCCTCTCCACTCATGCTGTTTTACACCTCCCACTCACATCTCACTCTGGAAAGTTTCCTTCTTGGAGTAAACTTTATTGAAATCCACTCTTCCCCTTTGCACTGAATAGTCCAAATTTTAAAAAGTATTCTCAGCCTTCATCTTACTATGCTAAAGGCAACTGCACACTGACCGTGTGGTATAACAATTCCCTTTCTTACATAGCTCTGGCCAGAGAAACGTTTTCACTGTTGAGATCATCACCCCCTTTAGACAAAGGAATTTATTTTCTTGCCGTCTTATTGGCACTAGTTAGAGTTTCATGCTGCCTTAGTATTGTAACATGGAGTAAAACAAATCACAGTATGAAGTTTGGGCTGAGTGTTGTTTTTCTGTCATTTTTAAAATATTGCTTCAAATTTGCAATGCTTATTAGTGAATGTTTGTTCATGAAATTAGTATCAAATGGAATGGAGGACGTTGAGAGGAGACATTTTGGAAGTTAATTAAACCATGGGAGGCATGGATAGGGTGAATTGCCAATGTCTTTTCCACACGATAGGGGAGACCAACCATATAGGATACAGCTTTAAGATGAAAAGGGGAAGATTTAACAGGGACAAAACGGCAACTTTTTCACGCATAGGGGGTGTGTGTATGGAATGAACTGCCAGATGCACTGGTAGATGCAAGTACAGCGACAACATTTAAAAGACATTTGGACAAACATATGAATGGGAAGCGTTTAGACGCACGTGGACCAAATGCAATCAGATGAGTCTAGTTTAGTTTGGAAAACCTGGTCAGCATGGGCAGGTTGGATGAAATGTTTGTGCGTAATATGACTGTATGAATCTAGAAAGCGAGGGAGGAAGCAAGAAATAGACGGAAAAAGGATGAAAAGATATGATGTAAATAAATTGGCAAGAAATATAAAAACAAGCATCACAAGTTTTTCTCTGTGTATATAAAATGTTGAAGATAAGTGTGTGACTTTTGGAAGAAAGAAAGTCAGGAAAGTATATTGAGGACATTCGGAGGGTGTGACTGGGGAAGTGGCTACAGGGAACAGGCAGATAATTTACATCAGTATTTGACATCAATCCTCACAGGGAAGGCACTGTAAGCATTTCACAATCATCAAGAAAATGGTAATAGGCGGGTTCTCGACATATCTCTAACAAAAGGTACAAGGTTGTTAACAACAGATAAGACTAAGGATAGGCAGGTCAGCAGTAATTCATAATTGTTTTTAAAAGAAGTGGTTACAGAGTGACTGATGCCACTGTGTGAAATATTCCATAACTCTCTGAATTACGGGAGTGTTCCAGCGAAACTCGTGAAGCTCCAATATGGCTCATGTTTTCAAGAATGGAGCGAGACAGAAAGCAGGAACCAATTACCCTCACTATTATTGCTGGGAATCTGCGACAGTATGTTATTAAGAAATGAATTACAGGGCATTTAGAAAAGCTTCACGCAGAGTCAGCATGGTTTTGTGAAAGGGAAACTATAATTTGCCTTGTAAAATCATTCAAAGTTTTTTTTTGGAGATCCCTGAGAATGTAACAAGCGGACTTGATAAAGGGGAACTGGTAGACATGAGGCTTTCCAGAGATTTTCCACAAGGTATCACAAACTAAAGGCTCTTCTACCAGACAGAAACTCATAGTATGATGGATAATATATTAACATGGGATGACGGATGGTTATCACATAGAAATTGGAGAGTCAGGATTCATCGATCTTTATGATAAAGTCATATCTACTGGATAGCACCAATATCAGTCCAATGGCTTCAGTTACTTGCATCTACACTGAGAGGCTGAAGGAGGGAGCTGAGTGCTATACACATCCGACTTTGAGGATGACACTGACAACCAAAAGGCAGGCTGTTATTTAATGAAGAGGAGTTCCAACAAGAGAGCAGTACAAAGGGATTGGAGTGTTCCTGTGCATGAAACATAAAGTTATCATGCTTATGCAGAAAGTAACTACATTGGTACATTAAGCGGGTTTCTTAGATGAAAGGGTTGAATTATTGAGTACATCTAAACTGGTGAGGCAATTATTCATTGTGCTTGAACTGAATGAGCGTGACATTGCTGAAATGGACAGGATACAGAGGGGGCTTGACAAGGTGTTTGTTGAGAATGTGGTTCCACACCTGGGCAGAGTGTCTCACTCCTGGACATTGATACAGAATAAGGGATATCGATTTCAAACTGAGATGTCAAGAAATGTCATCTTTCAGAAGATAGTGAATGTCTGGTATTCCCGAACTCAGAGAGTTGTGGAAGCTGGGTCACTAAATGTATTTACAGACGGGGTGGATTGGTTTCGGACATATAAGCGAGTTGAGAGATACGAGGGGGTAACAGCAAAGTGGAGTTGAGCCAGCCTGGATTCTACAAGTACATTTTCGAAACAAGACCTAACCATCGGCTGGGCCTCGATCTGCCTGTGTGTAGCAGGTCCGAAGGGCTGAATGGAACATCAGAACATAGGGCTGAGGGACACGAGTGGCCCAATCGGCCCTTTTACACTACTCCACCAGTAAAGTAGGACATGGTTCATCTCATTGTGCTCTCAGCTGCACATTTCTCTCTATGCACCATTATCCCTGATACACATGTCTATAGATAATCAGGCCTCGATGTAATATAAACATTCATCCATCACAAACGTCTGGGAAAGAGAATTCCCAGTTGAATGAATACCCACTTTGTGAATTCTCCTCACTCCGGTTCTGACTGTGGTTGCAGGGTGCCACTGTTAAATTTTCTGGTACCACTCCTCTACTTTTCGCAATAAATTTAAATGTAACTGGGTTGGAGATATGGCCCATGATAGAAGTCTCAGACTGGGTCAGGTTCAGTGATAAGAACAAGTCAGGCAGATTTCTTTAGTCAGCCTCACATAACTAATAGAAATACCGGGGCAGCATTGTCGATCTGTGGTTAGCACTGCTGCCTTATACCACCAAGGAGTTGAGTTCAATTGCAACCTTCAATTCTCCCCGTGTGTGTGTGTATTTCCTCCCTTTGATCCAGTTTCCTCCCACAGTCCAAAGATGTGCAGGTGAGAGTTAATTGGCCATGCTCAATTGCTCATAGTTCTCATGGATGTGTAGGTTAGTTGGTTTAGTCATGGAAAATGCAGGATTACATGGTTAGGGTAGGGGGACAGGTCTGGGTGGGATGCCTAGTAGTGGTCCAGTGTGGACTCAATGGACAGAATGTCCTGCTTCCACGCTGTAGAGGTTCTATGACAATGACAAGTTTGGACTAGATAAATACCCAGTGGTTATCTACATGATCCATGCTCCTCAAGGTCTTGCATATTTCAGTAAGATCACCTCTCATTCCAAGAATAAGCTATTAAAACCTCTACAATATAAGCTCTTCATCCCTGGAATACCGGGAGTGAAACATCTCTGAACTGCTTCCAATGTAATTACATCTTTTTTCAGGTAAAGAGAAAACATAACAACCTCACACCCCAGAAGAGGTCGTTTATTATTTTCTCAGCGTTGTGAGACTCTAGAAATCTCTTCCCACTGAGCATTGGAGGCAGAGCTATTGAATATTTGTGAGGCAGAGACAGAAGGTACGTAGATAACAATGGACTCACGGATTATGGGGCAGGAATATAATGTGTGAGGGAAATGCTGGCAGTAGTAAAAAATGACACTAATCCAAAACACCCAGAAACATAATGCAAAACAAATGGTGACGTAGATTACAAAAAATAAATGCAAAAGTGATAGAATAGAGTTCCAAAGGACCACAGGCTCCTCTGTCATGAGTGAGAGACCACTCGTGGTGGTTTTATCTGAGGGTCAGCACACCTAAGGTGTTGGGGTGAGGTTGAGGGAGCGTCCTCTTCATAGCAACCTCTGTCAGTGGAAGGAATTGAACCTGCACTGGTGTCCTCCCTCTGCATCACAAACCAGCCATCCAGCCAAATAAATGAGAGACGGTGTAACTGTCACAGACAGAAACAACCACAGACAAAGGACAATAGAAACTTTCAAAACAAGGGGAAAATGTACAATTCAGATAACGGTCAAGATAACGGCTGAGGATAAAAATTATCTCGGCTCGAAAGTGTATCTTATAATAAGACAAGTGTTTAGAAGCTGTCCTTGGCTGAATAAAATATGGTGAGACAAGTGAAATAACCAGAATATTAATTGTTATTGCTTACCAATAACCGTAAAATAAGTGTAGATTTTGGTCAGTCTGTGTAAAATGAGGTTATCATTACAAAAAAAATATACAATTGATGGAATATGTTGTTTGGAGTGTACGTCCCCATGGGAAAAGCCCTCGAACAGGCGCTAGATGAAAACCGGGGTAAAAGTGCCTGAGTGTCATCTGGTCAGTGACAGGAAACCAGGGGGTTGAATAACTGAAAGTTCCTGCAACATCGAGCTGAGAAACCCACCAAATAAGCCGCAATCTTATTATATGCTAGAGCGCATTTGAAGGGTTGATTCGCCTCATGATGGATTTTAATTGTATGTGATTTGAATAACATACATCTCTAGTCCTTCCATTTTTTGTTACATACTGGTGCATTGACATGTTCCTGAAAAATGTAAATTACTTGGAACATTTTCTGATACATCCCATAATCGGCATTCTCCAGAATATTCCATCACCGTGTGAGGGTATTGGAAATGTGAGAGAGAAAGAGAGAAAGAGGAAAGGTGCTACGTGCAGCAGTGAGAGTGTTGGAACGTTAGCCTTGTTCGGATAGGTGTATAACAGATATACAGTATTTACAGTATGGGGGTAAAGTGGAGAGAGAGAGAGAAAAAAAAGGTGCTGCGTGCAGCAGTGAGTGTGTTGGAGCATGAGCCTTTTTTGGGTAGGTGCTTTAACAGATATACAGTATTTATAGTGTGGGGGTAAAGTGGAGAGAGAGAGAGAGAGAGAGAAGGTGCTGCATGCAGCAGTGACAGTGGTGGAGCATGAGCCTTGTTCGGGGGTAGATGCTAAAACAGATTTCAATGAGTGTGCGGGAGCAGAGAGAAGATGGTGACCCTTATCCTGGCAGAATGGGGAAGGTTATTGATGTCTGTCATCTATTGTTGGACATTTCTTCAGACTGCAGATCCTGCACTGAGCAGGGCGGTGAGCTCACACCACTGTGCAGGGCAGCTCCAAATTGAGAAAGCTCAACCGTTTGCCAATTGGCCTTTTAAGGATGGTACCAGTGCCAGGGATCAAAGAATATCCATAGGGCATCCAAGCGATGGTATTTACCTCCAGCCATGGAGGGTGGGAGAATTAGGCTGGCATTGAATGATAGGGATACTGTGGGGGTGGGGGGGGGGGGGTGGGGTGGATAGTTAATGAGGTGAGTTCGATAAGATAGCACCAGGAAACTAACTTGGCCTCGTACAGACAATCCCTCAGTCACACTCAATGAAAATGGCACTGAGATAATTTATTGTTAGTTTCTGCCCAATGAGTTGAAGAAACTGCTGACTCCACTACCAGTTACAAAGCTGAAGAACAAAGGCTCACCCAAAACTCTCCATCATCCGAACTCACACCAATATCCACTTCACCCTTCATTCCTGGGAATAATGGCTCACGTTGCAGGATGCTGTCAAAATATCTTCATTTCAGCATTTTGCAACATGTGATCCTCTATGAAATTGACTCTCAATCTCCCTTTCCCTTTTTTTCCCCAAAATTATTTTGTTTATTGATATTTAAACTGAATCCCCAGCCATCTCTCTCTGGCAGTGATGCTCACACCCGCAACACACCCTTGTCATGGCACAATGGACAGATGGACAGTCCATCCTGGACTGATTGCTGGGTTGTACTGAACCTGGTCTGCACAGTGCTCCATGTTGAGCAGATATCTCATCTGTGCTTATACGGTCTGGGCTGGATCTGTGAGGTGGATTAACTCTGTGATATAATTCCTGATAGAGCGTTCACTCCTCCAGCATGGTGCATTCCGCTGTCAAATCCTGTGTTTCTGCAACATGTTGTTCATTAAGTAATTAGCCAATTAAAACGTGAATATCTGTGCTCTCTGTTATGGAACTGAGCAGACACATCACAAACTATATGATGAAGGTAGTCTTGACCGGAACATTTTCTTATTTTAAAGATAAATGTGAGATGCTGTGTTTCAGATGCAATTCCCTTGGTCAAAATATTCGACGTTAAGCAAAACGCAATTCATTCAACCACTGAAGACAAAACGCAAAAAAGCCGAATAATCGATTGTTTAACTACTAAACAATAACTGTTCCAATATGGTAACATCCTATAAACACACACTTGTCAAAAAACAAATTCAGGAAACAGATTGTCTCACCTGCAGTTCTCCAATGTAGGAGGAAAGAACATCAAAAAGACAATTCTGAGAGAAATCTCAGAGAGTGTAGCAGCTGGGACAGATTTCCAATCCTGCTGAGACCCCAGCAATAACTGGGGAAAGGTAAAACGAAGAATCCTGGTTCTGTGACAGCTTGACCGTCACTCCACAGGACCAGGCCGCAGCTGCTATGACCACAAGGAATGGACTGTATCTACACTGTTTATGACACTCTAGGAGCCTCTCAGAAATACCTAACCCCACCTAAGCCGTTAAATGAGGGTAAGATAAATGTCAAAGTTAAACATAAATACATAAAAGGAAAGAATGCAGAAGGTTTGGTTTTCAGAAACGGCCGGCCTTGGGAGCCCAGTAATTCCACCCTGCCAAAACACAGGAGAATCATCGAGCTATTGAATAGAAAGCATCAACTCTCGGCCTCACCTCTAACTTTACAATTAGAGATGATGCCATTAGCCCAATATTCAGCGATGTCAACATCCCAACCAGACCAAGTATTATTGTGATATATAAGGATTGTAGTGAAAGGGTTAACTGGAACTATTTGTACATTGACTGTGATTGATATCAGTCTCCATGGATACTAACTGTGGCATTGGAGGGTTTCCCTCTTCTATTATAAAGGGGCTTCCTTCAACCTGTTATTCCATAGTATCAGCGGCAGCATCATCCTCAAGATGATTGGGCTTAGCAGCTACAGGGAGAGGGAGAGTTAGAGAATCTTAGAACAACAGACTGGAATGGTCCAACAATGGATCAGAATCTGAGAGCATTAGACTGGAACGTTTATTAGAATGGAACGTTTCAACAATGTACAGTAGTTTGTCCTTGGGTCAATACTTGCTTTCTCAGGATTGGGCATGGTTAGAGTTGAGGATACGAGACGTACTGATGATTATTCAGGCAGGTTACTATCCCATCCTCGCTATTATTGGTGTTCCTGGTAAGCCTATTTCTGTCAATTCTATTAGCGATGGTGACGTTTATTGCTATTTCTGTTATTTATATTTAACAAATACATAATCTGCTATCTTCTGTTTCAGTCACAAATTCCACTTCATTTCTATCAATTTCCGATACCTCACTCATAAATATCTAATGTTCAGACCCTTGAGTTTTCCTTTGCCCTGAAATGATTTATGTCTCTATATTCTCTCTCTTATCAACCCTTCCTACACCCACCTCTATAATATCCCCAGTCTCCAGCTCTGCCTCAGTGCTGTTGCAGAATAAGCCATCACCTGCCCCCTTGTTAACTTCAGATTTTACGGCTCCAGTTCTTTTCTGACCACTCTTCCAGTTACAAATATTTTGACCTCAAACTTGTACCTGTGTCTCCAGTTATTTCATAAAAGGGACCTCATATCATAATAATAATATCACTGGCCGTGTTATTACTCTAAAGACATTGTTTCAAATTCTACCAGAACCAACGATAGAACTTAAATTCAAATGGCAACAATCGGAAAGAAACCTCATTTTACAAACGTCAACCATAAACCATCAGGATTTCTTTTATTATTTCACTGATAACCTTTAGTGAAGAAACTAAGTGTGGGAAAAACATCAGCTCCATATTGTCTTGACAAATGCTCTCGCAGTCAATGGCAATTAGTGACGGATAACAAATGCTGCCCTTACCAGTGATGCTGACATCCTGTGAAACAACATAATTAAAGAGAAAATAAACCAAGGAACTGTGGATGATAGAGATCTGAAATACAATTCCCCAACATCTGAAAATATTGGAGAATCTCAACAAGTATGGCAGCCTCTGTCAGGAGAAAAACAGATAAAGTTTCGAATCTAGTCACTCTATATCACAACTGAAAGCAACTGGGAAATAATATTATTTATATCAGGGATGGTCGGATGTGTAATTGGAAGGTTAGTTGAATGGATGTAGAAGTGCCCAGTGAAAGAGAGAGAGAGAGATATGAAAAGCAAACATAGGAGCTGCTGCTGATGAACCAGAAGGAAAATAACATGGGAGCTTATTCTAAATTTTCTCCTTTTCCCATATTCCTGAATATCATGTGAATTTAGATGTGTCCCTGTTTACATTGAGTTATATTCTCTCTGTCTTCCTTCTCTGAGTGTGATGATCAACTCCATCGGCAGTACTGGTGCCGCCCTTATCGTTGCTGAGATACAAAGAAACGGAATGTCACATTGTCAACTGATTTTGTTGGAGAAGGGAACTGTAACTGGAGGGCTCTGCAGAGATGTAAGGGCTTTTCTGCTAAGAACAGAAGCATTTTCAACACTGAATGTGTGTGGGGGTTTGACTTGCTCCAGTAATTACAGTGTAAAGAGACGTTCTTTGGACGCTTTTCACGGGTTTGTGTTATCAGCTGCTGCGTCCATTCAGAGAGACCTAAAGTTATGGTGACCACACTCTGGACGAGATATGAGCACTGCATTTACCGAGTGTTCTGGGTCCATGGTAAACACATGGAATCGTGGCTACACAGAAGGGAAGCTCGGTACACAGAGAGGGGCAGGGTACTGCAAGTTCCTACCAGGAATTTCCAGGAACATTTATCTAAGCTGGGCCTATTCCAAGTGTAAAATGTGAAACCACCGTCTTTGAAAAAATAGGTGGTCACTGAGCTGTGTCCCCTCCTTCAAACTCACACCAGGGACAGGACGATGCTGACACTCACCATAAAGTGAACTGGATTGATTCTGGAACTTTCCAGGCAAGACTGGGTGACATATCCATCACCATGAAGTGTATTAGATTGAGTCTGGAACTTTCCAGGCAGGAGTGAGGGACATTTCGGAGTGCAGTCCTCCGATATATCTCTAGCTGATAGAAGCCACCTGCCTGCCGAGGGAATACATTGGTGCTGTCTCCACAGAAGAAGGTGCAGAAACTAACTTCCAGAAATACTAGGGAACAGGGGCCCTGGTCAAAATGAGAGGCTGCACGAAATTAGAATTAATGAAGAGTATGTCTTTGAAAATCTAATCGAATTGAATATTGGTATGTTGCTGGAACTGATGAGCTACATCCCCGAGTATTGAGAATGTGGCAACAGAGCTAGTGAAAGAATTACTGACTATTCGTCAAAGCTGGTTAGATTCTGGAAAGGATCCTGCAGAATGGAAAACAGTTATTGTAAAGCTAAACAGGGCAAACAGAAAACTAAATAGCTTGATGTCAGCTGTGAGAAAAACATTGTAATCTTTTATAAGAAATGTGACAACTAGACACTTGGAAAATAATGATATGATTTGGTAGAGTTACCCTAAATTCATTAAAGGGAATTGATCTTTGATAAACCTGCTTTAGTTTGTGGAGATTGTCCATTGTGACATCGAAAATTGACAACCACTGGGAGTAGAGGAATTGATTTTTTTAGAAAACGTTTGACACGGTTAAATATTGGTGAGTGGGAAATGTTAGAGTCCATGGGTAGGTAGGGGCGGAACACACAGAATGTATCAAGAATTGGATAATGGGCAAAATTAAGAGAGTAGTGATTTACTCTGGGTGGAAGGCTAATGGGGTATCAGAAGGATCAGTGCTTGGGCAATAGCTGTTCGCAAGGTATAATATGATTGAATGGGAAGAACAAATATAATGATTCTCTTTTAAGTGTATTAAATGGTGAGAGGTTGTGAAGTTCTGTTGTTGAAAAGGACCTGCATGTCCTCGGTTATAAGTCACTAACAGAATTCAGACGGAACAGTAAGTAATTATAACTGAAAATGATATCTGAAGGGCTTTTGCACGAAACGTCGATTTTGCCTGTCCTCGGATGCTGCCTGAATTGCTGTGCTCTTCCAGCACCACTGATCCTGAAAATGATATCTAGCCTTTCATGCAAAATACTTGAAGTACCAAAATAAATATACCTTACTCAATGGTAGTGTTGCGTTGAAAGAGAATTTTGGGTATTATGTACAGAATGAGTCTACTTCATAAATAATGATCACCACGTCACCGAGACAGTGCAAAGAAGTTCCACCAGACTGAACCCAAAAATGATGGTATGATCAGGAGAGAGCGCGGTAACTATGTCGTTAACCTGTAGCACCGTGAGAGAATACGAAAATGAAACTTGACGGTTATGGACGGACACTCATTTTGTCCCAAGCAGCCATTGATAAGGTGAGAAATTTCGTACTTTCCATAGAATGCTCGATTCCCAATAGTTTACGTGCCAGTGCATAGACGTTATTTCGATTAACAGAGGTACAGGCTCCGAGTGAACTCTGAACACTGTAATGCACAGTTACCGTATGACCCTCCACTCAAAGTTACATTGTCCATAATCGTGTCAGCAGCCACAATACCTTCATTCTGAAGCAGTTAGCCATTCCCGACCAGCTTTTGAATTCCAAAGAGTACATAGGACTGCTCTCTCTACGACGGAAGATGCCTTTGAGACTCATTATAAACAATGGCTTCAGTCCCACTGCCAGAAAGGCATGCTAGCATAACACGGATGGACTACGAATAATGAAGCCACGAGGAATAACATGGAACAGTCCATCTGTGCAGTCCCTGCTCCATTTGTTTACGACGTTGGAGCATCTCTGACGCCTTCCTGTTCCAGCGTTAGTGAATTGAGAAGCTGAATGACCTTTTCCTGTTCCTTTGTAAGTCACTTGGGGTGGGAAATGGTCTCTTTCTGATCCTGTATATGTGATATGTGGGAGTGAGCAGATTCCTTGTCTTCCTGTGTAACGGCAGGGGGGACTGAATGGGCTGTCCCTCTTCTTGTCCAGTAGTTTTGATGAGCTGAATGACTTTCCCATATTCCTGTGAAGCTAGATTGAGATACTTAGTGAACTCCTCCGTTTCCTGTGGAAGTGTGCAGCACCGTTTCAAGAATGTTACCGACAGTTTAACTGCAAGGGCTTAAATGTTGCCTCAGTCTTGTTGCACATGGACACAGGCTGCATCAGGAGGTCAGCGATGATGAAGCTTTCTGAATATTGTGTAACATACAGTAAATATTTCCACTTCTGATCGATGTGGACTCAATAGGATGAATGGCCTGCGCCCTCACTGCAGGGATTTCCTGCTGACAAACTGAGGATGCCTGGGCTGAGGGAGCTACCCTGAGGATCTCCTGCAGATGTGTCCTACGGCTGAGATGATTGATGCCCACCGATGATAAACACGATCCCTTGTGCTGTGAATGACTCCAAACAGCAGAGAGATCGCAATGGATTCTGATGAAGTGCAATTTTGCTTAGGCTCCTTGATGTCATCCTCAGTTAAATACTGCCTTGATATCAGGGACAGTCGCTCTTCACTAAGCTCTTTTATTCACCTCTGTCGCTCATATCAATGTGTCATGGTGCAGGAGCAGGCCTGTTCTTCAAACAGAAGGTAGTGAATGTTAGGAATTCTCTATTCCAGAGTCATAGGAGCTATAGCAGTAAGTGGCCTCCAACTGCTTCTATCTAGCAAGTTGGAGAATCTGAATGGAACATCAGAACATCGGTCTCAGGAGCAGGGTTAGATCATTAGACGCTATGAACCTTCTACACCAGACACTAAGATTGTGGATGATCAGGTAGTGGTCTCAGCTCCACTCTCCTGTCTGTTTCCCATTATCCATGATTCAATCTCGGTCAAATATTTAATATACTCAATTTGAATAAATGTGAACAAAGAGGCACCACGTACCTCTGAAGAAGAGAATTCCCACTCAAAAGGCCCTTTCAGAATTTCTCCCCATCTGTCTTACAGTGTCGTAGAGCAGGAAAGCCTGTCCACATAAACCAGACATCCCAATCTGATCTCAACACATTTGCCAGCATTAGGAACATATCCCTCTGAACTCTTCTTATTAATATTCAACTCCAGATTCCTCTTAAATGTTGTAACTGTACCAGCCTCCATCACTTTGTTTGATAGCTCATTCCATATACACATTACAAACCCCGTGAAAATTTTTGTCAGTTTACTAACTTTCTCCTCTCACCTAAAGCCTTTGTCCTATAGTTTTGGAATCCCCTACCCAGGGGAAAAACTTTGGTCAATCAGATTATCCATGTTCCTCATGATTTTATAAACCTCTATAATGTCAGGCCTCGGCCTCCGCTGCTCCAGAGCAAACAATCCCCAGTCTATCCAGCCTCTCCTTGTATCTCAACACCTCCATGCCCGGCAATATCCTTGTAAAGCTTTTCTGCACCCTCTCAAGCGTAACATCCTTTCTGAAGCAGAGGGAACTGAATTAAACACAGTATTCTAAATTTGTCCTCACTAACATCCTGCCCAGTCGTAACATGATCTCCCAACTCGCATATTCAATGCACTGATTAATAAAAGCAAGCATACCAAACCCCTTCTTCCCCACCCTGTCTACTTGTGACTCCACTTTTAAGGAACTGTGAGCCTGCACACTTTTGTTCAATAATACTCCCCAGGCACCGCCATTAATTGTATAAGTCCTGCCCTGTTTTACCCAACCTAAGTGCAACAACTCACATTTATCTAAATTTAACTTCATCTGCCACTTCTTGGCCCATCTAGTCAAGGTCCCATTGTATTCTGAGGAAAATTTTGCAGGCCATTGCACCTCCAATTTTAATGTAATCTGTAAACAATAAACAGGCAAATATTCACAATCAAATCATTGATATAAATAATGAAAAGCAGTGAATTCAGCACTGTTCCTTGTGGCACAACACTGGTCATAGGCCTCCAGTCTGAAAAGCAGTCCTCTACCACTCTCTGTCTCCTACCTTCACTCTAATTTTGTAGTGAATTGGCTAGTTTATCTTGGATCTATTAATGACCCAACCTTACTAACTTGTCTGCCATGCGGAATCCTGACGAATGCTTTGCTGAAGTCTATATGGGCAGCATCTACCACACTGCCATCACAATCGTCCTTGTCATCTCTACAAAACGCAATCAACTTTGTTAGAATCATTTCCATGCACAAAGCCACGTTGACTATCCTTCTTCAGGTGTTGCATTTGCAAATGCATGTAAATCCTACCACTCTCAATGCTCTCCAAAAACATGGCCACCAATGACGTCAGGCTCACTGATGTATAATTCAGGAGATGATTCTCTTTCCTCGGTCCATGCTTCCGCTGCTCACTGCAAATATTAATAGACCCAGGTTGGTGATATGACCAACAATATAGGTCTCAGACTGGGTCAGTGTTAGGAACAAGTCAGGCAGGATTGTTTAATCTGCTAAAATTAGCAAGTTTATGACACAAACAAAGCTACTCAAACAACAATGGAAAGATAAATGATACAGTTTGGATATTGTAAATCTGTGCACTGATGTTTCCCTTTCGAAAAATATTGACAAATGCACGCATTAGATGACAAACTGAAAAATTAAATCTCTGCAGAGCATTAACCTGAAAGAATTTTGACTAGATATTACTTGAATCCGTGACAAAAAGAAATATGAGTGAGGAGCTCTCAGCTCACACACGTTGCTGAGAGGAGGAACGCGGAGGGAGAGGGAGCAATAGGCTGTTCCTTCTCATGAAGACGACAATTTCTCCCTCTCTGAGTTGAATCACGTAATAGCGTTATACGGTCACAAACTGGACCAAATTAGGTCTCTTTGAACAGTGACTGAACTGTACGACTCCAGCACATTCCCTGTTTCATGTAGGTACATCGCTGTTGCTGTTGGATATCCAACCATTTTTTTCGGAACAAATTGTGCCACTAGATTTGAAGATGTGTTTATATGTTCCCGTATACTTTTAGAATTTAACTTATAATATCTTCACAATATCTGCATTTCAATTAATCCATCTTATTCTTAAATTAGAACCTCAGTCTTATTTTCCCATAAAAGATAAAATATTCGTCAAACATTCGCCAGCTCAAAATCGTATATGGTCAATAAGAACATTTGTCATTCTCAGGTCTAAACTTCCAATAGTTCATAACATAATGTCTTCATCCCAAGAACGAGTAGAGAGAAACATTTTTGAAAAGTTTCAAAAGCAATTTGTTTTTCACGTCAGTGGAGTTACAACCACATACAGTACATCAGATGTAGTCTCAGCAACGGCCTGTACAGATTCAGTAAACCATCCTTAAGATCAGACCGAATACAAGAAAAAGTATAATTTCATTTAATTTTCAAATCACGTGCTGCATGTACAGACTAACTTGATGCGATTCATGTACCAGGACACACGAATCCCTTTGTACCACTGAGTTCTTCATTCTGCCTCCAGCTGTATAATTTACGGTTGTTTTATGTTTCCTCCAAAATACAAACTTCTCATTACTAACATTGCACTGTTTTTTTTTGGCGAAAGTTTACTCACTGCTCTCCCCTGTCTATATCCCATTATAGACGGTCTGCCTCCACTTGAACTCTTATGGAGTGACTATCCTGGTGTATGAGCAAACTGAGCTCCAATCTACACAGTCTCTTCATCAAAGTCATTAACCGAGATTGTAAACTGTTTAACAGCCTAGAAAGGTTGCATCAGCTTTCCTGTGTCGCTGATTGTCGATTTGTTTCTGATCTCTGCGATCCTTCATTTGGGCCATTTGTTGTCAGATAATCAGGTGGAGTTCGTACTGTCAATGATTCTGGTCCCTGAGAGTTTGAAAGGTGAGCACAGAATATAGACTAACATTTGGGGGGGGGGGGGGGGGGGAGTTACTGCTAGGTCAAAAATGCGATCTTTCAGATGCAACGATAGAACCATTTGCAATATCAGGCATGTGATCAGTTTTGACCTTCAGACACTGAGGAGGGGGGAGAGTTCCCATTAGCCTGATGCAAATGCTTCCCTTTAACAACACAACTAATAATCTTCATCATCAATTTCATTTTTGGCTGTTGTGTTGAAAAATTGCCGCAATTACCACACATTAAAATAAACGATTGCCTTTGAGAGATGACCTTATGAAGGTTTATAAATTCAGGAGGGGCATGGATAGGTTAAATAGGCAAGGTCTTTTCCCTGGGGTAAGGGAGTCCAGAACGAGAGGGCATAAGTTCAGTGTGAGAGGAGAAAGATACAAAAGAGACATAAGGGGCAACTTTTTCATGCAGAGGATAGTACGTGTATGGAATGAGCTGCGAAAGGAAGTGGTGGAGGCTGGCACAATTGCAACATTTAAAATGCATCTGGAAGGGCACATGAATAGGAGGGGTTTGGAGGGATATGGCAGGTGGGACTAGAATGGTTTGGAATACTAGGTTGGCATGGATGATTTGGACTGAAGGGTCTGTTCCCTGCTGTACATCTCTGTGACTCTATGACTCTATGCACACTGTTCCCTGGGGATGAGAATACCACAGACAGCAAAGCCCCAAGGAGATAGAAACATCCTTATCTCAATCTTAAATTGTAGAACCTCTAAATTAAAAGGTATATGAACCTCACAGCAAATCAGCTTCTCTTTTTTTTGGAAAATGAGGGCACAACCAATTGGAAAGGCATAGACCATTCAGCCCCTCAAACCTATCCCACATTTCCATTAACTCTGTTCAGTAAAGTATTTATCAAACTCAGCCTCCACGGTTCTCTTGGTTCGGCATTTCAGATAGTGTAAACCATAGAGCTTATGAAATTGGGGCAGAACTAGACTGTTAGGTCCATCAAGTCTGATCTGCTGTTCAATCATGGCTGACATGTTTCTCAACAAAATTCCTCCGTCTTCTCACTGTAACCTTGATCCCCTTATCAATCAAAACTCTCTATCTCTGTCTTAAACACGGAATTGTGTCTGTGTCTCTGTATGTCTGTATGCGTGTGTGTGTTTCAGCTTATTGGCCGGAGGCAGAGGGTGGTGGAGGACGGTTTTCTTTTGGACTGGAGGCCTGTGACCAGTGGCGTTCCACAGGGATTGGTGCTGGATCCACATTTGTTTGTCATTTATATCCATGATTGAGATGAAAATTATACAAGGCATGATGAGCAAGTTTACAGATGATACCAAGATTAGATATATGTAGTGGAAGGTGAAGAACGCTACATAACATTATGAAGAGATTATGATTAATTGGATCAATGAATCATAGAAATGTACAGCACAGAAACGGACCCTTTGGTCAAAATCATTTGTTGCAACCTGATGTCGTGAATACACTTAGTTTCATTTTCCAGCATTTGTACTATATCCCTCTAAGCCCTTCAAATTCATGTCCCCATCCAGATGACTTCTGAATGTTGCAATTGTACCATCCTCCACAACTTCGTCTGGCAGCTCATTGCATATGCATACCACCCTCTCTGTGAAAATGGTCCTCTTAGGTCCCTTTTAAATCTTGTCCATCTCACCTTAAATCTACGTCCTCTAGTTGTGGACTTCCCTACCGTGGGGTAAAGACCCTGACTATTCACCCTTTCCACGGTCTTCGTGATTTTATAATCCTCTAGAATGTGCAAATGTGACTCCAGTCGACACGAATGTCTGTTCTCAGTCATTCCTGACCTAAATTCTGAAAGTCAATACAGACTTCTCTTCCTAGTTCATCAGATCACAATTCTAAAATCATTTTAACAGCTTGTTCAGCCACATTATGAAACACTTCTGTGGGATTTTTATCTAGACTTTTGGGCTCAGCGGTAGGCACACTACCACCACTTGGCAATAATCCCTGAGGCTGCAACATTATTCTCCTGTGTGTTTGTTCATCAGCCAGTTTTGAAATACTGTTACATACATCCATGACAGGCAGGGCTTGAACCCAGACCTTCTTGTCCAGAATAAGAGACATTACCATGCAAGTTCAGGTATTGGAATATAACACAGAGCTCTGGTTCAAAGGCATTGGTGTTACTCACTGCACAAGACTTAAACCATGCCCAGATTTTGGGTCACATTTGAAATGTCAGCTTTCAGCTCTGTGTGGATTCATTAAAATTTGGTTCACTTTTCCTGAATTACATGGTTAAAAGAATTGCATTGTTAAACAGATGAAAGTTACTCACCTCAAATATAGGATGTTGCGTTTATGTGCTCTTACTTTGAGATAAACTATGAAGATGGTTAATTGCTTGGCTATGATTTCCATCTTAAGTGGCTATTATCTGATATCTGCAATATGAGGGAAAGACATCCTGCAGACACAGTCTGCACTATAAAGGATGTGGAATAGAGCTTTATTACTGAACACCAGAGACGGAGAAAGAGCATACTTTCTGGATCAAAAACACCAATCACTCTTTCCCGCCTCTAATATGTGACTGCCCTCTTCTTAAAGCCACAAAATGATCCAAGGCAGCTGATTACTGTCCAGCCCTTCCTCTCCGGTACTATCACTCACTGTGCCGAGGAGTGGTAGATGGATTTTAATTTCAATGAATGCAAAGTATCGCAATTTGGTAAAGCAAACAAGGAGAGGACATCTACAATTAAATGTTGGGCGTTGTAGAACAGAGAGATTTAGGGTTCTGGTATATTTCTTTGAAGTTTGCATCATGTGTCGGCAGTGTGATAACCTTGCTGACCTTCATTTCTCAGACCTTTGCGTACAGCAGGTGGAACATTATCTTCGGGTTGTGCAGGACATTCTACTGAAGTACTGTGTGTAGTTCTGGTCACCCAGTTGCAGTTTGGACATTATTAAACTGGAGAGTGTTCAAAAAGGATTTACCAGGATATTGCTGGGAATGGAGTGTTTATGTTATAAGGACCGTCTTGTTGGACTGGGAGCTTTTCCACTACAGCTTAGAAGTTTGAGATCTTATCAACCTTATAGAGGTTTATAAAACAATGAGGGGTATAGATAATGTTGAATGGCAGGTGACATTCCCTTAGGGTGGTGGATTTCAAGACTAGCGGGTAATTTGAAGTTGACAGGAGAAAGGTTTACAGAATATATAGTGTCACAGAGCTGTCCAGCATGGAAACAGACTCTTCTATCCAACTCGTCCCTGCCGACCAGATGTCCTTAATTAATGTAGTTTCATTTGCTAGTATTTGGCCCATATCCCTTAAACGCTTCTTATACAGGTGTCCATGCAGATGCCTTTTAAATGTTGTAATTGTACCAGCCTCCACAACTTCCTTTGGCAGCTCGGTACATACACAGTACCCTCTCTTTGAAACCATTACCCATTAGATCCCTTTTAAGTCTTTCCCCTCTCACATTCAAACTATGGCCTCCAGCTTGGGAACGAACTACTCTAAGATCATCTCTCAACTGCTGGTGCTCCAGGAAAAAATAACCCGGCCTATTCAGCCTCTGCATAAATCTCAAAACCTCCAACCCTGGCAATATGTTTGTAAATCTTTTCTGAATCCTTTCAGGTTTCATATATCTTATATCGAGACGGTAATTGCACGAAGTATTCAATAGTGGCCTAACCAATGTTCTCTACAGCTGTAATATGACCTCCCAACTCTTATATTCAACGCACTGATCAACAACTGCAAGCATATCAAACAGCTTCTTCACTATCCTATGAACCTGTGACTCCACTTTCAGAATACTATGAACCTGCACCCCAAGGTCTCTTTGTTGAGCAACATTCTCCAGAGACTTAACATTAACTGTATAAGCCAAGCCTTGATTATCATTTCCAAAATGCATCACTTCACATTTATCTAAATTAAACTCCACCTGCCACTCCTCAGCCCATTGGTTCATCTGATCAAGATCCCGTTATACGCTGAGGTCAACTTTTTCTCTGTCCACTGCACCTTCAATTTTGGTTTCATCTATAAACTTACTAATCATACCTCCTATGTTCATATCCAAATCATTTATATCCATGACAAATAGCAGTGGACCCAGCACCCACCTATGTGGCACTCCATTGGTCACAGGCCTCCAGTATGAAAAGCAACCCACTACCACCACCTTCTGTCTTTTATCTTCGAGCCAGCCCTGTATCCAAATCGCTCCATATCTTTGTATTCTATGAGATCTAATCTTGCTAACCAATCTACCATGGGGAACTTTGTCAGATGCTTTACTGAAGTCCATATAGATCACGTGCACTGCTGTGCCCTCATCAATCTTTTGCATTACTTCTTCAAGCAAAAATAATCATGTTTGTGAGACATGATTTGGCACGCACAAAGCCATGTTGACTATCTTTAATCAGTCCTTGCCTTTCCAAATACATGTACATCCTGCCCCTCAGGATTCTCTCCAACATCTTGGCCACCACCGAAGTCATGCTCACCGGTCTGTTGTGAAACACAGTGAGTGGGAGGGAGCAGACAGAATACGCTGAACCTGATCCTGACAGAGCAGGGAAGGTTATTGATGCTTGTCCTATGTTGCTGGACATTTCATCAGATCACAGATACTGCACTGAGCTGGGTGGGGAGGTAGACCATGCTCGGTAGGTCTGGTGGTGTGGCCCCTCTGGGAAGAGAATGATCCCCCTCTGTACTGGCCCATCCACCAGGACCTCCGTGCCCCTGTCGGCAAACCGTAGTGTAATTGTTTCTTTTCTGCCATGCTCGGGGTAAACAGTGCGGGGCAGCTCCGAACTGAGAAAGCTCAACTATGTGCCATTGGCCTTTTAAAGCTGGCACCAGTGCCAGGGATCGTAGAATATCCAGAGGCATTCGGGCGATAGTGATTACCTACAGTCATGATGGGTGGGAGAATAGGGCCGGCATTGATGGGGGGTCACCATGAAATGAGACGAGTTCGATAAGATAACACCAGGAAATTAGTTCGGCCTCGTGCAGATGATCCCTGTCACACTCAAAGAAAGTGTCACTGAGACAAATTATTGTTAGATTCAGCCCAATGAATCGATGACTTTGCTGGTCCTACTCTCAGTTGTAAAGCTGCAGAACAAAAAGCTCATCCAAAACTCTCCATCACCTGACCTCACAGCAATAACCCATTCTCCCATCATTTCTGGAAACATTGGCTTATGTTGCAGAAAACTATTAGAATATCTACATTTCAACATTCTGGAACCTGTGAGCCCATCCTTCCATGACATTGTCTTTGAATCTCGCTCTCTCTGTCTAAACTCCAAACCCCTCCCATTTAGGGATATTTGAACCGATTCCCTGGCGATCTCTCTCTGGCCATGATTCTCACACCCACAGCACCCCTTATCATGGCACAGTGTAAATATGGAGCTGGAAATGGACGGGAGATGCACATCCTGTCACTTCCAGCATGGGCTGCAAGTTAACCCACACTGGGCAGCGATCTAACGCAGTGATTTGAGAAATGTAATGGGGTAATGGACACAGTTACATACCCGGGTCACATATCCCATCTGGGTCTATACATCAATGCACTGCTGTGGTCTGCATACCTTTCCACTCTCAGTAGATTGAGGATTGTATTGCACAGGGCACCATCCTGGTCTGCACAGTGCTCCATGCTGAACACATACTCATCTGGGTCTATGGTGTCTGGTCTGGTTCTGTGAGAATGTGATATAACGAACCATTTCACTGGAAATGGCAATGCCTTTATTTTTGTTCTCAATCATGTGTTTGGACCCAACAAATTCTATCTCCTCCAGCCAGTCCCATTCTTCAGTCTAACTCCATAGTTCAGTAACTTGTATCATGAGTAATTGTCCAGTTTTAATGTGAATAACTGTTCTGTCTGTTTCCCTGTCCTTTAGCATTGCTCAAATTGGAGCATCAGGATTCACTACTATAAACCTCAGTAAGGTCATTTCTCAGACTCAACGGTCTAGGTAATGTAGCCCCAGCCTATTCATACTATCTCTGTAGCTCAACATCACCAGAACCGGCCTCCAAAACCGTCAACATACTTATAGAGTCATGGAGATGTACAACATGGAAACAGATCCTTTGGTCCAACCAACCTGTCCATGCCGACCAGATATCACAACTCAATCTAGTCCCACCTGCCAGCACCCGGCCCATATCCCTCCAAACCCTTCCTATTCATATACTCATCCAAATACCTCTTAAATGTAGCAATTGTACGAGCCTCCACCACATCCTCTGGCAGATCATTCCATACACACACCACCCTCTGCGTGAAAAAGCTGCCCCTTAGGTCTCTTTTATATCATTCCCCTTTCACCCTATACCTATACCCTCTAGTTCTGGACTCCCGACCTCAGGGAAAATACTTTGTCTATATACCATATCCATGCCCCTCATAATTTTGTAAACCTCTATAAGGTCAGCCCGCAGCCTCCGGCGCTCCAGGGAAAACACCCCAGCCTGTAATACAACAACATTTTTTTCCTATAGCAATGAGAGCAGAATTAATGACTCTATTGCAGAAATGGCTGAAAAAAGCGTGTAGGCGACAGTGAGCATTGCAGATGCTGGAGATTAGTGTCAAGAGTGTGGTGCTGGAAAACACAGCAGGTCAGGCAGCATCCGAAGAGTAGAAAAATCGATGTATCAGACAAAAGCCTGATTCCTGATGAAGGGCTTTTGCCCAAAATGTCGATTTTTCCTGTCCTCGGATGCTGGATGACCTGCAGTGCTTTTCCAGCACCACACTCTGAACCCAGTGTATATCCCAGATGGTCTCCTTCTTCACGATAGCAATTTCCCCTCCCATATACTCGATGATGCCATCCAGAGCATATCATCCACTTCCCATACCTCTGCATTCGAATCCCACCCGTCCAAACGCAACAGGGAAAGAACACCCCTCTTCTTCAACTTCCACCCCACCAAACCACAAAATACAATGCATGACCCTCCCCCATTTGCACCACCTACAATCAGACTCCACCAACAGGGATATATTTCCCTCCCTGCCCTTACGTTTATTTTGTAAATAACATTCCTGGCACTACTCCCTTGTCAGGTCCACGCCACCCACCAGCCTATCCTCCACTCCTGGCACCTTCCCCTACAACCGCAAGAACTGGAAAACCGGCACCCTCACCTCCCCCTCACTTCCATCCGAGCCCCAAAAAATCCTTCCATATACATCAGACTTTTATCTGCACTTACACAATTCACCTACTGCAATGGTTGCTCCGGATGTTGTCTCCTCTACATTGGGGAGACAGGATGCCAATGTGCGGAACACCTCAGAGAACATTGCACCAACCAACCACACCACCCCATGGCTGAACACTTTGAATCCCCCTTCCCACTTCGCCATAGACATGCAGGTCCTGGTCCTCCTCCATCGCCAAACCTTATCCACCCGACGCCTGGAGGAAGATAGACTCATCTTCTGCCTTAGGATCCTGCAATCGCATGGGATGCGTGTGGATTTCACCAGTTTCGTCATTTCCCTTCCCCACATGTTATCCCAGATCCAACCTTCCAACTCAGCACCGCCCCCATGAACTATCCTACATGTCCATCATCATTCCCACCTATCCACTCCATCCTTCTCTCCGACATATCACCTTCAAACCCAACTTTATTTACTTCTCAAATTCTCAGCAACCTTCCCCCAACCCTATCCCCTTTCCATTTGTCTCTCAGTACCCTTGGGCCACAAGCATAATTCCTGATGAAGGGCTTACACAAGAAATGTCGATGCTCCTCTGATGCTTGACCTGTGCTTTTGCAGCACAACATTCTCGACTCTAATCTCCAGCATCTGCAATCCTCATTTTCTCCCTTTAGCTAATGTATCCAGAAAAGTTCCCACCAGACATTTCGAGTAGCTGGTCTGTTATTTTATCTTTATCTCCTTTATAAACAGAGTGGGACCTATGCAGCCCTGCAGTGCTCTGGCAATACTCCCACATGCAAGGAAAAAAAGTAAACAAAAAGATTTATAGTCTGTCTGTCAGTAACCCTCATGCATTCCATCCAGACTCATTAAATATTCATTTTTACTGTGATATAAAATGTTCTGTAAGGAAAGGGTTAACTGAACCTGCTTGCTCAGTGACTGTGATTAATGTCAGTCTCCATGGATTATAATTATCCCGGTGTGTGTTTTCCATCTACTAATGATAAATGGGCTCCATTCAATGTGGTATGCCATAGTATGAGTAGGAGCATCACCCACAGCACTGACAGGGATCACCAGCTCCAGAGAGGGGGGAAGGAGAGATCAGAATCTGAGAATATTAGACTTGAATGTTACAACAATGGATAAGAATATGAGAACATGAGACTGGGATGTTCCAACAATGGAACCGAATCTGAGAATGTTGAACTGGAATGTTCCAACAATGGACAGGACTTTATCCTATTATGTTTGGGTTGTTTCTACATATTATGATAGGTTGTCATTATATTCACAGATCTATTATGCTCTTCACATTATTCAATGTTTTTATTATCCTCTCCGGTCTATCGTTGGTGTGCCTGGTAAGTCTCACTGTTCAGATATTTTTTCTATAAATTAGTTATGACTGCATTACTGTTCTTTCATATATTCTTCACTTCTTTCCACTATTATTGTTCATGTTGAGACTCTGAATCCAGTTACTCACTCTGTAGATCACGACTAACTGCATCAGTGAACTTGTTCAATTACTTTCTCCCTCCTTACTTCTGGCAGTGTTACTCATGGGTCTCTATGTTGACCTACTCAGTTTCAGATGTGAACCATTGTCTCACTGTCCTTGTTATTTTAATATTGGGAGCGTGGACGTCATTGACCTCTATTATGTTTACAAACTCCATTTCCTTCCTGTTACTCCATCTCATCCTTGGCCAATTCTTTTATCATTCATTTGTCAGACTTGGGCAATGCTGGCTGTCCCGCATTGATAGCCCATCCTTATTTGACCGCGAGAAGGCGATGGTGAGCTGCCTTCTTGAATCGCTGCAGTCCACTTGTTGTCGGTTGACCTATAATGCCGGTACGGAGGGAATTCCAGGAGTTTGACTCAAGTACTGTATATGTCCAAGTCAGGGTAGTGAGTGGCTTAAAGGGGAACTTGTATGTTGTGGTTAAAACAGATGAATCACAACTTTGGTGATCCATTTGGCCATGAGCTGATTTCTAACACCATGCCCTGCCCATTATTAACTTTAACTACTCACTGACTTAATGATGACAACAATCTGCTGCTAACACTCTCGGGTTGAAACCTGCAGAAACAAATCTGATTCGAACTAATCCCAAAATCCTATCCATCTGACATTCCTGCGCACGTTGATCTAGATCGCTATTCTGTCTGGCAATGCCTTTATTTTAATATTCTGAAACACTTTAACTCAGCTGTCCATGAAGGTTCCCTCAGTCTCTGTGTGTCCCTCACACACACACACACACACACACACACACACACACACACACACACACACACACACACACACACACACACACACACACACACACACACACACACACACACACACTGCACTGGTCCATTGGAGATAGGAATCTTCCACTGCTGTGTGTATTTGATCTGTGTATCGTTCCCATGTGATAGTAAAGGTTTGCAATACTCCCCATGCTGGGCAGATAAATCAGTTTACTGTGCAATGCAATAGCATAGTTTGCAGAGTGCTCCATGTTGGTCAGTCATCTTTTCCCAGCTTATGTTGTTTGAAGTGTTCTGTGAAAACAATTCAGAATTTGATGTAACAAACCATTTCAGCTGATCTGAAAATACCCTTATTCAATGTTCTAATTCTTCAAATTTTGCTCTCTAAGGGGTCAATCCTCCAGTTAGTCCCACTACCCAGTCTTTTTCTCTATATTTCCACAACATGTTCTCAGTTATTTAACTGTCTGTTTCTGTATTTAATGTGAATCTCTCTGTCCCTCTGTATCTTTCCATGGCCTTGGTTTTTGGCTCTCTAGTGTATCGAGTGCTGACAGTGTGAAGCTCAGAAACAGTGAAATCATGTGTCTTGGGCTGTTGTTAACTTCCCAGTGTGTCCCATGTGGTGTTCTATGTGGGGGGTGGATGTGTGTGTCGGGCTGTTGTTCACTTCCCGGTGTATCCCATGTGGTGCTCCATGTTGGATAGGGGTTTAAGCGGTTTTGACTCACGTCTTTGGAAGATGGTCTGTGCCTGCACACTGAACGTCTGACTTTTGTGTTTATCCCTCTGAGTTGATCGTGTGGTCAGTAACATGGAGAATCCCCTTGAGTATTATTGTAAAGGATTAGGTATCTAATATCTCTGACAACGTTGTCACTTCAAAAAAAAAACATTATTGTCTCCTTTTCTTGAAAGAGAGATCTTAAAGGCCGAACTGCTACTGCAACTGGCTGAAGTGAATAACATAGGAGGCGTTTAGGTTTTCTTTTATATAAATATTGATTACAATGGCCAGCTCTCACAGACCAGGCTTTCCAGGTTTTCTGAGCTATAACTGTCACCAGGTGCTTGCAGTCGGAGATAGGTTGGATGCTTCAATAAATGATCTCTCGCTGCTATTGTCTCTGGCATGCTGTGTCCTCGTGGATTGGAGAACTGCGTGCAAGACTGATTCGCCTTGGATCTGTCTTTCTGCCAAGGGATGAGTTTATGGAATATTAGTACATGGGAATATTTCATTAGAAGACAGTACTATATCTATTATTCACTTAAGGTTTCCAGTGGTCAAGGTATTCTAAACTCCTCTTCTTTTTGTATGTATTTTTATTTGAGTGTTTAAATAAATTGTGTTTTGCTTACAGTTGAGTGGTTTGACCAGCCGCATCACATCTGGAATACCCATTTCACATCTACATTTACTATAAGGTAGTGGGGCAACATGGTTACTCAGTGGTTAGCATTGCTGACTCACAGCACCAGGGACCCGGGTTCAATTCCCGCTTATAACTGCGTGCGGTGTGCACATTCTCCCTCTGTCTGCATGGTTTCCACTGGGTGCTCTGGTTTCCTCCCACAATCCAAAGATGTGCAGGTCAGGTGAATTGGTCATGCTAAATTTCCCATAGTGTTAGGTGCATTAGTTAAGGGTAAATATGGGGTAGGCGATTGGGGTTGGGTGGTTTGGTCTTCAGTGGATCAGTGTGGACATGTTGGGCTGTAGGGCCTGTTCTAACCGAAGACTAGATTGGCATCCAGGCTACAATCTTAGATTATTTTAAGGCAGTCTGGGGACACTCGTCTGGTTCGAAATCGATAATTCAAAATTGGATGCAGGATTAGAATCCCTACAGTATGGAAGCAGGCCATTTGGTTCAACAAGTCCACATCAACCCTTCGTAAAGTAAACTACCCCGATGCATTCCAGTCCCGTATTACTCCATATTTACCCCTGACTAGTGCAACTAACGTACACATCGCTGAACAGTACGGGTAATTTAACATGGCCATTTCGCTTAACCTGCATTTCAATGGTCTGTGGGTGGAAAATGGAGCACCTGGAGAAAACCCACGCGGGGACGGAGAGAATGTGCACAGGGAGATTGTTGGGCTCAAAGGGAGCGTCTTATAGTTGTTAGTGTCTTTTGGTCTGGGTGTTGAATTCGTTTGGTTTGTACAGTGATTTGTGTAGTAATGTCTATTTCTGTCTCTAAGAGTTCTCTGGGTTTGGAAGAAGTAAAGTTGGAAATTTTACAAAAGGTGAGCAAAGCAAAGTTTTAGAATTGGCAGAGAAGCTGGAGTTGGGTTTGTGTTTTTCTGTGAGAAAAGGAGTGACAATTGCAGCTGCAGCTTGTCATTTAAACTTTGGCGGAAATACCACCAGAATCTTTGGCAATGGCTAAAATTCAATTGCAGACGAGGCAGCTTGAACACAAAAAAGGAATTGAGACAGTTTGAATTAAGATTAAAAGTAAAATTAAAAGAAGAGGAGAGGAAGAAGAAAGACAAAAAAGAAGAAAAGCATAAAGCGAGTAAGTTTCAACTTCAAAAGTTAGCAACTTGAAAAGAAAGTCGACTTAGCAGGGTGGAGATGTAGGTAGACGGGGGGTTGAATGAGGAGGATAGTGAGGATGAGCAACTCTACGGTAGCCTAAGGCCTGATGTGGATCTGTTTAAATATATACAGGCATTGTCTAATTTTGATGAGAATGATGTAGAAGTCTTTTCAACTTAATTTGAGAAAGTGGCTACACGAATGCAGTGGCCACTGACCATGTAGATTTAGTTGATCCAAACAAAGCTGGTAGGTATAAGGAGTGGCGTATTTGCATCCCTATCGAAAGAGGTATCTAGCCAGTATGAGGAAGTGAAGATAGCCATCTGAAGTGCATATGAGCTTGTGCCAGAACCTACATACAGTGTTTTAGAATGTAAAATTGTGTCCCTGGTTAAACGTACATTGAGTTTGAAAGGATCAAACAAAGTAATTTTGAGAGGTGAGTCAGGGTATTAAAAACAGAGCAACTTTTACACTCTTAGAGAGATTCTTACTTTGGAGGAGTTAAAAAACTCACTTCCTGCAGTCGTGAGAACTCAATTGGAAGAGCAGAGAGTTGAAATGGCATGATTAGAATCTGAAATGGCTAATAGCGTTCAGTTGAACCATAAATCGAAGTTTGGCTTCTGGGAGGGCTTGAGAAGAATGTGCAAGATCTTAAAATGTATACCTGTGCGTAAGGTTTCGTGGCATATACCAGGACTAGTAGGTAAATGGGTTACAGCATGAAGAGGTACAGAAACATGTAAACCTTTTAAGCTGAGACGTGAGCAGATATGTCACTGAGAAGGACTATGAGGGAGATGAGAAGTGCTCCATTATTTAACGTATAGTTGGAGTGTCCAGTGGAACCATCAACAGAAATATTTCACAACTGGGAAGGATGCACTTGGTGTTGGCGTTACAATATTTCAGCATTTAAATTGCCAATAACGTGTCTGAGACAAGTATACATATACTGATCATAACGCCTGAAGGTTTTTAGAGAAATTTAGGAAGAAAACTTCCAATCTGTTCAGATAGAGTTATTATTTTTGCCATTCAATTTGGAAGTTATACAAGTGACAGGACGAGAAACTGTACTTGCTGACAAGTTGTCGAGACTTGGATGAAGGAAAACAGAAGCGTTCTGTGGCAGAAGTAAACTGACTGAAATAGAATGGAGTTGTGAATATTTGCATGCTTAGTGTCAATGCAATATGTATCTATTGTAGTCTACTGAATCAATACGAATAATGCGTTTAAAATGAGGCCATCTTTGTATATTGTTGGTTCTTTTTTTTTCAAACGGTTAGTTGTGACCATGCTATCACTTTAAAAAAGTTATTTTCTCTTGGGTTTGGTTTTTTGAAAAGAGGTCTTAAAGGCAGAGATGCTGAACTTCCGCCTGAAAACAGCTTAAGTAAACAACTGAGAAGGTGTTTAGGTTTTATTAAAACGTTTGTAACAATGGAAGGGCAGTGGCCAGCTCTCCCGGAACATGTTTTCTCGTTTTGTTGTCAATCACATTTAACATCCTCCAGACCTCAATGAGGTCTCCTCTCATTCTTCTAAACTCCAGACAGTATAGGTCTGAACTGCTCAAATTCTCTTTAAAAGAAAAATTCATCTCTGGAATCAATCAAATTAATTGATCAGTAACTACATTGTAACTACATCTTCTGCAGTCAGGGCAGCAAACCTGAACACAATATGTCAGTTACAGTCTCCCTAGTACCTTGCAGAATTGCAGTAATTCTTCCCTCCCTTTATACTCTATTCTTTTACAAGTAAATGCTGAAATTGCACTTGCCTTTCTCATTCCCTGCTGTATCTCCATGTAAGTTTTCTGTGATATGCACAAGGACACCCAGATGCCTCTGCACATAAGCACTCTGAAGTTGCTCTCCATGTCCATAACATGGTCGATTCCTCTGACCAAAATGGTTAATCCCATATTATCCACGTTAAATTTTAGTTGCCAGAGGTGGCACACTCATCTAAACTGTTCATGTCCATTTGTAAATGTTCTACATCTTCATTACATCACCCTACTTTTCCGCTTGTATCAGTGTCAGCTGAAAATGTGGCTTTAGTGTTTTCTCTCCTCTCATCCAAATGAGGAAGTGAGGACTGCAGATGCTGTATACCGGGGTTGAAAAGTGTTGTGCTGGAAAGGCGCAGCAGGCCAGGCAGCATCTGAGGAGCAGGAGAATCGACTTTTCGGGCATAAGCCCTTCTTCAGGAATGAGAAATAAGACTGCTGTGCCAAGCGGGCTGAGATAAAAGGTGGGGGGGGGGGGGGAGTTTGGGGCAGGGGCGCTGGGAATACGATAGGTGGAAGGAGGTGAGGGTGAGGGTGGTAGGCCGGAGAGGGGGTGGGGTGGAGAGATCGGGAAGAAGATTGCAGGTCAAGAGGGCGGTGCTGCATCCGGGGGTTGGGACTGTGATAAGGTGGGAAGAGGGGAAATGAGGAAGCTGGAGAAATCTACATTCCTGAAACGTCGATTCTCCTGCTCCTCGGATGATGCCTGGCCTGCTGCGCCTTTCTAGCACCACACTTTTCAACTCTCATCCAAATGATACAATAGATGGTAAATTTCGGGTCATGTCGTCTGAACTCTATGGAACCCCAAATGTTGCCAACTATTAACGAAACATCTATTCACTCTCTCTGCATTTTGTTGGCTCAGCAGCCCTCTATCTAGGCGAATGACCTGTTCCCAAACCCATGTCCTCTTATTTTATAGCTTTAATATTTTGTACAGCGTTTAATCAATGCCTTTTCAAAGCTCAGGTACTTTGCTTCTTCAGGATCGCTATTGTCTACTTTGCTTGTCACACCTTTTAAGAACTCGAGCAAACAAATTCTTTAAAAGTAATGCTGATTCTGATGTATTTGGTTTAACTTTGAAAGTCTCCTGTTGTTAATTAATTAATAATGGATTCTCACAATTTCCTTTAATTCCCAAAACTATGTTCGCAACCTTTTATTGACAAGTAAAGGTGATTATCCTAATTCCTGCCCTTGTTGTAAACTCTCCGTTCCCTTTCCCATGTTCCTGTGTAACAGGCACAAAGCTTGAAAAGATCTGCTCCACTCGTTGCGTAATAGGCATGAGTGCCTGAATGGATTCACTGAGTTCCTGGTCTATACGCTCAATGGACTGAATCTCCCTATTGTGTTGCTACATTATACTCTCGATGGCCGGAATGTCCTGATCTACAGATTCAAGATCTGCTTCTCCACTGGATAATATGTCAGAAGCCTGAGGGATTGTGATATCTTCCTGTTGCTGTATAACATTTTGAGGGGCTGAAGGGTCTCTTCATATTCCTTCGTAACAGGCTCGAGATAGTGAACAATCACCTCCTGCATCCCTGGAATAGGTTCAAACGAGTGATTTGTCTCCTTCTGTTCCCATACAACAGACACATGGGTGAATTACCTCCACCTTTCCATAACAAGTAATAAAATAATTTTATCTCCTTCTTTAATTCTCGTGCTGAATGGCCTCGTGCTATTCTAGTGTACGAATCTCTTCCACTTCCTGAGTTATAGACTTGAGGAGGCTGAATGGACTGATCCTGTTACTGCATAACCGGATACCGGTGCGTCATGGCCTATTCTGCGTGCAGCGTTATAGACTCGAGGAGCTGACTGACCTCCTCATGTAACTGTATATCAGGCTCTAGCGGCTGAATAACCTCGTCCTGTTCTGGTGTAACAGGGTCGAAGGCCTGAATATACTTCTGCTGTTCCTGTGTAACAGGCTGGAGAAATTGAATTGGCTGTGTAATTGGCTTCTGTTGCTGACTCTTTCCGGTGTTCTATGCAAAAAGAAAAGGCCATCTTTTATTTTGTAAACTCTAATGCATATTGGATCAAACTGATCATCCTTTCCTTATAAGTTAACCCCTTTATTGCAGGAATCAGTTGAGGGAACCATCTCTGAGCTGCTTCCAATATAACAATATCCTTTCTTCAATGAGGAGACTAAGTCTGTACATACTACTCCAGATGTGATCTGCTTATGATCGTGTACAACATCAGCAACACTTTGCCAACCTGATGTAAAGTTCCCACCCAGTTTAGAGCAGTCTCAGCTGTCTGGGGGATTGTTGAAAGCATTGTTGAAAGATCATTGTCCTTCTCTATTCCACCAGCATAACGGAAGATCTGGTGAAAATGTCATAATAACACTTGGGAAGAATGAATAACGTGACGAGATTACCTCAACGCCCAAATAGGCTTCACCAAATATCTCATGTGAACCTACCATTAATCTCCCCAGAGGCCACATCAGTCAGATTCCACAGAATCTGGTAAGGTGAAGCTTAGAAACAACAAGGAGAAGCAAAGATTGATAGGAGTTATATAAAAAGTGAAAGTTGCTATACAAAAGTTGGGCATGTCATAAAACAGGAAAGTAGACACCCAGGTCTATGCGTACCACAATAATAATGAATAATTTCAAGCGACATCTAAACTGCGTGAATAATAATGCAGGGTAAAGGGATTTCATGAGCGTATTTGAGATGGTTTTATTTAATAGTATGTTGAGCACTGAGGTGGAGGTCAGGCTGTTTTGACATTAGTGTTTTGTGATCGGAAGTGCTAATTGAAAACCCTGCTGAAAAGGAGGCATCGGGAATAGTACTTATAATTTATTGAATTTTATATGACGTCTGAATACAAAACAGTTTTTTTTAAAATTGTGGTTATATACCTGAGTCATGCCAATCACGAAAGTATGAGGCGCAAATTAGCTTCATTGAATTGGAGAAGTACATGAGAAAGATTTACTGGAAGACAGGTTGTTGTTTAAATAAACACCTTAAAATGTACAATATACGCATGTCCACCACAGTTGAAACAGCAAAGGGGTAAGGTGACTTAACAATAGTTAACAAAAGAAGTTAAAGGTCGCATTAGATCAAAGGAAGCAGCTCATACTTGATGGGAAAGTGAAGGCAAGGACACATGTGGAATGGTGAATATCCACACAAGATAATTTCTTGCAGAGAACTAGGAAATTGCAAATAAACTAAACAGTTACTTTCATGCCTATCTTATTAGAGGCAAGATTAACTGATGGAGAAACTCAGTTTGTGTTCTCCAGTGATTGCCAAAATGAAAGGAGAAAACAGTGAAGCTTAGAAAGTTCACACGGAGAGACGGACTGACACAGGGACAGGAAGATGTGTTGCCAGGAAAGGTTAGGGAGAATCCCAAGATGTACTCCACGTACATTCATTATGAACAGAATAACCAGAAAACAACTAGGGCCCATGAGAGACTAAGTGACCACTCTGTGTGTGAAGCTGGAGAACGTTGATCGATTGCTACATGAGAGCTTTATATCTGTTTTACTTCGGAGAAGGAGATTGCAGGGACAGAATTCAAGAAGATGGATTGGGAAGCTCTTAAACAGACTGATATAAGATGCGAGCAGAGATCGGAGGCTTTGGCTGGTACAAAATTGTACTGATTTCCAGGTCTGGATGAGTTGCATCACAGGCTGCTATTAGAGACAAAGAACAACAGACCCTGTCTCAAATTTTTAAGTCGAATCTGGCCACAGGGAAGTTGGAGCTGCCTGATGACTGAAGAACAACTAATGTGGTCCAAGATTGCAGGAAGGATGGTGGAAATAGAACGGAGAACTTTAAATCAGTCAGTATTAGATCAGTGTTAGGGCAAGTACTGGAGAAAATAGGAAAGAAGAAAATTGATCTCTATTTAGGGAGGCAAGGTTTAATTAAGGATAGTCTGCATGACATCATCAGAGGGAAGTCATAGCAAATGAATGTTATTGTATATTTTCGAGCTTGTTGTTTATATGGTTTTTCAGTAAGACCTTTGACAAAGGCCATATGGGAAACTGACTTTTTTTTTAAAAGTCATGATATCAAGGGTAACTTAGTGAGTGACATCAAACATTGTCTTATTGGCAGGAGACAGAGGGTGGAGGCAAAAGGCTGTTTGTGTGATTGGAGACCAGTGTCCACTGGTGTACCACAGGGATCAGTGCTGTGTCCCTTGTTATTTGTGGCATTCATAAATGATCCCGATATGAATGTGTAGGGGAATGGGGGAGTGTGATAATTAAGTTTGTATTTGACACAAAGATTGGCCGGATGGTTGGCAGTGAGGAGGAAGGCCTTATGTTACAGGAAGATACAAATGGAATGGTCAGATGGTCAGATGGATAGTAACCCTGATAAATATGAGGTGATATACTTTGTAAGAAGGAACCAAAAATCGGAGTATACAATGAATGGCAGCTCACTAGGAGGCTCAGAGGGTGTTCCTCCACAGATCCCTGAATGTGACTGCACAGGTTAACAAGTTAGGGAAAACGTGAGGACTGCAGATGTTTCAGATCAGAATCACGAAGTGTAGTTCTGGAAAAGCAGTCGGTCGGGCAGCATCCAAGGAGTAGGAAATCCGACGTTTCGAATATAAGCTTTTCATCAGGAATGATGGGTCACATTTCTGATGAAGAGCTTATTCTCAAAACATCGACTTTCTTGTTTCTCGGATGCTGGCTGATCGGCTGTGCTTTTCCAGCAACACGCTTTTTGACTGAGGTTAATAAATTAGTTATGAAGGCAGCGGGAACCGTAGGCGCAGCCTTCATTCATCAACATATACATTGTCAGAGCTATAAAGTCTATGGTTAGGCCAAGATGGAATATTCTGTGTAGTTCTGGAAACCTTATTACAGGAAGGATGTAATTGTATTGGAGATTCACCAGGATTTTCCCTGGGATGGAGCATATCAGCTATGGAGAGAGGCTGGGTAAGCTTTGGTTGGTTTACTTTGGAGCACAGACGGCTGAGGTAGAGGTGATTGGGAAGGGTAAGATTACGAGGGCGATTTTCAGAAAGACTTTTGCTGAAGTCCCAAACTCAGTTTGCAAAATCAAATCTTATGGGATTGTGGCGAATGTTTGGACATGGTTTCAGAAAGGGACAGCTGGCAGGAGAGAGTGAGTAAAAGTTTTTTGATTTTGATTTTATGACCAGGTGTATTTTACAGGATAAATATAATAAAATACAGCAAAAAAGCGTCGCCGTGTTGCCACAAAGTGGTGCCATTTTGAATAATTGAAGAAAATGGAATAAAAAAAGGTACAGCTTGAAGAGAGCTGATGCATTGTGAGCCAGCTCCTCACCATCGACCACCGCTGCAACCCAATCCCTCCATGATAGCTACATCACCATCTAGACCAGACCCCAGCAACATTGAAGATGCTGATCCTCAGGCACCATCTTTGCCACTGGGCAGATACTCCTCCATCACCGTCTCGTTGCCCCCTGTGCCAGACCGTTCCAATGTCAGAGACATGTCTCTTACTGCTAGACCCACATCATTGATGTTACCATGATGGCCTTCCACTATCCGCTTCATCACCACCAGTGCAGGACCCAATCAGCAACAAGTCTCTAAGCCTCAGGAATCACCGTTTGCTGCTGGGCTCTATCTCACCCACGTTGCCTCTGCTGATGTAGCAGTTGCCTATTCCAGGTCCTGTGCTTGCTCCTGAATAGTAAGTAAGGACTCACACTCCTCCTCACTGGGTTCAGCTTGAGGTCCAAACCCTGGTTCCAGCTTGAGGTCAGTAAGTTACAGAGAGAAAAGTGGGGGAGAAAATAAGAAAAAGGAAGCATGTAAGAGTGCACAAGCTCCAGCAAAGCAGCCCTTGGACCGGAAACACTGGAATAAAAGGATCATTTTATTGGAGACGAAGGCTCGTGGGGTATCTCAGGAATATGTCCTTGGGTCCTAGCTATTCGCGAACATCTCAAACATTTGGTTGACGGAATCAATTGCAATATATCTCAGTCTGCTGTAGGAGAAATGCATTGAGGAGATCCTCGGTCATGATGAGAACGTGGAGGCTCACTGTGTTGAATAACATACTCCTTTCCTGAGGTTTCTGTGGGAATGTTCTGTAAATTTTGTCACAAGTTCTCAGATGTTAGGAAGGAGGCCTCAGCAAGGTCGACAAGACTGTGTTTCCCATTCCCTTTTCCAATATCGAGGCTGGTGCCGGGTGTTCTGTCTGGGTTATCCTTTAAGACCTCAGAGCAGTTTGATACAATTCAGTGTCTTGTTTCAGAGACTATTGAAGAGTTTATCATATGTCTGTGTGCCTGGAGTCACGTTTAGGCCAGACCAGGAAAGCACCGGAGATTCACTTCCTAAAAGTACATTGTAGAAGCAAATTGGTGGTTACAATCGACATTGGCTTCACGGTCATTGTTACTGACACCAAATTTTAGACCTCGACATTTTATGAATTGCTTTTAACTTCCACCAGCTGCTAGAGCATTTGTTTCGTCTGGGTTAGTAATCCAGTGACATTTCCAAAACAGCACCAGTTCCACATGAGGACCTATTGGAAACCACACTGAGCAGGTAATTTTTGTGCTGCTTCACGGCTCTGTCAAAAAGAACTCCTACCCAATTGTCTGTCGTAATGGAGTTGAGGGGGTGATATTGCTCATACTGTAAATATTTTCCTCTTAATAGACTTTTCATAGTAATTTTCCACATTGCCAGATAGATGTCAAAATTGGAATGGAATGAAATAGCTTCCCCAGGGACAGGGCTTGTTGTACATTGCCTATGTCATATCGACTGTGTCCAGTTGTTCCTTCATGTCACATAGAGCAAATCAAATTGTTTGAAAACTGTCATCTGTGATTCTGTGGGCATCCTGACAAGGTGAGTTGAATCATAAACTCAACACTTCTGGCTGAGTATGGTGTAGATACGAATCCTTGTCTATTGCCCTGATGTGCAGGGCTGTTCCATTATTTAGGATGGGGACAAGTGTATGACCCTGTCCTGCAGTGAGTAGATTAATCCATTTATGACTGGGTGTGGCAGGACTGCTGAGCTTCGATCTGATCTGTAAATCTTTGTATCATTGTGCCCTCTCTATCAGATGTTAGTTCCGCTGTTTGGAATGTAACCAGTCAAGTGTGGTCGCGTTAACGGGTTCTCATCAGTTTTAGGGGCAGATGGTTCTGACCCTGGCATGTTTACCCACATTCGTCACTGAACCATAGATCAGCTTGATGGTAATTGTAGACTGAGGGATTATCCGGGACAAAAAGATACAGATTATAGTTTTATATAATTCTGCTTCTGCTGTTGCTGTGGTCTACAGCACCACATGGAATACACGGTTTGAGCTGCAATATCTCTCGTACAGTTCTGCTGCCTGTTCCCCGATTCACACCCATTCACCCATCAGCCATGTACTCAGTAACCTACTCTGGTTTCTGATGTGGTACACGTCCAATTTTATATTCTCATTCCACAGAGGGTCTCTCCATGGTGTCACGCTTACAGTTTGTCTCATTCCTCATCATGCTTTAATATATTCATTTGAATCCTTTCCGTTCCAGTATGTGCTACCTTCTGCGTTAAGAGTGAATACATCTCGCTCTGTTTCTCTCCCTGACTAAGAGTAAGAGCTCTGTCGTGTCAGTAATGCCAGCTTTACATAGTTTCAGAACCAATGAATTTGTGCATCTTGTGTTTTCTTTCTGTTCCCGGTATATGGCGCTCCAGGTTAGACAGGGGGTTTGAGCAACGTTGACACAAATCTTTGAAACGTGTTGAAAAACAGAAATTGGTGGGGAAGTTAAGCAGGTCCGGCAGCATCTGTGGAGTGAAAGAAGAGTTAATCATTGGTTCCAGTGATCGTTCTTCAAGGCTCACAGATTCTTTTTTTGTTCTGGTTTCAGATTTCCGGTATCAACAGTTATTTGTTTTATTGAAAATGTGTTTTGTTCATCTCTGGAGAACACAGCAGATCTGCAGTATCTACAGAGACAGAGAAACAGAGTTAGCGTTTCAAGTCCAGTGTGAGACTTCTTTAGAACAGAAAAGGATTGGAAAAAGGGCTTTTTAATCCCTTTCCAGAGGTAGTGGAGGCGTGATGGGAAACAGACGGTGTGGAGGCGCAATGCCACTGACGAATGGACTTTTCTTTGTGGTAAAAGATAATCAAATGTAAAATAAGTATACATTAGATTGTAAAGGGGGGGATTGGGTTCCTTAATTGAGTGCAAGACAAACGATTCATAAACAGGGCAAGTTCATTGGGAGACCAAGGGAAGGAATGTATGAAGATTTGAGAACAGCCATAATGGCGTCATGCTGTGGAAGTTATGGTATTGAATACCTACTCCTCCAGGCTGTAACGTACCAAAATGAAATGTGAGGTGTTACTCGAGCCTGGGTTGTGCTTCATTGGAACATTGCAGCTGCCCAGGACTGAAATGTTAGCATGAGAGCAAGGTAGGTTATTGAAATGGGAAACAATGAGACGGTCAGGGCTCTTCCTCCAGACAGAGTGGGAGTGTTTCTCAATGCAGTCTCTGTTTGGTCTCCCCAATTTAAAGGAGACTGAATTGTGAGCAGCAATGACAGGTGACTGGATTGAAAGATTACAAGTGAAATGCTGCTTCATCTGGAAGGTATGTGTTGGGTTGTTAAGAAATGAGGAAAAAGTTAGCGATCTTCTCAAATCTCCAAATGTATTTTCTCTTATATGTAGACGACATAGTTCCACAACTTGGAGAGAGAGTAAGTACTACAGGTGCAAGAGGCCAGAGTTAATAAACTTGGAGCTGGAGAAACACAGAAGACCTATCAGAATCAGAGGAGCTAAAAGGCAATATTTTGATATTGGACCTTTCATCAGGACTAGTGAGGTGGAGGGGAGCCCAGAAATAGAGTGATGGGATATGGAAGGGCGAAGGGTTGGCATTATGGTGGTGTATACATGCAGGTATGAGGTCACTGTGATTGGTCAGTGGGAAGGGTGGAGCGGATATGTGAGTGAGAAGATGGACAGGTGGGTCTGGTCAGGGAGAAGGGACATGAGATAAGGCTGCGTGTGGAGGGATTTTGAAGCTTCTGCAGTCAATATTGAAGCCATTGGGCAATCAGCTTCAAAGATAAACTCTGAGGTAGTATTCCTCTGACAGTGGACAGGCTAAGGATGGGCATGTCCTCGGATGAGTTGGACGTGGAATTAAAATGGAAGGTAACTGGAAAGTCAGGTTAGTTGTTGTGTTCAGAGCACTGGTGCTCCATACAGAGCCTGATCCTGCCCCACCTAGCACGTATCCAACTCCCGATCTGGTCTCCTCTCTATCAGGGAGACCAAAGGGAGTCTCAGGGACAAAGTCATGGAGCATCTGCTCTCTGCACGCTTTAACCAATCCTACATTCCAGTTGCCATTCATTTCAATTACCTGCTCACACCGCCCCACCCCCACCCCACCCCCCTTGCTCATCCATCCTTGGCCTCGTCCACTGTCAGAGTGAGACAAAATAGAAACTAGGGAACACAACCTGATCTTTCAGCTTGAGAGCTTACAGTTCACTGGTCTCAATATTGACTTCACTGGCTTCAAAATCTCTCCACCCACAGCCTTATTCCATGTTCCCCTTCCCTGACCTGACCTAAGCTGTCAATCTTCCTATTCGCATATCCGCTGTACCCTTCCCACTGACCAATCACATTATCCCCCGACTTGCATCCCTTTTCGTCATCCCATCTCCGCTTCCCTCAGCCCCACGCCCCCTCCCTCTATTTACTTCCCGGCTCCCCTTCCCTGGCGCAATCCTGATGAAGTCTTTCAGCCTGAAACATTGACTTTCCTGTTCCTAGGATGCTGGCTGACCTGCTCTGCTTTTTCAGCTTCATATGTGTTGCTATATCCGCAGCAACATATTTTGTTGTGCATGTTATACATTTTAGTCTGTTTACTGACAAGCTTATCTCAACATTGTCACTACAGGGTCAAGGAAACCGTCTCCTTGTCACGAATGCTCCTGTCTGCTTCGAAATGATTTCCTTTGGTTTAACCGTACTTTCAAGTCTGCTGTTCGCAATAGCATTGTAAATTTCACTCTTGTTATGCTGTAGCTTAATCACACCACGTCCAATATACTTCAGAACTTCCTTGTTCTTATACTCCACGCATCTATTCATAAACGTAAGGATCCATTAAGTCCTTTTATACAACAGTTTCAACTTGCCTGGCCATTTGTAATTTCCTGTCTTCTGTGTCCCTCTCTCCTTACATTTACCAGTCCTCCCTCATTCCAAAATTTCCTGTAAAATCACCAGCAATGCCTCAACAATCACCTTCGGCATCCATTTACAACTACGGGGTGGTCTCCATCTGGTCTCGTTGATTGATCCAACTTCACCTTCCCCAGCTCCTTCTCCTTACCGGTGGTCACTATACTCACCTCTACTCTCTGACTTGAAGTTCTGACATTTTGCTGCTGTCTTCCACCGTGAAGATTGTTGCAATGTATTCAATTCCTCTGCCATTCCATTGCTTCCCATAACTATTCAAGCTTCATTTTCCAACATTCCTCTGTTTGCTCTTTACTCCCGGTCTTCCTTGGTATATGTCTAAAAATCTCTTTCAATGTTCTTTTACATGATTAACAAGCATAATATCATCTGTCACCCTCTCCTCCCATTTGCTGTTCTTAGTTATTCATGCTGGAATTTATAGGTTTCGTAATCGTCTAGATTCCCAATAATCTTTACCACATTGTTCGCATTTTCTTTTACTTTTATGATGTCCCGGAGTTCGTTATCACGCACGGCTGCCTTGTCTTCTGCTGAATAACTATCTTCTTATTTGGGATGAATTTCCGATGTGCTGCTGAATTATCCCCAGAAACTCCTGTCATTGCTGCTTCACCATATTCACGTGCTCAGCTCTCCTTCCAACTAACTCTGGCCAACGCCACCCTCATGTCCTTTTAGTTACATTACTCAATTATAAGCCATCTCATCCAAAAGGAGCAATAGATGTAAACTGAAGGAGAGAGGTTTGAGACATAGGACACGAAGAACGATTGGAGGACTTATTAACTAGACGGAAAGTTAAAGACAGAGAGAGAGAATGTAGACATGGAGATGTAAAAATAGGGAAGTCTACATGATTGATAGAATTAGATGTGCTTCCGTATTTGGTTTGACAATTCCTGCGTTCTATGGTCCATTGTACAGCATATGTGCAACAGATTAATCTGTTGAAATCCTGGGTTTGATGCCAGAACTTTTATCTCCATCAATATGACAGGTACCAACTGTTGACTGAACCCAGTATATGTTTCCTAGTATAAAATGGATTAACTGAAGCAAGTTGGAACACCAGAAGCAGGAATTTATAACATCCATCCGGTAAGAATGAGAGATTAGATCAGGGAATGCCAGAAGGAGGCAGGAGGCAGACGGTGCGTTGAGAGTAGGGGAACATAACATCTCAGCTGAAGATTGCATAACATATTAATATTTTATAAATTTTGTACATCACATGCACCATGTTTGTCAAGTCTGTCTCTCTTGTTCATTCTGAATATGTTGCAGACATATGAACAATCTTATCTATGTGCACACACACACACACACAAACACACAAACACACACACACACTCAATGTTCAGCCATTCCATTTGAAATGATTCTGTTTTGTTTACATTGTCACTTGCCATTCCTTCTTCTGAATATATTCTGTTTCTTTCACTGCATTTTATTTTATTCTGTCTGTTAAGAAGTCATTGGGGACTGGTGTGGATGTCACTTTACTCCTCGTCAGTCTCCACAGCCACTGTCTTCTAATCCTTTCTGTTTCTCAACCCATGAAAAATACATACTGTGTCTAACCCTTGAATCCCAATAAACAGGTCAATTTTAAACAGAACACTTACTTTTGCGCTAAGGCTACAAAAAATCTCAAAAAGAAAAGGCATATAAATTGTGCAATAAGATGTTTGCATCTTTACAAACATATTATAGAATTGCATTGTGTACACGATAAACAATTAACTGGTAAAAGCTCTGAGAGTAAAATCCAGGGAAATCCGTATTTCTTGTGTATGTTCAGGGTAGTTGTGCCCAGAAGCATTTTTTATACTGGAAGTTGTTGTGGTGGAGGAGACTTCAGTGTAGTAACAACATCTCGATTGACGCTGTGTAATGACGACTATTCAGGCAGGTTACTGTCCAATCCTCGCTATTGTTGGGGTTCCTAGTGAGTCTATCTCTGCCCATTTACTAATTCTCTAACCCATTGTGAATGTCATCACTTTCTCTGTAGTGTATATTTGGCAAAGATCCAAACTATTGTCTTCGCTTTCGATCACAATCTCCATTTCTATGCCATGAATTTCATATCCCTCGCTTACAAGCATCTGAGGAGAAACGAAAGTGTTCATAACCACGATTACCCCATTTTATCCTGAATGGATTCATATCGCAATATTCCGTCTACCACAAAACCTGTCCACTCCCACCTTCACAATATACCTAGTCTTCACTTCTGCCTCAACACTGTTTCTGAATAAACCATTATCCACACCTTCCCAGTTATAATTCTCTTCTGGCAACTCTTCTCGTTACGCATATTTTGATCACAAACTTTTTCTTACCTCGACCTGGACCTATGCCAGGTGCAAAGTGTGAGGTCAGTTTGATTCTAAAATGAGTTTCAGCATAACCTGCAATCTCGCACGAGGGAGAGGACTATGCTGTCAGTGACCAGGAAGTGACAGTTTCATTGAACTGTCTTGATTCTGGAACTTTCTGAGCAGGAGTGGGTGTCACGTCCATCATCTCCCAATTGCAGTGTTCCAATGTATTCACACTGTGACGGAATCCATCTCTGCCTGCTGCTGAGGGTAATACCTTCGTGTTGTCTCCACAATGGAAGGTACCAAAAATCTTCCAGAAATAATATGGGACAGATTGACTGGTGAAAATAAGAACATGATTAGAATTAATAAAGTGAACTTACTCAAACACTAATTGAATTGGAACTTGGCAAGTTACTGCATCAAATGAGTTCCATCCGAAGTGGCATTTTCAGGGAAGTGGCATGACAGCTAGTGAATGAGTTACAGAGTCATACAGGACAGAAACAGACGCTTCGGTCCAAGCAGTCCATTCTGACGATTCCAATTCCAAACTAACTTAGTCCCACCTGCCCGCGCTTGGCCCATATCCGTCCAAACCTTTCCTATTCATGAACTTATCCAAATGTCTTTTAAATGTTGTAACGACAAGAAAGAAATATTGATTACCCTACAAATTTCTTTAGACTCTGGAATTTCTCGTTCCTGCAGACTGGAAAGTAGTTATTGCAATTCTAAATATTTAAAACCGGCGTGGGAGGTAAAACAAAAAAGGTACCTTGATGTTAGGTCTGAGGAAAATATTAGAACCTTTTATGAGAAATTTTATAACTCGACACTTGGGAAATCATGATATGACTTGGTACAGTCAACTTAGATTTAGAAACCGGATATCATCGTAGAGAAACCTGTGGAGTTTGTGTTAGTTGATACATCCACAAGAGAGAACCAGCGGGAGTGGTGTATCTGTTTTTGCAGAATATTTTTTACATTGTTGCTAACATATGAGCAAAGTAAGTTAGAGTACATTGATAAGTTGCAGACGGCGTGATCTGAATATACCACATGGATTGAGAATTGGCCAGTGGAAGCAATGCTGAGCTTCTTGCACTTTTATGGACTGAAGGCAGTTGCTCATGGGATATCACAAGTTTCGGTGTTTGAACCACAACAATTTGCAAGGCATAGAAATGATTTGGATGTGAGAAATAAACAGCATGCATCTCATTTTGTATTGATTAAATAATACAAGGTTAAAAAGAGTTGTTTGTTAAAAGGACCTGAATGTCCTTGATCATGAGTCACCAAAAATAGCACATCCAAGGGCGTAAGTATTAGCATCTTATATAGTATGCTGCCCTTCATTGTAATATGATTCAAGTGCATAAGTAAGGCCGTCTTCCCGTATTTGTAGGGCCTTGATGAGAGAGTATTTGGGGCACTGTGAAGAGGTATGATCTCCTTTGTAAGGCACGATCTCATTAACACAGACACAACTCAAGCAAGTATTAGCAGTCTAGTCCATGAGATGATGATTCCATGAGGAGACAGTGATGGAACTGAGTATTTAATCTGTCATGCTAGGAGACAAAGAGGGATGATTGCGCTGAAACGTGAAGGTTAGCGACTATCACATACTTCTAAAAGAGACACCGTTAGGGTGAGAAATAATTAATGTATTAGATTTATTGTCACATGTGCCTAAGTCTAGTGAAAGCTTTATTTGCGAGCAGTACAGGCAGATGACAGTAAGCAAGGGCACACAGATCATAGTGTGAAAAATAAACTTGGACAGAGCAAGGCGTGCAGGTTACAATGAGCAGGACATTCAAAAAAAAAACATGATCAACATGAACAAGATCATCATTACAGATTCCATTCATCAGTCTAACATAGCATAATTTTATGTGCCTGAATGAGCTTTCCCACATTAATGTGCCGTCGGCATGAGGTCCTACAAGAAAAATATAGGGAGTTAAGGAACAAATTAACAAAGTAGGACCACGGAGGTAGTAATCTCAGGATTGCTACCAGTGTCAAGTGCTAGTCAGCGTAGGAATGATCGAATAGTCAGGAAGAACGTGTGGCTTAAGAGATGGTGCAGGAGGGAGGGGTTCCGATTTTTGGGATATTGGGACCGGTTTTGGGGGAGGTGGGACTATTACAAATTGGACAGTCTACATCTCTGGAGCCAATGTTCGATGGAGTGCATTTCCTAACGCTGTTGGGAAGGGTTTAAACTAATGTGGCAGGGATTGGGAAACAAATCTGTTTGGTGAACAGAAAGGAGGTAGTAAATAAAGCCTCAGTAACTATATAATGAAATCAGCATAACTGAAGGGAAGAGGAGGCAGGGAGTGGAGAATGAACACAGAGGGACTTGTAGCTTTAATGCAAGAAGTATAATAGGTAAGGCAGATGAACTTAGGGCTTGGAATCGTACCTGGGAATATAATGTTATTGATGTTACTGAGCCTTGGTTGAGGGAATGGCGTGATTGGCAACTAAATATCACAGGACATTAATGCTTCAGGTGGGGTAGAGAGAAAGGTACGAGGGTGGAGGAGAAGTATTACTGGTCAAAGAAGATATCACAGCTCCGCTGAAGGAGGGCACCATGGAGCAGAATTCGAGCAGTGAGACAATATGGGCAGAGCTCAGGAATAGTGAGGGTGCAGTAACAATGCTGGGATTGTACTACAGGCTTCCCAACACTGATCGAGGTACAAATATATGGATAGATCACAGAAAGATATGGGAGCAACAGGATGGTGGTGATAGGAGATTTTAATTTTCCCAACATTGACTGGGATTCACTTAGTGTTAGAGGTCTAGATGGAGGAGAATTTGTATGGACCATCCAGGAGCATTTTCTAACAGTAGTTTAGAAATAGTTCAACTCGGGAAGCGGCCATGCCAGACCTGGTTCTGGATTAGTGGTGCTGGAAGAGCACAGCAGTTCAGGCAGCATCCAAGGAACTTCGAAATCGACGTTTCTGGCAAAAACCCTTCATCAGGAATATGAAGGACTTTTGCCCGAAACGTCGATTTCGAATCTCCTTGGATGCTGCCTGAACTGCTGTGCTCTTCCAGCACCACTAATAAAGAATCTGTATTTCAGCATCTGCAGTCATTGTTTTTATCATGCCTGACCTGGTGTTGGGAACTGAGCCCGCCCAGGCGGTGGAAGTTACAGTGGGGGATTACTTTGGGAATAATGATCACAATTCCTTTAGATTTACAATAGTAATGAAGAAGGATGAGAGTGGTCATAAAGGAAGAGTGCTAAACTGGGGGAAGGCCATCTATAGCAAAATTCGACAAGAGCTGGGGAACGAAGATTGGCAACAGCTGTTTGAAGGGAAATCCGCATTTGGTATGTGGAAGGCTTTTGAGGAGAGGTTAATTAGTGTTCAGGAGAGATATGTTCCTGTGAAAATTATGGATAGAAATGGCAAGGTGAGGAAACCATGGATGACAAGTGAAGTTGTGAGAGTAGCTAAAAGGAAAAAAAGAATATGTACATAATATCTAGGTGAATGAAGATATAGGAAGCCTTGGAAGAATATTGTGAATGTAGGACCAATCTGAAGTGAGGAATTAAGAGGGCGAAAAGGGCTAATGGGATATCCTTAGCCAGCAGGATTAAGGAAAGCCTTAAAGCTTTTTGGTCATATATAATGATCAAGAAGGTAGCTAGAGAAAGGGCCCACTCAAGGACAAAGCAGGAAAGATATGCTTGGAGGCAGAGAAATCGGGAGAGATTCTTAATGAGTACTTTGCATTGGTATTCACCAAGGAGAGGGGCTTGGTGGATGCTGGGGTTAGGGATAGATCTTTGATTACTCTTGGTCAAGTCTGCGTAAGGAGCGAGTAAGTGTTGTGATTTCCAAAAGACATCAAGAAGGACAAGTCCCCACGTCTGGATGGGATCTACCCAAGGTTACTGAGGGAAGTGAGAGAGGAAATAGCTGAGGCTTTAACAGATGTTGTTGCAGTTTCCTTGTACACGGGGGTGAGGTCCATGGGGAATGGGGAATTGCTAATGGTGTCTCCTTGTTTAAGAAATAATCCAGCGAATTACAGACCTGTGATCCTGACGTCAGTGGTAGGGAAGCTACTGGAGAAGATACTGAGGGATAGGATATACACCCATTTGGAATAAAATGACTTCTCAGTGCTAGGTAGCATGGTTTTCTGCGGGTAAGGTAATGGCTTACAAACTTAATATAACAGTTTGAAGAGGTGACAAAGTTGATTGATGACGGAAGGGACATAGATGTCATACAGATGAACTTTAGTAAGGCGTTCGATACATTTCCCCATGGTAAGCTGATGAAAAAGGTGAAGTTGTATGGGTATTCTAGCTAGATGGATAGAGAAGTGGTTCGGCAACAGGAGACATAGAGTAATAATGCACGGGAACTTCTCAAAATGGATATCTGTGACCAGTGGTGTCCCACAGGGGACCTTGCTGGGACATTGTTTTTTGTGGTATACATAAATGATTTGGAGGAAGTTGTAGCATGTTTCATTTGCAAATTTGCAGGTGACACTAAGATTGGTGGAGTAGCAGACAGTTAAGAGGACTGTCCGAGAATACAGCAGAAAATAGATAGATTAGGGAGATGGGCAGAGACATGACAGATGGAGTTCAATCTGGACAAATGTGATGCGACGCATTTTGGACGATCCAATCCAAGAACGAACTATACAGTAAATAGAAAAGTATTGGGGAAAATTGATGTATACAGACATCTAGGTGTTCAGGACCATTGTTCCTTGAAGGTGGCAAGGCAGATCAGTCGAGTGTTCAATAAGTTGTACGGAATGGTTTCCTTCATTGGATCTGGTACTGAATACAAGAGTTGGCAGGTCATGTTACAGTTGTATAAGACTTTAGTTCAACCACATTTGGAATACTGCATGCAGACTGGTCGCCACACTAGCAAAATGATGTGGATGTTTTGGAGAGAGTGCAGAGGAGGTTCACCAGGATGTTGCCTGGTATGGAAGGTGCCAGCCATGAAGAGAGATTGAACAAATTGGGATTATTTTCATTAGATAGACGGTGGTTGAGGGGGAACCTGATCCTCGGATGGCGAGAGATATTGAGGCTCTGGTAAGGACAGTAAAGAAGGCATACATTGGGTTTAAGATATCGGGCTTCACTCAATCCTTAGATGACTACACAATGTGTAGAAGCACACTTACGAGGGGAATCAGAAGCCCAAAAAAGGGCATGACATGCACCTCGCAGAAAAGGTGCAAGATAATCCCAAGAGGTTCTCTCGCCATATAAAGTGTAGAAGCCTGACTCAGGAGAGAATAGGTCCCCATAATGATGAGCATGGCTGTCCAGGAGGTGGGGGGAATTGTTTAATGAATATTTCTCCTCTATGTTTACTCAGGAGCAAATGATGCATACTATGGAAATAAGGAAAACACGGGGGAATGGTTTGGCCCGCATACATATTACCAGAGTGGATGTATTTGCTACCTTAAAGCACAATAAGGTGAATAACCCCCCTGGGCAAGAACATGTCCATCCTCGGAAGTTATGGGAGGCTAGGGAAGACATTGCAGGGGCCTTTGCACAGATTCTTGCTTCATCGTTTGCCACTGGAGTGGTTCCATTGTTTAAGAAGGTCAAGCCAGGGAGCTGTGAGTCAGTGAGCGTAATATCAGTGTTAGGCAAGATGTTGGACAGGATAATAAGAGACAGGATGAACCAACATTTGAAATTCAAGGTCTGATTAGAAGTAATCAGCATGGATTTGTGTGCGGGAAATCATGTCTGACAAATCTTTTAAATTGTTTCAAAGAGGTAAACGCGAGAATAGATAAAGGTAGGACAATGGATGATCTGTATACGGACTTTAGCAAGACTATTGACAAGGTCCAATGTAGGTGACATGGGATCCAGAGAGAGATAGCTAATTGGATTCCAAATTGGCTCGATGGTGGGATGCAGACAGTGATGGAAGAAGATTTTTAATCTCAGACTGAAGGCCTGTAACTAATGGTGTGTCACAGTTGTCGGTGCTGAGATCTTTGTTATTTGCTATTTACATAAATGTCCTGGATGTGAATGCATAAGGTATGATATGGACCATAAGACATGGGTGCAGAAATTGAAATATTTAGTCCATCAATTCTGCTCCACTATTCAGTAATGGCTGGTATGTTTCTCAACCCATACTTCTGCTTTCTTGCCATAGCCCTTGATCCCCTTGATAATCAAGAACCTGTCCATCTCAGTCTTATATACACTCAGTAATCTGGCATCCACAGTCTTCTGTGGCATTGAATTCCATGAATTCGTCACTCTCTGACTGAAGAAATTGCTCTTATCTCCGTTCTAAAAGCTGTTCCTTTTACTCTAAGGCTGTGCCCTCAGGTCCTAGTCTATTCTACCAATGGAAACATCTTCACAACATCTATTCTGTCCAGACTGTCCAGTATTCGGTATGTTTCAATTAGATCTCCCATCATCCTTCTAAAATTCATTGAGTATAGATCCAGATTCCTCAAAGGTTCCTCATTTGTTTAGCTTTTCATTCCTGGGACCATTCTCGTGAAACTCCTCTGAACACGTTCCCAGGCCAGTACATCTGTTCTGAGATATGGGGCCCAAAACTGCACAACATACTACAAGTACTCCCAAGAAGGTTACTACGTTTATGGAGGTATCGTTGACAGCAATGAACGTTATCAGAAATCATAGAGGGAATTTAATCTGATGGGGAAGTGAGCTGAGGATTGGCAACTGCAATTAAATACAGGATAAGTGGGAGGTGTTACACTTCGGAAAGTAAAACAAAGATATTGTTTATACAGTAAATAGTCAGGTTCTGAGGAGTGTTGTGAAACAGAGGGACCTCGGACCACAAGTTCATATTTCATTGAAAGCAGCATCACGGGTAGACAGGGAAGTAAAGAAGGTATTTAGTATGCTGGTCTTCATCAGTCAAAGCATTGAATGTCGGAGTTGGGACACTATGTTACCATTCTGTAAGTCGTTGGTGAGGCCACACATGGAATACTCCGTACAGTTTTGGTCACCCTGTTAACCTGAAAAGAGGGCATAGACGTTTGAAAAGGATGTTGTCAGGACTAATAGCCTAGAGTTATAGGGAAGTGGTTGGCCAATTTCGGATATCATCCCTTAGAATATAGGAGAATGATAGGGTGGCATTATGGAGATATATAATATCATGAGGGCCATAGATAGGATGAATGCATATAGTCATTTTCCCAGCGATGAGGGATTGAAAACTACAGGGTATAGGTTTAAGGTGAGATGGGAAAGATTTAAGAAGGACCTGAGGGGCAACTTCTTTATGCATAGAGTGTTTTTGAAATGGAATGGGCTTGCAGAAAAAAGTGGTTGAGGCATGTACAATAGCAACATGTGAAAAAAAATAGATGCATAGATTCGAAGAGTCTAGCGCGATATGGTTCAAAAGTGGACAACTGGAATTAGTTGAGTGGACAGCATAGTCAGCACAGACCAGTTTGGGCCGAAGTTCCAGTTCCCATGCTCGATCTCTCTATGACTCAATGACACTCCATTCAATAGTTTAATGTTATTTGTCCTTCTGTGACAAACTTCCCATGACGCATGAAATACTTTTTCTGATGAAAGCTTGTACATTGACGTCCCCTATCTGTAACCCATTGCAGGCTTTCTACCATCACTTGGCATCTTACTCAATGACTATCTTGGTTATGAACGCACAGAACTCCAATCCAGTCAGTCTCTTCATCTAAAATCATTGACATAGATTGCAAATACTTGATTACCTCACACTGACTCCAGAGGCACTCCACCAATTTTCAGGTCTCCAACCTGAAAACAAATGTTTAACCCCTGTTGTCTATTTGCTGATAGTTTCCCAAGGCTCCCCTGCGTCTGTGTCATGATTTGGAGATGCCAGTGTTGGACTGGGATGTACAAAGTTAAAAATCACACAACACCAGGTTATAATCCAACAGGTTAATTGGAAGAACATGAACTTTCGGAGCGACGGTTCTTCATCAGGTGATAGTGGAGGGCTCGATCGTATCACAGAATTTATAGCAAAAATTTACAGTGTGATGTAACTGAAATTATACATTGAAAAATTGATTGTCTGTTAAGCCTTTCATCTGTTAGAATATTGTGATAGTTTCACTTCTTTCATTTGTAAATCACAAAACCATTTTTTGTAAATTGCATCCTCTGGTTAGCTGTTAACAATGGTGATAGCTAGACAATATGTTGAAGGGTTTGGCCCTCTTTGTTCTCTGTCTATGACCTGATGTTTAGATTGATTCTAATCTAAAAGTGAGATAACAGAGTTTTACATAAAGGTCCGAAGGTCCGAGGCTGAATGTTCTGGATAATGTCCGCACAACAATCAACAGACAGGAGTGTTCCCTCCCAGTTGGGGAACACTTCAGTGGTCCAAGATATTCAGACTCGGACCTCGGGTGACCATCCTCCAAGGTGGATTTCTGGACAGGCAGCAGCGAAAAGTGGCCGAGCAGAGGCTGATAGCTAATTTCGGTACCCACAGGGAGGGCCTCAACCGGGACCTTGGGTTCATGTCACATTACATGTGATCACCATTGCACTACACACACACACTCACACACCGATATTTCTACACACACACACACTCTCACATACACACGGACACAGGTACACGCAGACGCGCACACAGACACCCACACACACCCTTATAGACACGCACACTCCCACACTCAGACATGCACCCACTCACAGACTTAGGACAATCTGCCTCACCACACACCACACACACACACACACACACACACACACACACACACACACACACACACACACACACACACACACACACACACACACACACACACACACACACACACACACACTTTCCCACACTCACAACCCCTACCCCAGACAGACAGGCACACACAGACAGACAATGACCCACATGCACACATATATTTTGTGGCGTGGATTTGTACTTGCAGAGTTACATTGTACCTAGCTCAAAAACTGCATACATTCATGTAGAACGCTGAGCTCAAAAACTGCATGAATTTATGTAAAACTCTGTTATCTCACTTCTTAGATTAGAATCAATCTAAACATCAGATCATAAGCAGAGAACACAGGGGGCTAACACCTTCAACACATTGTCTAGCTATCACCATTGTTAACAGCTAACCCGAGAATGCAACTTTAAAAAAAAAGGTTTTGTGATTTACACATGAAAGAAGTGAAACTATCACTGTATTCTAACAGATGAAAGGCTTAACAGACAATCAATTTTTCAATGTATAATTTCAGTTACATCACACTGTAAATTTTTGCTATAAATTCTGTGTTACGATCGATCCCTCCACTATCACCTGGTGAAGAAGCGTCGCTCCGAAAGCTAGTGTGCTTCCAATTAAACCTGTTGGACTATAACCTGGTGTTGTGTAATTTTTAACTGTTTCTGTGTAGCAGCCTTGAACGGTTGTATGACCTCATCCTGTGCTCTGTAATGTCCTCAAAGGGTTGAATGACATCATCCTATTTTTATGTGGATCCAGAGAAGGGCAGAATAGCCTCCTGCTGTCGCAATGCACCGAACCTAACTAGCTGAATGGGAAATTCCTCTCCCTCTGTTACAGTGTTAAGGGGTTGGGTAAGAGAAGAACACATGGGTGAGGAGTAGCGGGTGACCATTCAGCCCTTCGAGCCTGTTGCATCATTCAGAATGCTTATTGTTAATGTGAGTGTGGCTGAACATCGCTTTCCTGTCTGTTTTATTGTTCATCAAAACCATTTGGAAGCCTATATTGAATGTTTTCAATAACCCATTCCGCACTGCACATTAGAAATGAGAACACCATGGATCACACAATCCTAAACAGAAAGGCCATCCTTTATCTCAGTCTGAAGTGGCAATGCCTTATTCTCAAAATCTGTTCACCTCAAACCAATCACTAGTCGTTTGAAACGTAATGCTATAACAATTAGGAAAAGATATCGAACATGCAACCACTCAAATCTGACCACCTTTCCGTTAACTCTTCAAACAAATACCTACCAAATGCAGCCTCCACTGAACACGCGGGAAGGCAATACCAGACAACACAGGATCATAAGAGCATAGGAAAATGGAACAAAATGGGACAATTGAGATAACGTCTGCTGCGTTGGTTGAAAACAGCTGAAATATTTCTCAGAACTATTTCCAGCTTTCCCCAACTGACTATTGGTTGCTTATTAATGAAAAAAATTCTATCTCTGTTTTAAAGAAACGACTGTGCCTGTCTGCGTGTGGGGTTGACTGGTCGCATTGTTTGCGATATTTATAAATGTGATTATTTATTGTCAATATAAAATACAGTGAAAAATATGTACAATTACCGAACACAGGCGCCATTCATCTTTACTTAGAATCCACCAAGAAAAAAAATGAAAACGCGTTCACCTTTTCATTATCCGCTGTTAGTCTCTTTCCGGGCTACACCAGCCGATACCATGTCACTGTCAGGGTGATACTCCGGGCTACACCAGCGCACACCACGTCACTGTCAAGGGAACTCTCTGGGCTATACCATCCCACACCATATTGCTCTCAAGGGGACACTCGTGGATATAGTAGCCCACACCATGTCACTGTCAGGGGAACACTCTGGGCTACACCAGCCCACACCATTTCACTATCAGGGGGACACTCCGGGCTACACCAGCCCACACCAGCCCACACCATGTCACTGTCGGGGGGCACTCTGTTCTACACCAGCCCACACCATGTCACTGTCAGGGGGACATCTGTTCTACACCAGCCCACACCATGTCACTGTCAGGGGAACACTCTGTGATACACCATCCCACACCATTCTACTGTCAGGGGACACTGCGGGCTACACCAGCGCACACCACGTCACTGTCAAGGGAACACTCTGGGCTATACCAAGCGACACCACATTGCTCTCAAGGGGACACTCGTGGATTTTGTAGCCCACCTCATCTCACCATGCAGTGACTTCTATCATTTGATTGTCGAAGGTGCAGATGTTATCTACAAAAATGTGTAGGTTAGGTGAATTGGTAATGCTAAATTGCCCGTAGTGTTAGGTGAGGAGGTAAATGTAGGTGAATGGGTCTGGATGGTTTGCGCTTCGGCGGGTTGGTGTGGACTTGTTGGGCCGAAGGGCCTGTTTCCACACTGTAAGTAATCTAAAAATAATCTACCTGTTTGGTAATGTTCTCTATGAGGTCAGTAATCCCCATCATACACTTGCCCTTTACTATGGAACAAGCCCGACCCTCTTTGCTCTGTAGGTAGTCGAGGGTAAGCCGGTTTTGCTGAGGAGATGGACGTAATTCTACGAGCATGTCCTTACTTCCTGCTAAGTTCAAGCGGTCTCCATGCCAAAACGGGTTAGATTACAAATAAGATAGCTTCAATTTTGATGGCTAATAATTCCTGCAGATCCTCCTCAGAAAAAGGTACTGAGAAATGTGTAAGCCAGAAACTGGGCTTTACTGTTACCCAAAGATTCACCACCCCTCAAATGCACGCAGAATACAGATCAAAGTGAACGTTTAGTAGGGGAACCCCGACCCCATTCCCAGTTAGTTGGGCAGGGGACAGTCGTTATGAAAACTGTCACTACAGCTACAGCACCGGGATGACTTATTTCATTAAGGACAATGAAGTTAGTCACTTTGTCTTGGCTGAAAAAAATAATATCCGGGTTTAGTATAGCTGATGGAGAGGGCTTCCTAATAAGAAACACTCCTGTCTTTGCGATTACCCTGAAAATATGGGTAGTCCATAGCTACAAAATATGGTCGCACTGCGGACTTAGGGTGAAAGCTGTTCGATAAAAAGTGGTGGGTCTTTCAGTAACAGATGTGATTATTGTCCCAGACTGGTTCCTTCCATCCCACAATTGAGAAGATGGCCGTGCTATTAGTAAGGTGTGTCCCATTACCAATACCACAAAGAGCCTGAATATTCGCAATAACAGAGACACACTCCTCCAGTTGGCAAATTCATGAGATGCGAGTTGCCACAGGGAAGCAGTAGCGGTTGGACCAAGGCACATGGAATAAATTTAGTCACATTCACATAAGTGCATCCCCATCCTGTACAGTTGTAACAAACTGGATAGACTTCCCCGGACTTACTAGAGGAATTCCACAGGCAGCTAGCAGGTGGGGATAGTAATAATCAAAGGAAACATTATAGCCGGTAATCACCTGACAGGTATTCCATTCTCCGAAGTTGGGACTTAGGAGGGGGAAAGGGGTCCAAGGGTCCTTTGCTGATGTGAGGGCGTAACAAACCACTTGATGCTGGCCGAATATTTTATGATGACTTTGCAAAAGCAAATTGTTCGTGAAGGACGACATCTCCCTCTTTCTCTTTTGCGACATGCCAATTTAGGCCTCTTTGAGAAGAGGCAACGCTTACCAAGACCGACCAAAGCACAACTGAAATCAAACTGGCACAAAACACCCTGACATGGTAAAGACCATTGAGACTTGTTCCGTAAATTAACTGTCCAATCTTCTTGGTGAAGTTAACCATTGTGGCAGTGATTCTTGGGAACATTCCATTCACTGAAGGAATCAGTTTCTCGGAACACATAAGGACATCTTTTTGGCATAAACTGTACACAGTTTCTGGTTGCTCAGGATCACACAGGTAAGCAGCCCCCTCTTCAGCACTAATGCCGACGACAACGAGTCCACGTAACAGGGTAAGCTCGATTTTCATCATAATGGATGTTCTGCATCAAGGATTAGGATATGTAAAACAGAAGAAGAATTACTATTTGAAACATGCAGCTATATCATAGTAGTTTGTTACCAACTGATTCCGGTTCCTCTCCCAGTTCCTCATCATCTCCATCTCCAACATCACTCCCCCCACCCTGGAAGGGATTAATCTGATGACCTTGGAATCATGAAGGTGAACCCAGCCGGAATACCCGGCGACTTTAAAAGCAGCCAGGGTGGTGAGGAGACCCTGAAAGGGCCCTTGCCATTTGACGTTGGAGGCTGTGGCTTCTCCAATTCTTGATGAGAATGAAAGAGTCTGGTTCAACAGTTAGAACATAGTGGAGGGAGGGGAGTTTCTCATGAACAGCACACACCTTGGAGTGAAGACCTCACAGAACTTTGGTCGAAGAAAGAACACAGGCGGACATATCCTCAGTCATGTAAACACGGGCATAGGGGAGGAAGCATCATTCCAAGGCGAGCGGACAGCTCGACTTTGGATGATTTCGGCTGGGGACAAGCGAGTTTTCCCCATAGGAGTGGTGGAACAATACCAGAGGCACCAACCTAACCCAGGAAAGACCTGTCTCAGTAGTCCATTTAGAAAGTTTAATTTTCAGACTCTGGTCACTATACTCCACGAGCCCTGCAGCCTGTGGGCAATAAGCACGATGAAGTTGGTGGTGAATCCCAAAACGAGAGCTTAATCCCTCATTAATACTTCCAATAAAATGAGGGCCATTGTCAGGAGGTAGACAAACGGGAATACCAAAGTGGGTAATAATCTCCTTGAGTAAAATATTTACAACAGTTCAAGCAGTAGCGTTGGAAGTGGGGTAAGCTTCAACCCATCTCGTGAAAAAAAAACATAACAATGACCAAAACATACTTATAGCGCTGACAACTTTGCAACTCAATGAAGTCTTTAAACATCTTCAACAATTGGCATTAATTTGTCAGAGGTCGTTTCACCCTTGTCAGTGCTTTCAGTCTGGCTCATCATGTTAGGCACAATCATAAGATTGGATTACATACAGTGTGGAAACAGGCCCTTCGGCCCAACAAGTCCACACCGACCCGCCGAAGAGCAACCCACCCATACCCCTACATCTACCCCTTACCTAAAACTACGGGCAATTTAGAATGGCCAATTCACCTGACCTGCACAGCTTTGGACTGTGGGAGGAAATCGGAGAACCCGGATGAAACCCACGCAGACACGGGGAGAACGTGCAAACTCCACACAGTCAGTCGCCTGTGGCGGGAATTGAACGTGGGTCTCTAGCGCTGTTAGGCAGCAGTGCTAACCACTGTGCCACCGTGCCGCCCACTAGATGCCCGTGAGAGGATGCTGTTGCGGCCTCATCAACAACACGGTTACCAATGGTGACAAGGGATTGGCCAGTGGTATGCGAGTACCTGAAGAGGTCAAAAACCCTGCATTTTTCCAGAATTGAACCAAAACATTCACAACTCTGAAAGCTTATCGGGAGTCAGTGTAAATGACAATACGGAGGCCTGTCCCAAAGACGCAGGCACAGATCAGGTCAAAAGGGCAGAAAAGGGAATCTCAAAAGAAGCTGATTCCAGGACGAAGCCATGATCATCAATTATTGTGTCGAATGAAAAGGGAGTACCCATCTGGTCAGTAGAATAACTATCATCAGTGAACATATTAATGCCAGTGTTCGCGATGGGGGCATGGGAAAGATGTGGATGTCCTTTATGATGAGGAGAATTCAATCATGATCTGGAGTGAGTAAGGGTGATGTGCAAGGAAATCAGCAGGACTAATGGTGGTACAATACCTAAAGGTCAGCCAGGGTTTTTTGAGCAGATAAACCTCCTAATGGTTTTGGCAAGCAGAGGTCAAATGTAGAGTTTGTAATTGCCTCACCTGGGCGATCATCACATTGGAACTGTAGATGACAATACCCTGCCGAAGTGTAAGGGTGTCTGTGGACTCTAACCTAAGATAAATTGCAGTGAGGATCTGAGTACAACGGGGATATCCTAAGGCAGCATAGTCACGTTTAATACAGAAATAGGCAACCGGGCAATGGCAATCTCCATGTAGTTCAGTGAGAATTGAGGAAGCACAGTCATGCAGAATTGTGCAGTAAAGTTGGAAAGGTCTGTCATGGAGGTGGGGGGGAATCTTCCCAGAGCTGGAGCTTGTAACAAGGCATGTTTCAGTCCGTAGAGGGTTTGCTATGTCTTTGAGGAGAGCTCGAAGGTACCTTCATAGGAGGTAAAGGGGGTCAACATCTGAACGAGGAGGACAGCGTTAGAGATCCATTGCCTACAGATTTTTACCATGCCCAGCCACGGGCAAACCTGTTTCATCGTTGTTGGGATCAGGAAGTTGACGATAGGAGTAATATGGCTCTGCCCAAGGGAGCGTGAAACAACTGACAGCATGGGCTACATCCTAGAGTTGAGGGAAGAGGCTGAGGAAATAGCGGAGGCGTTGGTTGAGATCTTTCAAAAGTCACTGGAGTCAGCGAAAGTCCCGGATGATTGGAAGCTTGCTGTTGTAACCCCCTAGTGCAAGAAAGGATCAAGACAAAAGATGGAAAATTATTGGCCAATTAGCCTAACCTCGGTTGTTGGTAAAATTCTAGAATCCATCATTAAGGATTAGGTTTCTAAATTCTTGGAAGAGCAGGGTCGGATTAGAACAAGTCAACATGGATTTAGTAAGGGGAGGTCGTGCCTGACAAACCTGTTGGAATTCTTTGAAGAGGTGACAAGTAGGTTAGACTGGGGAAACCCAGTGGATGTGGTCTATCGAGACTTCAAAAAAGGCCTTTGATAAGGTGCCACACGAGAGGCTTCTGAGTAAGGTGAGGGTCCATGGTGTTCGAGGTGAGCTACTGGTATGGATTGAGGATTGGCTGTCTGACAGAACGTATAATTTTGGATAAAAGGTTATTTTTTGAATGGCAGCCGGTGACAAGCGATATCCTACAGGTTTCAGTGTTCGGGCCGCAGCTGTTCACGTTATTTATTAATGATCTGGATGAAGGGACTGGGGGCATTCTCGCGAAGTTTGCCGATGATACGAAGTTAGGTGGACAGGCAAGTAGTACTGAGGAAGTGGGGAGGCTGCAGAAGGATTTAGACAGTTTGGGAGAGTGGTGCAGGAAATGGCTGATGGAATTCAATGTGAGCAAATGCGAAGTCTTGCACTTTGGTAAAAAGAATACAAGCATGGACTACTTTCTAAACGGTGAGAAAATTCATAAAGTCAAAGTACAAAGGGATCTGGGAGTGCTATTCGAGGATTCTCTCAAGGTAAACCTGCAGGTTGAGTCCGTGATTCAGAAAGCGGATGCAATGTTGCCATTTTTCTCAAGAGGGTTTGAATATAAAATCACCAATGTGCTACTGAGACTTTATAAATCTCTGGTTAGGCCCCATTTGGAGTACTGTGTCCAGTTTTGGTCCCCACACCTCAGGAAGGACATACTGGCACTGGAGCGTAACCAGAGGAGATTGACATGGATGGTCCCTAGAATGGTAGGTCTAACATATGAGGAACGGATGAGGATCCTGGGATTGTATTCATTGGAGTTTAGAAGATTAAGAGGAGATCTAATTGAAACTTGCAAGATAATACATGGCTTGGAATGGGTGGATGCTAGGAAATTGTTTCCGTTAGGCGAGAAGACTCGGATCCGTGGACACAGCCTTAGAATTAGAGAGGGTAAATTCAGAACAGAAATGCGGAGTCAGTTCTTCAGCCAGAGAGTGGTGGGCCTGTGGAATTCATTGCCGCTGAGTGCAGTGGAGTCCGGGATGCTAAATGTCTTCAAGGCAGAGATTGATAAATTCTTGATGTCACAAGGAATTAAGAGCTACGGGGAGAATGCGGCTAAGTGGAGTTGAAATGCCCATCAGCCATGATTGAATGGCGGAGTGGACTCGATGGGCCGAATGGCCTTACTTCCACTGCTATGTCTAATGGTCTTATGGTCTTATGAAATCTAGAAACTATACCTGGCGTTGTACAACTGAGAATTTTTCGGGAGAGACAACATAGCTAAGGCGTTTCAGATAGTTGACAACATTAGAGTGATCACATTCTTCAGCTCGATTGCCAACAAGGACGTCATCTCCATATTGGATCAGTGCAGACCCACCTGTGAGGATGAGAAACCACAAATGTTTCTGTAAGGCCTGAAAGAAAAGCCTGTATGAAGCCCTGAGGTCGTCGAGTCCACATCAACTGCTGGCTATTAAAAGTAAAGACAAATAGGTGCTGACTGTCTTTATGAAAAGGCAGAGAGAAAACAAATTCTGCAGGTCGACAACAGTGAAACATTTAGCGTCTGATGTGTCAAGGTCAGAATATGAGCTGGATTTGGTACCAGGGCATGATCAGGCTGTGCAAGAGCATTGACAGCTCTTAAGTCTTGAACCAGTCGATACTGGTCTGGCGTGCCAGATTTTTGGACAAATCCCTGGAGTCTATGACTCATTTTTTGCATTTTACAATGTATTTCTATCAGCACATTTTCGGACTGAACTTGGATAATAGAGAGCGAGGGTTCGAGTCAACCGCGTTTGAGTTTGAGGAAAACCAAAGAGAGAAATAATCACATCTGGCCAGCCAATTTCTCTACACTCAATAATGGAGGACTGAGGGCTCTTATAACATTGTTCACAATCCGCCCATACCGAATCTGAGTCACGACACCAGATGAAGATCTGGACCCCCGTCAACATCTCTCGGTTCCGCGATCAGTCAATAACCATTTGTAATTGGTCTGGCTGTTAAGAATTCACACTTTATTTTTCATATGGCCGAATACAGAGCGTGCAGAAACACAGAGGTTATACACTTTCGTGTTCCTTTGAAGAATTGTGCACAAAGCTTAAAACAAGGATTTTTTTAAATGCTTTTCTTAAAGAAGGGTACAGGCCATGATCAAATAGTACATTCAGACAATTACCAACCAATACACGATATTCCTTTATGTGACAGTTCCTTGATCTAATTGCATTTCCTGGGAACCAACTTTATTTTCCAACAATGAGGTCACCCTTATTTCACTCTGTTTTGAATAGTCCCCTTTTCATCCTTTCACCTCTTCAAGTGGGAATAGTCTAGTACAGTCTGAATGACCTCTCCCTATCCCTCAGTAACGGGCGCATTGGAAGATAATTGCTTCTCCAGTTCCTGAGTAGCCGTCCCAATGCTTTGTCAAAGTTATGAACGGATTTGATAATTGAGCACTTTTACCCATGCGTAGCCTCACATAAAGTCATTTGGCAGTAAGTATCTAGAAGTCTCTAGAAATTTCACCTCCAGTCATCTTTTGTTGCTGTAATGATATTCTATTCCTGTATACTTTTATAAACAGGGTGGGACATACACAACCCTGCAGTGTTCCAGCAAAAGTCCCACATACAAGGAAAAACTATTAAATAGATTGAAAGATTTATGTTCCATCAAGCAGTAACTCTCATCCATTCCTTCCAGACTGAGTAAATGCTGGCTTTTGTTGTGATATGAAAAGGGATGTAACGAAGGGGTTAACTGAGTCTCTTTGTTCAGTGACTGTGATTAATGCCAACCTCCATGGATTCTAATTATCCCAGTGGAGACTTCCTATCGTTTAATGATAAATGGGCTCCGTTCAATGTGTTATCTCACAGTATGAGCAGGAGCATCACCGACAGCACTAACAGGGATCAGCAGCTCCAGAGAGAAGGGGAGAACAGATCAGAATCTGGGAACATTAGACTGGAATGTTCGAACAATGGACAGGAGTTTATCTTCTGATTTTTCTATTCCTTCTACATATTATGATGCGTTGTTTTTATCATGGCGGGTCTATTATGCTCCTTGCATTATTCAATACTTTTATTATCATCTCTTGTGTATCCAGTTATGACTGCATCACTATTCTTTCACAAAGTCTACACGTCTTGCCACCACTATTGTTACTGTTGAGACTCTGAAACCTGATATTCAATCCGCAGAATACTACTAACTGCATCAGGGAACTTATTCAATTACTGTCTCCCTCCTTGCTTCTCGCAGTATTACTCACGGGTCTCTATGTTAACCTACGGAGTTTCAGCAGTGAACGATTGCCTCACTGACCTTGTTATTTAAATATTGGGAGCATGGGCGTCACTGCCTTATGTTGCGGTGACAAACTCCGTTTTCTTCACTGACTCCATACCATCCCTGTCCAAGAGCTTTTTAAAATATATTTGTGGGACTTAAGTACCGCTGGCTGTCCAGCATTGATAGCCCATCCCGATTTGTCTTTTTAGAAGGTGGTGGTGAGATGCCTTCGTCAATCTCTGCAGTCCACTTGTTGTCGATTTGCAGTATTTGAGAAGGGAGGGAATTTCAGGATATTGACCCAACGACTGTGAGGGAATGGCGGTAGTGCCAGAAGCCTGGAGGAGAGCAAATGTCCCCTTGTTCAAGAAGGGGAGTAGATACAACCATGGAAATTATAGACCAGTGAGCCTTATTTCGGTTGTGGGTAGAGTATTGGGCAAGTTTACAAGAGATAGGATTTACAAAAATCTCGAGAGGAATAAGTTAATTCGGGACAGTCAACACGGTTTTGTGAACTGTAGGTTGTGCCTCACAAACCTTATTGAGTTCTCTGAGAAGGTGACCAAACAACTGATTGAGGGTAAAGTGGCTGATGTAATGTAAATGGATTTCTGTAAGGTGTTTGATAAGGTTCATCACCGTAGGCTATTGCACAAAATGCAGTGGCATGGGATTGAGGGCGATTTAGCGGTTTGGATCAGAAATTGGCTAGTTAAAAGAAGACAGAGGGTGGAGATTGATGGGAAATGAGCATCCTGGAATTCAGATACTAACGGTGAAGCGCAAGGGACTGATTTGGTGCCACTGTTATTTGTCATTTTTATATATGACCTACATTATGGCGGAGGAGGATGGCTTAGTAAATTTGCAGATGGCACTAAGGTTGTTGGAGTTGTGGATAGTGACGAAAGATGTTGCAGATTACACAGGGACATAGATAAGCTGCACTGCTAGGCTGAGAGGTTGCAAATGAAGTTTAATGCGTAAAAGTGTGAGCTGATGCTCTTTAGAAAGAGCAACAGAAATAAGGAGTACTGGGCAAATGGGAAGATTCATAGTCATGAGGATGACCAGAGAGATCTCGCTGTCTATATACATAGATCCCTGAAAGCTGCCACTCAGGTTGATATGGTTGTTAAGAAGGCATATGGTGGTGGTGGTGGTGGGGGGGGGGGGGAATGGGATTCAAGATGGTGGCAATTCTGTAGGTCTGCCCTGGGATTCGGGTCGGTCCTGGTTCCAGTGAGTGGGCCCACCGGTCACAGTGCGCAGGCAGCGACCCCACCCGGTCGTAGTGTGACACAAGCAGTAATACAGATAAGCAAACGGTGCTGGAAGCTTCTCGAGCACTGGGGAAGGAGTCATAAGCTCTGATATACAAAATATCGTCAATTATGCTTTTCTGCGATCGTGATTCGCAAAAGGAAGTCCTTTGATCAGGTAAAAAGGCGGCTAAGGGACTTGACTAGTCAGTACTCTGTAAGATATCCGGCAATATTACATTTCTGCCATGGAGGGTCGTGTTTAATTTTGACTCACAATAAAAAGCAAATAAATTCCTGCACACCTTATAATAGACAGGCTGGCTTAAATAATATGGACAATAATGTTTATTTTATTTTTTTCTCTGTGGTTTACCTGTTCATCATTTTTATATATATTTGTGGGTGTCCTACTTTTGTTTTTTTTTTCTCTCTCCTCCCTTCTCTCTCTCTTCTCCCTTTATCTTTTGTTTTATCTTTTATCATTTCCTTTTCATTTCTCTCCCTTGATATGGGATGGGGATGTGGCTGGGGAAGCCATGGGGACGTTTTTTTTTTAACCAGGAGTTCCAAGGGTTAAAGCTTGGATAGGATGGGTTGAATGCTCACTTTTAATTTTCTTGTTATAAAATGTTGTCTGCGTTTGGGGCACAGCTTCAGCTGGAAGGAGCCATTAAAGGGTTAGCGGGTAGTATGAGCGCCCCCTGTGGGCATGGGGGCAAAGTCTTCTTTCATTTGTGTTCGATATTGTTCTGTTGTAGACGTAGATGTTAGAAATGTTGATCTGTTTGCTTTGGAAGTTGCATTTTTAAATTTATGCAAACTGTTTCCTGTTTTCCATCGGCACGTTATGAGTGAGGTTTGTTCTCCCAGGGGGTCACGTACTACTTCAGATGGCTATGGCAAACCATTCAGTTAAATGTTGCTCCTGGAATGTTAAGGGGAATCATACACCAATTAAGAGTAAAAGGATGCTTTCAACCCTGAGAAAAAAAAAGAGGGTTGATGTCGCATTGCTGCAAGAAACACATCCAACCAGTAAGGAACACTTCAAGTTACAGCAAGGAGTACAAAGAGGAGCAAATAACAAAAAAAAATTACAGCCCAGGAACAGGCCCTTCGGCCCTCCAAGCTTAAGCCGATTGAAATGTACTGTCTAAACCTTTAGGTCAATTCCTAAGCATCTGTATCCCTCTGCTCCCCACTTACTCATGCATCTGTCCAGACGCATCTTAAATGAATCTATCGTGCCTGCGTCTGACACCTCTTCATACCTTCTCTGTGTAAAGTACTTATCCCCCTTAAACTTGCCACCTCTCACCTTGAAAGCGTGAACTCTCGATATTGATTGCTTCACAAAGGGAAAACGCCTGCATCTATCCATCCTGTCTACACCCTTTATGACTTTATAAACCTCAATCCCCTCTCAATCTCATTATTTCTAATAAAAATAAACCTAAACTACTCGACCATTCTTCATAGCAAGCACTTCCCATACCAGACAACAACCTTGTAAACTTTCGTAAATGCTCCAAAGCATCCACATCCTTTGGTATTGTAGCGACCAGAACTGTACACAGTATTCTAAATGCGGCCGAACCAATGTCTTGTACATTGTGAACATGACTTGTCAGCTCTTATACTCAATACCCCGTCCAATGAAGGCAAGCATACTATATGCCTTCTTGACCACTCTATCCATCTGTGCAGCAACCGTCAGGGTGCAATGGACGTGCACTCCCAGATTTCTCTGCCCATCAACTTTTCCCAAGGCTCTGCCATTCATTGTATAATTCGCTCTAGAATTAGTCTTGCCTAAATGGATCACCTCACATTTGTCTGGATTGAAATCCATCTGCCACTTTTCCACCCAACTCTCCAGTCTATCTATATCCTTCAGTATTCTCTGACAGTCCCTTATGCTTTCTGGTACTCCACCAATCTTCGTGTCATATGCAAACTTGCTGATCATACCAACAGTGCCCTCTTCTAGAGCATTTATGTATATTACAAATAACAGTGGCCCCAACACTGACCCCTATGGAACAACACTAGTCACCTTTTTTCCAGTTCGAGAAACTCCCTTCAACTACTACTCTCTGTCTCCTGCTGCTCAACCAGTTATTTATCCACCTAGCTAGAACACCCTGCACACCATGTGATTTCACTTTCTCCATTAGTCTACCATAGGGAACCTGATCAAACGCCTTACTAAAGCCCATGTATATGACATCAACAGCCCTTCTTTCATCTATCAACTTGGTCACTTCCTCAAAGAACTCTATTAATTTGGTAAGGTATGATCTACCCTGCGCAAAACCATGTTACCTATTACTGATGAGCTCATTATTTTCTAAATATAAATAGATCCTATCCCTCAGTACCTTCTCCAACAACTTTCCCACCACCGACGTCAAGCTCACTAGTCTGTAGTTACCTGGAATATCCCTACCATCCTTCTTGTACAAGGGGACAACATGAGCAACTCTCCAGTCCTCCGGCATCTCATCTGTATTTAAGGATGCCACAAAGGTATCTGTCAGGGCCCCAGCTATTTCCTCTCTCGTCTATCTCAGCAACCTGGGATAGATCCCATCCGGTCCTGGGGTTTTGTCCACCTTAATAACCTGTAGCTTACCCAACACATCTTCCCTACTTATGTCAACGTAATCCAGACTAATCAAACTTCTATTTCTAATCTCAACATTCATTATGCTCCTCTCCTCAGTGAACACTGATGCAATGTAATCATTCAGAATCTTACTCATTCGCTCAGGTTCGACACACAGCCTTCCTTCATTATCCTTTAGTGGACCAATCCATTCTCTAGTTACCCTTTTGTTTCTTACATAAGAATAAAGTGCTTTGGTATTTTCCTTAATTCTGCTAGCTAAAGCAGAATTATCTCTTTTAGTCCGCTTGATTCCTCGTTTAAGATTTGTCCTATCTTCCAATATTCCTCCAGGACCCGTTCTGTTCTTAGCTGCCGAGACCATATGTATTGTTCCCTTTTCCTCTTGACTAGTCATACAATTTCTCCTGTCATCCACGGTTCACGAATCTTGCCCTTCCTATCCTTTGCCTTCAACAGGACATGGAAATGTGTTGCTGGAAAAGCGCAGCAGGTCAGGCAGCATCCAGGGAACAGGAGCATCGACGTTTCGGGCATAAGCCCTTCTTCAGGAAATCAGGCTTATGCCCGAAACGTCGATTCTCCTGTTCCCTGGATGCTGCCTGACCTGCTGCGTTTTTCCAGCAACACATTTCCAGCTCTCATCTCCAGCATCTGCAGACCTCACTTTCTCTTCAACAGGACATGCCTATCCTGCACTATCTTTAACCTATCTTTGAAAGCCTCCCACGTCTGAAATGTGGACTTCCCTTCAAATAGCTGTGTCCAATCCACATTTCCGAGTTCCTGCCTAATTTTGATATAACTGGTTTGGCCCAGTTTAGTACTCTTCCCTTAGGACCACTCTATACTTTATATACGAGTATTCTAAAACTTACAGAATTGTGGCCAATGTTCCCAAAGATATCCCCCACCACAACTTCTACCACCTATCCTGGCTCGTTCCCCAGTACCAGGTCCAAATGGCCCCTTCACTCGTTGAAATATTGACATACTGCTCTACAAAATTCTCCTGGACGCTTCTTCCAATTCTACCCCATCCAGACCTCTGACGCTAAGTGTATCCCAGTCAATGTTGGGAAAATTAAAATCTCCCATCACTACTACCCTATTGCCTCTAGATCTTTCCATAATCTGCTTACCTATTTGTTCTTCTACCTCACGCTCACTGTTGGGAGGCCTATGATACATCTCCAACAGTGTAACTGCACCCTTCTTATTTCTCAGCTCCACCCATAATGCCTCAGTACCCGAGACATCAATAGTGTGCTCCTTTAGCACAGCCGTGATATCCCCTCTTTGCTTCCCTCCCTGCCCTGTCTGAAGCGTCTTTATCCTGGAACGTTGAATTGCCAATCACCATGCTTTCCTTCAACCAAGCCTCTGTAATTGCAATAACCTGATACTCCCAGGCAGCAATCCAAGCCCTAAGTACATCTGCCTTACACACTATACTCGTTGCATGAAAGTAGATACATTTCATGCCAGCAGTTTTTTGTGCTCATCTGCTCTCTGCCGATTATTCCCTTTATTAATGCTATCTCCATAATTCTTACAGTCTCCAGTCTCCACCTCGCTGCCTTCCTTTTTTCTCTTCTGGTTCCCAGCCCCCTGCCACATTAGTTTAAAAACTCCCCAACAGTAGGACCAAAAACTCTCCCAAGGACATTGGTTCCAGCCAATACAGATGTGGATTGCCCCTTTTGTAATAGTACCACATTTCCCAGAACCGGTCCCAATGTCCAACAAATCTGAACTCCTCCCTCCTACCCCATCTCTCGAGCCACGTGTTTACCCTACTATTTTTATTCATTTCTACGCTGGCGATCACGTGGCACTGGGAGTAATCCCAAGATCACTCCCTTTGAGGTCGTCCACTTTAACTTCTCTCTGAGCTCCCTGAATTCTTCTTTCAGGACCTCATCTCGTTTCCTACTTATATCGTTGGTGCCTATACGCACCAAGACAACTGGCCGTTCACACTCCCCTTTTAGAATGCCCTACAGCCAATCGGTGACATCCCTGACTCGAGAAACTGGGAGACAACATGCCATCCGGGAGTCCCTTTTTCGGTCGCAGAACCGCCTATCTACTCCCCTTACAATACAATCCCCTATGACTATGGCCCTACGAGTCTTTTTCCCGCCCTTCTGAACAGCAGTGCCTGACACAGTGCCATGATCCTGAACTGCTGCAATCCCCTGATGAGCCATCTCCCCCAACAGTATCCAAAACGATATACCTGTTTTGGAGGGAGATAACTACACTGCCTTCCTACCCCTTTTTCTGTATTTTGGTCACCCATTCACTGTCTCCCTCAGCAATCCTAACCTGTGGTGTGACCAGTTCACTAAACGTGCTATCCATGATCTCGTCAGCATAGCGGATGCTCCACAGTGAGTCCATCCGCAGCTCCAGAGCCATCAAACGGTCAAACAATAGCCGCAATTGGACACACGTCTTGCAAGTGAAAGAGTCAGGAATGTCAGACACGTTCCTAAGCTCCAGCTTCAAGCAAGAGTCACATGCCGTGGGTCTGAGGTCCCCTACCATTGTCAGCTTAGCTTTATATGAACTAACTAAACACAAACAACGCACTTAAATACATGAAAAAGAAAGGTAAAGAAAAATTATAAGCCTTACCTTACTTAGTCTTCTTCCGATCAGAGGAGGGGGCGGGAGGGTGATGCTACATGTGCAGTATCTCGGGTTTAGTCACTGCCCAAATATAAATTAAGCCCTTACCTTCCCGGCAGCCCTCGTTTCACCCTGCCTTCTCTCCGCAATGCTCCGTCTGAGTGTTCAGACGTATGTTTTTTCTCATCCTTTAATTCGAAAAGCAGAGGAGTTACTAACTCCACAAGAAGAATCTTCCATATCAACTGTGAGACCAAATTAAGGATGAATATGGGCGATTTATGATTCTTAAAGCTTTTGTACACGGAGATATGTATGGGAATTTGAATGTATCATGCACCCGGCACATTCGCTCAATTTTTTTAAAAGATGTGCTCTCCAGGTTGATGGCCCTTGGGGCACGTCGTACAGTAATAGGGGGAGACTTTAATCAACGTATTAACCCCAAAGTGGACAAATGCTCCGGGGACTTTCAGGTATGTCCCCGAAATCCAGGCAGTTGGTGGACCTGAACAGGGAGCTGGGGTTGGTGCGTGTGTGGAGTTGTCTTCACCCTGAGTGCTATACGAGGATTGTTATTTTTTTACCCTGTTGACCTTTTGAATTCGGTGCTGTCCTGTAGAATTGGAAAAATAGACATTTCTGATCATGCAGCAGTGTACATGGAGGATAAGGCCGGTGGCGATAGGAAAAGCTTACGGCACTGGCACATGGCTCCTTTAATCCTGAATGACAAGTTTATTGAGTACATTTCGGGGGAATTTAAATTTTTTGGGACATTTATTTGGGTACGGCCAGTAATCTGTCAGTGCTCTCGGAGACTGCCAAGGCCAATGCGAGGGATTTAATTCTTTTTACTCAGCGACCCAGATGTGGCAGAAAGCAGAGCAGCAGTGTATGCTCTGGGTTGCCTGAATGCAGCTGAAACAGCATCCCTTGTCAGACCATCTGTAACCAAGGTGCAGCAGGTTACAGCCCTCAGAGCTACTTTGAACGCTGGTCTCAACCAGAGAACAAAGAGGGAAATCTCCTTTACGAAACAGAGATTACTTGAGGATGGTGATAAACTGGATAGCTATCTAACATACTTGGCCAGAAAGAAGAATGCCCCCTAATCTAACACATCCATTATGAGAGATTGCTGGCACTCTTACTTGCGATGCCAAAAATTATTTTCGAATGTAACCAATTAATTTGAATTGTGCCCAGGATACCAGGAACCACTGTGAGCTGAACGTTATTGTTTTAACGCCTGGAAACCAATCAAACAATGAGAATTGAATGTGTCATGGGGAGTATATGAACCTGGTATTTTGAAACTTAATGGGAAAGCTAACTGGACAGCTAACATCTTGTTCTCAAATTAGAAAAAAATGGTCTGTCCAATATACTTTATTTACAGTAAAAAATAGAAAGCTGACCCAGGGATATCAGCAGCTGGAATACTGAAGACAGCGGGAAGACAGATACTGTGCCGTGTTCACATTAAGTTAATGTAACGTTTAAAAAGTGGGTTAATATTATGAGAGTTTTTCAGAGTTGTAGTCAGATAGTAAGCAGTTAAGTAAAGCGGGTTCTGTACTTGTGTGAATAGTTGTTGTTTAGTGTTCACTATTCGGGTTCATAAAATATATTGTTATTTTTCTTTGAATGGTGGAATTTGGGAGTTCTCTGTCACTCATGTTTTAACAGATTATGAGGCGCGCTGATCTTTGATTGGTGTTTGTTTTTTTATTAACAGAGGGGCTCGACATCGATGTCATAACAGTTTGGGGGCTTGTCATTCAGAATTTGGACAGATGTGAACAGATTAGGGGTACGAAAGGTCCTAGCAAATCAAAACACTCGGCAATTATTGTCCGAGGCCTTTAAGTAAAACTTAGGTCAGAAAATGTATTTCATTTTAGTTACTTGTGGATGATGAAAAGAAAAAATGAAATAAATGCGTCTTAACACTACTAAAGAGATTTTGAGGTTTGAAAATGAGTCCCAATTTAACAAGAAAGTTTATAAAGACAGAGGAAGGGCGTACATTTAGATTTAGCAAACAGGTTAGAATTGGGTTTAACCAGGGACAAAAGGGAAGCTGAAATTGTAATGGTGTTGCTTGAGCACTTCAGTGTATCAGAGAAACTGACAGTGAGTGCTGTATATTTAGAAAAAGATAGATAGCAAATGCAGTAACTGCAGTTAGAAGATTAAAAACTGAGACAAAAGAAAGAGAGAAGAAAGGGGAAGAGAGGTAGAAGAGAAAGAGAAAGAGAGAGAGGAATAAAAGAGAGAGAGAATTTGAACTTGAGAATTTGTGAATGAATCAGCAAAGTCAAGTTAATAGGATAGAGATTAAAATAGAGGGTAGGGATATATACAAATATGTTAAAACATAGCCATATTTTGATAACAAAAATATGGCTTCCTTTTGTATTTCATTTGAAAAATTGGATAGACCGATGGAATGGTCAGAGAACATGTGGGTAATACTAGTTCAGACTAAGATGGTAGGCAGAGCTAGTGAGGTATGTGCAGCGCTGTCAGGTGAGGGGTCAAGAGGTTTTGCAGATGCCACACAGGCTATTTTGAATGCTTATGAATTGATACCAGCGGTATATAGAGAGCCATTCAGAAACATCATAATGAAACTAGGTCAGACTTATATTGAGTTTGAAAGAGTTAAACATAGTAAGTTTGATAGATGGGCATGTGCCTTAAAAATAGACAAGACAGATAAGGCTCTGAGACAGATCATTCTGCTGGAGGAATTTAAACACTCACTTCCAGTGATGATCAGAATTCATGCGAATGAACCGCACGTTCAAGAAGTAGAAGAGTGGCAGAGATGGCAGGTCAATATGCATTGGTGCACGAGATGCAATTTAGCGTCTGGTGGGATCTCCCTCCTGTGAGGGATAGAAATTGGGAGAAGGGGAGATCCTACTTTACAAAACAAAGTTTGAGAGCATACTGGGAATTGTTTACTTTAGGTTAATAAAGAAGCCCAAGAGAGTTGAAAGGAGGTGAAGGCTTCAGGTGCTTTCACAGTACCGGAATGGAATATATAGAATTATAGTGCCGGTGGTTTAAGAAGGGCACTGGGAAAAAGTGTCTTCACTGCCATAACAAAAACTCACAATGCTAGTCATGGAAGAAAGGCACTGTGGGAAAAGATGTGGTAAAAGAGACTAAGTCAGTGGCAATAGTGGAAGTACTAAAGGAAACCCCAAGAAAAGTTGAGGAGCTGCAGGAGAGTGCACAGCCTAGGCAGGGCTGTGTATGAAGTTAGTATCTGATCTCTATAACGAATTCACCTCTGTGGGGAAAGGTTTCTCAGAAAGAATAGGGGAGAAGGACAACCAGGTATAATTTTGTGAGAAATGGGATCTACGCAGTCTCTAATATTCAAAAAGTGTGGCGCTGAAAAAGCACAACAGTTCAGGCAGCATCTGAATATCGACATATCAGGCACAAGTTCTTCATCTGGAAAGTGGCGGGGAGGGGAGGAGAAGGGGGTAAAATATAAATAGGAGGATAGAGATGAGGCTGGGTGGGCTGGTCAGTGGGAAGGGGATAGGAAAATGAAATGTGAGTGTTCGTGATAAGTCGGAGAGGAAGGTACAGTGGACATATGGGAAGGAAGGTGGACAGCCAGGAGAGTTGGTGAAGGCGATGCTGAGTTGAATGGTTGGATCTGGGATGAGTTTGGGAGAGGGAGACTTGGAGACTGGTGAAGTCGACATTGATGCCGTGTGGTTGGAGGGTCCTAGCTGTCCTAGCATCTATCCGCTTCACCCTGCCCTCTGACATATCACCATCACTCCCCACCTGCATGTATCTATCGCCTTCTAAGCTACCTTACGCAAACTCCACGCCCACCCACCTATGTATCTCTCAGAACCCTTTTCTCCCATCACCCGTTTCCTTATGAAGGGGTTAGGCCTGAAACCTGGATTCTTCTGCTCCTTGGCTGCTGCCTGACCTGCTGTGCGTTTCCAGCGCCACATCTTTCAACTGTGATCTCCAGTATCTGTAATCCTCACATTCTCTCAGCCTCGAAAACTAAGTGTTGAAAGCATTTGACATGTTACCATTTGTGGAATGGGAACAGAAATTTAGTGCTCCCCCGTGTAAGATCAGGTTGGACATCCGAATCAAGGTTGGGGACGTAACAGTGGGAGTGAGTGAGAGACCATCAGTTTGAGAAATAGTTTTATGCTTGAGAACAATTTAGCAGGATCCAAGGTGGGAGTGATACCTTTTTTGGTGGAGAAGTCAAAGGAAGACCAGGAAATTGAGGAGTTAAAAGTCAAATACCCATGAAAATTCCAGACTGTGTAATAACAAGATCTCACTGTCAAAAGTTACAGCAAGAAGCAAACAATAAAGAGAAAGACAAAGAAGCGGAAGTTTCATTAGCTGGCCCGTTGTTTCATATAGTAGCGCAGGAAAAAAAAAAACAGGCAGAGGGTCAGGCAGAGGTGTTTCGTCCTGAAAGGCTAAATTACTTACAACCGAAATTTATATAAATTGATGCATACTCAGAAAGAGAATCAGAATATATTGTCGAGCGTTAGCAATTTAAAGATAGAATCCTAAACGAAAATGGAGACCATGGCAGGTTAATGAAGAGGAGAAATGGGCCTAAGTTAACCGAATTGTTTTGGCGGTCGCGTACAGACAGTAAATGTTATGGGTATCACATGAACTACCTGCAGGAGGTCGTCTAGGTATACCTGCGGGAGGTCAACTGGATGACTCAGGCTAAGGTACGAAAGCATTTCTACTGGCCTGGAATGCACAAGGACGTGGTTACGTTTTGCTGTATGTGTCATACGTGCCGAATGGTAGGTAAGCCACAGGCAGGAATAAAAACAGGATCTTTGTTGCGTTCGACGGACCTTTCACGAGGGTTATGACTAGCTGTGTAGGCCCCCTTTCGAAAATAAAAGTGGAAACCAGTTTTTGCTGATCATCATGGATGCGTCTGTCAGATTACCAGAGGCAATTCCTTTACAGAGTGTTAAGGCAAAAAGGGAGGTGGAGGGGTTGGTAGCTTTCTTTGCTCAGTCCGGGCTACCCTGAGAGATTCCGTCAGACCAAGGGAGTCAATTTACCATTCGGCTGTTTAAGTAAATCATGGATAGCTTAGGCATACAGCACTTCAAATAAAGGGCGTCCCATCCTGAATCTCAGCGAGCCTTGAAAAGTTGACATCAGATGCTGAAGACCATGTTAATGGCATACTGTTAGGATTGCCCAACTGATTGGGCTAAACGTGTCTCATTAAATTATTTGCCAATAGAAATGCCCTGAACGAATTTACTCAGTTTACTCCCTTTGAGTTAATATTCGGACATGAAGTGAGAGGTATTTTGGAATTAATTAAAGAGAAATTAATCGGACTGAAGTCGGAGATCTCACACTTGGATTATGTATCTGAGGTGAGGGAGAGATTAAATAGAGTATGTAAGTTAGCTAAATAGCACCTGAAGAGGGCACAGCATATAATGAAGCAAGTGGCAGGTAAAAGCTATGAAATTTGATGGGTTTTTTTCCGTGGGGATGCCACCAGTGGTAGGGAATCCCTTCAAAGCCAGGTTTAGTGTCCCTTTCCAAATGGAGAAAGAGTAGAGTCAGGTAAACTATGTGGTAAAGATGCTGGATGTAAAAGGTTGCAGGTATGTCATGTGATTCGTTGTAATCTTACTAATATAGGGATAAGGAACTGGGGAAACAGGTGTTACTTACTGCCCCACAGAGTGAGGGATCAAAGACACATGTCATGAGGTTTGATGTGACGCAAAATCCTTTAAATAACAAGGAAGTCCTTGAGGAGTGGGATAGGATAGCGAGGTGTCTGTTGCAAGAGCAAGGATCCCAGTTGATTGTTCAGTTAGCAGTTTGAGGACATTTGCAGAACCAAGATGGGATGACTTACACTTTTGTGTATGGGGTGGAAGTAGAGAATGCTGTTCTGATAAACAACACTCCTGCAGGCTTAATCCTCACAAAGCCACCGAGGCCCAGATGGAAGTGGATGCGATGCTCAACGAATATATCATTGAACCGAGTCAGAGCGAGTGGAGTACGCTGATTCTGTTAGTTCCCAAACCTGATTGGGCTCAGTGATTTTGTGTGGACTATCAGAAGGTCAACGCTGAAACAAAATCTGACTCCGATCCAATACCAAGATTCACAGACTGCATACATAAAGCTTGACACGCCACACACATCACAAAGTTGGACTTACTGCATGGTTATTGGCATTTAACTTGATCAGAGGAAGTGAAGGAAGTTTCTGCGTTTGTAACCTTAATCAATTCAAAGTGGTTCTCTTTGGAATGAATAATGCACCAGCCACATTCCAAAGACTCATGAACAGAGTTGTGCCCAGATTAACAAATTGTGCAGTTTATCTGTTAGATGCAGTGATCTTTAGCAAGTCATGCAAAGATCACATGTTACAGTTGGCAGAGCTGTGGAACGATTACAAGTAGGAAAACTGGCAATAAACGGAAAGAAAACAGAGTTTGCGAAAGCAGAGTTGACGTTCTTGGGACATTACATGGGACATGGAAGATTGAGCCGCTGCAACACAAAGACGAAGGTCTTTTAGGAATTTCAACAACCATCCTCCAAGAAAGTGGAGCTTCGATTTTTGGGACTGACTGGATTCCATTGGAAGTTTGTCCAAACTTCAGCAGCATCGGGGAACCACTGGTGGATTTACTGGAGAAGAACACAAAATGTTAGTGCATAGAACAATTAAAGAAGGCATTTGAGAATGCAAAAGCAGCATTAACCACCGCACCAGTTTTAGCTACACCAAATATTTTGAAAACCTTCAAAGTTGCGATTGTTGCTAGCGATATAGGGGTTGGAGATGTATTGATGCAGGAACATGAGAATGGAATGAAATGGCCAATTGGCTACCTGTAAAAAAAAAACGAATACCCACCGGAAAGAAAATGCTCTACTATTTACAAAGGATTATTGAGTTTGGTATTGGCCTGAAAACATTTTGTGTTTATGTGACAAACAGGCTGTTGGAGACGAATGTAGTACAATCCTCTTGCATTTTTGGGAAGACGTAAAGACGAAAATATGTGAATATTTCATTGAAGTCTTATGTTACTGACTTTTAACTTACGAAATATACATGGCGTGGGCCGTAGAGATGTGATAGCAGATGTGTTATCGCAGATTTAAAGGAAAAAGTGGAGATTTAATTTGATTCATGAACTTTACTGTGACAATGTGCTCAGTCTAGCAGATCTGCTACATGAATATTACTGACACTTTAACAGCACAAGCCTGAATGGTGTCTGGGTCTTGCTGCACATGGACACAGACTGGTTCAGGAGCTGAGGGACGGGAAACAAATTATTCTGAACAATGTGAAATTTTCAATGACCATCCCTACTTCTGATCTTACGGTGAGGAAAATGGGGGTGGAGGTGGGGAGACATTGATGAAGCAGCTGAAGATGTTTGTGAAGCGGAAGCTACCCTGAGGATCTCCCACGGAGATGACTCAGGACTGAGATGATTGACATCCACGAACAACAAACATCTTCCTTTGTGCTATGATTGACTCCAACCAGTGGGGAGTTTACTTTGATTCCCACTAAGTCCAGTTTTGTTAAGTACTTTGATGTCACCCTTAGTCAAACACTGCCTTGATATCATGGCCAGTCACTCTTACCAGAATCCTTGTGTTCACATCTTTCGATCATACCAACAGGCCATGATATAGTAGCAGCAAATGTTTTCATCAAACTGATTGTATTGAATGTCAGGACTTCACTTTTCCAGAGTGTTTGAGGAGCTAGAAGACTAATTACTTGAAGAGAAGGCGGATGGATATTGACCTATTGGAGAGGTGAGGGATATGAAGAATCGGGCATTAAAAAGGATCTGAGACCAAGTGTAGATCAGCCATGATCTTAGTGAAGGGCAAGTCAAGCTTGAGGGAGTGGTGAACGAACTAGCCCTGTTTCTGATGTTCTCCCATTCTGTTATTGGAAAGTTATGCGGTGTTATTTTCCTGGAAGTTCTGTTATTGAATATTGCAGTCAGGGAGACCAGAGGATCCCTGGGTGAGGTCTGTGGGCTGCATTCATAGTGAACCTGGGTCTATAACATGACAAACAAATGAAGCACAAGTTGTCGAGGGGAAGCTTTGTAAAGAGAGATGAGGGGCCTCTTTCATTCCCAGCTTCGGTTTTCAAGTCACATTTTCCAAACCACCCCAAACCATGTGGGACAATCTTGAGGGATTGAATGGTTTCCTCTGTTTCTGTGCACCAGTTTATAGGGCGAAGTAGCCTCTAACAGCTGCTGTCTAGCAGGTTTGAGGGGCTGAATGAAACACAGAAACCTGTGACTGAGGAGCAGGAGTGAATCATTAGACACTGAGCCTTCTTTAACAGGCACTAAGATTGTGGCTAATCAGGTTGTGGTCTCAATCCCACTTTCCTGACTGTATCCCATTATCCGTGACTCACTTTTCTGTCAAATACTTAACTAACTCAGCTTTGAATCAATGTGAACATAGAGGCATGGTAAACTTCCGGTTAAGGTAATTCCCTCTCCAAAGGTTATTTCAGAATTTCTCCTCATCTCTCTTATACAATCGTAGAGTCATGCAGAATGGAAACGGACCCGTTAGTCCAATCTGTCCACTCGGACCAGATAAACAAACCTGATCAAGTCCAATTTGCTAGTAGTTGGTCAATATCCCTCCTGTATCAGACACATTTTAAACGTGCGATTGCAACCGACTTCACCACTTCCTCTGACAGCACTTTCCGTACACACACCACTCTCTGTGTGAAACATTTACCAAAATTTCCCTTCTAAATCATTACCCTCTGCCTTCAGACTATGCCCTCTTGTTCTGGACTCCCCTATCCTGGGAAAGATATAGTGACTATTCAGAGTATCCATGTCACTCTTGATTTTATACACCTCCATAATGTCACCCCATAGCCTCTGACTCCAGCGGGAAACATCTCAACCTAATCAGTCTCTCCCAAAAGCTAAAACTGTGCAGTCCTGATACATCTTTGTGAATATTTTCTGGAGAAAACCAAATTGTATGCAGCATTCTTAAAGTGGCTTCAACAACTTCCTGGACAGATGCAACATGCCACCACGACTCCTATACTCAATGTTCTGACTGATTAAAGCAAATGTGCCAAATGTGTTCTGCACCACACTATCTACGTGCGACTCCACTTTCTAAGGAACAATGCACCTGCAGCCCTACGTCCCTTTGTTCCACAACACGCCCCAGGACCTTACCATTAAGTGTATAATTCCTGCCCTGATTTGACTTTTGAAAATGCAAAACCCCGTATTTATCTAAATTAAAATTTATCTCCCACTCCGTATCCCTTTGTCCCATCTAATTTTAGTCTTGTTGTACTCTGAGATAATCCACTATACCACCTCTCTGATGTAATCTGTAAAATTTACTAATTGTGCCTCCGATGTTCATACCGAAATCCTTGATATCAATGTTGAAATGCAGTGAACTCAGTACTGATTCTTGCAGCAGACTGCAGGCCACAAGCCTCCTAACCATCTACCTTCAAGCCAGTTGTGAATCCAATTGACTAGTTTCCACTGTATCTCCTGTAACATAACCTTACTAATCTGGCCACCAATTGGAATGTTATGAACACCTTGCTGAGGTCCATATAGACAATGTCTACCAAACTGCCTTCATCAATCGTCTTTGCCATCTCTGCAAAAAACTTAAATTAATGAGACCTGATTTCGCATGCAGCGCCTTGCCTTCCCAAATGTATGTAAATCCTGTCCCTCAGCATTCCCTCCAACAACCTATCCACCACTGACATCAGGCTCGCAGGTCTATAGTTCACCGGCTTCTGGGTCACTGTTTCTTTTTCTAGTCCCACTCCTCCACTGCTCACAACAAATGTTAAATGTAACCAGGTTGGTGATATGGCCGGTGATATCGGTTTCAGACTGGGTAAGGGTCAGTTTTAGCAACAAATCAGGCTAGTTTCTTTAATCTGTTAAAACAATACATTTATTGTTACTCAATAAATGTTACTCAGTGTTACTCAAACTATGATGGAAAGATGAATGGCAAAGTGTTTAGGTATTGCAAATATATAATCGATATTTCCCTGTTTAAAACTCTGAGACACACAGACACACCGATTGACAAAATCTTTGCAATTTTAACTTGAAAGAACTTTGTCCAAATGTTAGTGCGACTCATGATAAAGTAAAAATTGAGAGATGGTCCAAAATACTATACTGCTTCTGAAAATATTCTACTCACACAAGCTGCTAGCATTGAGGTTTCATCCTGGAACATTTGGACTTGGCTGAATTCTCTTCGCATTAGGCAGTGAGGAGATTCCAATTAATTCTGGTCAGGAATCCTCCAACAGTAAGCATAGTGGCTCAGTGGTTAGAAGTCTAAACACTGCCTCACAGCGCCAGGCTCTTGGGGTCAATTCCAGCCTTGGGTGACTTTCTGTGAGGAGTTTGTACGTTCTCCTCTTGTCTGTGTGAGTTTCTAATGGGTACGCCAGTTTTCTACCACAGCTCAAACTGTGTAGGTTAGGAGGACTGGTCACGCTAAATTGTCCGGAGCGTTTGCAGATTCTAGATTAGGTGCATGAGTCAGATGTAAATGTAGGGGATTAGGCCTGGGAAGGTTACTCAATGGAAGCTTGGTATGGACTTGTTAGGCCGAAGAGCCTGTTTCCACACTATAGGAATTCTATAAAAATAAGAACGGTAGTGATGACTGTAGAGCTCTTTTGTTTTAGCTTGCACACATTGCTGTGATGAGGAACAATGAGGGAGAGAGAGTGCAATAAGCCGTTCCTTCTCAGGCAAATAACATTTTCTCCCTCTCTGAGTTGAATCACAAAATTATGTCATCCTCTCCCAATCATGTGAGGACTCCTTATACATCATCTGAACTATGTCTCCATCACATTCCCTGTTCTGTGTAGGTGATCGCTGCTGCTGTCACACACAGGGCCATACCCTCAGCAGAAAATGATCTCGGTCGATTTGAAGATATGTTTATTTGCCCTTGCGTCATAAAAAAAAATGTTTAATGTATTCAGAATACCTGTGTTAAAATGAATGCATTTTGTAACATATACAGAAATTGCTGGAAAAGCTCGGCAGGCCTGTCAGTTCTCAGATGTCTTTTACGTGCTGTAGTTGTATCAGGCTGCACCTCTTCCTCTGGAGCTCATTCCATACGCATACTACCCTCTATGTTAAAAGGGACCTTTAGGCCACTTCAAAACCTTTCAACCAATCTCCTCTAGTTTTGGATGCCCCTAACCTGGGGAAAAACCCTGACTACTCACCCTATCCATGACCATTCTTATTTTATAAACCTTTACTGCTGCGAAATGTGACTCCAATCAACACGAATAGCTGTGCTCTCAGTCATCCCGGGCCTAAATCCTGATAATCAATACTGGCACCTCTTCCTTATCCGTCAACTCTAAATCCATTTTAATCAGTTTGTTCAGATGTATTATGAGACACTTCTGTGGGATTTGCACCTAGACCTCTGTGCCCGGATGTAGGGACACTAGCATCACTCGGCAATACCCATAAAGCTGTAACAGTATCCTCCTGTGTGTTTGTTCATCAGCCTGTTATGACATGCTGTAACATACCTCTGAAACAGGCAGGACTTGAATCCAGACCTTCTAGTCCAGAGCTAAGAACACTACCACACAGGCTCAGGAATTGGAATCAAATCCAGAGCTCTGGCTCAGAGGCAGGGACACTACGCACTACACTACATACCCAGATTTTAGGTCATATTTCAAGTGTCAGCTCACTGCTTGGTGTGGATTTATTATAATCAGGTTACCATTACTGAACTACACAAAACACATCGTATTGTTAAACAAATGCAGAATATTTGTCTCAACTTCAGGATATTGAGTTCACGTGCTGTGCCATCGAAATTAACTTTGAACATCTTTAATTGCTGTTATCTGTAGTCTGCAATATTTGGGAAAGAAATTCTACAGACACACTCTGCCCAATATAGGGTCGCAAATGGATATATATTACTGAACACCAGAGATGGAGAAATCGCATAATTTCTGGCCCCAAAACACGGATCATTATTACCCACATCTAACGTGTGACTGTCCTCTTCCTAAAACCATTAAATGATTACTGTCCAGCCTCTCCTCCCCACTGACTGTGTCTGAAATCTGTCTCTCCTCCGCCTAACCACACAAGGCAAACAATGCTCAGGGTCTTTGTGAAAATCAAGGCCGGAGTGTGCAGGCCTCCTGGAGAGGGGGAAGGAATTTTAATTTGAAGGGGAGAGTGGTGTAGTGGTAATAACACTCACTGGGCTGAGGAGTGACAGATGGAGTTTAGTTTGGATTAATGCGAGGTAATTAATTTGGTTAATCAAACAACAGCAGGACCAAAACAATTAAAAGTAGGGTCTTTGGCGGGGTTGCACTAGGCCGTCAGGTATAAATCTTTAAAATTTGCAACACATATAGATCGTGTGGTTAAGAAGGTGTTTAGCACACTTTTCTTCATTGGTCAGACCTTTGAGTATCGGAATTGGGACGTCATGTTGAGGTTGTACAGGACATTGGTGAGACCCCTTCTGGAATACTGTGTCCAGTCTGGTCATCCTGCCTGTTCCTTCCATAGGCACACCACCCTCTGGGTGAAAACGCTGCCACTTAGGTCACTTTTAAATTTTCCCCCTCTCACCCTAAAACTATTTCCAATAGTTTTGGACTTCCCTACCCTTTGAAATACCTTGATATCAAATACTTTGATATTATTGACCTTGATATCATTAAGCTGGAGAGGATTGAGCAGACTGAGCAATGTACTGGGGTGGTGTACAGAGTCCTACATGCTGGGAGGGTAACTGCTCCAGGTTTGCAGATCAATGCACTGGGGTGGTGTACACAGTCCTACTCACTTAGAAGGTAACTGCTCCAGGTTTGCAAATTAATTCACGGGTGATCACTGCACAGATTGCTGTGCTGGTCAGTCATTCTGGTTGAGGTTTATAGATAGTGCACTGTTGTGGTCTGTGCAGCTCTCCATGCTGGATGGATATTTGTTTCAGGTTCACACATTAGTGCTCTGCTGTGGTCTGCACAGGTCCCCGTGCCGGACAGATAACTAATCCGGGGTTATAGATCAATGCCCTATTGCGGTCTGCACAGCTCCTGGTGCTGGACATATATAGGTCTGGGTTTATAGATCAATGCACTGCTGTGGTCTGCGCAGTGTTCCACTCTGGACAGATTGCTGGATTGTATTGACCAGTGCAATTGATGAATCTGGACAGATTGCTAGGTTGTACTGAGCAGTACACTGGCCTGGTCTGCACAGTGTTCCACGGTGAACAGATATCTCCTCTGTGTTGATGGTTTCTAGGCTGGTTCTGTGAGGTGGATTGAGAATATGGTATATCTAACCATTTCAGCTGATCTGGCAATGCCTTTAGTTCCCATTCCTGTGATTGGACCCTCCGTCTCTCACCCCATTAATGTTACAGGGTGTCCAGGCACAGTACATCATGTTGGTGGGGTGGATAGGTGTGGGGGGGGGGGGGGGGATGGAAGGTGATGGACAGGTGAAGGAGATCCCCGGAACGTTCTGCCCTGACAATCTATAACTGACATTCCTCGGAATGTTCCATCCCCAACATTCTATAACTGACATTCCCCGGAACGTTCTGTCCCTGACATTCTATACCTGACATTTTCAAGAACGTTCTGTCCCCGGCATTCTATAACCGACATTCCCCGGAACATTCTATCCCCGACATTCTATAACTGACATTCCTAGGAACGTTCCGTCCCTGACATTGTTTGTGAACGGCCGGATGTCAGTGAATTGAACAAATGATAAGATCCCAAGGGAAGAGATCCCGTTCCAGGGAGAAGGAGACACTGTTCCGAAGGCCCCTCAGGCAGTTCAAGGGGTTAATACGTTTTCCCTGCGTTTACATTTCTTCCCGACACAGGATCGACCACAATTTAGATCAAAATACAGAAATTTCCAAAACCCCATTTGTCCTCAGGAAACTGGGAGAGAATCCTTCAGGATTCCACCCTCCGTTTTAGGAACTGGAAGGAGTGACCTGTGTCTGCTCTCGAGTGATCGAGTGTGTGGGAATGTTTTAGAAACCATCTGTCCTTATGGATGTGTCTCTGCGTGTTTGAGGACGGAGGGTTTCTTGTGGTTTCTGTCACATTTTTGTCAGTAATTCAGACCTTTCCATTTGTTATTCCAGCTCCAATTATTTTAATAAATCTCTGAATCCAGGGGCACATTTTAAAATCTCACTGGGTCCCCAATCAAACGGGTCCCTTTGCCTCCAGGCTGATGGATAATGGGTTTGTTTTCCTTCCTCACAGTTAACGTAGTGACCATCTACGTCCTGCTTTATAAAGTTTGTGGATTGTCTCCATGTGTCAGACGTTACCTGGGGGCCATGGCAGTGGCGGATCTCCTGGTCATTATCCTCGACCTGATCCTGAGACACATTCCCATTATTTATAAGGAACAGTTTTATTTCCTGAAGGACTCCGTCCCCGTGTGTAATATCCACGCCGTCCTGCTTTATGCAGCCGCTGATTGTTCTGTCTGGTTCACCGTCACTTTCACCTTTGATCGGTTTGTGGCCATTTGTTGCCAGAAGCTGAAAAGTAAATATTGCAGTGAGAAAACGGCAGCTGTGGTTCTTGGAGCAGTAACTGTGTTGAGCTGTTTAAAGAACATTTTCTGGTATTTTATGCTTACGGCTCGGTATTGGCTGTGGAACACCCCCTGGTTTTGTGAAGTTACAGACGCTGTTTATTACTACAGTGCCTGGGTCTCACTCGAGACCCTCCACCACATTCTAACTCCGTGTGTCCCATTTCTCCTGGTTCTGCTGCTCAATGTTCTCACCGTCAGACACATTTTAGTGACCAGCAGAGCCCGCAGGAGACTCCGCGCTCACACCAATGGGAACGCTCAGTCTGACACAGAAATGAGAAACCGAAAAAAATCCATCATTTTACTGTTTGTGATCTCGGCCAATTTCATCCTGTTATGGTCGACGTTAATGCTGTATTCTATATGGTACCGGATGTATTATTTCGTGGATACCCCTGTGTATCTCCATCGCTTTGTGCGGGAATTGGGCTTCATGCTGCAGCTCCTCAGTTGTTGCACAAACACCGCAATTTATGCTGTGACCCAGACTAAGTTCAGACATCAGCTGAAGAATGTGCTGAAATATCCCTTCACCCAAATCCATCCATCCATCAAATTCCCTCATTAATCAGTCCATCCGGGATTTTCTCATTTCAGTTCAGTGTTTCCGCGATGGAGCAGCTTGTCGCTGTGGTAACAGACTGAGGGTAGCGTTGGTTTATCCATCCTTGTCCCACAGGGGGGTTACAGGAAAACATTACAATGTTTCTCACAACTCAGGGGCCAGTGAGAAAAGGCACCATCCCATTGACTGTATCCATCACTTCCATTTGTAAAGAATAAAAGTGTTCATTAAAGCGTGCCGAGCAGCAGAGTGACCGATGTTTTTGTGTCTTTGTGTTGGAGAAGCTGAGCTGGAGAGATACAGACTCAGCCCCATGTCCTGTTCCTCAGGGACGGGGAGGGCACCTCGCCCTGAGCTCAGGAGCTGGGTTTAACTCCCTCTGTCCCACCACTCCAACCTGGCCTCCCCATTTCCTCTACCCTACTCTTTCTTAGCACTTCTCTATCTCTCTCTCTCTCTTTCTTCACACTCTGCCTTTCGCACCACCTCTGCCTTTCACTCTCCCTTGTCACCTCGCACACACCCCCAACTCCCGTTTCTCCACCTGCCTCCACTCTTTTCTCTCCCTCAACCTCCTGCCGTCTCTGTCTCCCTCCTGCAATTCCGTCTCTACCCCATTTTCACTTCCTCCCACATCTCCCTGTTCTCTCACCTCCACCCACGCCCACGCCACAGTCTCTGGGTCAGAGGGAATGGGAAGGACCAGGGAGACAGACTGTGTCTGAGAGAGAGGGAGGGAGGGACATGAGGCAGAGAGATTCAGTCAGAGAGAAATGGAGGGAGGTGGACAGAGAGAGACACCGAGGGAGGGGGATGAAGTGTGAGAGATGGTGCAGAGAGAGTGAAGAAGTAGGGAGAGAGAGAGGGGACAAGGGAGAGATAGGATGAGAGAGAGCAGAAGGAGCGAGAGATGGAGGGATTAAGAGAGCAAGAAAGAGAGATGGGCAAGAGAGATTTCGGGAGGACGAGAGGGAGAGCATGGGGGCAAAAGAGGAAGAGTGAACAAGACAGGCAGACGGAGCAAGAGAGAGAGAAACAGAGTTCGAGAGAGGAAGGCAAAAGAGAGATGGAGGGTGGCTATAGAGGGGGCGGGGTTGCGAGAGAGGGGGCGAGAGAGGGGGCGCGAGAAAGGGGGCGAGAAAGGGAGGGCGAGAAAGGGTGGGCGAGAGGGGGGCGAGAGAGTGGGGCGAGAGGGGGTGTGAGAGGGGGGTGGGGAGGGCGGGAGAGAGGGGGCGCGCGAGAGAGGGGAGTACGAGGGAAGGCATGGAGGGGTGAGAGGGAAGGCGAGAGGGAAGGCGAGGGGGGGCGAGAGAGGGCGAGAGAGGGGGGCGAAGAGGGGGCGAGGGGGGCAAGAGATGGGGGCGAGAGAGGGGGGCGAGGGGGGCGAGGGGGCCGCGAGAGGGGGCCCACAGATGGGGGACCGAGAGGGGGGCGAGAGAGCGGGTGAGGGGGGGCGGAGAGAGAGTGGGGCGAGAGAGTGTGCAAGAGAGGGGGCGAGAGAGGAGAGTGAGAGAGGGAAGGCAAGAGAGGGGGCCTTGAGGGGGGCGAGAGAGGTTGCAGACAGAGGGGGCGAGAGAGGGTGGGCGAGAGAGGGGGTAGAGGTGGGTGGAGAGACGGGGCGAGAGAGGGCGACGAGAGAGGAGGGTGAGAGAGGGGGGGCGAGAGAGGTTGGGCTTGAGGGGGGGCGAGAGGGGGGAGAGAGGGGGGCGAGAAGGGGAGCGAGAGAACGGTGTCGAGAGAGACTTTGCGGGGGGGCGAGATCGGGTTGCAATAGGGGGCGCGAGAGAGGGGGTACGAGAAAGGGTGCGCGAGAGAGGGGGTGCGAGAGAGGGGAGTGCGAGGGAAGGCATGGGAGGGGCGAGGGGGGCTTGGGGGCGAGAGAGGGGGGCGCGAGAGGGGGACGAGAGAGGGGGACGAGAAAGGGGAGGGCGAGATGGGAGGCGAGAGAGGGGTGGGTTGCGAGAGAGGGGGCGAGAGAGGGGGCGCGAGAAAAGGGGGCGATAAGGGGAGGGCGAGAAAAGGGTGGGCGGGGGGTCGAGAGAGGGGGGCGAGCGGGGGTGCCAGAGGATGGTGTGGGGGGGCGGGAGAGAGGGGGCGCGCGAGAGAGGGGAGTCCGAGGGAAGGCATGGAGGGGCGAGAGGGAAGGCGAGAGGGAAGGCGAGGGGGGGCGAGAGAAGGGGCGAGAGTGGAGGGCGATAGAGGGGGCGAGAGAGGGGGGGCGATAGAGGGGGGCGAGGGGGGGCGAGGGGGGCGAGGGGGCCGCGAGAGGGGACAACAGAGGGGGGGCGAGAGGGGGGGCGAGAGAGGGGGGCGGGGGGGCGGAGAGACTGGGGCGAGAGAGGGGTCGAGAGAGGGGGCGAGAGAGGAGAGTGAGAGAGGGAAGGCAAGAGAGGGGGACTTGAGGGGGGCGAGAGGGGGGAGTACGAGGGAAGGCATGGAGGGGTGAAAGGGAAGGCGAGAGGGAGGGCGAGGGGTTCGAGAGAGGGGTCGAGAGAGGGGGTCGAGAGAGGGGGGCGAGGGGGGCGAGGGGGCCGCGAGTGGGGGACCACAGATGGGGGACCGAGAGTGGGGGCGAGAGAGGGGGGCGAGGGGGGCGGAGAGACGGGGGCGAGAGAGGGTGCGAGAGACGAGAGTGAGAGAGGGAAGGCAAGAGAGGGGGACTTGAGGGGGGCGAGAGGGGGGAGAGGGGGGCGAGAGAAGGGGCAGACAGAGGGGGCGAGAGAGGGTGGGCGAGAGAGGGGGTGAGAGAGGGGGGCGAGAGAGGGTGGGCGAGAGGGGGGCGAGAGAGGGGGGCGAGAGGGGTTGTGAGAGGAGGGTGTGGGGGGGCGGGAGAGAGGAGGCGCGCGAGAGAGTGGAGTACGAGGGAAGCCATGGAGGGGTGAGATGGAAGGCGAGAGGGAAGGCGAGGCGGGGCGAGAGAGGGGGCGAGAGTGGAGGGCGAGAGGGGGGGAGAGGGGGGCGAGGGGAGCGAGGGGGCCGCGAGAGGGGGCCCACAGGGGGGGGAGAGGGGGGGCGAGAGAGGGAGCGAGGGGGCGGAGAAACGGGGGCGATAGAGGGAGCGAGAAAGGGGGTGAGAGAGGAGAGTGAGAGAGGGAAGGCAAGAGAGGGGGACTTGAGGGGAGCGAGAGCGGGAGAGGGGGGCGAGAGAGGGGGCAGACGGAGGGGGGCGAGAGAGGGTGGGCGAGAGAGGGGGTAGAGGTGGGTGGAGAGATGGGGCGAGAGAGAGGGACGAGACAGAGGGGTGAGAGTGGGGGGCGAGAGAGGGTGGGCTTGAGGGAGGGAGAGAGGGGGGAGAGAGGGTGGCGAGAAGGGGGGCGAGAGAGGGGTGTCGAGAGAGAGGTTGCTGGGGGGCGAGATGGGGTTGCAATAGGGGGCGTGAAAGAGGGTGTACGAGAAAGGCTGCGCGAGAGAACAGGGTGCGAGAGAGGGGAGTGCGAGGGAAGGCATGGGAGGGGCGAGGGGGGCGGGGGGGCGAGAGAGGAGGGCGAGAGAAGGGGACGAGAGATGGGGGACTAGAGAAGGGAGGGGTGGCGAGAGCGGGGCGAGCGGGAGTGAGAGGGAGGGCGGGTAAGGGAGGGGAGGGAGAGAGGTGGCGAGATGGCGGCGAGAGGGAGGGCAAGGAGGAGCGCGAGGGGTAGTGGCGAGGGGGAGGGCGAGGGGGACGAGAGGGGTTCGATGGGGGGCCGAGAGGGAGGACAAGAGGGGGGACGAGATGGCAGCGGGTGGGCAAGAGGCGGTGCGAGAGGGGGGGCGTGAGGCGGGCGAGTGGGAGGGCGAGAGGGAGGGCGAGAGGGAGGGTGAGAGGGAGTCGAGGGCGGGGAGGGAGGGGAGGGGGGTAAGTGTCGAGGGAGGGGAGGGGAGCGAGTTGTCGCTAGAGGGGTGGCAAGAGGGCGGCGAGAGAGGTGGTGAGAGGCGGCGAAAGGGGATGAGAGGGAGGGCGGGGGTGCGAGGGGGGCGAGGGAGGGGAGAGAGCAAGGAAGGGTGAGCGGGCGAGGGAGTGGAGGCGTGTGAGGGAGGTGAGGGGGGCGGGGGCTGGCGAGAGGTGTGGCGAGAGGGGTGGCGAGAGGGGGCGCGAGAGGGGGCCGAGTGGGCAAGAGGCGGGGGCGAGGGAGGCGAGGCGGGGGTGGGGGCTCGAGGGGGGCGAGGGGTGGAGGGCGGGGTGGCGAGTGGGCGGCAACGGGGGTCCAGTGGGCTAGAGGCGGGGCGAGAGGGGGTGCGAGATGGGGGCTGAGAGGGGGGCCGAGAGGTGGGCGAGAAGGGGGGCAAAAAGGGGGTGCGAGGGTGGGCGAGGGAGGGGAGAGAGCAAGGGAGGGTGAGCGGGCGAGGGAGTGGAGGGGGTGAGGGAGGTGAGGGGGGCGGGGGCTGGCGAGAGGAGTGGCGAGAGGGGTGGCGAGAGGGGGCCCGAGAGGGGCCGAGTGGGCAAGAGGCGGGGGTGAGTGGGGCGAGGCGGGAGCGGGGGCTCGAGGGGGGCGAGGGGTGGAGGGCCAGGGGGGCGAGTGGGGGGCAAAGGGTGTCCGGTGGGCTAGAGGCGGGGGCGAGAGGGAGTGCGAGATGGGGACTGAGAGGGGGGCCGAGGGGGGGGGGCGAGGGGGGGACAAAAAGGGGGTGCGAGGGTGGCCGAGAAGGTGGGGCGAGAGGGTAGGGCGGGTGGTCGAGATGGGGGTCATGAGGGGGGAGAGAGGGGGGTGCAAGATGTGTATGTGAGAGTTGGGGCGAGAAAAGGGGGCACGAGATTGGGGCATGAGTGGGGGTCTGACAGATGGGTGCGCGAGGGGTTTGCGATAGAGGGGGCGTGAGAGTGGGGTGCAACGAGGGAGCTTGAGTGGGGGTCGCAAGAAGGGGGGCGCGAGAGCGAGTGGGGGATGAGAGAGGGGTGGCGAAGGGTGAGCGAGAGAAGGGGCCAGAGGGTGGTGCAAAAGAGGGGGGGGGGCGAGTTAGGTGGGCGAGTGAGGGGGCTAGAGACGGGTCGATAGGGGGAGCAAGAGGGTGAGCAAGACACAGGAGGCTAGAGAGGGGAGCTAGAGAGGGGGCTGGGTGCGGCTAGAGGGGGCCGCTATAGGAGGCGGCGAGTGAGGGGCAAGAGAGGTGAGGTTGAGGGGGGATTGAGAGAGGGGGGAGCAAGAGTGGGGCGAGAGACGGGGCGAGGGGGGCGTTAAGTGGGAGTCAAGAGACTGGAGGTTGAGGGGTTGCGAGAGAGGGGAGGGAGAGGGGGGCGAGGGGGGCGAGAGAGGGATGTGGATGGCAGTGAGGGTCAGGCTGGGGCTGGTGTCAGACGGCGAGTTGTGTCAGTATGGGGATTTTATGTGGATAGCCGTTGAGATCAGGCTTGAGCCGGATTTTGGATAGCAGTGAGAATCACCATGGGGGCAGTGTTGGACAGTGGTGAGGTTCTGGCTGGTGGCGGTGAGTGGGCCGTGGTGAGAGTCAGGCTGGGTGCGGCGTGTGTATGGCAGTGAGGGTTAAGCTAGGGGTGGTGTGTGGATGGCGATGAGGGACAGGCTGGATGCAGTGTGCGGACCACAGTGAGGGTCAGGCCGAGGGCATTGTTTGAGCCGGTGAGGATCAAGCTGGGGGCGGTGTGTGCATGGCAGTGAGGGTCAGGCTGGGGGCGGAGTGCGGATGGTGGCGAGGGTCAGGTTGGGGACGGTGTGAGGACGCCGGAGAGGGTCATGCTGTGGGCAGTGTGTGGATGTCGGTGAGGGTCAGGCTGGAGGCGTGTTTGGACGGCAGTGAGGGCCAGGCTTGGGGCGTTGTGTGGATGGTGGTGGGCGTCAGGCTGGTGGCGGTCTGTGGACAGCAGTGAGGGTCAGGCTGGGGCAGTTTGTGGATGGCGGTGAGGATCTGGCTTGGGGTGGTGTGTGGACGGCAGTGAGGGCCAGGCTTAGGTCAGTGTGTAGATGGCAGTGATGGTCAGGACGGGGGCAATGTGTGGACGTTGGTGAGGGTCAGGCTGGGGATGTTGTGTGGATGGCGGTGAGCGTCAGGCTGGGGCAGTTTGTGGACGGCAGTAAGGGCCAGGCTGGGGGTGGTGTGTGTGCACGGCAGTAAGGGTCAGGTTGGCGGCGACGTTAGATGGTAGTGAGCGTCAAGCTGGGGGCGGTGTATGGTTGGCTGTGAGTGTCATGCTGGGACGTTGTGTGGATTGCGCTGAAGGTCTGGCTGGGTGCCACCAGGATGGTGCCACCATCCTGACCCTTGAAGCCGTCCAAACATCGTCCCCAGCCTAATCCTCACTACTGTTCACTCACTGCCCCCATCCTGACACTCACCGCCGTCTAACACCGCCTCCAGCCTGACCCTCATTGCCGTGCACACACCGCCCCCAGCCTGACCCTCGCCGCCGTCCAACACCGACCCCTGCCTGAACCTCACTGCCATCTACGCACCGCCCCCAGCCTGACCCTCACTGCTGTCAGCACAGTGCCCGCAGCCTGACCCTCACTGCTGTCAACACAGTGCCCGCAGCCTGACCCTCACTGCCGTCCACACAGTGCCCCCAGCCTGACCCAAACTGCCGTCCCCACAGTGCCCTCAGCCTGACCCTCACTGCCGTCCACACACCGCCCCCAGACTGACCCTCACCGCCGCCCAACAACGACCCCTGCCTGAACCTCACTGCTGTGCGCACATCGCCCCTAGCCTCACCCTCACTGCCATGCACACACCGCCCCCAGCCTGACCCTCACTGCCGTCCACACACCGCCCCCAGACTGACCATCACTGCTGTCAACACAGTGCCCCCAGATTGACCTGCACTGCCGTCCACACACTGACCCCAGTCTGACCCTCATCGCCAACCCCACAAGGCCCCCAGCCTGACCCTCACCACTGTGCACATACCGCCCACATTGGTGGGGGTCAGACTGGGGATGGTGTGGGGCCGGCGCAAAGGGCCAGGCTGGGGGTAGTGTGTGGGTGGCAGTGAGGGTCAGACTGCAGGCGGTGTATGGACGGCGTGGAGGACCAGGCTGGGGGCGGTGTGTGGACAGCGGTGAGGATGAGGCTGGCAGCGGTGTGTGGAAGACAGTGAGGGTCAGGCTGGGGACGGCGTGTGGACAGCGGAGAGGGTCTGACTGGGGACAGTGTGTGGACAGCAGTGAGCGCCAGGCTGGCAGAAGTTTGTCGACGGCGGTGAGGGTCAGGCAGGGTGCGGTGTGTGGATGGTGGTGAGGATCAGCCCGGGGTGGTGTATGGATGGCAGTGAGGGTCAGGCTGGAGGCAGTGTATGGACGGCACAGAAGTCCAGTCTGGGGGCGGTGTGTGGACAATGATGAGGATCAGGCTGGGGGCGGTATGTGAAAGGCAATGAGGGTCAGGTTGTAGGCGGTATGTGGACAGCGGTGAGGGCCAGCCTGGGAGCGGTGTGTGGACAACGGTGCAGATCAGTTTGGGGGCGGTATATTGAAGGCAGTGACGGTCAGGCTGGGGACAGTGTGTGGCCACCGATGAGTCACGTTGTGGGTGCTGTGTGGACGGCGCTGAGAGTCAGGCTGGGGATGGCGTGGATGGCAGAAAGGGTCAGCCTGGGGGCGGTGTATGGACGGGAGTGAGGGTCAGGCTGGAGGTGGTGTGTGGGCAGCGGTGAGGTTCAGGCTGGGAGAGGTGCATGGACGGTCGAGATGTTCAGGCTGGGGTGGTGTGTGGACGGCGGAGAGGGTGAGGCTGGATGCTGTGTTTAGACGGTGATGAGGGCGAGGCTGGGGGCAGTGTGTGGATGGCGGTGAGTGTGAGGCTGGGGGCGCTGTTGGACTGCTGTGAGGGTCAGGCTGGAAGTGTGTGTGGACAGCTTAAGGATCTGTTTGGGGGCAGTGTGTGGACGGCGGTGAGGGGCAGGTGCGGCGCTGTGTGTGGATGGCGTAGAGGTTCATGCTGGGGGCGGTGTGTGCACAGCAGTGAGGATCAGGCTGGTGCCGGTGTGTGCATGGTGGTGAGAGTAAGGCTGGGGTGGTGTGTGGACGGCGGTGAGGGTCAGGTTGGCGGCTGTATTGGGTGGTGATGAGAGTCAGGCTGGGGGTGGTGTGAGGATAGTGGTGAGGGACAGGCTAGGTGTGGTGTGAGGATGGTGATGAGGGACAGGCTTGGGGGGCGGTGTGTGGACTGCGGTGTGGGTCAGACTGATGGCGGTGTGTGGGCAGCAGTGAGGGTCATGCTGGGAGCGTTGTGTGGGCGGCGGGGAGCATCAGGCTGGGGGCAGTGTGTGGGCGGCGGTGAGGGTTAGGATGGGGGCGGTGTGTGGACGGCAGTGAGCGTCAAGCTGGGGTGGTGTGTAGACGGCGGTGAAGGTCAGGCTGGGGGCGTTGCATGGATGGTGGAGAGAGTCAGGCTGGGGTCAGTGTATGGACAACGGTGAGGGTGAGGATGGGGGTGTAGCGTGGACGGTGTAGAGGGTCAGGTTGGCGGTGGTTTGTTCACGGCAGTGAGGGTCAGGCTGGCAGCAGTGTGTGGATGGTGGTGAGGGTCAGGCTGCGGGCAGTGTTGGACAGCGGTGAGGGTCAGGCTGGAGCCAATGTATCCACGCTCTCTCTCCCTGCTCTCTCTCTCCCGCTCTCTGCCCCTTCCCCTCTCCCCCTCTCTCTCCCCCTCCTTTCTCCACCCTCTACCTTGACCCCTCTCCCTTGGCCCCCTCCCCTCTATCGCCCTCTCCCTCTCTGCCCTTCTCTTTCTTCCCCTCTCTCTCTTTCCTCCTCTCTCTCTTCCCCTCTCTCTTTTCCCCCACCTCTCTCACCCCCACCTCTCTCTCTCGCCTACAATTCTCTCTCCCCATCATTGTCTCTCCCCTGCTTCTCTCTCTCTCCCACCTCTCTCTCTCTTCGCTCTTGCCCCCGTCCCTCCTCTCTCCCCCCTCCCCTCTCACTCCCCCTCGCACTCCCCCTCGCACTCCCCCTCTCTCTCCCTTCTCTCTCTCCCCCTCTCTCGCCCCAACTCTCCCCCTCTCTCTCCCCCTCCCTCTCCCCCTCTCTCTCCCCTCTCTCTCCCCCTCTCTCCCCCTCTCTCTCTACCCTTCTCTCTCTCCCCCCTCTCTCTACCCCTCTGTCTCTCACCCTCTCTCTCTCATCCCTCTCACCCCTCCCGCCCGCCTCTCTCGCCCCCTCTCGCGCCCCCACTCTCCCCTCTCTCTCCTCTCTCTCTCCCTCTCACTCTCACTCTCCCCATCTCTCTGCCATCTCTCTCCCTTCTCTCTTCCCGTGCTCTCTCCCCCTTTCTCACCCTATTTCTGTTCCCCTCTCTAACCACCTCCCTCTCTCTCCCCCGTCTCTCCCCCATCCTCGTCGCTCTCTACATCTCTCTCCCCACTCTCTCCCTATCTCTCTCCCCGCTCTCTCACCCCCCTCCCTCCCCTCTCTCTCCCGTCTCTCTCCCCCCTCCTCTCTCCGCCCTCTCCCTTGACCCCTCTCCCTTATCCTTCTCCCCTCTTTCGCCCTCCCTCTCTCTGCCCTTCTCTCTCTCTTCCCCTCTCTCTCTTTCCTCCTCTCTCTTCCCCTCTCTCTTTCCCCATCTCTCTCTCCCCACCTCTCTCTCACTCACCTTTCTCTCCCCTCTCTCTCCCCCACCTCTCTCTCTCGCCTACATCTCTCTCTCCCCCACCATTGTCTCTCCCCCGCTTCTCTCTCCCATCTCTCTCTCCCCGCTCTCGCCCCCCTCCCTCGTCCCCTCTCTCTCCCCCTCTCTCTCCCCCTCTCTCTCCCCCTCTCTCTCCCCCTCTCTCTCTCCACTCTCACCCCCCCCCTCTCTCCCCCTCTCTCTCCCCCTCTCTCCCCCTCTCCACACCCCCTCTCTCTTCCCCCTCTCACCCCCCTCTCTCTCCCACCTCTCTCTCCTCCTCTCTCCCCTCTCTCTCTTCCCCTCTCTCTCCCTCCTCCTCTCTATCCCCCTCTCTCTCCCCCTCTGTCTCTCTCTCTCTCCACACTCACTCTCCCTTACTCGCTCTCCCCCACTCTCTCCGCACTGCCTCACTCCCCCTCCCTCTCTCCCCTTATCTCTCTCCCACTCCCTCTGTCACTTTCTCTCGCCCTCTATCTCGCCCCGTTCTCTCCCTCTCTCTTTTTATCCTTTTGACTACTCCATTTCTCTACCACTGTCTCTCTACCCTTTCTATCTCGTCTCTCTCCCCTGTCCATCTTCTCTCCCCCCTCTCTCCGTCTCCCCTCTCAATCTCCCCCTCTCTCCCCATTCTCTCCCCGCTCTCTGACTTTCCCCTCTCTCACCCCTCTCTCGCCATCTTTTTCCCCTCTCTCGCCCTTGCCCCTCTCTCTCCCACCCTCTCTCGCCCTCTCTCTCAGTCTCTCTCTCACCCTCTCTCACCCTCTCTCTCCCACTCTCTCTCCCCCACTCTCTCCCCACCCACTCTCTCCCCACCCACACTCTCCCCACCCCCTCTCTCTCCCCTCTCTCTCCCCTCTCTCTCTCCCCTCCCTCTCCCCATCTCTTTCCCCCTCTCTCGCCCCAATCTCTCCCCCCACTCTCTCCCCTCTCTCTCTTCGCCCTCTCTCTCCCCCTTTCTCTCCCCCTCTCTCTCCCCCTCTCTCCCCTCTGACTCCCGTCTCTCTCTCTCCCCCTCTCTCTCACTCCCTCTCCCTCTCCACTTCCTCTCTCTCCCTCTCTTTCTCCTCTCTCTCTCCCCCTCTCTCAGCCCAATCTCTCCACCTTCCTTTACTTCCCCTCGTTCTCTCCCCTCCCTTCTCTCCCCTCCCTCTTTCTCTATCTCACACCCCTCTCTCGACCCCCTCTCTCTGCCCTTCCCTCTCTCCCCTCACTCTGTCACCTCACTCTCCCTCCCCCTCTCATTCCCTCTCACTCCCTCGCTCTCCCCGCGCTCTCACCCTCGCTCTCTCCCCCTTTCCCCTCTCTCCCCATCACACTCTCTTTCCCTCTCTCTCCCTCTATCTCTCCCCTCTCTCTCCCACTCACTCTCCCGCTCTCTCTTCCCCCTTTCTCTGTACAGTCTCTCTCTTTCTGCCCCCTCTCCCGCTCTCTCTCCTGCTCTCTCTCTCCCCTCTTTATCCCCCTCTCTCTCCCCTCTCTCTCCCTGCTCTCTGTACTCCCCCTCTCCCCCTCTCTCTCCCCCTCTCTCTACCCCTCTACCCCTCTCTCGCCCGCTTTCTCACCCCCGTCTCGCCCCCCTCACTCGCCACCATCTCTCACCCCCTCTCTCTACCAGTCTCTCTCCCCCTCTCTCTACCCCCTCTCTCGCACCTTGTCTCTATCCCCCTCTCCCCCCTCTCTCACCCTCTCTCACCACCCTCTCTCGCCCCCTCTCGCCCACCTCTCTCGCCTCCTCTCGCACCCCCTCTCTCTCCTCTCTCCCTCTCCCTCTCACTCTCCCCATCTCTCTCCCCATCTCTCTCCCCAGCTCTCTCTCCTCTCTATCCCCGCGATCTCTCCCCCTCTCTCAACCCCTTTCTGCCCACTCCCTAACCCGTTCCCTCTCTCCCTTCATCTCCCTCCCCCTCTCTCTCCCTCCGTCTCTCTCCCTCCCCGTCGCTCTCCCCCACTCTCTCCCCGTCTCCACCCACTCTCTCCCCCTTTCTCTCCCCCACTGTCTGTCCCCTCACTCTCACCCCCCGCTCTCTCACCCCACTCTCACCCCCACTCTTTCACCCACCTCCCTCCCCTCTCTCTCCCGCTCTCTCTAACCCTGTCTTCTCCCGCCTAACTCTCCCGCTTTCTCTTCCCCTTTCTCTCCACACTCTCTCTCCCTCTCTACCCTCTCTCTCTCCCCCTCTCCCACTCTCTCGCGCCCTCTCTCTCCCCCGTCTCTCTCCTCCCTCTCTCTCTCCTCCCTCTCTCTCCCTCGATTCTCTGTCCCCCTCCCTCTGACCCCCTCCCTCTGGCCACCTCCCTCTGTCCCCCTCTCTCTCCTCTCACTCTCCCCCCGACTCTCCCCTCTCTGTCCCCCACTCTCCCCTCTCTCCTCTCCCCTTCTCTCCCACTCCCTCTCCTCTCTCTATCTACCCCACTCTCTCATCCCCTCTCTCTACCCCCATCTCTCTCTACCCCGCTCACCCTCGCTCTCTCCCCCCTCGCTCCTCACTAACTCTGTCGCCTGAATCTCTCCCCCTCTCTCTCTCCGTCTCTTACTCCCTACCTCTCTCACCCTCTCACTCTCCCCTCTCTCCCCTCGCTCTCCCCTCACTCCACCCTCTTTCTGTTCCCCTCTCTCCACCTCCCACGCCCCCTTCTTCTCCTTCCCACTCTCTCTCCCCGTCTCTCCCTCCTCTCCCCGTCGCTCTCCCCGTCTCTCTCCCTCTCCCACTCCCCCTCACTCTCCCCCCTCTCTCTCTCCCCCTCTCTCTCCCCCTCACTCCTTCCTCTCCCCGTCGCTCTCCCCGTCTCTCTCCCTCTCCCACTCCCCCTCACTCTCCCCTACTCTCTTTCCCCGCTCTCTTTCCCCGCTCTCTTTTCCCACTCTCTTTCTTCGCTCTCTTTCCCCGCTCTCTTTCCCCACTCTCTTCCCCCACTCTCACCCCCATCTCTCTCCCCTCTCTCTCCCTCCGTTCTCAACCCCTCTCTGTCGGCCACTCACCCCCTTCCTCGCACCTTCTTCTCCCTCCCCCTTCTCTCTCCCCATCTCTACCCCCTCTCTCCCCGTCACTCTCCCCGTCTCTCTCCTCCTCCCTCTCCCCCTTTCACTCTCCTCTCTTTCTCCCGCACTCTCTTACCCCACTCTCTCCCCCTCTCTCTCCCCTCTCTCCCTCCCCGCTCTCACCCCCTTTCTGCCCCCTCTCTCTCACCCTCCCTCGCATGTTCCTCTCCCTTCCCCTCTCTCTCTCCCCGTCTCTCTCCCTCTCTCCCTGTCGTTCCTCCCGTCTCTCTCCCCTCTCTCCCCCTCACTCTCCCCTCTCTCTCCCCCTCTGTCTCCCCCCACTCTCTTCCCCTCTCTCTCCCCTACTGTCTGCCCCCTCTCTCTCACCCCGGCTCTCCCTCTCCCTCTCTCTCCCTCTCACTCCCCCGCTCTCTCTCTCTTTTTCTCCCCACTCTCTCTCTCTCTGCCCCCTCTCTCTCCCCCTCTCTCAACCCCCACTCTCGCCCCCTCTCTCGCCCACACTCTCTCTACCCCCTCTCTCCCCCGTCTCTCCCCCTTCTCCCCGTCGCTCCACCTATCTCTCTCCCCTCCCCCTCTCTTTCCTCCTTCTCTCTCCTTTTCTCTCGCCCCAATCTCTCCCCCACTCTCTGCCCCCTCTCTCTTACCACCGCTCTCTTACCACCGCTCTCGCACCCCCCTCTCTCACCACCCTATCTCCCCTCTCTCACCCTCTCTTTCTCTCTCTTGCCCTGTCTCTCTACCTCAATCGCTCCCCCCTCTCTCCCTCTCACTCTCCGGCTCTCTCTTCAGCCTTTCTCTACACACTCTCTCTTTCCGCCCCTATCACTCCCATCTCTCTCCCCTCTCTCTCCCTGCTCTCTCCTCCCCCTCTCTCCCTCTCTCTCGCTCCTCTCTCTCCCCTCTCTCGCGACTCTCTCTCGCCACCCTCTCTCGCCACCCTCTCTCTCGCCCCCTCTCTCCCCCTCTCTCTCGCATCCTCTCACTCCCCCTCTATCTCCCCTTTCGTCCCCCCTCGCCCGTCTCTCTCGCCCCTCTCGTGCCCCCTCTCTCTCCTTTCTCTCCCTCTTAATCTCGCCATCTATTTCCCCATCACTCTCCCCATCTCTCTCCCCCTCTCTCTCCCCCTCTCTCCCCTCACTCTCTCCCCCTCTCACCCCCTCACTGACCCCCACACTCTCCCCATCACTATTCCCCCACTTTCTCCCCCGCTCTCTGCCCCCTCTCTCCCGCCCTCTCTCCCCTCTCTCCACCTCTCCCTCCCCCTCACTCTCACCCCCACTCTCTCCCCGCACTGTCTCTCCCCTCCCTCTCTTCCCCTCTGTCTCTCTCGCCCTCTCTTTCCCTCCACTCTCTGTCCCCCTCCCTCTTCCCCCTCCCTCTGTCCGCCTCTCTCTCTTCTCTCTCCTCCTCCCTCTCCCCACTCTCTACCCCACTCTCTCACCTCCTCTCTCTATCCACGTCTCTCTCTATCCCGCTCACGCTCTCTCTCTACCCCTCAAACTCTCTGTCTGCCTCTCTCTCTTCACTGTCCTACACTCTCCCTCTCTCTCCGCCTCCCCTTCTCTCCCCCTCCCTCCCCTCTCTCTCTACCCCACTCTCTCACCACCTCTCTCTACCCTCTCTCTGTACCCTGCTCACCCGCTGTCTCGACCCCCAATCTCTGTCTCCCCTTCTCTATTCACTAACTCTCTCTCCCACTCTGTCGCCTAAATCTCTCCCTCTCTCTCCCTCTCTCACTCCCTGCCTCTCTCATGCTCTCACTCTCTCCTCTCTCTCCCCCACTGTCTTTTCCCACTCTCTGCCCCACTCTCTTCACCCACTCTCACACCATCTCTCTCCCCTCTCACTCTCCCCTCTCTCTCTCGTCCCACTCTCTCTTTCCCCTCTCTCTCCACCCACTCTCCCCCTCTCTCTTTTTCCCAATCTCTCTCCACTTTCTCCCCAATCTCAAGCCCCTCTTCCTCTCCCCCTTTCTCTGCCTCCTTCTCGCCGCACACCCCCTGTCTTTCCCCTTTTCTCAACCCCCACTCACCCCCTCTATCTCACACTCCTCTCCCCCACACCCTCTCACTCCCCCCTCTCTCCTCCTCTCTCTCACCCCACACACTAGCGCCCTCTCCCACATCATCTCTCTCAGACCCTCTTTCCCCCCTCCCTCCCGCCTCACGCAAACCTCTCTCTCCCGAAACTCTCTCCCCTTTCTCTCGCCCCACTCTCTCTCGCCTCCTGATTTTCAACCCCTCTCGCTTGCCCCCTCACTCTCACCCCCTCTCTCTCGCCCCCTCTCTCTCAGCCCCTCTCTCCACACATCTCTCACCACCCATCTCTCTTCACCCATCTCTCTCCCACTCTCTCACCCCTCTCTCTCCCCCTCACTCTCTCTCCCCTTCTCTCTCCCCCTCTCTCGCCTCTCTCTCTCACACCTCTCTCTATCACCCATTCTCTCTCCTCCGACTCGCTCCCTTATCTCTCCCCCTCTCTCTCCCCACCTCTCTTGCCCCTCACTCTCGCCTCTCTCTCTCACTCCGTCTCTCTCCTCCCACTCTCTCCCCCACTCTCTCCCCACTCTCTCTCCCCCACTCTCTCTCCCACTCTCTCTCTCTCCCCCTCTCTCCCCCTCCCTATTCTCTCTCCCACTCTTTCCCCAACTCTCTCTCTACCCCTCTCTACCCCCTCTCTCTCTCGCCCCCCGCACCCTGTCCCGCCCATCTCTTGCCCCCTGTCTCGCCCTCCTGTCTCGCCCCTCCTGTCTCGCACCTCCTGTCTCGCCCCCCCACTCTCGCCCGCACTCTCAGCCCGCACTGTTGCCCCCACTCTTACCCCCTCCCTCGCCTTCGCCCTCGCCCCCACTCTCGCCCCCCACTCGTCTCTACTCTCCCCCCTCACTCCCCCCTCACCCTCCCCTCTCTCAACTCCTCACTCACCCCCTCTTTCACCCCTCTCATCCCCTCTCTCACTCCCTCTCTCAACCCCTCTCTCACCCCCTCTTTCTCCCCCCTCTCAACCAATCTCTCCCCCTTCCCCCTCTCCAAACTCTCTCGCCCCCTCTCTCTCTTCCACTCTCTCTACTCTCCTCTCTCTCTCCCCTCTCTTCCCACCCCTCTCTCCCCCTCACTCCTTCTCCCCTCTCTCCTTCCCCTCTCTTTCTCCCTCCCCTCTCTCTCTCCCCTCTCTCTCTCCCCGCTCTCTTACCCTGCTCTATTACCACGCTCTCTTACCCCAGTCTCTCTGCCCTCTCTCCCAACGTACTCTCACCCCCACTCTCCCCACCCACTCTCCACCCCCACTCTACCCACCCACTCTCCCTCCCCCACTATTCCCCCCACTCTCTCCCCACCACTCTCTCCTCTCACTCTCCCTCCTCTCTCGCCTCTCTCTCCTCCTCTCTCTTCCCCATCTCTCTCCCTCTCCCACCCCTCTCTCCCCCTCACTCTCTCCCCTCTCTCCTCCTCTCTCTCCCCACTCTCTCTTCCCCTCTGTCTCCCCACTCTCTCCTCTACTCTCTCTCCTCACTCTCTTTCCCCCTCTAACCCCCCTCTCTCTCCCCTCCTCTCTCGCCTCTCTCTCTCGCCTCTCTCTCTCTCGCCTTTCTCTCTCACCCCCTCTCTTCCTCTCACTCTCTCCCCTCTCTCACCCTCTCTCTTCCCACGTCCCTTGCCCCTCTTTCTCATCTCTCTCTCTCTCCTCCCACTCTCTTTCCTCTCTCTCTCGCCACACTCTCCCCCACTCTCTCTCCCCCACTGTCTCCACTCTCTCTCTCGCCCTCTCTCTTCCCTCTCTCTCCCCCTCTTTTCCCAACACTCTCTCTATCCCTTCTCTCCCCCTCCCTCTCTCTCTCCCCTCCCTCCCCCTCTCTCTCGCCCCCATCTCGCACCCTCTCTCTCGCCCATCTCTAGCCCCCGTCTCGCTCCTCGTCTCTCGCCCCATCTTTCGCCCCCACCCTCGCCCCCTCTCTCGTCCCCCACTCTCGCCCCCTCGCTCGCCCCCACTCTCGCCCCCCATCGTCTCCAGTCTCGCCCCTCTCTCTCTCCTCCTCTCTCTCACCCCTCTCTATCCCCCTCTCTCCAGCCCTCTCTATCCCCTTCTCTCTCCCCTCTGTCTCTCCACCTCTCTCTCCACCCTCTCTCTACTCTCCTCTCTCTTCCCCCTCTCTTTACCTCCCTCTGTCTCTCTCCCCTCTCTCTCTACCCTCTCTTCCGATCCCTCTCCCCTCTCCAACTCCCCTCTCCATCTCCGCTCTTCCAATCTCCCCTCTCTTCCATTCTCACCTTCCCCTGTGACCCCCTCTCTCTCCTACTTTCTCCCCCACTCTCTCTCTGCCCGTGCTCTCTCCCCTCTCTCTCACCCCTCTCTTCCCTCTCTATCCCCTCCCCCTCCCTCTCTCGACCTCTCTCTCGCACCCCTCTCTCGCCTGCCTTCCTCGATCCCACCCTCTGCCCCCTCTCTCTGGTTCCCTGTCCCTGCCCCCTCTCCCTGCCGCTCTCTCTCTCCCCCCCTCTCTCCCCCTCACTCTGTCCAGCTCACACTCTCGCCCTCTCACTCCTGCTCTCACCCCCTCTCCCCCTCTCTCTCCCTCTCTCCTCCTTCTCCCCCGCTCTCCCACTAGCTCTCTACCCCCCTCTCTTCTCATTCTCTCTCCGCCCTCTCTCTCCACGCCTGTCTCTCTATCCCATATCTCCTCCTCCCCCCCTTTCCCCCTCACTTGCTCTCTCTACTCCTCACTCTCTCTCCCCTAACTCTCTCTTCACTAACTCTCTCCCCAACTCTGTCACCGAACCCTCTGCCCTCTCTCTCTCTCCCTCTCTCACCCCTTCCCTCTCTCAATCCCTCCCTAACTCACCCTCTCACTCTCCCAATCTCTCCCTCCACCGTCTCCACATCTCCCCCGCTCTCTCTCCACTCTCTCCCCTCCTCTCTTTCGCCCCTCCTCTCTCTCCCTTTCTCCCCCTATCTCCCCCTATCTCCCCTTCTCTCTCTCCACTCCTCTCTCTACCCTCCTCTCTCTTCCCCCTCTGTCTCCCCCTCGCTCTCTCCCCTCTCTCTCCCCTCCTCGCTCTCCCCTCCCCCTCCCCCCTCTCTCCACTGTCTGTCTCCCCCTCTCTCCCACTCTCTCCCCGTCTCTCTCCATCCTCTCTTGCCCCCTTCTCTCTGTCCCCCTCTCCCTCTCTGTGCCCCACTCTCACTGTCCCCTAACTCTGTCCTCCTCGCACTGTCCCCGCTCTCTCTGTCCCTCCTGTCTCTCTGTCACACCTATTTCTGCCCCCACTCTCTTCCCCTCTCTCTGTCCCTCCCTCTCTGTCCCCCTCTCTCTGTCACCCCCGTCTCTCTGTCATCCCTCTTTCCGTTCCCCCCTCTCTGTTCCCCTCTGTCCCCCTCTCTCTGTCCCACCTCTCTCCATTCCCTTCTCTCTCTCCATTCCCCTCTCTCTGTCCCCCTCTCTCTGTCCCCCTCCTCTCTGTCCCCCCTCCTCTCTGACTCCCTCTCTCTGAACCCTCCTCTCCCTCTGTCCCCATCTTCCTGTCCACCACTCTCTCTTTGTCCCCCTCTCTCTGCCCCTCTCTCTGCCTCTCTCTCTTTCCCCCCACTCACTGTCCCCCTCTCTGTCCACCCCCTCTCTCTTCCCCCTCTTTTTACTCCCCTCCCTCTCACCGTCTTTTCCCTCCCTCTCTACCCCCACTCTCTTGCACCCCCTCTCTGTCCCCTCTCTCTCTGACCGCCCCCCTCTCTATCACCCAATCTCTCTCTCCCCTCTCTCTCTGTCCCTCCATCTCTCTGTCCCCGTCCTCTCTGTCACCCTCTCGCTATCCTCCCTCTCTCGGTACCCCTCTCTCTATCTCCCCTCTCTCTCCGTTGCCCTCTTTTTGTCCCCCACCACTCTGCCCCCCTTCGCTGTCCCCTCCTCTCTCTCCCCCCCTCTCTGTCTCCCCCGCTCTGTCCCCCTCTCTGTCAAACCCTCTCTGTCCCCCCACTCTGTCACCCCCTCTCTGTCACCCCCTCTCTGTCCCTCTCTCTCTGTACCCCCTCTCTGCCCCCCTCCCTGTCTCACCCTCTCTGTCCCCCTCTCTCTGTCCCCCCCTCTCTGTCCCCCCCTCTCCGTTCCCGCTCTCAGTACCCCTCTCTCAGTCCCCCCTCTCGCTGTCCCCCCTCTCTCTCCATTCCCTCTCTCTGTCCCCCTCTCTCTGTCCCGCCTCCTCTCTATCCCCCCTCTCTCGATACCCCTCTCTCCGTCTCCCCTCTCTCTCCGTTGCCCTCTTTCTGTCCCCCACCTGTCTGTCCCCCCTCGCTGTCCCCTACTCTCTGTCCCCCCTCTCTCTGTCCACCCCTCCCTGTCCCCCCCTTCGTCAACCCCACTCTGTACCCCCCTCTCTGTCACCCCCTCTCTATCACCCCGTCTCTGTCCCCCTCTCTCCGTCCCCCTCTCTGTCCCCCCTCCCTTTCTCACCCTCTCTGTCCCCTTCTCTCTGGCCCCCCTCTCTCTGTCCCCCCTCTCTCTCCGTTCCCCGCTCTCTGTACCCCTCTCTCAGTCCCCCCTCTCGCTGTCCTCCCTCTCTCTCCATTCCCTCTCTCTGTCCCCCTCTCTCTGCCCCCTCCTCTCTGTCCCCACTCTCTCTGAACCCTCCTCTCCCTCTGTCCCCAACTCTCTGTCCACCCCTCTCTCTCTGTTTCTCTCTCTCTGCCCCCTCTCTCTGTCACTCCACTCACTGTCCGCCACTCTGTCCACCCTCTCTCTTCCCCCTCTTTTTACCCCACCCCCATCCCCATCTTTCCCCTCCATCTCTCCCCCCACTCCCTTGCCCCCTCTCTCTCTGACCCCCCTCTTTGTCCCCCTCTCTCTGTCCCCCTCCTCTCTGTTCCCTCCTCTCTGACCCCTCCTCTCTGTCCCCCTCCTCTCTGTCACACTCTCTCTGTCCCCCCTCTCTCTCCATTCCCCGCTCTCTGTCCCCTCTCTCTGTCCCCCTCTCTCTGTCCCCCTCTCTCTGTCCCCTCCTCTCTGTCCCCCTCTCTCTGTCCCCCCTCTCTCCGTGCGCCCCTCTCTCTGTCCCCCTCTCTCTGTCCCCCCTCTCTCACCGTCCCCCTCTCACCGTCGCCATCCTCTGTCCCCCTCTCTCTCCGTTCCCCGCTCTCTGTACCCCCCTCTCAGTCCCCCCTCGCTGTCCCCCTCTCTCTCCATTCACTCTCTCTGTCCCTCCTCTCTCTGTCCCCCCTCCTCTCTTTCCCCACTTTCTCTGTATCCTCCTCTCCCTCTGTCCCCAACTCTCTGTCCACCCCTCTCTCGGTCCCCCTCTCTCTGCCCCCTCTCTCTGACCCTCAACTCACTGTCCGTCACTCTGTCCACGCTCTCTCTTCCGCCTAACCCTGACCCTACCCCCCTCCCTATCCCCATCACTCCCCTCCGTCTCTACCCCCACTCTCTTGCCCCCCTCTCTCTCTGACACCCCTCTCTCTGACCGCGCCTCTCTCTGTCAACCAATCTCTCTCTCCCTTTTCTCTATCCCTCTATCTCTCTGTCCCCCTCTCTCAATGCTCCCTCTATCTCCTTTGCCCTCTCTCTGCCCCCTCTCTCTGTTCCCCTCTTTCTGTCCCCCTCCTCTCTGTCCCCCTCCTCTCTGACCCCATCCTCTCTGTCCCCCTACTCTCTGTCACACTCTCTCTGTCCCCCTCTCTCTCCAATCCCCGCTCTCTGTCCCCCTCCTCTCTGTCCCCTATCTCTCTGCCCCCCTACTCTCTGTCACACTCTGTCTGTCCCGTCTCTCTCTGCCCCCCTCTCTCTGTCCCCCCTCTCTCTGTCCGCCCTCTCTCTGTCCTCCCTCTCTCTGCCCCCTCTCTCTCCGTGCCCCTCTCTCCGTTCCCATCTCTCTGTTCCCCGCTCTCAATTCCCCCTCTCTCTCCATTCACCTCTCTCTGTCCCCCCTCTCTCTGTCCCCCTCTCTCTCTGTCCCCACTCTAACTGTCCTCCCCTCTCTCTTTTCCCCCCTCTCTCTGTCCCCTCTCTCTCAATCACCCCTCTGCCCCCTCTCTCTGACCCCTTCTCTCTTTCTGTCCACCCTCTCTCTGTCCCCCTCTCCGTCCCTCTCCTCTCTCTGTCCCGCTCTCTGTCCCCCTCTCTCTGTCCCCCTCTCTCTGTCCCCCCTTCTCTGCCCCCCCCCCCTCTGTCCCCCTCTCTCTCCCCCCTCTCTGTTCCCCCTGTCCCCACTCTCTGTCCCCGCTCTAACTGTCCTCCCCTCTCTCTGTTCCCCCCTCTCTATGTCCCCTGTCTCTCAATCACCCCCTCTACTCTCTCTCTCTGACCCCCTCTCTCTTTCTGTTCACCCTCTCTCTGTCCCCCTCCCCGTCCCTCTCCTCTCTCTGTCCCCCTCTCTCTGTCCCCCTCTCTCTGACCCCCACTCACTGTCCCCCTCTCTCTGACACCCTCTCTCTTCCCCTATCTTTACCCCCCTCCATCCCCATCTCTGCCCTACCTCGCTCCCCCCACACTCTTGCACCCTGTCTGTCTCTGTCCCCTCCCTCTCTGTTTCGCCTCTCTCTGTCCCCCCTCTCTCTGTCCCACCCTCTTCCTGTCCCCACTCTCCCTGTCCGTCCCCTCTGTCCCCCTCTCTCTTTCCTCCTCTTTTTCCCCCGCGCTCTCTGTCCCCCTTTTCCTGCCTCTCCTCTCTCAATGTCCGCCCCTCACTGTCCCCACTCTCTCTATGTCCCTCCCTCTCTCTGTCCTCACTCTCTCCTTCCGCCCCCTCTGCCCCCTCTCTGTTTGCCCCTCTTTCTTTCCACCCTCTCTCTGTCCCCCTCCTCTCTGTCCCCCTCCTCTCTGACCCCATCCTCTCTGTCCCCCTACTCTCTGTCACACTCTCTCTGTCCCCCTCTCTCTCCAATCCCCGCTCTCTGTCCCCCTCCTCTCTGTCCCCTATCTCTCTGCCCCCCTACTCTCTGTCACACTCTGTCTGTCCCGTCTCTCTCTGCCCCCCTCTCTCTGTCCCCCCTCTCTCTGTCCGCCCTCTCTCTGTCCTCCCTCTCTCTGCCCCCTCTCTCTCCGTGCCCCTCTCTCCGTTCCCATCTCTCTGTTCCCCGCTCTCAATTCCCCCTCTCTCTCCATTCACCTCTCTCTGTCCCCCCTCTCTCTGTCCCCCTCTCTCTCTGTCCCCACTCTAACTGTCCTCCCCTCTCTCTTTTCCCCCCTCTCTCTGTCCCCTCTCTCTCAATCACCCCTCTGCCCCCTCTCTCTGACCCCTTCTCTCTTTCTGTCCACCCTCTCTCTGTCCCCCTCTCCGTCCCTCTCCTCTCTCTGTCCCGCTCTCTGTCCCCCTCTCTCTGTCCCCCTCTCTCTGTCCCCCCTTCTCTGCCCCCCCCCTCTGTCCCCCTCTCTCTCCCCCCTCTCTGTTCCCCCTGTCCCCACTCTCTGTCCCCGCTCTAACTGTCCTCCCCTCTCTCTGTTCCCCCCTCTCTATGTCCCCTGTCTCTCAATCACCCCCTCTACTCTCTCTCTCTGACCCCCTCTCTCTTTCTGTTCACCCTCTCTCTGTCCCCCTCCCCGTCCCTCTCCTCTCTCTGTCCCCCTCTCTCTGTCCCCCTCTCTCTGACCCCCACTCACTGTCCCCCTCTCTCTGACACCCTCTCTCTTCCCCTATCTTTACCCCCCTCCATCCCCATCTCTGCCCTACCTCGCTCCCCCCACACTCTTGCACCCTGTCTGTCTCTGTCCCCTCCCTCTCTGTTTCGCCTCTCTCTGTCCCCCCTCTCTCTGTCCCACCCTCTTCCTGTCCCCACTCTCCCTGTCCGTCCCCTCTGTCCCCCTCTCTCTTTCCTCCTCTTTTTCCCCCGCGCTCTCTGTCCCCCTTTTCCTGCCTCTCCTCTCTCAATGTCCGCCCCTCACTGTCCCCACTCTCTCTATGTCCCTCCCTCTCTCTGTCCTCACTCTCTCCTTCCGCCCCCTCTGCCCCCTCTCTGTTTGCCCCTCTTTCTTTCCACCCTCTCTCTGTCCCCCTATTTCTGTCCCCCACACTCTCTGTCCGTCCCCGTCTCTCTCTTTCTCCACTCTCTCTGTCCCCCCTCTCTCTGTCCCCCCTCTCTCTCTGTCCTCCTCTCTCTCTGTCCTCCCTCTCTCTCTGTCACCTCTCTCTCTTCCCCCTCTTCCTCTGTTCCCTCCTCTCTCTGTCCCCTTTTCTCTGTCCCCCCTCTCTATAACCCCGCTCTGTCACCCTCCTCTCTGTCCCCACTCTCTCTGTCACCCTCTCACTCTGTCCCTCCATCTCCCTCTGTGCCCATCTCTGTCCACCCCTCTTCTCTGTCGACCTCTCTCTGTCCCCCTCTCTCTGTCCCCCCTCTCTCTCCTCCCACTCTCTGTCCCCCTGTCTCTCTCTTCCCCCTCTCTCTACTCATTCTCTCTCCCCTATCACAACATCCTCTCTCTCCCACCACGCTCCTGTCCCCATCTCTCTGTGCCCCCGCTCTCTCTGTCCCCCTCTCTCTCTGACCCGCTCTCTGTCTCTGAGCGCCCCCTCTTTGACCCACTCTGTCGCGCTGACCACACCCTCTCTGACCCCCCTCTCTCTCTGACCGCCCCCCTCTGTCCCCTCTCTCTGTCTCCCTCTCTCTGTACCCTTCTTTCTTTGTCCCTCCCTCGCTCTGTCCTCACTCTCAATGTCCGCCCCCTCTGTCCCCCTTTCTGTTTGCCCCTCTTTCTTTCCACCCTCTCTCTGTCCCCCTATTTCTGTCCCCCATACTCTCTGTCCGTCCCCGTCTCTCTCTTTCTACACTCTCTCTGTCCCCCCTCTCTCTCTGCCCCCCTCTCTCTCTGTCCCCCTTTCTCTCTGTCCTCCCTCTCTCTCTGTCACCCCTCTCTCTTCCCCCTCTCTCTGTCCCCTTTTCTCTGTCCCCCTTTCTCTGTCCCCCTTTCTCTGTCCTCCCGTCCCCCCTCTTTCCCCCCTCTGTCCTCCCCCTCAGTCCACCCCCTCTGTCCCCCCTCTGCCCCCCCCCCCTCTCTGTCCCCCGCTCTCGGTCACCCGTCTCTCTGTCATCCCTCTGTCTGTCCCCCCTCTCTCTCTGTGCCCCCTCTCTCACTGTCCCCCCTCTGCCCCCCCCTCTCTGTCCCCCGCTCTCTGTCCCCCTCTCTCTGTGCACCTCTCTCTGCCCCCTCTGCCGCCCTCTCTCTGTGCCCCACCTCTCTCTGTCTCTCCCGCTCTCTGTCCCCCTCTCTCGGTCCCCTCTCTCTCTGCCCTTCCTTCTCTCTGTCCCCCCGTTCTCAGTCCGCCCCCTCTGACCCCTTCACTCTTTCCCCCTCCCTCTGTCCCATCTCTCTGTCACCCTGACCCCCTCTACTGCGCCCCCATCTCTCTGTCTCCCCTCTCTCACTGTCCCCACTCTCTCTGCCCCTCTCTCTCTGTCCCCCCTTCTCCCTGTTCCCCCTCTCTGTTCCCCCTCTCTCTGTCCCCCTCTCTCTGTCCCCCTTCTTCCTCTGCCCCCCTCTCTGTCTTCTCTCTCTCTGTCGCCTCTCTCTCTGTCGCCCCTCTCTCTGCCCCTCTCTCTCTGTCTCCCTCTCTCGGTCCCCTGTCTCTCTGCCCCTCCTTCTCTCTGTCCCCCCGCTCTCAGTCCGCTCCCTCTGTTCCCTTCTCTCTTCCGCCCCTCTCTGCCCCCCCTCTCCGTCCCGCTGTCCCCCTCTACTGCGCACCCGTCTCTCTGTCTCCCCTCTCTCACTGTCCCCATTCTCTCTGCCCCCTCTCTCCCTCCTTCTCCCTGTACCCCCCTCTGTTCCCCTCTCTCTGTTCCCCCTCTCTCTGTCCCCCCTCTCTCTGCTCCCCTCTCTCTGCCCCCCTCTCCCTCTGTCCCCCTCTCTCTCTGTCCCGCTCTCTCTGTCCCTCTCTCTCTCTGTAACCCTCTCTCTGTCCCCCCTCTCTGTCCTCCCTCTCTGTCCCCCCCTTCTCGGTCCCAGCCCTCTCTCTGTCCCTCCTGCTCTCTGCCCCCACTCTCTCTGTCCCCTCACTCTCTGTCCCCCAGTCTCTCTGTCCCCTTCTTTCTCTGTCCCCCTTCTCCCTGTCCCCATTCTCTCTGCCCCCCTCTCTCTGTCCCCACGCTTTCTCTGTTCCTCCTCTCTCTGTGTCCCCCCTCACTCACTCCTCTCTGTCACCTCCCTCTCTGTCCCCCGTCCCTCCCTCTATCCCCCACTGTCTCCATCCCCCACTCTCTCCATCCCCCACTCTCTGTCCCCCACTCTCTCTGTCCCCCTCTCTCTGTCCCCCACTCTCTCTGTTCCCCTCTCTCTGTCCCCCCACTCTCTGTCCCCCACTCTCTCTGTCCCTCTCTCTCTGTCCCACCACTCTCTGTCCCCCCACTCTCTGTGTCCCCCTCTCTCTGTTTCCGCTCTCTGTCCCCCTCTCTCTGTGTCCCCCACTCTCTGTTCCTCACTCTCTGTCTCCCTCTGTCTGTCCCCCCGCTCTCTTGTCCCCCTCTCTCTTTTTCCGCTCCCTGTTTCCCACTCTCTGTCTCCCTCTCTCTGTCTCCCCGCTCTCTGTTACCCTCTCTCTGTTTCCGCTCTCTGTCCCCCGTTCTCTGTCCCCCTCTCTCTGTCCCCCTCTCTCGGTCCCCCCTCTCTCTGTCCCCCTCTCTCTGTCCCCCCACTCTCTGTCACCCAACTCTCTGTGTCCCCCTCTCCCTGTTTCCCTCTCTCTGTCCCCGCGCTCTTTGTTCCCCTCTCTCTGTTTCCACTCTCTGTCCCCCGCTCTCTGTCCCCCTGCTCTCTGTCCCCCTTCTCTGTTGCCCTCTTTCTGTCCCCCTCTCTCTCCCGTTCTCTCTGTCCCCATCTCTCTGTCCCCCTCTCTCTGTCCCCCCTTTCTCTCTGTACCTCTCTCTATCCCTCTCTCTCTGTGTCCCTGTCTCTGTCCCCACGCTCTCTCTGTCCCCCTCTCTCTGTCCCCCACTCTCTGAACCCTCTCTCATTATGTACTCCCCTATTTCTCTCCCTCTCTCCCTCACCTTATTCTCTCCCTTGCCTCTCTCTCTCTCTCTCTCTCTCTCTCTCTCTCTCTCTCTCTCTCTCTCTCCCTGCTCCTTCACTCTCTCTCCACCTTCTCTCACTCTCGATCCACCTACCTCGGTCTCCCTTTCTCCCCACCTCCCCCTGTTTCTCTCTGACTAAATCTCTCTCCCTCCTGCCCCTCCCTCTTTCTCTCTGACACGATCTGTCTCCCTGACGCGTCCCTCCCCCTCAAATCCAGTGACTGGGGAGTGCGTTAGTGGTTGGTGCGTTAGTGGCTGCATGTGGTTGAAGGGGTGGTTGTGAGATGATAGAGAAATGTGGGAGGTGGAATGAGGGGGGAAATGGGGTAGAGACGGAATTGCGGGAGGGAGACAGACGGCAGGAGAGAGAAAGTGTGTAGGGTAGGGCTGAAAGGAATGAGTGGAGGCAGTTGGAGAAACCAAGGTTGGGGTGTGTGTGAGAAAGAGAGGTGGACGAGGGAGAGTGAAAGGGAGAAGTGGTGTGAAAGAGAGAGTGTGCAGAGAAATGAGGAGAAATAGTGGGGGAGAGAAAATGGGAGGTCAGGTTGGAGTGGGGAGGGACAGAGGGAGTTAAACCCAGCTCCTGAGCACAGGCGCGGTGCCCTCCCCTTCCCTGAGGACCAGGACTTGGGGCTGAGTCTGTCTCTCTCCAGCTCAGCTTCACCAACACAAAGACACACAACAACATCGGTCACTCTGCTGCTCGCGTTGCTTCAATTAACATTTTTATTGTTCATAAATGGAAGTGATGGATACAGTCACTGGGATGATGCCTTTTCTCACTGGCCCCTGAGTTGTGAGAAACATTTAAATGTTTCCCTGTAACCCCCCTGTGGGATAAGGATGGACAAACCAGCGCTACGCTCAGTCTGTTACCATAGCGACAGGCTGCTCCATCGCTGAAACACTGAACTGAAATGAGAAAATCCCGGATGGATAGATTTATGAGGGAATTTGATGGATGGATGGATTTGGGTGAAGGGATATTTCAGCACATTCTTCAGCTGCTGCCTGAACTTAGTCTGCGTCACGGCATAAATCGCGGTGTTTGTGCAGCAACTGAGGAGCTGCAGCATGAAGCCCAATTCCCCCACAAAGTAATGGAGATACATAGACCGATAGCTCATATCCGTAACCATATAGAATACAGCATTAACGTTGACCATAACAGGATGAAATTGGCCGAGATCACAAACAGTAAAATGATGGATTTTTTCGGTTTCTCATTTCTGTGTCAGACTGAGCGCCCCCATTGGTGTGAGCGCGGAGTCTCCTGCGGGCTCTGCTGGTCACTAAAGTGTGTCTGACGGTGAGAACATTGAGCAGCAGAATCAGAAGAAATGGGACACACGGAGTTAGAATGTGGTGGAGGGACTCGATTGTCGTCCAGATACTGGAGAATTTAACAACGAATGTTACATAACAAAACCAGGGTTGTTCTCCAGCCAATACCGAGGTATGAGCATAAAATACCAGGAAATATTCTTTAAACAGCTCAGCACAGTCACTGCTCCCAGAACCACAGCCGCCGTTTTCTGACTGCAATATTTACTTTTCAGCTTCTGGCAACAAATGACCACAAACCGATCAAAGGTGAAAGTGACGGTGAACCAGACAGAGCAGTCAGCGGCTGCATAAAGCAGGACGGCGTGGATATTACACACGGGGACGGAGAACTTCAGGAAATAAAACTGTTCCCGATAAACAATGGGAATGTGTCTCAGGATCAGGTCGAGGATAATGACCAGGAGATCCGCCGCTGCCATGGCCCCCAGGTAACTTCTGACACATGGAGACAATCCACAATCTTTATAAAGCAGGACGTAGATGTTCACTACGTTAACTGTGAGGAAGGAAAACAAACCCATTATCCATCAGCCTGGAGGCAAAGGGACCCGTTTGATTGGGGACCCAGTGAGATTTTCAAATGTGTCCCTGTATTCATGGATTTATTAAAATAATTGGAGCTGGAATAACAAATGGGAAGTTTGGAATTACTGACAAAAATGTCTGTTTTGGAATGTTGGGGACAGAACGTTCCAGGATGTCCTTGACCTGTCCATCACCTTTACCCCCTACCCACCCCAACAATAGGAAGTACTGTGCACAGGTTATATCTGCCCAGCACTGGGAGCTATAGAGACCACACCAGGGCACTAATGTGTGAACCTGAAGCAAATATCCATCCAGCATAAGGGGCTACACAAACCACATCATTGTATTTTCTATGAACCTCAACCAGATAGTCTGACCAGCACAGCGACCCGTGAATTAATCTGTAACCCAGGAGCAGTTACCCTCCCAGCATGTAGGACTGTGTACACCATCCCAGTGCATTGATCTGTTAACCAGGAGCAGTTACCCTCCCAGCACGTAGGACTGTGTACACCACCCCAGTGCGTTGATCTGTAAACCAGGGGCAGTTACCATCCCAGCATGTAGGACTTTGTACACCAACCCAGTGCATTGATCTGTTAACCAGGAGCAGTTACCCTCCCAGCATGTAGGACTTTGTACACCAACCCAGTGCATTGATCTGTAAACCAGGAGCAGTTACCCTCCCAGCATGTAGGACTGTGTACATCACCCCAATGCATTGCTCAGTAAACTGTGTTAGATCCCTGCGCAGTATGGGGAAACTTGCAGCCCATGCTGGAAGTGTCTGGATGTACAGCTCCCACCCATTTACAGCTCCATATCTCCAATGGTCCATGATAAGGGTGTGCTGTGGTTGTAAACATCCATGCCAGGGAGAGATAGCGGGGAAATCAGTTTAAATATCACCACATGGTAGGGGTTTGGGAAATAGACAGAGAGGGGGGAGACTGAGAGACAGTATCATGGAAGGATGTGTTTCCAGGTTTCAGAATGCTGAAATGTAGACACTTCAATAGCATCCTGAATCATGAACCAGTCTTCCCAAGAAAGATGGAAGAAAGGGATAATAGTGTGAAGTCAGATGAGCATTTTTTCTGCGTCTTTGAAACTGGAGTTGGTTTCAACCGAATCTATGACTCATTGGGCAGATTCTAACCATAATCTATCTTTGTTTGATTTTCCTTGAGTGTGACAGAGGGATCGTCCGCACGAGGCTGAGACAGTTTTCTGGTGCTATCGTATCGGACTCACCTTATTAACTACCCAGCCCACCCCATGGTGTTTCTCTCATTCAATACCAGCCCGATTCTCCCACCGTCATGGCGGGTGGTACTCACCATCGCCCGGATGCCCCTGGATATTCTTTGATCCCTGGCACTGGTGCCACCTTTAAAAGGCCAATGGCCACACGGTTGAGCTTTCTCAGTTCGGAGCTGCCCTGCACAGTTTACCTCGAGCATGGCAGATCATGTGCAATTACACAGAGGATTGTCGACACGGGCACGAAGGTGCTGGTGAATGAGACCATTCTCTTTCCAGAGGAGGCCACACCACCAGACCCACCAAGCATGGTCTAAACTCACCACCTACCACAAGGCTCATGCTCCACCATTCTCACTGCTGCACGCAGCACCTTCGCCCCCCTTCCCTCCACTTTACCCCACTCCCCTACACTAATAATGCTGCATGCATACAACACTGTGTACTGACTCCCTCCGTACACCTCACCATGATGCCGTCCCCCACCTACACCAGCACTAAGAGCAAGGCCACCCACTCCCACGCTCACTCCAGCCCTCCCTTTCTCCCATTCCAGGAGAAACAGCCTGGAATAGGACAGAAAGGACCAAGCCGGGTGGTGGAGTGCCCGATATCCTTTCCCTAACCTCCCTCCCCCCGCCATGTGGGAGGACCCTGGTAGGAGTCGGAAAGGACCGGGACGCCTCGTGTGGAGATTCTGAAACATCCACGTCCCACCTACCGAGTAAGGAGCAATGTTCAGTGAAGGGCAATTCTCACTTTAAACCCACTGGCAGCTCCGTTTCCCCCCGGCACAACTTAGAAGCCGTGGTCCTGATTTTATCTCCCTGTCGACCTGGTACAAATCGAATCCCCACGGTCTCGGTGGACAGGAGGGTGGGCTCACAACACATCGTCACCACCGCCTCCCAGGAAGAGAGCACCGAGACTCCCTCCCTCACCTCCTCCTGTAAACAGCTCGGAAACTGAAACTAATCTGTGATAGTAACTGCCCACCCCACTTGTCCTGACATCTTCAACAATCTGTGCACATATACACCCAGGACTCTCTGCTCCTGCAGCCTCTATTTAACGGTACAGCCTGTTTTAAACTGTCTTTCATTGTCTTTCTTACCAAAGTGCATCACCTCACACAGCTCTGCATTGATCCCCAGCTGCCATACACCTGAACACTACACCAACGTGTGATTGTCCTGTTAGAGTTCCACACTGTCCTCCATAGACTTTACAATTCTTCCAGGTTTGGTGCCATCTACAAACATTGAGATTGTTATAGCGTCACAGTTCCCATGCAACAACTCAAATTTTGCGACACTCACTAGTGTGAGCAAGTGAAATACCGTTATATTCCCACGGACAGAGTCGAATAATGACATGCTGTCAATGGAGCAACAAAAATCCTGATACAAACCAGACGAAGTGAATGAAATATTGACAAACCATAGAGAAGAGAATTCCAGATTGGCTCCAAGTTTCTGTATTGACATCAGGGTATTAATGTCATGAAGTCGAAAGTGTGTATGTACCTTTAAGAGAGAGAGAATGCTGTTCTGAACTGAGAGCTTCAAGCACCTGATATGAGAGGATGGCAGACCCAGAGTGTGAAAGACAACTAAAATATGTCACATTTGGCTGTGAAATAGATCCCTAAGATGGTTGCTCCTTGGACAATAATTCGAATTTTACCAATCAGTTTAAATTATGCCACAGGATACTAAAACCAAATCAAGTTTGAATGTATTGGTTTTTGGAAGTTGAACCAATGAGATGATCCGACGTTGTGCATATTAAACATGCAGGCATTTAGAAAATTGCAGACAGAGTAAATGCCATCAACGCAGATCCAAGCGATTAGGAAACACTCTCTATCAAAGGTACCTTTTCATATGGAATATTTTTGCAGTAAAAACGCAGAAGATGACCCAGGGAGATCTATGGCCACAAGAAGACACACAAACAACAGCTACTGTGTGATTTTGAAATTAAATGAGTGCAATTTTAATAAGTGTCTTATTGAAACAGTATATCGCTATAGAGTTGGAGTGGGGTAATAAGCAGTTAAGAGAAAGGGGGTCTCAGAATTTAGAATACTTGATGTAAAATGTTCACTTTCAGAGTTAAAAAATAAATCGATGTTATTATGTAAACAGTGGAATTTGGGTGTTCTCTGTCCCTCATATTTTAACAGTTAACGAGGCAAATTGAACATTTCTTTATGTTTAGTTTAAGTTACCAGATGAGCTTCACGCCGCACCCTGACAATTCCCGTGTGTGTGTATCTGTGTGTCTCTGTGTGGGGCAGGTCTGACAGTCTCTGTGATGCTTAAAGTAATGCAATGCCACCCTCTGCTGGCCTCCCCACGCCACTGCACAGGCATTGGCAGAGGGTGAAAACCAACAGGGATTCATTCAGAGAGGGGGAGGGGGAGGGCAGCTGCTCACAGCACCATCCAAACTGATGTCTTTTCGATGTACTGATCTAAACGTCCTTCAAACATTGTAACTGTCCCTGCTTTCACCACTTGCTCTGGGAGTTCATTCCACACATAAGCCAGATTCTGACTAAAATAGTAACCTCTCATGACTTCTGTAAATCTTTTTCCTCACACCTTAAAATATCCCTCAGTTTTGAATCCCCAACTGTAGGGAAAAGACATCAGCCCTTCGACTTACCTGTACCCCTCATTACTTTATAAACCTCTGTAAAGTTACCCCTTAATCTCATACTCTCCATTGAAAAGAGTCCCAGTCCATCCAGCCTCTCTTAATAGCTCACTCCCTCCATTCCCAACAACGTCCAGGTTAATGTATGCCCAATCCTCTCCAGCTTAATAATATCAATGTCAGTAATATCAAAGTGACTAATCAAGGTATTTTCTATGGGTGGGGAGACGAAAACTAAACGGTACAGGTTTAAGGTGAGAGGAGAACACTTAGAAGTGACCTAAGGGACAGCTTTTTCACCCAGAGGGTGGTGTGCCTATGGAATGAGTGGGCAGGATGACCAGACTGGACACAGTATTCCAGAAAAGGCCTCATCAATATCCTGTACAACCTCAACATAACGTCCCAATTCCAATACTCAATGGTCTGACCTATGAAGACAAGTGTGTTAAACACCCCCTTAACCATACTATCTACCTGAGATGCAAAATTTAACGAATTATACCTGACGGCCTAGGTCTCTGTTCTCCAACACTGCCAAAGGCCCTGCTTTTCATTGTATAGATCCTGCTCTTGTTTGATTTACCAAATCCAATACCTCGCATTAATCCAAACTAAACTCCATCTGCCAACCCTCAGCCCAGTGTGTGATATTACCACCTCCTCATTCTCCCCCTTTAAAAATCCTCCCCGTCTCCAGGAGACCTGCACACTTGAGTTTCACAAAGACCCTGAGCTTGGGTTACCTTGTGTGGTTTGGAGAAGGAGGGACAGATTGCAGACACTGTCAATGGGGAGGAGAGGTTGGACAGTAATCAGCGGCCTGGTGTCATTTCATTGTTTTAGGAAGAGGGCAGTCACATGTTAGAGGTGGGTAATAGTGATCGATGTTTTGGGACCAGAAATTATGCTTTTTCGTTGTCGGTGGTGTTCCGTGAAAAAATCTATTCGAGACCCTTCATTGGGCAGACAGTGACTGCAGGATTTCTTTTCTTAATATTGTAGATTACAGATAATAGCGATTGAAGACGTTCATAGTTAATTTCGATAGCACAGCACGTGTACTCAATATCCTACAATTGAGACAAATATCTTACGTTTGTTTAACAATACAAGTGTTTGTGTAGTTCAGTAATGGTAACCTGATTATAATAAATCCACACTGAGCTGAAAGCTGGCACTTAAAATATGACCCAAGTCTGGGTATATTAGTGTAGTGGGTAGTGTCCCTGGCTCTGAACCAGAACTCTGGATTTGATTTTAATTCCTGAACTTGTGTGGTACTATTCCTAGCTCTGGACTAGTAGGACTGGATTCACGTTCTGCCTGTTGCAGAGGTATGTCACAGCATGTCAGAACAGGCTGATGAGCAAACACACAGGAGAATAATGTTACAGCTTTATGGGTATTGCCGAGTGGTGCTAGTGTCCCTACCTCCGGGCACTAAGATCTCGGTGTAAATCTCACAGAAGTGTCTCATGATACATCTGAAAAAACTGATTAAACTGGTTGTAGAATTGTGACCTGATGGAGAAAGAAGTGTCAGAATTGAATTTCAGAATTTAGGCCCGGAATGACAGAAAGCACAACTATTCGTGTTGATTGGAGTCACATCTTGCAGCATTAGAGGATTATAAAATCAGAATGATCATGGATAGGGTGAGTAGTTAGGGTTTTCCCCCAGGTTAGGGGCGTCCAAAACTAGAGGGCATTGGATGAAAGTGAGAGGGGAAAGGTTTTGAAGAGGCCTAAGAGGAACCTTTTCACGCAGAGGGTGGTGCGCGTACGGAATGAGCTGCCAGAGGAAGTGGTGGAGGCTGGTACAACTGCAGCATGTAAAAGGCATCTGGGTACGGAAAGACCTGCCGAGCTTTTCCAGCAATTTCTGTATTTCTTTTAAAAATGCTTTGATTTTAACACAGGTATTCTAAATACATTAAATATTTTATTTTTTAATGACGCAGGGACATTTAAACACATTTTCAAATTGAGCAATACCATTTTCCGCTAAGGGTATGGCTCGGTGCAAGATGGCTACAATGATGCATCGACATGGAACAGGGAATGTGTTGGAGACATAGTTTGGACATTATACAAGGAGACCTCACATGATCCAGTTTGGGAGAGGATGACATTATTGTGTGATTCAACTCAGAGAGTGAGACAATGTAATCTTCCTGAGAAGGAATGGCCTATTACACTCTCTCCCTCATTATTCCTCATCACATCAATGTGTGTGAGCTAAAAAAAACACCTATCCGGTCATCATTACCATCTTCATTTTTAAAGAATTCATGCAGTGTGGGAACAGGCCCTTCGGCCCAACAAGTCCACACCAAACTTCCAAACAGTAACCTTGCCAGGCCCGTTCCCTGAGATTTACTTCTGACTAATGTACATAACCTAGAAATCCCTGAATACGACAGACAACTTAGCATGACCAATCCACCTAATGTACACAGTTTGAGCTGTGGGAGGGAAATGGAGCACCTATTAGGAGCTCGCGCAGTCAAAGGGAGAATGTACAAACCCCACACAGATAGTCGCCCGAGGCTGGAATAGAACCCCTGTTCCTAGTGCTGTGAGGTAGCAGTGCTAACCACTCAGCCACTGTGCTACCCTTTGGGTGATTACTGGCCAAAATTCATTGGAATCTTCTCACTGCCTAATGCAAAGGGAATTCAGCCAAATCCAACTGTCCCAGGATGAAATCCCATTGCTAGCAGCTTGTGTGAGTAGAATATCTTCAGAAGCCGAATCACATTTTGGACAATCTCTCAATTTTTCCTTTTATCATAAGTTACACTAATATTTGGACAAATTTCTTTCAAGTTCAAATTGCAGAGATTGTGTGTGTGTGTCTCAGCATTTTAAACAGGGAAATATTGATTATATATTTGCAATACCCAAACAGTTTGCCATTCATCTTTCCATCATAGTTTGAGTAACATTGCTCTGGATCATAAACGTGCTATTTGAGCAGATTAAAGAAACTAGCCTGACTTGTTCCTAAAACTGACCCTGCCCCAGTCTAAGACCTTTCTTATCGGCCATATCACCAACCTGGTCACATTTAACTTTTGTTGTGAGCAGTGGAGGAGTGGGACGAGAAAAGGAAACAGTGACCCAAAAAATCAGGGAACTATAGACCGGTGAGCCTGATGTCAGTGGTGGGTAAGTTGTTGGAGGGGATTCTGAGGGATAACAATTACATACATTTGGGAAGGCAAGGGCTGATCGGGGTAGACAACGTGTCTTTCTGCATGGGAAATCATGGCTCATTAATTTGGTTGAGTTTTATGAAGAGGTAAAAAAGAAGATTAATGAAGGCAATTTGGTAGATATTGTCTATATGGACTTCAGCAAGGTGTTCATAACATTCCAATTGGTAGACAGATTACAGATTCGGTCACATGGGACACAGAAGAAGCTAGTCATAATTGGCTTGAAGGAAGAGGGATATTTTTCAGACTGGAGGCTTGTGACCAGCAGTGTGCTGCAAGGATCAGTGCTCAGTTCACTGCATTTCATCATTCATGTAAAGAACATATATGTGGATATCGGGGCCATAGTTAGTAAGTTTACAGATGACATCAGAAATGTGGTGTAGTAGATTATCTCAGAGTACAACTAGACCACAATTAGATGGGACAAAGGGGAAAGGAGTGACAGATGAAGTTTAGCAAGATAAATATAAAGTTTGGCATTTTAGGAAGGAATTATACACTTAATGGCAAATTCCTGGGGAGTGTTATGGAACAAAGAGACCTAGTGCTGCAGGTACATTGTTCCTTGAAAGTGGAGTTGCAGGTAGACAGAGTGGTGCTGAACATATTTGGCACATTTGCCTTAATCAGTCAGAGCATTGAGTATAGGGTTTGTGGTGGCATGTTGCATCCGGCCATTTTAAGAAAACTGCATTCAATGCGGTTGTCTGCAGAAAAGATTTACACAGATATCCCAGGGAGAGTTTGATTAGGTTGAGGTTTTTCTCCCTGGAGTGTCAGAGGCTGAAGGGTGACATTATAGATGTTTATAAAATCATCAGGGGAATGGATATTCTGAACAGCCACGTTCTGCTCTTCAGGGTAGGGGAGACCAGATTCAGAGGCATAGGTTGAAGGGGAGAGGGCGAATGATTTAGAAGGGACCTGAAGATAAATGTTTCACACAGAGAGTGGTGTGTGTACAGAAAGTGCTGTCAGAGGAAGTGATGAAGGTGGTTACAATTGCACATTTAAAAAGTATCTGAAAGAGGAGGGATATTGGCCAAATGCTGGCAAATGGGACGAGATCAGATTTGATATCTGATCGGAGTGAACAGATTGGACTAACGGGTCTGTTTCTGTTCTGCATAACTCTCTGATTCTACAAGAAGGATGACGAAAAATTCTAAAATGACATTTCAAGTGGGAATTCTCTTCACTGGAAGATAATCATGCCTCTATGTTCACATTGATTGAAAGCTGCATTACTAAATATTTGACAGGGAAGTAAGTCACGGATATTGGGATACAGACAAGAAAGTGGGGCTGAGACCACAATCTTATCAGCCACAATCTTAGTTCCTGGTGGAGAAGGGTCAAAATATCTAATGACCCACTCCTGCCCCTCAGTCCCATGTTTCTGTGTTCCATTCAGCCCCTCATACCTGCTAGACAGGGACAGTTGGAGGCCACTTACTCTTATAATCTGGTGCACAGAAACAGAGGAGACCATTCAGACTCTCAAGACTGTCACACATGCTTTGAAGTGACTTGGGAAATGTAATTGGAAAATCCAGGCACAGTTATGAAAGAGGCCCCTCATCTCTCTTCACAGAGCTTCCCCTCTCTGCAACTTGTGCTTCATTTGTTGGTCATGCTGTAGATGCAGATTGACTCTGAATATAACCCATATACTCACCAGAGGTGGCTCACAAAATCATCTGGTCTCCCTGACTGCAATATTCAGTAATTGCACATTTATGACAATAACACCCACTAAATTTCCAATAAGCAGAATGGGAGAACATCAGAAACAGGGACAGGTAGTTCACTCCCCAGGCCTGCCTTGCCCTTCACTAAGATCATGACTGATCTTCTCTTGGTCTCAAATCCTCTTTCACACCCAATTCTTCATCGCCCTCAACTCTCTGTCAGGTCAATATACATCTACCTCTTCTTCAAATACTTTCAGTCATCTTGCTCCCTAACATTCTTGAGAAGAGAAACCCTGATATTCAATACCATTTGTTTGAAGAAAACACGTGTTGTTCCTATACCATGGCCTATTGATATGGAAAAAAGAGGTTGGCTCAAGGCTTCAGGTAAAAATGACTGGCCCTGATATCAAGGCAGTGGTTGGCTTTTGTTGACATCAAGGAGCTTAACAAAACTGGACTTAATGGGAATCAGACTAAACTGTCTAGTGTTTGGAGTCAAACATGGCACAAAGGAAGATGTTCATCATCTCAATCCTGGGTCAGAATTGTGGGAGATCCTCAGGGTAGCTTTCTCTTCACAAACATATTCAGCTGCTTCATCAATGTCTCCCTGCCCCCACTCGCCGCAACATAAGATCAGAAGTGGGGATGGTCACTGAAGATTCCAAAATGTTTAGAAGTTTTGTCGCCCATCAGCTCCTGAACCGGTCTGTGTCCATGTGCAGTAAGACCCAGATACCAGTCAGGTTTGTGCTGTTAAATGGTCTGTAACATTCATGTAACAGCACTGCCTGGCACTGCACATTGCCACAATGAAATATAGTTCATTCCGCAGCTCACGCTGGTTTCACAGGAATATGAGGAAGCCATTCAGCCCATTGACACTATTGGAGAAGAATAGGGACAGCCCATTCAGTGCCTCAAGCCTATTACTCAGGAAGGGAAGGAGTCTAGTGTGATGGACCACACCAGAGCCCCGCGAAAATATTTGAAGGCGGTAGCCTTGACTCTAATGTTTTCGTATTTTAAAGGAAATGTAAACTGTCTGTTCCAGATGCAATGTGACTGGTCATACTACCCTGTGTGAAGCAAAACGCCATTTATTTAAACACGGAAGATAAAATGAATCCAAAGAAAGAGGAATTTAGAATAATGTAATTCTATTGGTCAAGTTAACAGAATAATAGATCGTGGAGCGATTACTAATGAACTGTTCCAATATAGGAAAATCGCGTAAACACAGCCCTTGGCAAAAAGGAATATTCAGACACAGAATGTCACAAACATTTCTCCAATCCAGGAATTAAAAATAGCAGCAAGAGAAAATTCAGACAGAGTAGCAGCCAGGAGACATTCCCTGAAGCTGCCAACTCTATGTAGACCCCAATATTTTCTGATGTTGCTGAGAAACCAAAACCCAGAGATCCGAAGCTGTGAGAGCTGGCCACACCCATTCAGGCTGCATTAAAATAAACCCAAGGTCTCCCTCGCTGTTTACCTGTTCTTAACTAGCCAGCTGGTTCAATCTCTCTCTTAAAAGAAACCAGGACAAAATAAACTCTTAAAGCTGCAGCATCATCACATTTGTCAGCACATCGAGCTGTCCAACAGGAACCAGAGGTAACCCAATCCGGCCCTTTGCCATGTCCAACCGGACAAGGAAGAAGTAATTCAGTCCTTTGAGTCACTTACACAGAAACAGAATGAGGCCATTCAGCCTTTTGAGCCACTTATACAGGAACAGTAGGAGGCTATTCAGTCAGTTGAGCCACTTATATAGGAACAGTAGGAGGCCATTCCTACCTCAATGCACTTACACAGGGGCAGAATAGGATAATTCGTGCTGATCCTGATGAATGGCTTATGCCCAAAATGTTGACTCTCCTGCTGTGCTTTTCCAGCAAACCACTGTCTACTCTGATCTCCAGCATGGGCAGTCCTCACTGTCTCCTAATTGATGCTCTAACATGATGAACAACTGGAGCAGAGGCTGCACAGACAGATTGCTCCACGTTGTACCTCGTGGCGCCATCGCTCATGATACACACGTGGGACTTTAATGTGGTTTACTCGCGGTGAGGGGGGAAGTCATATGTCTTGTGTGAAGTCTCAAGAAGGCATGTTCCATCTCCGAGGTGACAGCCTGGTGTTCTCTATGTTGGGCGAAATCTGGCGGGAACGGTTAGCTGTTTCAGATGGAAGGTATTGTGGCTGCTGTTGGAGATTGTGAACAACATAACGTTCTGTACGGGTTCACATGCCAATTAGATTAGATTACTTACAGTGTGGAAACAGGCCCTTCGGCGCAACAAGTCCACACCGACCCACCAAAGCGCAACCCACACAGACCCATCCCCCTACATTTACACCTTCACCTACCACTACGGACAATTTAACTTGGCCAGTTCAGCTAACCTGCACATTTTTGGACTGTGGGAGGAAAGTGAAGGAAACTCACACAGACACGGGGCGAATATGCCAACTTCACACAGAGAGTCACCTGTGGCAGGAATTGAACCCGGGTTTCTGGCGCTGTGAGGCAGCAGTGCTAACCAATGTGCCGCCGTGCCGACTTCTCATCCATGTGGGAGAGTTAATTAAGACATATAAACTATTAGGAAAGTCACGTTAGACTGATGAATGGACTCTCTAAGTTCAAATAATGCTGATCTTATTCATGTTGATCTTGTCTAGTGCTTGTCCTATTCATGATTCGGAGATGCCAGTGTTGGACTGGGGTGTACAAAGTTAAAAATCACACAACACCAGGTTACAGTCCAACCGGTTTAATTGGAAGCGCACTAGCTTTCGGAGCGACGCTCCTTCATCAGGTGATTGTGGTGGGCTCAATCGTAACACAGAATTTACAGCAAAAACTTGCAGTGTGATGTAACTGAAATTATACATTGAAGAATTGATTGTCTGTTAAGCCTTTCATCTGTTAGAATACAGTGATAGTTTCACTTCTTTCATGTGTAAATCACAAAACACTTTTTTTGAAAGTTGCATTCTCGGGGGAATACTTCAGTGGTCCAGAACACTCAGCCTCGGACTTTCGGGTGACCATCCTCCAAGGCTGACTTCGGGAGAGGCAGCAGAGGAAAGTGGCCGAACAGAGGCTGATAGCGAAGTTCTGTACCCATAGGGAGGGTCTCAACCGGGACCTTGGGTTCATGTCACATTACAGGTGATCACCATTGCACTACACGCACACATAGAGAGATATTCCTACACACTCACATACACACGGACACAGGTACACACAGACGCGCACACAGACACCCACGCACACCCTTATAGACACATACACTCCCATACATGCACCCCCTCACAGACTTAAGACACTCTGCACTCACTACACACACACACTTCCTCACACTCACAACCCCTACCTCAGACAGACACACACACACACACACAGACAAAGACCCACATGCACACATATGTTTTGTGGCGTGAAGTTTTTTTGTACTTGCAGAGTTACATTGCACTTTACTCAAAAACTGCTTACATTCATAGAGAACTCTGAGCTCAAAAACTGCATGAAGTTATGTAAAATTCTGTCATCGCACTTTTTAGATTAGAATCAATCTAAACATCAGGGCAAAGACAGAGAACACAGGGGGCTAACACCTTCAACTTATTGTCTATCTATCACCATTGTTAACAGCTAACCCGCGAAGGCAACTTTATAAAAAAAGGGTTTTGTGATTTACACATGAAAGAAGTGAAACTATCACTGTATTCTAACAGATGAAAGGCTTTACAGACAATCAATTCTTCAATGTATAATTTCAGTTACATCACACTGCAAGTTTTTGCTATAAATTCTGTGTTACGATTGAGCCCTCCACAATCACCTGATGAAGGAGCGTCGCTCCGAAAGCTACTGTGCTTCCAATTAAACCTGTTGGACTATAACCTGGTGTTGTGTGATTTTTAATTTTGTCCTTTTCAGTGTATCCTCTATGCCTTACTCTGTCGAAGTCTACTTCCAACCTACGATCTGCCTGGCCATGCTTAATATGATCTGCCTCCACTGCTCATAAATAAAGTGTTTTCCTGTACTGAGGTACATGTGGCAATAAATCAAACCAATCAATCCTGAGTGACGTATGGAATTTCTCACCCTATCAATGTCTTGTTTGGAAATAAGTGATTGCTGCCAGTCCTTGTGTTTCAGCATCGCCATTTCTTCGTCTCTCACAGCTCTACTGATTAAGCACTCTGCCAATGTGCCAAAAGCCTTGTCTACCCGTGACTCCAATCTTAGAGAACCATCCACTGAACCCCAAGGTCTCTCTGCCCACTCCACCCCTTAAGACCCTCCCATTCACCATGAAACTCCGACCTTGAGTTGAGTTTCCAAAATGCAAGACCTCACACGTCTATATTAAACTCCATTTGCCATTTCTCAACCTACATCCCCACCTGATAAAGGTCAAGCGGCAATTTCTGATAAACGACCTTCAGCTGGCATCTGTGGCTGTACTGTCTATTCAACAAAACCCGCTCTGTCTTAAAGTGACCGGACATGATTTCGGCTTCATAACACCTCCCCACTTCAGGAAAAAAAAACATGAAACAGCAGGATGAAAAGATGGCTTCATTTATTTTTCTCTAATTCTTAATCCCATTATTATGAATTACAAAAGTATTAATCTCATCTATACAAAACATATTAATTTTGCACACATAACTAACATTGCAATGAGTCAAATCTTATCTAAACTTTTTCCTTTAAATCTGCGATAACACATCTGCTATCACATTGTAGGACCCACAGTATATACATTTTGTAAGTTTAAAGTCGGTAAAATAAGACTGCAATGAAATCCTCTTATATTCTGTTCTTTAAATATTCAAAAAAATGCGAGAGATTTGTCATTGTCCACGATCATCTCTGACAATTTGTTTATCATATAAACATTAAAATATTGTTAGTCCAGTGCGAAACTTAATCATTCCTTTTCAATAATGGAGATGTTGCATTTTTGTTTCTGGCGGATATTGAGTTTTTTCGGCAAGTAGCTAATTGGCCATTCCATTCCATCATCATTTTACTGTATCAATACATCTCCGAGCCCTATATCCCGAGCATCAAATGTAATTTTCAAAGGTTTTCAAAATATTTGGTTCAGCTAAAACTGGTGCGGTGATTAATCCTGCTTTAAAATTCTCAAATGTCTCCTGGCATTGTTCTGTCCACCACAATTCTGTGTTCTTCTTTAATAAACCCATCAGAGATGCCAATACGCTGCTGAAGTTTGGAACAAACTTCCGATAGATTCCACTCAGTTCCAAAAACCGAAGCACCTCTTTCTTCGAGGATGGTCGTGGAAATTCCTCAAAGCCCTTCGTCTTTGTGTTCCATGGGGCCAACCTCATATGGCCAATGTAATGTCCCAACAACGTCACCTCTGCCTCCGTGAATTCTGTTTTCTTTAAGTTTATTACCAAGTTTGCTTCTTGTAATCGTTCAACATGCTCTGCCAACTGTAACATGTGAGCTTTCAATCACTTGCTAAAGAACACTACATCATACAGATAAACTACACAATTTGTACATCTGGCCACAACTCTGTTCCTGAGTCTTAAATGTGTCTGGAGCATTATTCATTCACATGACGTACTCTAACTTTTTTTTGTCATCTCCGGTATCTTTAAAAGGTAGTTGAAATGACTCAACATTTTTTTAGTTTGAATGGGTCCACTAAACCTGGCTTTGAAGGGATTTGCTACCACTGGTGGCAATACTAACACGTCATCCCCACGGGAAATCGTCAAAGTTTCAGAGTTTTTATCTGCCACCTGCTTCATTCCATGCTGTGTCCTCTTCAGGTGCTGTTTAGCTAACTCACCTACGCCATCTAATTTCTCCCTCACCTCAGATACATAATCGAAGTGTAAGATCTCCGATTTCGGTTCTGTCAGTTTATAGTTAATTAATTTCAAAGGACCTCTCACTTCATATACGAACATTAACTCAAAGGAAGTAAAGTGAGTAGATTTATGTGGGGCATCCCTAATGCCAAACAATATAATGAGACACCTTTATTCCAATAATTCAGGAATTCTGACAGTACGCCCTTAATATCATCTTCAGCATCTGATGCCAACTTTCCAAAACTCCCTGGGATTCGGGATGCGATGCAATTGATTTAAACTGAGTGTGCCGAAGTTATCCAAGATGTCCTTAAATAGCTGGTAAAATGAGACCCTTGGTCTGACTGAATCACGCTGCGTAGCCCATAGCGAGTAAAGAAAGCTACCAACTCCTCCACCTCCCCTTTTGTCTTAACACTCGATAATGGATTTGCCTCTGGAAATTTGGTGGACACATCCATTATGATCAGCAGATATTGGTTTCCACTTTAATTTGGAAAGGGGAGCGACACAACTAATTATAACCCGCGTGAAAGGTTCTTCGAATACAGGAATTGGCAACAAAGGTGCTGGTTTTAATATTGACTGTGACTTACCTACCATTTGGAATGTATGACATGTACAACAAAAATTAACCACGTCCTTGTGCATTCCGGCCACTAGGAATGCTTTAGCCTGAGTCTTCCGTGCATCAACTCCTTTAGCTTTTTCTTTCGGTTTTCCTTCCTGTTGTAACTTATGACAGTGGGATCTTGTTATACACAGTCTGGAAAAATCCCTGGGTATTTTTCTTTTAATTGCCCAGTTCCCTGGTCTTACTTTAGCTTCACCACCACAAGGGGTGCCTCTCCTACCTTGGATCCTGCTAAATCATTCCCAAGAATAAACTGCATTCCTGGAACTGACACCCTGTCACTCAATCTCACTGTTACTTCCCCAAACTTGATTTGGCACTCCAACCTAATGTAAAACAGGGAATGCTTAATTTCTGTCCCCATTCCACAAATTATCACGCTGTTGAGTAACATGTCAGAAAGAGTAAAAATACTTCCATCTCTTGCAATTGGAGGCGGAGAGAAAGTGAGGACTGAAGGTGCTGTAGATCAGAGTTGAAAAGTGTAGGGCTGGAAAAGCATAGCAGGTCGGCAGCATCCGAGGGGCCGGAGAGTTGACGTTTCAGGCATAAATCCTTCATCAGAAAAGTGCGGGGTAAGGGAGGGGGAAAGGGGCTGTGAAATAAATAGGAGGGTGGGGATGGAGCTGGGTGGGAGGTAGCTTGGAAGGCAATAGGTAGATGCAGGTGGGGGTGATGGTGACAGTTCAGAGACGAGGGCGCAGTGGATAGGTGGTAGGACATTTGGACCTCTCAAACTATACAGCATTAACGTTGACTTCATCAATTTCAAAATCTGCGCTCCCCAACCTCATCCCAGATCCAACCGTTCAACTTACCACTGCCCTTTTGAACTGTTCTAACTGACCATTTTCCTTCCTATCTTTCCACTCCACCTTCCCCTCCGACATATCACTGTCACTCCCACCAGCATTTTCGTATCTCCCTCCCAGTGACCCTCCAGCCAGCCCAGCTCCTACCCTCGTATTTATCTTTCAGCCCCCTTGTCCCCCCCGCCACATTTCTGACGATAGGTTTATGCCTGATATGTCGATTGTCCTGCTCTTCGGATGCTGCCTGATCTGTTGTGGCTTTCCGGTTCCTTGCTTCTCAACTATTAGCTACTGAACAGATCCCGTATCTTGCAAAATTATAACTTATTGTCCTCCCCCCACACCCCATTTTTTCTTAGTAAGGTTTATCTACGGAGGCAAATTCTTTATAGATATCAGGCACTGACTCCATACATCGCCCCTGCCTCGGGTGTGCACTCTCTTGCAGCTCCTCGGCTCTACTTGGGGTCTCCTTTACCAGGTTCACTAATACCACTGGCTTAAACATTTTGCCACATCTTTTCCCAAAGTTTCTTCCTTCAACCCCCAGCACTGTGTGTCCCAGCTTACTGCAGTGAAAACAACTTTTCCTAGTGCCCTTCTTAAATCATCGCTACTGTAATTTTATGTGTTCTGCTCCGTTATAGTGAGAACGCCTGAGGCCGTTCACCAGCTTTCAACCCCCTTGGGCTTCTTTTTCACCGGTGGTAAACTATTGCCAGTGTGCTTTTCTCTATGTTTTGTAGCGTAGGATCTGCCCTTCTCCCAATTTCTCTCCCTCAACAGGATGAAAATCCTCCCAGAAACTAAATTTCATCTCATGCACCAATGCATACTTAACTGCCATTTCTGCTGCGCTTCTCACTTCTTGAACTTCCTGTTCATTCACATGAATTTTTACCGTCTCTGGAAGTGAGTCTTGAAACTCGTCCAGCAGAATAATCTCCCATCGGGCCTCACAGGTCTTATCCATTTTTATGGGCTGCACACATTTATCAAAATGACTGTGGTTATTTCTTTCAAACTCAATATAAGTCTGACCTGGTTCCGTCTCTATATTTCTGAACCTCTGTCTATATTCTTCTCGTGCCAATTCATAAGCACGCAAAATAGCCTGTTTGACATCTGCATAATCTCTTGCTCCCTCATGTGACAGCACCGCACAGACCTCTCAAGCTGTGCCAACCATCTTAGTCTGAACGAGCATTACCCACGTGTTCACCGGGCACGCCATCTGCCGAGCCAATTTTGCAAATGAAATAAAAAAGGTTTTGGCATTTCTCACACCGAAATATTGCAATGTATTAAAACAGTTGTATACATCCCTAAGTTCTCCCTTCATTTTCATTCTTCTAATTTAACTTTCTTATCTCTAGGAATTCCCTGGCTGTTCTATGTCTGGCTTGCCATATGATAGTAGTGTTGTCCCAGTCGAATTCATGTTGCTTGTTGTCTGCGTGTGTGGCTACTAAGGATAGCTGGTCGTGTCGTTTCGTGGCTAGTTGATGTTCATGTATGCGGATTGTTAGCTGTCTTCCTGTTTGTCCTATATAGTGTTTTGTACACTACATTAGTTTTGCTCATGTTGGGTATCGGGTCCTTCGTTCTGGTGAGTTGTTGTCTGAGCGTGGCTGTTGGTTTGTGTGCCGTTATGAGTCCTAGGGGTCGCAGTAGTCTGGCTGTCAGTTCTGAGATGCTCCTGATGTATGGTAGTGTGTCCGTTTTTGGCGAATACCTTGTATAGGTGTTCCTCTTCTTCTTTTTGCAGTTCTGGTGTACTGCAGTGTTTTGTGGCCCTTTTGAATAGTGTCCTGATGCAGCTTTGTTTGTGTGTGTTGGGATGGTTACTTTCATAGTTTAGGACTTGGTCTGTGTGTGTGTAGCTTTCCAGTATACCCTTGTAGTGAATTCTCTGTTCGGTGTTCTCTGTACCATCACCTCTAAGAATGGGAGTTGGCTATCCACGAAACGACACGACCAGCTATCCTTAGTAGCCACACACGCAGACAACAAGCAACATGAATTCGACTGGGACAACACTGCTATTGTAGGGCAAGCCAGACAGAGAACAGCCAGGGAATTCGTAGAGGCATGGCATTCATCCACAAACTCCATCAACAAACACATCGACAGACCACTATAAACACCGGAGGAACATCAAAGAAGCGCTTCGCAGGAGGCTCCCAAGCACTGATGATGTCGCCTAGCCAGGGGACGAAACGTTTGCAACAAAAACTTCCAGCTCGGCGAATAGAACCACAACAACGAGCACCCGAGCTACAAATCTTCGCACAAACTTTGAATCTACATGTTAATTCTAAAAGTATGCCCTACCTTTGTCTTTCTAAACTTGTTAGCAAATTTGTGAATCAGCTTCAAACCTCAAAACCTCTTTAGTAATGTTTAAAGCCATTTCTTTTAATTTAACCAACCACAAGGAAACAAAATTAAATGAATTTTGTGACCTGTTTTATTTGAAGATCTAGGTAACTAACTGCCAAGTGATGGAATCTGTTGGGACATTTTGCACCCCAAATTTGTTCAAATCTGTCCAAATCCTGTACGGCACGCCCTCAAACCGTTCTGATGGCGATATCATGTCTTTTGGTGGCTAGTTGGTGTTCGTGTCGCCTGGCAGCACAACAACAAAACAGTTCAGCAGGATGTGAGTATGAAAATTGAAGTATTCCCACATAGAAACCAGGTTAGGTCACTGAGTGCAGGCCTGATGAGTGAATGGGTCTCACTGAGAATTGGGGAACAGACAGCATAATTACATTGCAGATATTGCAGCTCGAAACTGCGTATTCATGTAGTGCTGTAGACCACAGCATCAGGAGAGGCAGACATGCATTAAACCACAACCTGTAACTTTTTGACAGGATAATACCTCAGTCAGCCATTACCATCAACACCCTCTATGGCTCAGTGACGATTGTGGGTGAACATGTCAGAGTCAGAATCACATGAACCTTAACCTGATGCTAACTCATTAAAGCTACCGGACTTGACCAACAGATCTCATCGAAGCCCTCCAGTTCTGCCGCATTCAGTCATAAATGATGATGGACGATTAAACAAATATAACAAAGTATAACATAAAGAAGATAAGTGGGAAAACTGAGGACTGGGAAGCTTTTAAAGAGCAAGAGAGGATTATTAAGAAGGAAATACGCAAAGAAAAAATGAGGTACGAAGGTAAACTGGCCAAGAATATTAAGGAGGATAGTAAAAGCTTTTTTAGGTATGTCCACGGCAAAAAAATGGTTAGGACAAAAATTGGGCCCTTAAAGACAGAAACAGGGGAATATATTACTAGGAACAAAGAAATGGCAGAGGAATTAATTGGGTACTTCAGATCTGTGTTCCATTGGGAAGACACAAGCAATCTCCCTGAGGTAAAAGTGGCTGAAGGACCTGAACTGAAGGGAATTTATATTTGGAGGATTTGGTGTTGGAGAGACTGTTAGGTCTGAAGGTTGATAAGTCTCCGGGGCCTGATGGTCTGCATCCCAGGGTACTGAAGGAGGTGGCTCGGGAAATCGTGGATGCGTTGGTGAGTATTTTCCAGAGTTCAATAGATTCGGGGTCGGTTCCTGAGGATTGGAGGGTGGCTAATGTTATACCACTTTTTAAGAAAGGTGGGCGAGAGAAAGCAGGTAATTATAGACCAGTTAGTCTGACCTCAGTGGTGGGAAAGATGCTGGAGTATATTATAAAGGATGAAATTCCGGCACATCTGGATAGTAGTAACAGGATAGGACAGAGTCAGCATGGATTTATGAAGGGGAAATCATGCTTGACTAATCTTCTTCAATTTCTTGAGGATGTAACTATGAAGTTGGACGAGGGAAATCCAATAGATGTAGTGTACCTCGACTTTCAGAAAGCTTTTGATAACGTCCCACACAGGAGGTTAGTGAGTAAAATTAGGGTGCATGGTATTGGGGGCAAAGTACTAGATTGGGTTGAAAGTTGGTTGGCTAATAGGAAACAAAGGGTAGTGATAAACGGCTCCATTTCGGAATGGCAGGCAGTGAACAGTGGGGTACTGCAGGGATCCGTGCTGGGACCACAGCTTTTTACAATATATGTTAATGATATAGAAGATGGTATCAGCAATAACATTAGCAAATTTGCTGATGATATAAAGCTGGGTGGCAGGGTGAAAAGTGCTGAGGATGTTCGGAGATTACAGGGTGACCTGGACAAGTTAGTTGAGTGGGCAGATGCATGGCAGATGCAGTTTAATGTGGATAAATGTATGTTTATCCACTTTGGTAGCAAGAACAGGGAGGCAGACTTTAACCTCAATGGAATCAATTTATGTAAAGGGGCAGTACAGAGAGATTTGGGTGTTCTTGTACACCAGTCAATGAAGGCAAGCATGCAGGTACAGCAGGTAGTGAAGAAGGCTAATAACAAGAGGAATTGAGTATAGAAGCAAAGAGGTGCTTCTGCAGCTGTACAGGGCCCTGGTGAGACCACACCTGGAGTACTCTGTGCAGTTCTGGTCTCCAAATTTGAGAAAAGACATTCTGGCTATTGAGGGAGGGCAGCGTAGGTTCACGAGGTCAATTCCTGGAATGGCAGGATTACCTTACACTGAAAGACTGAAGCGACTGGGCTTGTATACCCTTGAGTTTCGAAGATTGAGAGGGGATCTGATTGCGTCGTATAAGATTATGAAAGGATTGGACACTCTGGCAGGAGGAAAGATATTCCCACTGATGGGTGAGTGCCGGACCAGAGGACACAGCTTAAAAATACGGGGTAGACCATTTAGGACAGTGTTCAGGAGAAACATATTCACCCAGAGAGTGGTGGCTGTGTGGAATGCTCTACCCCAGAGGGCAGTAGAGGCCCACTCTCTGGATTCACTTAAGAAGGAGTTGGACAGAGCTCTCAAAGATAGTGGAATCAAGGGTTATGGCGATAAGGCAGGAACAGGATACTGATTAGGAATGATCAGCCATGATTATATTGAATGGCGGTGCAGGCTCGAAGGGCTGAATGGCCTACCCCTGCACCTACTGTCTATTGTCTATTGTCTATTGTCTAAATGACGGAGGAAAGGGCTCCACAAAAATCCCCATCTTAAATAATGGAACGGACCTGCACGTCAGCGTAAAAGAGAAGGATGTTTTATCTGCACGATCCTCTGTCAGAAGTGTTGAGTCGATGATACACCTCACCCTCATCATGATGCCCACAAAATCCCAGATGCCAATCTTCAACCAATTCGATTTGCTGCATGTGAGAGGAAGAAACAGCTGAACACAATAGATACGACAAAGGCAATGGGACCTGACCCCATTCCTGCAATAAGACTGAAGACTTGTGCTGCACAACAAGCCATGTCCCTGGGGAAGCTGCTTCATTCCAGATACAACTCTAACATGTCCCTGGCAATGTGGAAAATTACTCAGCTATGTCCCATTCCCTAAGAGTGGATTAATTACAATCTGACCAATTACTACTCCCTCAGTCCCATCACGACAGTAAAGTTGGTGGGAGTTCTTTTTGACAGAGTCGTCAAGCTGCACAGAAATAACCTGCTCAGTGTGGTTTCCGACAGGACCCCATGTGGAGATAGTGCTGTGGAAATGTCACTGGAATACTAATCCAGACCAGGCTAATGCTCTGGCAGATGGTGGAAGTTAAAAACAATTAATAAAATATCGAGATCTAAAATCTGGAGTCAGTAATAATGACCTTGAAGCCAATGTCGATTGTAAACAGAATTTCCTTCTCCAATATACTTTTATGGAGTGAATCTCCCGTGATTTCCTGAGCTGGCGTAAAACTGACTCCAAAGACCCTGACATGTGATAAACATTTCAATGGTCTCTGAAACGGCCAAGCAAAGGCACTCATTTGTATCAAACTACTCCGAGGTCTGAAAGGATGAAATCGGACAGAACATTCAGCCTCAGCATCAGTGTCGGAAAAGGGAATGGGAGCACAGTCCTGTCGCTCCTGCAGAGACCCCGAATAACATCTGAGAGCTTGTGACAAAATTTGCAGAGCTTTCCCCACAGACTGTACAGAAACAGCGGGAAAGGAATAGGTCATACATCACTTTGAGCCTGCCCATTCCAGTTCATTGACAAAATCTCGTCAATGCACTTACCCCACACGATATACATATCCGTTAATGTGAGTAGCCTTGGGAAGCTATAAAATAGCAAGTGCAGTAATACGTTTGGTCCATCTGGTTTGCTAACCAATTCAATGTAATGATGGTTGGCCCTTCATTTCCACACCGTACTCCTGCTCTCCAACCATCCCTTCACTGTCTCTAAATCCTTATTTATATTCAGTGTCTTGGTTTCCAGGTGCGATAATATTCCCCATATTCACCAGTCAGTGAGTACAGGCATTTATTCTCATCACAATGAAGAATGGCCTGCCTGTACCGAATACTGTGGCTCCTTGTTTTAGACGTCCCAGCCAGGGGAATTATCATTCCTGCTTTCAATCTGTCTCACCCTGTCAGAGTTTTGTATATTTCACTGAGATCTCCACTCATTTTCCTAAACCCAATGGAATACTGGCCCAGTCTCCCAAACTCTGCTCCCAAAACAAGCCTGTCATACTAGAGACCAGTCTGGTCATCCTTCACTGCTCTCTCTCAATGTCAGGTTTGTCCTTTATTAAGTAAGGAGATCAAAACTGCCCACATTACTGCACAATGTTTGAAATGATGTCTCACCAAGTCCCTGTACAGCTACAGTAAGACACCCTTTCTCCTGGACTCAAATCCACCTGAAATGAAGGTCAGCACACCATTTATCTTCTTAACTGTTTTCTTTCCTGCAATATTACTTTCAGTGACTGGTGAACAAGGAGATCCAGATCCTTTTCAGTGTTATAGCTCCCCACTTGCTGGTTCTATGTACACTGGTCAGCGTGGCAATGTCATTCCTAGTATTGACTTCTGGTTACAGAACTCACTGCGCTGCAGGGGCCTCAGAGGTTTATGCAGAAGGAAACAACAAAAAGGAACATACGTCCCTTTGTAAATCAACATGTTTCAACCAATCCCTTTCAAATGATCGGCTGCTAATTTATCGTTTCCATCAAAGGGCACACCGTCACCTCTATCCACATTGTTCTCCATCTGCCACGTATTTACCCATTCACTCCACTTGTCTGAGTCTTCTCAGTGCTTTTTTACATCCTCCTCACCCACTCACAATCCCACATCCGTTAGTGCTGTCAGCAGGCTGGGATATATTGTATCTGATTCCAGCAACCAAACGTTTAAAGGACATTCTGGACAACTGGGCCCCAAGCACCGATCCCTGTGACACCTCAGCAACCATCCTCTGTTAATTTCTATTTATTTATTTCGTGAATCTGGGTGTCACTGGCTGGGCCAGCATTTATTGCCTGTCCCTAGTTGCCCTTGAGAAGGTGTTGGCCAGCTGCCTTGTTGAACGCTGCAGTCCACCTGCTGCTGTTGACCTCCAATGCCATTAGGGATGGAATTCCAGGATTCTGACCCAGTGACTGTGAAGGAGCGGTGATATATTTCCAAGTCAGGATGGTGACTGGCTTGGAGGGGAACCTGAAGATGATGGTATTTCCATACATCTGCAGCCCTTGTCCTTCTAGATAGACGTGGTCGTGAGTTGGGAAGGTGGTCTCTGAGGATCTTTGATTAATCATTTCATTGCAGCCTGTAGATAGTAAAACACTGCTGCTGCTGAGCGTTGATGGTGGAGCATTGTGGATGAAGGAACAGTCAGACTGGTTGCTTTGTTCTGGATGGTCTAAAGCTTCTTGAGTGTTGTTGGAACTGCACTCATCCAGGCAAATTAGGAGTCTTCGATTACACTTCTGACTTATGCATTGTAGATGATGGACAGACGTTTGGAAGTCAGGATGTGAGTTACTCGCCGCAGTATTCCTAGCTTTGGACCTGTTCTTATAGTTACTGTGTTTATGTGGCGAGACCAATGAGTGTCTGAGCAATGATTACCCATCAGGAATTTGATACTGGGGGATTCACTGATAGTAACACCATTGATTGCCAAGGGGCAGGTTAGTTTATTGGTGATTGTCGTGGTCTGACATTTGTGTGGTTTGAATATTACTTGCCACTTGCCAGCCTGGATACTGTCCAGATCTTGTCGCATTTGAACATGGACTGCTTCAGTATCTGAGGAGGCACAAATGTTGCAGAACATTATACAATCATTGGCGAACATCCCCACTTCTGACCTTAAAATGGAGGGAAGGTCATTGATGAAGCAGCCCTGAAGAAGTTTTCGGCCACTGCTCGAGGGACTCCCACAGACTTGGAGCTGAGTTGACTGACCTTCATCAACCATGACCGTCTTCCTACGTGTCAGGTATGAATCTAACCAGCAGAGAGTTTGCCCCTGATACCCATTGATTCCAGTGTTGCAAAAGCCCCTGATACCACACTTGGTCGAAGGCAGCATTGATTTAAAGGGCTATCGCTCTCACCCCACCTCTGGAATTCAGCTCTTTTGTCCATGTTTGAACCACAGTAATGAGGTCATTAGCTGAGTGGCCCTGGTGGAGCCCAAACTGGGCGTAATTGACCAGGGTATTGCTGAGCAAGTGCCGCTTAAAAGCACTGAGATCTTCCACCACTTTACTGATGATCGAGAGCAACGTTTCTAGACTAGGTGTGGAAGGACTGCAGAGCTTAGATCTGATCCTTTGCTTGTGGGATCACTTAGTTCTGTCTATCACTTATTGCTTATGCTGTTTGGCGCACAAGTTGTCCTGTTTGGTGGCTTCACCAGGCTGAAACCTCATTGTCAGGTATGCCTGGTGCTGCTCCTGCCCTCCTGCACACTCCACTGAACCAATGATGATCCTCTGGATTGATGGTAATTGTTGTGAGGGGGATATACCAGGCCATGAGGTTGTGTGGCTGTACAATTCTGCTCCTACAGATGAACCACAGCACCTTATGGACACCCAGACTTGAGCTGCTAGATCTGTTCGAAGTCTGTCCTATTAAGCACCGTGATAGTACCACCCACAATGGTGGAGGATATTCTCAATGTGAAGGCGTGACTTTGTCTCCACAATGACTATGCGGTGGCCACTCTACCGATACTGTCATGGACAGCTACTTCTGCAACTGGCTGATTAGTAAGTCTGTGGTCAGTATGTATTTTCCTCTTGTTGGTTCCTTCACCACTTGCCAGTCTAGCAGTTATATCCTTTAGCACCCGGCCAGCTCGATCAGTAATGCTGTAGCTGAGATACTCTTGGAGGTGGACAATGAATGCCCCCCGCCAGAGTACATCTTGCGTCCGTGCTACCCTCAGTGCTTCCCCAAGTGTTGGTCAGCATGGAGGAGTACTGATTCATCAGTTGAAATAGGCTGGTACATGGTAATCAGCAGGACGTTTCCTTTGCCATTAGACTTCATGGGATACGGAGTCACTGTTGAAGACTCCAAGAGCAATTCCCTTCCAACTGTATCCCAATGTGCCTCCACTTCTGCTGTATCCGTCCTGCTGATGAGACAGGAGATATCCGGGGAAGGTGATAGGGATTCTGGGACATAGTCTGAAATAGATCATTCACTCAGTACTTCTGACTGAAAATTGTTGCGAATGAATCAGCTTATCTTATACACTAAAGTGCTGGGCTCTCCCATCACGGAGGAAGGGATTATTTGTGGAATCTCTTCCTCCAGTGAATTGTTTAATTGTCCCCAACGATTCTCGACTAGATGTGGAAGGACTTATACCTTACAGAATCATACCTTACAGACAATGTCAGGCTGTTGCTTGATGAGTCTGTTTATTTCTATTCACTGTTTCCTGCCAGCTGTCCCATTCTAGAAACATGCCCATAAATTTGCCCCAGTACACTAAGACTTGATTTTGCAAACTGGGCTTGGAGCTTTACCAAAATATTTCTAAAAATCAAACCGTGGCACAGTAGTTAGCACTGCTGCCTCACAGCGCCAGAGACCCGGGTTCAATTCCTGCCTCAGGCGACTGACTGTGTGGAGTTTGCACGTTCTCCCCGTGTCTGCGTGGGTTTCCACCGGGTGCTCCGGTTTCCTCCCACAGTCCAAAGATGTGCAGGTCAGGTGAATTGGCCATGCTAAATTGCCCGTAGTGTTAGGTAAGGGGTATGGGTGGGTTGTGCTTCGGCGGGTCGGTGTGGACTTGGTGGGCCGAAGGGTCTGTTTCCACACTGTAATGTAATCTAAAATCTAATTAAAATGTTTAGCATCCATTGCTTCTCTTTCATTTGTCTCCCAGTCTGCTTCTTAAACATAATTCCCATTTCATAAATCTATGTTAGTGTTGTCTATGACCATTACTTTCATCGCCAATAATTTCTCCTAAACCATTTACTTACTATGTTCTATGTTGCACGTACTCTACCATTTTCCCACACCAGACTTGGTTTTCCTTGTATTGTTTGAGATTTCTGTGAAGACAGAATGGAAGTAGTGGCTTCATAGTTCTGCCATTTCCCTGTTCCCCATTCTCCATTCTCTGGTTTCAAACTGTAAAGAAACTGCACTTGTTTTCTCATATTTCTCGCATTGACATAATTTAACAAGCTATTACAGTTCACTCTTATAACCCTTATGAACATAACTCTTCCGAAACACATCAATTACAGCCTTAAACTGCTCAATAATTAACCTTCCACACCATACACTCACAGGAGCATAGACTCTGTGCCAACAGAAATACAGCACGATCTATACTAGTCCCACTTTCCCACACCAAGCCCATAGCCTGGAATTTTATGCCACTTCCAAGTGCTCGTCCAAGTACTTTTTAACGATTGTGAGGTTACCCGTGATCATTCCCTTCTCAGGAAGTAATCCCAGGACCCCACATTGTCGAGGTGAAAAAATGTTTAAATCCTCTCTGAACCTCAAAACCTTCACTTTAAAAGTGTGCTCCTTTGTTCTTGACCCTCTTACTGAAAGGAACAGCTGCTGCCTATCCACGCTGTCCGTGTCGCTTATAATCTTATCCTTCTGAATCACTGACTCCTCAGCTTTCTCTGCTCCAAAGTAAACAACCCGAGCTTATTCATCCTCTCTCCATAGCTGATATGCTCCATCCCAGGGAACATCCTGGTGAATCACCTCTGCACCCCCTCCAATGCAATCACATACTTCTTGGAATGTGGCTCCCGGAGCTACATACAGTACTCTATCTTGGCCGTACCAAAACTCTGTATTTTTCTTATAATCTACAACCTGATTCGGAAACGCTACACCCAAGGTCCAATTCTTAACTAGTCCATTAACCTATCCAGTCACATTCAGGGAGGTTTGGAGAAGCACAATCTGAGCTTCCCAGTGTGTTGCCATTCATTGAGTCCTCCTCTGCCTGTTTTCTTCTCCCAAAGTGCATCACCTCATATTTATCAGGGTTACATTCCATCTGCCATTGATTTGCCCATCTGACCATTCCATCTGCATCTTCCTGTAACTTAAGGCCTTCCCCTCACTGCTAACCACCCAGCCAATCTTTATGTCAAACATACACTTACTTATCACACCTCCCCCACTCTCCACCGAACCCCCTCCACATTCACATCGTTTTTTTATGAATAACACAAGCAATAAGGGACACAGAACTGATCCCTGTGGTACACCTGTGGACATCGGTCTCCAGTCACTCAAACTGCCTTGTCCCACCACCCTCTGCCTCCTGCCACTAAGACAATTTTCCTTGTAACTTGTCAAGTTATCCTTCATATTGTGAGATTTTACATTATATCTCAGTTTCCCAGCTGGAAATTTGTCAAATGCCTTCCCACAAAACTAAACAATCGACCTCCTCAAACTAATTCAATCAAATCCATTGGATGTGACTTCCTTCTGATAAAGTCATGATAATTATCCCTGAACAAACCTTGCGACTCTGATTGGAGTTCGATTTTCTCTTTCCATATTTTCTCCAGTAGTTTCCTTAACAGGGATCTAATACTCGTTCGCCTATCGTCACCTGTTCTATCTCTCCCACCCTTACTGTGAAGTGGAATCGTATCAGCAGTTCTCCAGTTCTCTGGCACCTCCCCTATGGTCAGATTCTAATTAAAATATTCAGTCAGAGTCTTTCCTCACTTGACCCCAACAGCCACCTGTGATTCAACTCATTCAGACATGGAGATTGGTCCAACTTTATACAGAACAAAGCCTCAAATCCCTGCTCGTATTTTAATTCAAACTGTTCAAGAGCTTCCCAATCCATCTTCTTGAATTTTGTACCTGCATCCTCCTTCTCCCAAGTAAAATAGATGTGAAGGTCTCATGTTACAATCCATTAACGTTCTCCAGCTTGACACACAGATTTCCCCTTTGGTTTCTAACAACCACTGTTTGCTGATTATTCTCTTCGACTTATCCGTGTAGAATATCATGGGATTCTCCCTTATCTCGCCTACTTGTACTTCTTCATATCCCTCTGTTCTTTCGTCCTTTCGATGTTTCTAAGATTCACGACAATCACCTATCATGTGATCATCCTTTGCTTTGTCCTTCATTTCTCTGAATCCACTGGCTTACTGCAACACTTGGCATTTTTCTAAGCCGCCTCATTTCATCTAATAGGCAAAAAAAAGGTGGGGTTGAAAGTGATAGTCGGAGAGGAGGGTGGACCAGATTGATAGGAAGGTGAACATTCAAAAGGGCGGTGCTGACTTGGAAGTTTGGTGTAGGATAATGTGGGATTAGGGGAAATGGGGAAATGGGGAAATCCAGTATGATCCCCTGTGGTTGGAGGGTCCCAAGGCAGAAGAGGAGGCTTTCTTCCTCCAGGCTTCTGGTGGCTCGGGTTTGGCAATGGAGCAGGTCCAGGACCCTTATGTCCTTGGTAGAGTGGGAAGGGGAGTTAAAGTGCTCAGCCGCAAGGCAATGAAGTTGTTCAATGTGGCTGTCCAGATATGTTCTCTGAAATGATCCACAAGTTGACCTCCTGCGTCGCCAATGTAGAGAAGACCACATCGGGTTTAATGGATGTAGTAGATTGGCCGTTCTGTCTCCTTTCATCACCTATCATCTTCATCTACCTATCGCAATCCCAGCTAGCTCCCCCCTGCCGCACCCCCTTCTCATTTATCTCTCAGCTCCCTTGGCCCATAAGCTTAATTCTTGATGAACGGCTTATGCTCAAAACATCGATTTATCTGCTCTTAGTATGCTGTCTGACTGTGCTTTTCCAGCACCACACTCTTAGACACTGATCTCTAGCATCTGTAGTCCCCACTTTCTCCTCACACCTTCAGGCTTGCATGATTCCGATTTATAACGATTACTTCAAATAAAACAATAATTGTCGTGTACTCAAACAGCATAAAAGAAAACCAATACATTGTGGTCACTGGACCCAAAAGGTCCTTTCCAGCAAAAAATTCAATTAGCTCTTCTGATCATTCAACACGAATTCCTAAATAACCTGATCTCGAGCTCAGTGCTCAACATAATGTTAATGTAAACCATCTCACACGTGGTCACGAAATCCATTTTTCCCAGTATTAGCATTCAATTGGGTTAACACAGTTTAGATATAATTTAAACAGTACATTAATACTGCAGTCCCCACAACTGTGTATATCTCATTTCCTGTTTTATAACATGCCCAGCATTTGTATTGCAGCTTTCACTTTGATATATAACTCCCATCAACGTTTGCTCCTCCTTGCTGTTTTTGCGCTCCACCTTAATAGATTCTGTGGAATCTGAGCGATATGGGCTCTGGGGAGATGAATAGCAGAGATCATCTTGCCACATCATTTATGATCTTCTCAAACTTTAATTTTTCCAGATCTCCCGTGATGCTGCGGAATGGAGAAGGACAATGATCTTCCAACAATGCTCTGTATTCCCCCAGAGAGCTGAGACAGCTCTAACCTAGGTGGGAACCTTACAGCAGGCTGGTAAAGTGTTGCTGCTGCTGTACAGGGTCTTAGTGAGATCACATCTGGAATAGTGTGTACTGATTTAGTCTCTTCAATGAAGAAAGGATGTTGTAATATTGGAAGCAGCTCAGAGATGATTCCTGCAATGAAGGTGCTTGCTTATAACGAAAGGATGGTCAGGTTGACCCAGTAGCCATTGGAGTTTACAAAAATTAAAGATTGTCCTATTTCAACATAGATGACAGAAGGAGTCAACAAGTGAAGTGAATTACGCAGATAGTGGAGGAACCATTCCGTTCTCCAGCCTGTTACACAGGAACAACAGGAGGATATTCAGGCCTTCGAACCTGTTACACCAAAACATGACGAGGCTATTCAGCCTCTGGAGCCTGATATACATTTACAGAAGGAGGCCAATCAGCCCCTCGAGCCTATAACATTGGATCCAGAGTAGGCCATGCTCCACCAGTATCCTGTTACACAGCAACAGAATCAGTCCATTTAGCCTCCTCAAGTCTATAACATAGGAACTGGAGGATGTCACACAGTGATTGGAGCTTGTTAAACTGGGATAATAGGAGACCATTCAGACCCACCGAGCCGATTTCAAGGGAATTGGTTAAGGATAAAAACTATCTGACACTTCTTTCATGAGAAAGGAAGAGGTAATTCAGACACGTCTGTAGTTTGGGAACAAGACCAAATACTCCATCGGTCCCACTCCAGGATACATGCGGAGACCACCTGTTATGGAGAAGTATGAGAAGACCCATCAGCCTCTCAAAATGTTACACAGCAACAGAAGGATTGCATAATCCCCCAACCCCCTAAATCACCATTGATAGAAGGTCATTCTGGCCTTGGAGACGACAACATGGGAACACCAGAAAGACGTCACCCCATCGATTTTGTACACCAGCCGAATGATGAGTCCAGTCAGCCACACATGCCTCAAACAGCAATTGGAACAGATCTCTTAAAACCTTTTGCCGATTAAACAGGATTCAAAGAAAACGTAAACATTTTTGAAAGGGAAGAAATTATAATAACTGTATACATTTGGGAGGAAAACGTAATGATAAACTATTGTAATTTAAGACAATTAATAGAATCCATTGTTGAGGACATTTGCAAAGTTAAACCATAATCCATCGGAGTCAACATGGTTTTACAAAGGACAAATCAAGTTTGAAGTGTTCGCTTGAGTTACTTAAAGATGTGACAAGCAAGGTGGATAGTAGGATTCCTGGAGATGGAATGTATCTGGTCTTCCTGAACGCGTTGGATATGTCGCTTCTCCAAAGAGTAAGTAGTAAGATCAGACAACATGGGTTTGGGAGTAATTTATTGGCTTGTATTGAGGATTGGTTAACCAACAAAATGGAGTCAGCTGGAATAAATATGTCATTTTCTTTTGGCAAATGCAATTTGTGGGGTGCCATTGATTTCAGTACTCATTTACGATCGATAGTATTACTGTACTCAGTTGACGGGATAGAAAATACGACACCACATTTTCAGATGACACTAACATCGGTGGGAAATTACATCGGAGTGATAATGCAAGAGATTTTAAAACAATGTGGATAGGTTGAGTGAATGGGCCAACATTTGGCAAAGAAAGTTAAATTGAATAAATATGTGGCTATTCAAGTTGACCAGTATAATAGAAAGACAAATTATTATCTCAATGGAGAGAAAGTTCAAAGTGCTTAGGTGCAGGGGGATCTGGGCGTCTGCTTGCATATCACAGAAAACCTGCTTGCGGGTATTACAAGTAATGAGAAATGCAAGCATAATTTCAGTGTTTATTTGTAAAAGGATAGAGTAGAAAGGTAGGGAATGTTGGTGTAACTACGCAAGGCATTAATGAGGCTGCAACTGGAGTACAGTTTGGGTGTCCTGCAGAATGAGGTATTTGCATTGGAGGCAATTCAGAAGAGCTTCATTAGATTTATTCCATATTTGATATGTTTGTCTTATGAAGAGAAAATGAGCAGTTCAGGCCTATACTCTCGAGTTGATAAGAATAAAAGGAGATCTCATTGAGGGCTGTAAAATGCTAAAAGTAATTGAAAGTGTAGATATGGAGTTGATTTTCTTCCCTGTGGCGCAATCTACAACAACAGACAAGAGTTTTAGGATGGAGAGATGGCAGGAAAGTGGAACAGAGGCCGCGATGACATCAGCCATGATTGTATTCAATGGCGGAGCAGGTTCGAGGGATTGGATTCCTCACAGATGCTCCTTTTTCTTATTGAACCCTTCGACTGTGTTGCACAGGAATGGGGGAGGCCTGGGTATCATACCGGAAGCAGGCACTCAGGATAAATCAGTCTCAATCAGTTAGAGAGAACGTAACCAGTAGGGTCACACAGTGACCAGCGCTGGGTTCTCAACTATTTGCAATCTATACGAATGATCAGGAGGATGGAACAGATATACAGATGCTGAGTTGGGTGATGTCGCTGTGGTAAGCAAGAGATTAAATTATCAAGAGAGGGTGGAGGGTCTACAGATAGATTCAGAGAGGTAAAGGCAATAGATAATAGTTTGGCAGGGGGAATTTAACAAGATATAACCTGCCATTTCATTTAAAATAATAATGGAAGGCAGTATGTGACTGAAATGGAGAGGGATTACAGGACTTAATGACACTGTGTACTGGGGGGTTCACTCAGACCCGTTCAGACATGGGATGTTTTGCTTCATCCCTGATCGTCTGCTCCCAGACACTACAAGTGACCCCATTGCTCTCCGTACACATGGAATATGTTGATGTGGTTGATTGGTGGTGGGCCTGACGTTTTGAAACGTGCATCAAGGGGACGGCCTTTATCCAAAATATATTCATTTCTTTCCACGTGGAGACCCGATGACGATGGGAATGGCTGACTGCTTCTGAATGAAGAGGCCGTGACTGCTGCCAGGACAGTGGATATCCACCAACATGATGTAGTGTGCATGGCACGCTGCAACATTAATAGAGAGAGAGATCTCCTTCAATTCTTCTACCTCTCCCCATTGACATGGGTACTCCGCAGATGCCATGCATACCATCGGGAATCCCACTATACTGAATACACCCGGCAACTCCCTGCTGTGGGAGAAACAATGTATTTTCCTCATCCACCATATACATCCTCCATCACCGTATGGTGACACTGCTGTGGAGATACTGGGAAATGATGGATATGTCACCCAGTCCTCCCTGGAAAGTTCTGGATCATAGAAGCTGAATGAAACTGTGACCACAACGGCCACTGGCAGCACCATCCTCCCCCTGGTGTGAAGCTGCAGGTCGTGTTGAAGGAGGTGACACCGCTCTATGACCAGTTCCTTGTTCAGTCAGGGCCCCTCACACTCTGCTCCTGGGTTAAATGGAGCTTGGGAAGCTGTTCCTGGAAAACCCGGGGTGGGTCCAGCAGATCCCTTTCCCACACAGGCTCACTCCGTAGTTTCAGAGCTTCCCCTCTGTGCAGCCTCTGCTCCATTTGGAGTTCATGTTACAGACCCAGATGCTGTAACTACAGTCCCCATGCTCCATCCAGAGTTAGGTCACCAAATCCTCAGGTCTCCCTGAATGTCTGAGGCAACTTACAGCACAACCTCCAGCAAACCATCCCCAGCCCCTCCACTAATCTTTCAATAATAGGAGTCAGTCAGAAACCCCTCAGCTACAAGTGTTGTAGACAAGACCAGATCCCCGCAAAATATTTTAACAAAGCCGCTTAGACCCAAACCTATTCTTATTTTAAACATAGATGTGAAGTGTGCGTTCCAGATATGTTGTGACTGGTCAAACCTCTCAACATTAAGTAAAATATAATATATTCAAAAGTTTTATTTAAAATCCAGTCGAAGAAAAGAATATTTTGGGATAGCTTGTATGTTGGACACTTACACAAGCAATAGATACCGTACCTTCTTGGTATACACTGCTTTGCACAATGATATATTCAAATATAGATTCTTACATGCAATTTTCTGATCCAGGAGAAATCAACATCAACAGAGATCTCAGAGAGAAAAGCAGCTGGGGATCACGTATTGATACTTCCAACCCCTCGAGGATCTCCAGCAGTTTCTGAATGCTGCAGCTAAAAACAAAACGAGAAAACCTGGTCTGGGAGAGCTGGCCACTGCCCTTCGATTGTTATCACCGTTTAATGAAACCTAAAGGCATCCTCAGTTCTTTACTTAAACTGTGTTCAGACTGCAGTTCTGCACCTCTGCCTTTAGAACCTCTCTTCAAAAACAACCTAAGGGAACATAACCTCTTTACAGTGATAGTAAACTCACAACTCACCTTTAATAAAATGATCCATCAATATACAAATATGGATTCATTTTAAACCTCCTAACCTTCCTCTAATAGCAGACTGAAATGTATATATATTACATTGACTCTGAGCATACAAATATTCATAACTAGATTCGATTTCAGTCATTTCACTCCTGCCACAGAATGTCTTTGCCTTTCATCATCCAAGTCTCCACAACGTGTCAAACCTTAGGTTTCTCGCCCTATCAACAGTATAATTTCAAATTGAATGGCAGCAATAATATGTTCAATCGAAACAGACTGGTATTTTTCTCCCTAAACTTCTTCAAAAACTTTAAGGGGTCACGATCAGTGATAAAGATTTGTCTCAGGTATGTTATTCACAATTTAAATGCTGAAATGTTGTAACGCCAACACCAAGCTCAAGGCCTCCTTCCCCATTGTGGAATAAATCTATTGATGTTTCCACTGGACACTCTGACTGCACGTTACATAATGGAGCACTTATCACCTCTCCAATACTCCCTCTGAATGACATACCTCCTCATGTCTCAGCATAAAAGAATTACATGCTTCTGTGCCTCTTCATGCTCTAACCTCTTTACCTGGTACTCTTGGCCTATGTCAGTAAACCTTACTCTCACAGGGATATGTTTTAAGAAGATCTCGCACATTCTTCTCAATCCCTCACAGAAACCAGACTTTGATTTCTGAAGCAAATCATTATCATCAGCCATTTCAGCTTCTAATCTTGCCGTTTCAACTCTCTGCTCTTCCACACGAGTTCTCACGACTGCAGGAAGTGAATTGTTGTACTTCTCCAAAATAAAAATCTCTCTAAGAGTGCCATTGGTTTGCTCTGTTTTTAATGCCCTTCCCACTTTTCAAAATTACTTTGTTCGATTCTTTCAAACTCAATGTGCGTTGAACCAGGGACACTATTTTAGATTCCTGAAACAATGTCTGTCGGCTTCTGGCAGAAGCTCATATGCACTTCAGATGGCTTCCTTCACCTCCTCCTACTCCGGAGACACCGCCTCCGATAGGGATGCAAATACCTATCAGCTTTGTTTGAATCAACTAAATCCACATGGTCACTGGGCACTGCATTTGTGAAGCCACTTTCTCAAATGGAATTAAAAACGCTCCCCCATTCTTCTCATCAAATTTAGATAATGCCTGGGTTTATTTAAACAGATCTCCATCAGGCCTTTGGCTACTATGGGGTTGCTCATCCTCACTATCCTCCTTATCCAGCCTACCGTCTACCTTCATCTCGACCCTATATGTCAACTTTCCTCGCTAATTACTAACCTTTGAAGTTGAAACTCTGTGCTTTTCTTCTCTCTTTTTCTTTCTTTCTTCTTCATTTCCTTTTCTTTCATTTCTACTTTTCATCATAATTCAAACAGTTTCAATTCCTTCTCATGTTCAAGGCGCCTCATTTGAAATTGAATTCTAGCCATTTCCAAATACTCTGATGGCGGTTCCACCAAATGTAATTGCCAAGCTCTAGCTGTAATTATCTCTCATTTTCTCACGGACAAACACAACCCCAACTCCCGCTTGTCTGCCAATTCCTACAGCTTTGCCTTCATTACCTTTTGTAAAACCCCCAACTTCACTTCTTCCACACCCAGAAAACTCTTAATGACTGAAATAATCTTTATACACAAAACACTGTTTAAACCATCCGAATTCAACAAACGGAACCAAAGACACAAACAACTACCATACGCGACCTTTGATCCCAATACTCTCTCGGTGCATACTCTCCAGTGTATGCATAAGCTTATTCTGGATGCTCTGGTTTCCTTCCACAACCCAAAGATGTGCATGTCAGGTGAATTGGTCATGGTTAGTTGTGTATAGTTTTCAGGGATGTGTGGGTTAGGTGCCTTAGTCGGGGTAAATGTGTAATAATAGAGGAGCGGAATGGGTCTGGGTAGGTTACTTCTCGGAGGGTCGGTGTGGACTTGTTGGGTCGCATGGCTTGTTTGCACACTGTAGGGATTGTAATTCTAAACCAGTTTGGTATTATCAATTTAGAACCAGACAGGAGACCCCAGTTTGCAATAGACCAACCAGACTGGCTCAAACTATTTTAGGAAGGTAGCTTGGTTGCCAACCTTTCCTTATTTTAAAGGTAGATGTGAAGTGGGGGTTCCAGATGTGATGCAAATAGTCAGACCACTCACCATTAAACAAAACACAACATACTTAAAGACTCTAATGAAAATCCATACAAAATGAAGAGGAACTTAGAATAATTTAACGATTGGAAACCATAACCGAATAATGGATACCGTACCTTCTACAAATGAACTCTTCCAATATACCAACATCCCATAAACACATCCTTTGGAAAAATGGAACATTCAGACATACATTCTTGCATACAGTTCTCCAATTCAGGAGGAAACAGCTTCAAGTCAGGTTTCAGAGAGAGTAGCAGCTGGGGATAAGTTACTAGGCCGTTGTTACTGCTATTTATTATAAACCTTAAAAGTGTCGTAAGTCATTTACTTGAGCCGTTTTAGTCGGCAGTTTGGCCTTTAAGATCTCTTATTTAAAGAAAGGAGAAAATAATTTTTTTTTTTAAAGTGACAGCATTGTCACACACTTTAGATCCCTGGCCCTTTACTTGAGGGGCTTCCTCGCTCGGAAGATCACCTGAGAGGGACAAATACAGGTACAGACTAAGTTACAAGGATGTGTCTCATAACTTCTGAAACACCCTTGTCCATGGACCATCACATGGGACATACCAGGAAGTGAAACACAGCCTGACACACACCATTTCACTGTTTATTAGCTTCACAATGCCAGCACTCGATACACTAGGGAGGCATAAACAAAGGCCAGGAAAAGGAACAGAGGGACAGAGATTCACATTAAAGACAGAAAGAGACAGTTAATTAACTGAAAAGATGTTGTGGAAATATGGGGAAAACGACAGGGCAGTGGGACTAACTGGAGAAGTGAGAATCTTCGAGAGTAAACTTAAAAGAATGAGAACATTGAATACAGGCATTGTCAGATCAGCTGGAATGGTTTGTTACATCAAATTCTGAATCTGCTTGACAGAACACCACAAACAACATAAACTGGGACAAGATGACAGCCCAGCATGGAGAGCTGTGTTGACCATGCTAGTGTGTTGCTCAGTTAATTGCACTATCTGACGAGCATAGAGAGTATTGCAAACTTTACTATCAAATGCTAACTATACTCGCATCAAATTACTACAATGTCGTCAATGAGAAGATTTGCTGTGTGTGTGTGTGTGTGTTCATCAGAGACTGAGAGAGAGTGTGTGTGTGCGGGATTGGCGTGGTTGAATGCGAAACTCATTGTTTGAGAAGGAATGCACATGCAGGAAACTATTTTAAATAAGAACAACTGGCAGGCTTTTTGTTAATCGACAGAGAGAGAACGAGAGAATTTTCATGGACAGATATGGCAAAGTGTTTGAGAATGTCAAAATAAAGCTATTGCCAGAAAAAACAGCAATATACATCGGCGTGCACATGAGTGACAGATGGATGGGAGTTTGGTGTGATGTTGAATCAGATTTGCTTCGGCAGGTTTGAAGCCGGGAGTGTCAGCAGTAGGCTATTGGCTTCTTTAAGACTGTATTTCATAGATCAGCAGCTGGACTAAACCAGTGAGATATATTCTGGAGTGGTGAGTATTTCAAGTTAGAAATGGTCAGGGCATGGTGTCAGAAATAAGCTCATGGTCAAAAGGATCCCCCATAGTTGTGACTTGTCTGCTTCAGCCGCAGATATTGGCCAGGGATGAGATGGAAACAGTGGAAGGAAGTGGAGTTTGTAATCAGAACAGTAGAGAGTGACCTCCATGCTGCTAATATTTAAATAACAAAGGCAATGATACAATAAATTGTAGTTCTCCGCTGAAACATAGAGACCCATGAGTAACACTGCCAGAGCAGAGAGTGAGACAGTAATTGAACACATTCCTTGATATAGTTAGTAGTGGTCTGCAGAGTGAATATATGGATCGAGAGTTTCAACAGGAAAATAATAGTGACAAGAAGTGTAGACTATATGAAAGAACAGTAATACAGTTATAACTGGTTTATAGAAAAAAAATCTGGACAGCGACACTTACCAGGAACACCAACGATAGCCAGGAAAGGATAATAAAAATATTGAATAATGAGAAGAGAGTAATCGATCCGCAATGATAATGACCACCAATAAAATGCAGAAAGATACCAAACATAATTGGATATACTCCTGTTTATTGTTGGAACATGCCAGTCTAATGTTCCCAGATTCGGATGCATTTTTGGAACATTCCAGTCTAATATTCTCAGATTCGGATATATTTTTGGAACATTCCAGTCTAATATTCCCAGATTCTGATCCATTGTTGGAACATTCCAGTCTAATATTCACAGATTCTAATCTCGCCGCTCCCTCTCTAAATCTGCTGATCCCTGTCAGTGCTGTCTGTGATGGTCCGACTCACATTTTGGGATAACACATTGAATGGCGCCTATTTATCATTTAAAGATGGAAACCCTCATCTGGGATAATTAGAATCCATGGAGATTGGCATTCATCACAGTTACTGAACAAACACTGGGAAACTGAGCAATGGCTACGACAACGGATGAATGGGCTCCGCACAACAATCAACAGACAGGAGGTTTCCCTCCCAGTTGGGGAACACTTCAGTGGTCCCGGTCATTCAACCTCGGACCTTCGGGTGACCATCCTTCAAGATGGACTTCGGGACAGGCAGCAGCGAAAAGTGGCCGAGCAGAGGCTGATAACTAATTTCGGGACCCATAGGGAGGGTCTCAACCGGGGCCTTGGGTTCATGTCACATTACAGGTGACCACCATTGCACTGTATACACACACACACACAGTACTCCTATACACGCACATGCATACGGACACACGTACACTGACACGCACACAGACACGCACACAGACACTCACACACACACTTACAGACACCCACACTCATACAGTCATCCGATCAGAGACCTAGACCACTCTACACTCATGCACACACATATACACTCTCTCTCACTGACACTTAACTCCCCCCACCCCAGTCACGAACACACTCCCACACTCACACATGCACCCCCTCACAGACTTAAGACACTCTGCATCACTATACACACAAATACACTCCCTCTTACACTCACAACCTCCAACCAAGACAAACCCACACACAAACAGACAAAGACACACATGCACACATATATTTTGTGAGGTGAATTTGTACTTGCAGAGTTACATTGTACTTTGCTCAAAAACTGCATGAATTCATGTAAAACTCTGTTATCTCACGTTTCAGATTAGAATCAATCTAAACATCATGGTATAGACAGAGAGCACGGGGGCGAACACCTTCAACATATTGTCTAGCTAACACTCATTGTTACAGCTAACCTGAGAATGCAACTTTAAAAGAAAAAGGTTTTGTGATTTACACATGAAAGAAATGAAACTATCATGGTATTCAATGAGATGAAAGACTCTCAAATCAAGGTATTTTTCAATGTCTCATTTCCGTTACATCGCACTGTAAATTTTTGCTATGTATTCTGTGCCTTAGAAGTGAGTCTTCCACTATCACCTGATGAAGGAGCGGCGCTCTGAAAGCTAATGTGCTTCCAATTAAAACTTTATGGACTATAACCTGGTGTTGTGTGATTTTTAACTTTGTACACCCCAGTCCAACACCGGCATCTTCAAATCATGACGAAACAAACATGCTCAGTTAACCAGTTCCACACATCACTTTTCAAATCACGATAAAAGGGAACATTTACTGGGTTTGGATGGAATGGATGAGGGTTGCTGAGGGATGGACGATAAATCTTTAAATCTTCTAAATCTTGTTTTTTTATCTTGTACATGAGAGCATTAACAGGACACTGCATGGGTCTATATATGTTCCGCTCTGTTTATGAAAGGAGGCAATTATAAAATATCAGATCAGTACCATAAAAACAGTCAGGTGGGCAAGTTTCTAGATACCTTAACCCAAGTTATAATATCTGTTGACCAGTGTGAGGCTACTCCTGGTTTTAAGTGACCTGTTATCAAATCCTTTCATGACCTTGCGAAAGAGCATTGAGACTGCTGCTCAGCAACTGGCCGAAACAATTCTGTCCCTATGGGCCTCTTACAGAGGGATAAGAGAATGCCATTCAGCCCATATTAGCCTGTTGCTACTTGAAAAGGTGGAAATCTAGAATATTGGCACATTTTGCCAACAGAATCATTCAAAACGAAGAGATCCATAGCAGCAGCTGTATGAGGTGTTAATGAGAGGGCACCTGGAGTACATTGTGTTGTTTGTGTTTCAGTAACTGAGAAGGGATGGACCTCCATCAGATGCAGCTTAACGGCTGCTCGTAATCCATGGCTTGCTGTCTCATTAAATGTCTCGGGTCTGTTACACAAGGATAGGAGGAGGCCATTCAGCCTTTCCAGTCTATTACAGAGGGCCACGAGGAGCCCATTCAGCCTCTCGAGCCTGTTACGGAGGGGCAGGAAGTGTTTATCTAACTTTCAAGTCTGTTACGCATAAATATTAGTTTTAAATTAGTTTTGGAATAGGAAAGACCTGATGTAAACATTGAACAAAGCTAATTTTGAAAGTGTTAGGCGACCCCTGTGAAAGGCTGATTTAAATACCCTATTGACAGGTAAAGGGATGTCTGGAAAGTTCAAGGCCATCAAAACTTGGTTTCAGAGAGTCCAGAGCCAACGTGTTCCCATTAGTGAGAGGGGAAAGGCTGGTATATGCAGGGAGTGCTGGATGGCTAGATATATTGATGCTCTGATCAAGGTAAGGAAGGAGGCATATGTCAGGTAAACAGAGCTCAGATCAAGTGAATCCCGAGAGGTGTATAAGGACAACAAGTATCTCGTCAACGGGGAAATTGGCCAGAAAAATGTGGACAAGAGATGGTTTTAGAAATAGGCTTAACGAGGCATTGAAGACATTCTACAAATCCTTTAATGCAAAAGATTAACTAGGTAGAGAATAGGGCCCCTTAAATATCAGTAAGGCTACCTCTGTGTGGAACCACAGTAGATTGGAGGGATACTAAACAAGTATTTCTCCTCAGTATTTAATGTGGAGGAGGTTACCAGAGAGAATGAAGAAAAATATAGTGATACCTTGAAAGTGTCTGTATTACAAGGAGGCGTTGGACATTTTAAAACACATAAAGGTGAACAAATCCCTGGGACTGAGCAGTTGTATCCCAGACGTTTGTGGGAAGCTAGGAAAAAGATTGCTCAGCATTTTGCTGACAAATTAGTAACATTGATTTCCATAGGTGAGGTGTCAAAAGACTGGAGGGATGATAACATAGTGTCATTATTTAAGAAAACATGGTAGACCGGTTAGCAATGTTAGACTGCCTGGAATCCAGGGAGAGCTCGCCATTTAGATCCAAAATTTTCTTGAATATTGGAGACAGGGTGTGACAGTGACATTTGTTCATTAAACTTGGAGACCTGTAACTAGCGACGTGCTGCAAGGATCAATAGTGGGTCCACTGCCTTTTGTCACTTCTCCAAATCATTTGCATTTGAGTATATGAAGTTGGTCAGTACTTTTGTAGATAATACCAAATTGGTAGGTGTAGTCGACAGTGAAGCATGATCTCTCAGACTATAATGGGACTTTGCTTAGGTGAGCTGAGGAGTGGCAGATGGAGTTAATTTTAGTTAAATGTGAGGTGTTGAAATTTGGCAGACAAATCAAGGCAAGACATGTAGGTAGGGTTTGTCGAAAGCTGCCAATCAAGGAGAACTCCTTAGAAATTTTAGAATCCATACAGTGAGGAAACAGGCTATTCGGCCCATCGAGGCCACACCGAACCTCTAAACAGTATCCCACTTGACAAACCCCTATCCTATCCCTCTGAGCCTGCATTTCCCATGGCTAATCCACCTCACCTACACATCCTTGGGTACTATACACAGTTAAGCATGGCCAATCTACCCTTACCTGTATATCTTTATACTGTCGGAGCGAAACATAACATCCGGAGGAAACACACACAGACACGGAGAGAATGTACAAACTCCACATAGGCAGTCATTCAAGGATGGAATTAAACCCAGATCGCTGCACTCTGAAGTAGCAATGCTAGTCACTGAGCTATTGTGTCACCTTGTGGTGCAGGTTCTCCGTTCCTTGAAAGTGCCATCACAGGTAGACAGCGCAGTGAAGAAGGCACTTGGTGATCTTCCCTTTATTGGTGCGTGCTTTGAGTCTAAACATTTGCACGACATGTTGCATCTGTACAGGACATTGGTTTGGCCACTTTTGTGATATTGCCTTTAATTCTGGTCACCCTGCTGTCAGAAAGATGTTGTCAAACTTGAAAGCGTGCAGAAGAGATTTAAAAGAATGTTGCAGGTGTTGGAGGGTTAGAGTTACAGGGCGAGATTGAATAGGCTGGGAATATTTCCAAGTGTTGAGGCTGAGGGGTGATCTTAAAGTGGTTTATAAAATTATGAGGGGCATAGCAAAGCTAAACAGTCAACGTCTTTTACCCAGGATAGGCGAGTCCAAAATTAGAAGACAAAGGTTTAAGGTGAGAGTGGAAAGATTTCAAAAGGAACATGAGGGACAACATTTTCACACAGAGACTGCTGTGTGTATGGATTGAACAGCCAAAAGAGGTGGTGGAAGCAGGTACAGTTACACCATTTAAAAGGCATTTGGACGGATACATGCATGGGAAGTGTTTAGAGGGAGATGGGCCAAGTGCTGGCAAGGGGGACGAGATTTATTTAGGATATTTGGTCGGTATGGGCGATCGAACCGAAAGGTATTCTTCCGTGCTGTACATCTCTGAGACTCTATTGCCTCTTGAGTGCATAACACAGGAAATGGAGGAGGCTATTCAGCTTCTGAATTCTGTCAGGCAACTTGTTTGTTCAATTGCTGAGCGTAAAATACAAAAATACATCATTCAGATTTTGACGGTGTTTTACAAAAACAGGAGAAAGGTTTTTAGTCAAGCGAAGCTGTAAGGAATGTGAAGAGGCCATTCAGTCCCTCGACTCCATTCCACAGGAGCAGCAGGTGAGCACAGAGCTATTGGAACCTGTTACTCAGTAGCAGGAGGAGGACATCTACTTTCGCAAACCTTGGATCAGGAGGCAGTCACACAGCTGCTGAAGATTGGGACACAGGGACAGGACGCAGTCATTCAACTGCTTGAGACTAGAGCACAGGGAAAGGAGGGAGTCACTCAGAGCTCGAGACTGGGGCGCAGGGAAATCTGGAGGTAAGTGAGGCCCCAGCATTCTGTTATGCAAGGACAGCCGGAGGGGACTTACTCCCCACCAGTCTGAGACACGAGGAGAGAAGGGGAGTTTGCTTGGAACAAACAGAAATATATGAATAGGTTGCATTAGTGGTCCATTCAATCCTGCCCCAACATTCACTAAGACCACGGCTGATCTGATTGTGATTCCCTCATTCCATTTTACGGAGACTCCGCTCTCTGCAGCCTCTGCTCCCTTTGTTGGTCATGTTGCAGACTCAGATGCTGCAACAACACTCACCATGACTCATCCAGAAGGATGGGTCTATCAGGATAAGTCAGGATTTGAGGGGTCCAATGACAAGAATGAAAACACAAAATAAAGATATTGTCAGATGTTTCATACTCTCACATTCGCAATCCAACTCGCATAACCAGCCCATCCATTACATATTCAGGATGGAGCACTGTGTCGGTCCGGCTAGTGTACAACTGTATGCAACCCAGCAATGTCCAGAGTGAAACTCTATGCAGCCCACACCAATGCATGATCTATAATCCTGTACTAAATGTTCAGTATGGGGAGCTGTGCAGTCCGCACTGGTTCATTCCTATACAAACCCAGGCTGTTGCATTGTTCGGTAACACTGTATTAGATCACTGCCCAGTGTGGTGAAAAATGTAACCAATGCTGGAAGTGACAGAATGTGCAGTTCCCATCCATTTACAGCTCCATATCTGCACTGTACCTTGACAAGGGGTGCTGCGAATGTGAAAATCAATGGGAGGAAGAGATATAAATGGAAACAATTTAAATACCAATAGTTCTGATTAAGGCGCATATCACTCTTGTATTTAAAGTTGAAATAACTGAGATAATATCCAATGAGGTTTTGTGAACGGTGCAAAGAATTAAGAGGGGGATGGTGATATTATAGTGGTTGCACTATAAGCCTCCAAATAAGCAATGGGAATTAGAGGGACAAATATTCAGGGAGACTGGCGAGACTTGCAGGAGCAATAGGGTTGTCATAATAGGTGATTTTAATTTTCCTAACATAGACTGGGACTTCCAAATGGTTAAGAACTTAGATGGAACGTAATTTGTTAAGTGTGTTCAAGAAAGCTTCCACAAGCAATATAGAGAGGTTCCTATTGGGGAAGAGACAAACTCGACCGACTGTTGGGAAATAAGGTCGGATAGGTGACGGAGGTAAAGTGGTAGAGCATTTTGGGAAGAGTGACTAGAGCTGTATTAGTTTTAAAATAGTAATGGTCGGGACAAAATTGGTCCACAGATTCAAGTTCTAAATTGGGCAAGATGTATTTTGTTGGAATTAGACAGGGGATTGCAGGGGATGATTGGAGTAGTTTGTTTCGAGGTAAAATGATCCCGAGCAAGTGGGGGGGGGGGGGTCAAAAGTGATATAGCTCGAGTTTAATATCAATATGTTCCTGTGAGGATGAAGGGAATGTGAGGCTGGAAGAGAGAACCCTGGATAACAAGAAATATTGAGGCTCTGACCAGAACAAAAATGAGGCGTGGCTCAGGTAGAGGCAGCTAGGACCAAGGGAATCCCTGGAGGTACACAGGGGATAGAGGAGTTTACTGAAGAAGTAAATCAGCAGGGCGAAAAGGGAGTATGAGATAGCCTTGGCTGAGCAGATTAGTGTGAATCCAAATTCAGTTTAGTAAAGAAAAAGAACAACCAAAGAGAGAATAGGACGTCTGAAAATCTAAAATGGACACGCATGTGTAAAACCTCAAGAGATGGGTGAGGTCCTCACTTCCCCCTCTGTGTTTACCATGAAGAAAGACATGAAGACCTGTGACCTTTGGGAGGTTAGGTGCGATATCTTGGTACAGTCCATATCACAGTAGAGGTGCTGATGGACATATTAGAATGCAAAAAGTCAGATAAATCTCTTGGTCCTGAGAGATATATCCAAGAGCACTGCAAGAGGCGAGAGAAGACAGTTCAGGGGCCAAGGACCCGGAAGACTGGGCGGTAACAAATGTGTCCTTATTCAAGAAGGGCTGCAAAGAAAACCCTGTGAAATATAGACCAGTAAGATTCACATCTATTTCGGAAACCACTTGAGAAGGTTCGGAGAGAAAGATAGGCATGCATTTGGAAAGACAGAGTTTGACTTGGAGCAGTCAGCATAGCTTTGTGCGTGGCAGATCATGCCTTACAAATTTTGTTAGTTTTTGAGGAAGTGACCGGGGAGGTTGAAGAGGGCAGGGTGGTGGACATAGTCTAAATGGATTTCAGTAAGGCCTTTGATCAGGTTACACATGATAGGCCGCTCTGGAAGGTTAGATCGCATGGACTCCAATGTAAACTGGCAAATTGGCGACACAATTGGCTTGACGTTATGAAGAAAATGACTATGGTGGAGGTATGCTTGTCGGACTGGAGGCCTGAGACTAGTGGAGTGCCTCAGTGGTCGTTCCTGGGCCCATTGCTGTTTGTTATCTATGATTTGGACCAGAGTGCACCACGCAGGTTTAGTAAGTTTGCAGATGACTCTAAATTAGGAGGCATCATTTACAGTGAGGAACGTTATCAGAAATTGCAGCAGTATCTTGGTCAGCTGGGGAAGTGGGCTGATGGCGTTTAATATAGATGGGTGTGACGTCTTGCATTTTGGAATATCAAATCCAGGTAGGAGTTTAATGATGAATGAGAGGGTCTTAAGGAGTGTAGTAGAAAAAAGGACGTTGGAGATCAGGTGCACGGTTATCTGAAATTTGAGTCCCAGCTACACAGGACAGTGAAGAAGGATGTTGGCACACTGGCCTACATCAGCACATTCAGTATAGAAGTTGGGACGTTATGTTGCAGTTGTACAGGATGTTGGTAAGGCTGCAGTTGGAGTATTGTGCTCAGTTTTGTTCATCTTTCGTTGGAAAGGACATTATTGAACGAGAAAGAGTGTAGAAGAAATTTACAAAGATGTTTCCTGGGCTAAAGGTTCTAAGTTATAGGCAGAGGTTGGACAGGTTAGAACTTATTTCTTTACAACGTAGGAAACTGAGAGGGTTTTTATAGAACTGTAACTCTTATAAAATAATGAGCGACGTGCATGGGGTGAATACTTCAAATGTTTTCCTTACGTTGGGGAGTCGAGGATTAGAGGACATCCATTAATGTTTGGATGGGAAAAAAATATGTAAAAAGGAACCTGAGAGGCTACTTTTTTTACACTGAGTGTGGTACGCATATGGACTGAACTGCCAGTGGAAGTGATTGAGGTGGGTACAATAACAACATTGAAAAGGCATCTGGACAAATACACAGATAGGAAAGGATTAGATGGTTACAGAGCAAAGGCAGGGAAATGGGGTGAGTGTGGATCAACATTTTGGTTGGCATGGACCAGCTGGGCCAAATGGCCAGTCATACTGGCGGCCTCGTGCAATATGACTGTAAATGAGTGTGTTTTAGGGTGGAGACAGGGTGGGGCGGAGACTGAGTAAATATGTCATGGAAGGATATGTTCACAGGTTGCAGAATGCTGAAATGAAGACATTTCGATAGTATCATGCAATATGGGTCAGTATTATGAAGAAGTATGAGTGAAAGGGATATTGCTGTGAGTTCAGAAAATGGAGAGTTTTGGATGAGCATTTGTTCTGCAACTTCATAACTTGGAGTGAGGACAGCAGAGTCTTCGCCTCACTGGGCAGAATCTAACAAAAATCTGTCTCAGTGAAATTTTCATTGAGTGTGACAGAGGGGTTGTCTGCACGAGGCCGTGCTCGTATCCTGTTGCTATCTTACCAAACCCGTCTCAAAAACTACCCACCCCACTCCATGGTGTCTGTCTCATACAATGCCAGCCCGATTCTCCCACCCATCATGACTGGAGGTACTCACCATCGCCCGGATGCCCCTGGATATTCCGTGGTCCCTGACACTGGGGCCATCTTTAAAAGGCTAATGGGCACACGGTTGAGCTTTCTCAGTTTGGAGCTGCCCTGCATAGTTTACCCCGAGCGTGGCAGCTCAGGGGAAATTACACGACAGTTTGTCGACAGGGGCACAGAGGTCCTCGTGGATGGGCTAGTACAGAGGGGGACAATTCTCTTCCCAGAGGGATCACAACACTAGACCCACCGAGCCTGGTCTGATCTCACCACCCACTTCAATGCAGTATCTGTGGTCTGAAGAAATGTCCAGCAAAACAGGACAAGCATCAATAACCTTCCCCGCTCTGTCAGTGTAAGGGTCACCATCTTCTCTGTGCTCCCTCACACTCACTGTATATTTGTTATAGCACCGACCCTCGAACAAGGTTCATGCTCTACCACTCTCACTACTGCATGCAGCACCTTCCCTCTGTTTCTCTCTTGCATTTCTCATGCCGCCCCCCACCCCCCACACACACACAGTTATATATTTTTTCTTTCTTTTTACAGTTATAATATATTCTGGAGATTGCCAATTATGGGATGTTCCAGAGAATGTTCCAACTTATTCCCAATTTCAGTAAAGCGGCAGTGCCCAAGTGTGTAACATGTAAAAGGATGGAGTAGAGATGTACGTATCTCCCCCATACTTGCTGTGCTAGGAAAAATATTCTGTTGCGTTGGATGTCTGAAAACCCCCCGGGTCTGTTGTGTCGTTGTAACCTCGTCATGGAGAATATCCCTTTGGACTTTCTCACCAGTAATTAAAATCCATCATGAGGCCATTCAGTACTTCAAACATGCTCCAACATTCAATACGTTTGGGGGTGATCTGATGGTTTTCTCAGCTCCATGTTACAGGAACTTTCAGTCATTTAACCCCCAGGTTCCTGTTCGCGAGCAGACGATTCTCAGACACTTTATACCCCGGGTTTCTTCTAGCATGTGTTCAGAAGGTATTTCCCATGGGCACGGACTCTCCTTATAATATAATTCATCTGCTTTATAAATTCATGCAACAGTCAGCATGCTTTCCACAGGCCAATCAAAAACATGCACTTATTTTATGGTTATCGATATCCAATCACAATTAGTCATTCTGGTTATTTCACTTGTCTCACCTTATTGTATTCAGCCAAAGACAGCTTCCAAACACTTGTCTCATTATAAAATACAATTTCTAGCAGAGAGCGTTTTTATACTCAGCCGTTATCATGACCGTTATCTCAAATATACCTTTTTTCTTGTTATGAATGTTTCTCTTGCCCTTTGCCTGTGACTGATTCTGTGTGTAACAGTTACACAGTCTCCCACTCAGTTGGCTAAATGGTTAGTTTGTGATGCAGAGGGAGGCCACTAGCGCAGGTTCAATTCCCCACACTGACAGAGATTACCATGAAGGGGATGCTCTCTCAACCTCACCCCATCACCCGTGTGGGGACCTTCAACATAAACCACTATGAGTGGTCTCTCTAATGAGAATTATTTGGCACTCTAATCTATCAATGTTAGCATTTTATTTTTTTAACAAAATGTTTTTTATGAAAAATATATTTTTATTATTATATTAAACAATTAACAAAACAATTCAAATAACTGAACAAAATTATACCCATGTGCATGTATATACAAAATAAGTTAAAGTCGCTAAACAGCCAGAAGAAAAACAAAAACGATAAATAATAAATAAATACTGCGGCTCAACATAACAAAGTGATAGCTCTCGTTCTTCGAGAGCATGAACAGATACACATTCATACGTTCATAATTCTTCATATGTGATTCATTAGACAATATCGTCATGACTATATAAAAGCCCTTTTTAGAGTGGCAAATAAGCCCGTATCGCGGTAATCCAAAAAGGGTTGCCATATCTTAATATGGCAAGATGTTGTGAAACTTGAAATGGTTCAGAAAATATTTCATGGATGTTGCCAGAGTTGGAGGATTTGAGCTATAGAGAGAAGCGGAACAGACTGGATCTGTTTTCCCTGGAGCGTCGGAGACTTAGGGCTGACATTATAGAGGTTTACAAAATTATGAGGGGCATGTATACGGTAATTAGGCAAAGTCGCTTCTCTGTTGTCGGGGAGTCCAGAACGAGAGGGTATAGGTTAAGGGTGAGAAGAGAAAGATGTAATAGACAACTACGGGGCAACTATTTCACACAGAGAGTGGTACATGTATGGAATGAACTGCCAGGTGATGTCGGGGAGGCTGATACAAGTGCAACATTTAAGAGGCATTTGGATGGGTAAATGAATCAGAAGGATTTGGAGGGTTATGGGCCAGGTGCTGGCAGGTGAGACTAGATTGGTTTGGGATATGTGGTCGGCATGGATGGGTTGGACCGAAGGATCTGTTTCCATGCTGTACATCTCTATGACTCCATGACTTATATTAATCTCAGTTTTTTGGTGCACAATGCTGGTGAGAAAGTCCAAAAGGATATTCTCCATGATCAGCTCACAAAGACCCAACAGACCTGGGGAGTTTTCAGATATCCAACACAACAGAATATTTTTCCTAGCACATTCGCACAATTTCCCATTTGCATCTCCGTAAGATACTCTGGGTAGGTCCAGGAAAAGATAAACCGTGTCCATCTCCAATTTGGTCCCCAAGACCCACTCTACCACACCGAAAACAATGCTCCAATATATACGAAGCCTGCAGCAGGACCACATGCGATGATTAAGAGTGCCTCTCGTCATTCTGCATTGAGGACATGCTGAAGATAATCCCACATTGAATTTTGAGAGAAAAAATGGGTTCAGATAGAACCTATGAACAATTTTCAACTGCATGGAATGGGTCCTATTCCAGATCAAAATCCTTCGAGCATTTTCACAAATATCCTCCCATGTCTCCGAAAGGATCTAAACCCCCAACACTGTCGCACAGACGTCACGAAGCTGCACAGCCTTCTCTGAGGGGGCACTCTCCAACAAATGATACAGGGAACTGACAGATAGTGTATTCTTTACAGTAATCAAGTGCTTCTCTGTATCGGATCTATAAGTGTCTGCTAAAATTGTTTTTTGATCAAATTTCTAATCTGGAAAACAAAACAGAAGAAGTCTCTACTAGGTAGTCCATACTTACGAGTTATTTGATCAAATGATATCATTGTTTCTCCATCAAGTAACATGTCGGAGCTCGGTGGTTTGCACTGCTGACTCACAGCACCAGGGTCACGGGTTTGGTTCCAGTTTTGGGTGACTGGCTGTGTGGCGTTAGTATATTCTCAACTGTGCCTGCGTAGGTTTCCTCTCACAGTCACAAACATGTGCAGGTTAGATGACTTGGCCATTGCTAATTCGCTCATAGTGTTCCACGATCTCTAAGTTGGGGCATTAGTCAGGATAACTATAGGATGGTAGTGGAATGGTTCTGGGTGGGTTACTGTTCAGAGGGTCGAAGTGGACTTGATGGACCCCAGGACCTGTTTCCACACTGTCGAGATTCTACTAATTCTGAATCACCCAATCAAGGTACACCCCTCGCAGCCCACAGTTTAAACCTGGAATCCATCATCCCCGGTTGACAACCTGGTATACCAAGTATAGGGGTAAGAAACATGGTAATGGCTGTATTGCCCTCGATCTGACGCCTTGTCCTTCAAGATTTAATAATCATTAGTTTATGACAATATTCCATAAATGTTGTCATTTTATCTAAGAGCAACAGACTAATAAGGTTTCACTTTGTATGAGAGGGCTCAATGTCTAGCCGTATTGATGCCGAAATTTCAGCAGCCCAGGCACTAACATACTTCTAAAAACATAATTGATTGCTTTTAATCGGGGAGATTTACTCCTCACAATCTGTGGTGCAGTTGCAATTTCGTTAGCTTGATAAAGAATCGCTTATGGTGCCAAATAAAAGAGCTAAGTCAGCCATTACATTTCCGAAATATCTGTCGGGAAACATCAAAGAAAGCATTCGAACGAGGTGTAGGAAATGAAGAAGGACATTCATTTTAATAACAGCTATCCGACCGAGCCAGGACATTGGAAATGACTCCCATCTTTGAAGGTCTTGTTTAATTTTGTCAAACAAATGGACATAGTTCACGTTAAATAAATGATCAAACACATATGTAATGAATATACTGAAATAGGGAAATCACCATTTAAAAGGAAACCAGGATTTGGCCTCAGTATCAGGTATTTCCCTAAGACCTCCCGTAGGCATGACCTCCAACTTTGTAAAGTTATTCTTATTGTCCGGAAAGGCGACAAGCGAATTAATGCGTTACATCACATGAACTACCAAAATTGCGGGATTTGACAAAAAATATAAGACCCTAATCTGCATACAATGTAATCTTTCATGACTTCTATCCCAATTCTGGGGCAGATGTGTTGGCATCCCTACGGATGTCCTCCGCCAGTGGCTCAATCACCAATGTAAACAATGGCGAAAGGTGTCAACCTTTGCAGTTGCCTGGAGAAATATTAATATTACTGGTTGGCACACCATTAGTGAGAACCGCAGCCAGAGGATCACCGTAAAGGACCCTCTCCAACTTGATAAAAACTTTCCATATACTAAACCGTACTAATGTACAGAAGAGACCCGGCCACTCAACCCAATCAAATGCCTTCTCTCATCTAAAGAGATCAATAATCCCTGGACAGATTGTTGTTGACACTCTTGGATTATATTGAGTAAACTCTTCACATTGTCGGAAGATCTGCGGCCCTTTATAAAGCATGTTTGGTCCTCTTTGGTTACAGAAGGCAGCAAAATTTCCAGCCTTAATGCACGGATCTCAGACAGGATTTTGAAACCAACATTTAAAAGTGAGATTGGAGGGTAAGAAGCACAATCCTCCAGGGTCTTCCTTTCTTCAGCATCAGAGAGATATGAGCCTCTATTAAGGATGGAGGGAGGGATTCGTGACTGTATGAGTAATGGAACATGTTTAACATCAGCCCTGACAATAGGTTTATAAATTATTTATAAAATTCACTAGGAAATCCTTCAGGGACGTGCGCCTTTACATTCTGAAGCTGCTTCACACTCTCCTGCGCTGACAATGGTGCATTAAGACACAACACCTATTCAGGGGTTACTCCTGGAAGATTCAGGTTCTTGAAAAATGACTCCATCTTAATCCATATATCTTCACAATGTTCAGTCTGAAATAATTCTCTGAAAAATCTCGGACAGGAGACATTAATATTTTTAGCATTGAACGTAAGGATCCCAGTACCTTCCCTAATTGAGGAAATGGCTTGAGAGGGGCGATCGTTTTCCTGGCAAGATAGAATAAATACCTGCCTGGCTTATCACCATGTTCAAACAGCCTTTGTTTTGCAAAAGTAAGTTCCTTTTTGGCTGTCTGTGTGAGCGTGGAATTCACTGTAGACCGAAGCGTTGTGATCCTCTGCAGCTTAGCCACTGAGGGACAATCACAGTATGCCCTCTCGGCTGCCTTCAGCTTTGCCTCAAGCCAGAGTTCCTGCTCCGCCTTCTGCTGCATCTAAGGAATAATTGTTCCCTTGGCATAAGCCTTAGCAATTTCCCATAGAGTGGATGGGTTACTGGTTGAATCTGAATTAATGGCGAAGAAAGATCTGAATTCATTGAAGTTGTCGGCACTTTGGCACAGTGGCACAATTGATAGCCCTGCTGCCTCACAGCGTCAGAGACCCGCGTTCAGTTCCTGCCTCAGGTGACTGTCTGTGTGCATTTTACACATTCTCCCCATCTCTTCGTGGGTTTTCTCCAGGTGCTCCGGTTTCCTTCCTCAGTCCAAAAATGTGCAGGTTAGGTGTAACCTGTCATGCTAAATTGCCTGTAGTGTTAGGTGAAGGGGTAAATGTCGGGAAATGGGCCTGGGTGGGTTGCTCTTCGGCGGGTCGGTGTGGACTTGTTGGGCCGAAGGGCCTGTTTCTGCGCTGTAAGTAATCTAATCTGAATACACAATTAACCAACTCGTCTTAAGAATAAAGGGATACATTCGCGAGTGTCTCGAATCTGTTATATTGCCCTTAATCTTACTCAATAAGTATACTGCTTCATGGTCAAAATGGTAATATTCCCAATTGTGCAGGATGCCACCGAATCTAAGATTGTTTCAGGGATGGGGAATATATCAACCCTCGTGTGGCATTTCTGCGGGTTAAAGAAGAAAGTAAAATCCCTACTTGTGATGTGGATCTGCCACCAGACATGCACCAGCTCTCGTTATGCACACATATCCATTAATTGCTTACATCAGAAAGAGGGTATGGGGGCACATTTGGACATTCTGTCCACCGTGGGGTGCATAAGACTGTTCAAACTTCGACAATAATATGCCACGATTCAAGATAACTGAATTTGGAAAATGCATCTCCCATGAATTTAAGAGGGTGCGCCGGGAGTGGGGGGAGGGGGGCGGGTGTAGGAGGGGGAACAATAAACATTCAAAATATTGTATGTTTTGATATAGTTCATGGTTTTGGGGATTATGAGCCTCCCGTGAGTGTCAAATAAAATCTAGTTGGTTAAATGGAAGATTCTTTTTATCCATTATGGCTTCTCCCCTACTCGTAATATTAAAAGACGAGAAATAAACCCGACCAAGCCCGACCTGCTGTAATGTCAAATGTTCCTTGTCATCAAAGTGCATCTCCTGCAATAGGACAACATCCACCCTCTCTTTTTAAGATTAGAAAGTAAATCTTTCCTCTTTTCTGGCCAATGGCTCACCTTAATGCTTCAGGTAGACCATTTAAGCACATTATTACCCAGAACACACTATAGCAACATTTGAACTCGAGAGAGGCAGAACTAGAATTACTGATCATTAATAAACAAAATCTCATACAGCTTAAAAACTACGCGAAATAAGACTATTACAACTGCCAACTCTCAAAACTTTCCAAAACTAAGCATTTTAAATTAGTAGCTGGGATGGAGTGGGTTAGGGAACCACTTTGCCCGTGCTGTGATGTAGAGCCCAACAAAGCAGATCTTCCAGATCGCCACCACCTTGGATTTCCCCTTCACATTTTATCGATATTATCATTTCATTTTGCATTATATTCCTGGATGTTCTGGAGCACTGTCAGTATTTCCCCAACACTGCACATTCCTGCCATTCCTTTACTCCGTTATTATTTATGAACCTTCTGTCTGTGCCTCAAACATATTCAATATCTCTGCCTCCAATGTTCTGCAGGGAAGAGAGTTCGAAATACTTTCACCATTGAGAAAACAAAAAATAACTTCATCTGTTTGAGAGATTATTTTTGTCTCCTTACCTGAGAAAGGTTATGATTAAATTGGAAGCAGTTCGGAGATGTTTCACTTCATATATCCCAGGGATGATGGTCTTTTGTTATAAAGGCTTTAACAGGTTACTCTTGGAATGAGAGGTGATGCTATTGAAACATACAAAACCTAGAGGAGAGTGGATCAGATAGATTCCCACTGGCTGTTTATATCGTCCACTCTTCTTGTTGATTTTATAGAATTTCTATAGTGTGGAAGCAGGACATTCCGTCCATCATGTCTACATTGACCCTCGGAAAAGTATGCCCCTTCCGACCTGCCCCTCTACCCTATCCATGTAATTTTGCATTTCCCATGACTCACCTATCTAACCTACACATCCCTGGGCACTATGGGCAATTTAGCATGGCCAATCCGCTCTAAGCTGCATATCTTTGGACTATGGGAGGAAACTACAACACTGGTAGGAAACCCACACAGACATGGGGAGAATGTTCAAAATCCACATAGAGGGTTTCCCGAGGTTGGTATTGAACGCAGTTCCTTGGTGATTGGAGGTAGCAGTGCTAACCACAGATCCACCATGCGCATCTGTTAGTTCTATTAGTTACTTGTGGCTGACAAAAGAAATCTGCCTGACTTGTTCCTGTCACTGAACCTGACTCAGTCTGAGAACTTTATCACGGCCATATCACCAACCTGGTTACATTTAAAATTTGGTGTCAGCAGTGGAGGAATGTGACGAGAAAAGGAAACAGTGACACCCTCCAACATCCGTCAGAGCAGGAATTAGGATAAATCCACAAAGTGGGATTTCAGTCAAGTGGGAATTCTCTTTCCTAGAAGTTTGGGATGGATGGCTGGACATCTAGCTTACATCGAAGCTGGGTTTGTCTGATTTTCCATGGACAGGTGAATCAGGGATAATGGTGCATAGAAAAAAAAGTGCAGCTGGGATCACAGTGTAATGAGCCTTGACCTTATTTACTGGTGGAGTAGTGTCAAAGGGCCGAATGGCCCACTTGTGTCCCTCAGCCCTATGTTCTGATGTTCCATTCAGACCTCGAACATGCGAAACAAGGGCAGATCGAGGCCACTCCGTTGGTTAGGTGTAGTTTTAGAAATGTACTTGGAAAATCCAGGCTGGATCAGGAAGTGACCACCACCCTCACCCCCAGTCCCTGTTTCCAGGCTTTCCCTCTCTGTAACTTCTGCTCCAGATGTGGGTATTGCAGACCTAGATGCGCTGGGAATACAGCCACATACCCCACCCAGGGTTAAAACAGCAAATCCTCTGCTCTCCCTGAATGCAACATTGTACAACACGATTTCCAGCAAAATAACCCGTTACTTTCCAAAAGCATAACATGTGAAATTAATAAATATGAACAGAAGTAGGTCAATCGCCCCTCAAGCTAACCCTGTCATTTAAAAAGAACATGGCTGATCTACTCCTCGGCTCAACTCCACTCTCTTGCCGACTCCTTATATCCCTCCACACCTCTCTGAGTTGGGGAATTCCAGACATTCACTACCTTCGGAGAGAAGACATTACTCTACATCTCAGATTGAAATCGATGTACCTTATTCCGTATCTATATCATCGAGTTCGACAGTTTGCTCAAGAATGGAAAAAACTTCTCGACGTCTACCTTCTCCAACCCCTTCTGTGTCTTGTAGGTTTCAGCATTATCACTCCTCATTCATTTAAACCCCAATGAATTATCGCCTCACCGTCTTAGAAATTCTCAATAACACAACCCTTTCTTCCAAGGAAACCGCCTAATGTACCAACCAAGTTACTTGCTGCATCAGCATGCTGACTTTATGTTTCATACACAGGAAGACTCCAATGCCTTTACTGTTCCTTTTTTGGAAGTCCTCTCCATTAAATAACAGCCTGCCTTTTGATTCTCAGTGTCATCCTCAAACTCGGATGTATATTTCACTTAGCTCCCTCCTTCAGGCTGTCAGCATAGATTGTAAATAACTGATGCCATCAGACGGATAATTGTGATACTCCAGCAGATAAACCTTTATCATAAAGATCCATTAATCCTGACTCTCCGATTTCTGTGTTAAACAATCATCATCCCATGTTAATACGGTATCCGACATCCTGGAGCTTCTGTTGTGTGTAAGAACTTTTGTTTTGTAATACGTTGTGGAAAATCTCTGGAAAGCCTCGTTGTCCACCAGATCCCCTTTATCAAGTCCATTGTTACATTTTCAGGCATATTCAGAAATAATTTATTTTACAGGGAAAAATATCATTTCCCTTTCACAAAACCACCTTGACTCTGCGTGAAACTTTTCTAAATGTCCATGTTTGCCAGGTTTTCCAAACTATACTAGTCCTATCTGTTTTCATTAGGTCCATGTGCCTCTAAATGTTTCCCATTCATATGTTTGTCCAAATGAGTTTTAAATGTTGTAGCTATCCTCGCATCTCCCACTCTTCCTCTGGAAGCTCATTCCATACCCACACCGCCCTCTGTGTAAAAACGTTGCCCCTTAGTCCTTTTAAATCTACCCTCTTTCACCTTAAACCTATTCCCTCTATGTTTGGATTCCCCTACCCTTTGGAAAGGTCCTTGGCTATTCACCCTATCCATACCTCTCATGATTTTATAAGTTTCTATAATGTCACTTCTCAACTTCCTACACTCCATCTGATGCTAACTTCACGGACAAACGTTTAAAGATAAGCACTGCAAAATTGAAACAATATTAAAAATGACAGGTAACGAACACTCAGCCCAACGTCATACTGTGATTCGTTTTTCTCCATATTACAATACTAAGACAGCATGAAACGCTTACTAGTGCCAATAAGGAGTCAAGCACCTGAATTCCTTTATCGAAAGGGGGTAATGATGACGACAGTGAAAATGTATCAGTGACCAGATCTATATAATACCACATGGTCAATATTCTCCCTCCTGGCCTCCGTATAACTTTGTGTGATTGTATCTTTTTTATCTTGCATTCAATAGAGACAACCCCTTTCCCCCATTCACACCTTAAATTCAACCCGCTATACAAAATATTTTCGTTCACCACTGCTAAAAGCCCGTTTATCTTTTGCCACACTCTCTTTTCCCTGTGACCCATCCTCCACGTCTGCCAAGTGATAAAAAGACCATTTTGCAATTGTGTTCAGTTTTGAAGAATTGTCACACTGGACTGGAAACGCTAACTCTGTTTCTCTTTCTCTGCAGATGTTGACAGACCTGCTGAGTTTCTCCAGAAATGAATAGGCGCAGAACAATTTTTCAATTAAATAAATAATTATGGATACAGGAAATAAAAATAAAAAAAACCTTTATAGAAGGTTCACTGGACCTGAAAGTTTAACTCTGCATTCACTCCAGAAAATTCTGCAATATCTTTCGCAATTTCTTCAGCAATTTCTGTTTATGAACAATTTCCAACGACATATTGTCAAAGATGCCCAAACATCCTGTCCAACATGGAGTGCCGTACACTGGGAACTGAACAGTAAAGCATGGTGACAAGTTCCTTGACTCTGAAACTGCATAAAGCTGGCATCACTGACACTGCAGAGCTCTGAATCATGGTCAGGGAGAAAAACAGAAGGAAACACATTCACTTAAAATACAGAAGATGACATTACTTAAAGGAAAATATTCAGATTCGTACCTTAAATGGATATTGTTTATGTAACAAATTGGAGGCGTGACACCAAAGAAAGACATCCAGCAGAATGAGAATATGAAAATGGAAGTATGCCCGCATCAGAAACCAGAGTAGGTAGGTCACTAAGTACAGGGCTGATGGGTGCATGGGTCTCGGTGTGAACTGGGTGTGGGGGGGGGGGGGGGTGGAAGGGTGCTGGCAGTCAATACAATTGCATTGTAGATATTGCAGCTAAAACTGGGTTATCATCTGATGCTGTAGATTTCAATGACAATCTGTAACGTTTCCCCCAGGATAGTCCATCCGTCTACCATTACCATCCGTCTACCATTACCATGGGTCAGTGTCGAGTGTGGGTGAACATGGTCGGGTCGGAATCACGTGCACCTAAACCTGACGACAGCCCATTAAAGCTACCGCACTTGATTGGTTACACTACGTACAGCAGGACTAACATCTGATACAGAGAGAGAGATGATCCCAAGACTAACAAATCAGATAACACAGCTAAGATAAGTGGGAAAACTGAGGACTGGGAAGCTTTTAAAGAGAAACAGAGGATTACTAAGAAGGAAATACGCAGAGGAAAAATGAGGTACGAAGGTAAACTGGCCAAGAATATTAAAGAGGATAGTAAAAGCTTTTTTAGGTATGTGCAACGCAAAAAATTAGTTAGGACAAAACTTGGGCCCTTGAAGACAGAAACAGGCGAATATATTACTAGGAACAAAGAAATAGCAGAGGAATTAAATGGGTACTTCCGGTCTGTGTTCACTTGGGAAGACACAAGCAATCTCCCTGAGGTAAAAGTGGCTGAAGGACCTGAACTTAAGGGAATTTATATTTGCCATGATTTGGTGTTGGAGAGACTGTTAGGTCTGAAGGTTGATAAGTCTACGGGGCCTGATGGTCTGCATCCCAGGGTACTGAAGGAGATGGCTTGGGAAATCGTGGATGCGTTGGTGATTATTTTCCAGACTTCAATAGATTCGTGGTCGGTTCCAGAGGATTGGAGGGTGGCTAATGTTTTACCACTTTTTAAGAAAGGCGGGCGAGAGAAAGCAGGTAATTATAGACCAGTTAGTCTGACCTCAGTGGTGGGAAAGATGCTAGAGTCTATTATGAAGGATGAAATTAGTGCACATCTGGATAGTAATAACAGGATAGGACAGAGTCAGCATGGATTTATGAAGGGGAAATCATGCTTGACTAATCTTCTTGAATTTTTTGAGGATGTAACTATGAATTTGGACGAGGGAAATCCAGTAGATGTAGTGTACCTGGACTTTCAGAAAGCTTTTGATAAAGTCCCACACAGGAGGTTAGTGAGTAAAATTAGGGTGCATGGTATTGGGGGCAAAGTACTAGATTGGATTGGAAATTGGTTGGCTAATAGGAAACAAAGGGTAGTGATAAACGGCTCCATTTCGGAATGGCAGGCAGTGACCAGTGGGGTACCGCAGGGATCCGTGCTGGGACCACAGCTTTTTACAATATAAATTAATGATATAGAAGATGGTATCAGCAATAACATTAGCAAATTTGCTGATGATACAAAGCTGGGTGGCAGGGTGAAAAGTGATGAGGATGTTATGAGGTTACAGGGTGACCTGGACAAGTTAGGTGAGTGGGCAGATGCATGGCAGATGCAGTTTAATGTGGATAAATGTATGCTTATCCACTTTGGTAGCGAGAACAGGAAGGCGGACTACTACCTAAATGGAATCAATTTATGTAAAGGGGCAGTACAGAGAGATCTGGGTGTTCTTGTACACCAGCCAATGAAGGCAAGCATGCAGGTACAGAAGGTAGTGAAGAATGCTAATAGCATGCTAGCCTTCATAACAAGAGGAATTGAGTATAGAAGCAAAGAGGTGCTTCTGCAGCTGTACAGGGCCCTGGTGAGACCACACCTGGAATACTGTGTGCAGTTCTGGTCTCCAAATTTGAGAAAAGACATTCTGGCTATTGAGGGAGGGCAGTGTAAGTTCACGAGGTCAATTCCTGGAATGGCAGGATTACCTTACACCGAAACACTGAAGCGACTGGGCTTGTATACCCCTGAGTTTCGAAGATTGAGAGGGGATCTGATTACGACGTATAAGATTATGAAAGGATTGGACACTCTGGCAGTAGGAAACATAGTTCCACTGATGGGTGAGTGCCGAACCAGAGGACACAGCTTAAAAATACGGTGTAGACCATTTAGGACAGTGCTCAGGAGAAACTTCTTCACCCAGAGAGTGGTGGATGTGTGGAATGCTCTGCCCCATGTCTCAGGGTTATTCCAGCAACAACAGAGGTTGTGGGTATGGTATTTACCCGAATCAACCTGTTCGGAGATGGTACTGCACAGGCATGGATGTTGGAGCAGGCGAGGCGTGCAACTCACTTAATGCAATACATTTGTAGCTGGTTTCTAAAGACTAATGACAGGCTCACTCACTGGATTAATTTAAGAAGGAGTTGGATAGAGCTCTCAAAGATAGTGGAATAAAGGGTTATGGAGATAAGGCAGGAACAGGATACTGATTAGGAATGATCAGCCATGATTATATTGAATGGCGGTGCAGGCTCGAAGGGCTGAATGGCCTCCTCCTGCACCTATTGTCTATTGTCTATTGTCTTACCTAAGCTCTGTCGTCTTGTCAAATCCATGTATAAAAGTCGATGGACATTAAACAACATCCTGGAGGAGAGGACTCCACAAATATCCCCATCCTAAATAATGGAACAGCCCTGTGCATCCATGTAAAAAATGCAGTATCTGCACCATACTCAGCCAGAAGTGTTGAGTCGATTACCCACCTCACCCTCACTATGATACCCTCAGAATCACAGATGCCCGTCTTCAACCAATTCAATTCACTGCAGGTGACTTGAAGCAACAGCTGGACACTGTAGATACTACAAAAGCATTTGGCCCTGACACCATTCCTGCAATAGGACTGAGGACTTATGATACAAAACAAGCCGTGTACCTGAGGAAGCTATTTCATTCTCCCTTCAACTCTGACAACTCCCTGGCAATGTGAGTAATTAGCAACTGCAGTCCTCACTTTCTCCTAATGTGGGTAATTACTCAACTATGTCCCATCCCCTCAGAAGGGAATAATTACAATCGGACCAATTACCACGCCCTCAGTCCCATCACGATAGTCAAATTGGTTGGGGTTATTTTTGATAGAACTGTCACACAGCACAGAAATAATAGGTTCAGTGTGGTTTCCGATAGGATACATGTGGAGATGGTGCTGTTGTGGAATTGTCATTGGATTGCTAATCCAGACAAGGATAATTCTCTGGCAACTGGTGCAAGTTAATAACAATTAATAAAATATCGAGATCTCATACCTGGTGTCAGTAATAGTGATCGTGTATTCAATGTCGATTATAGAATTCAATCTCCTTCCCCAGTGTACTTTCAGGAAGTGAATCCCCCGTGCTTTCCTGGTCTAGCCTAAAAGTAACTCCAGACACACAGACATGTGATACACTCTTCAATGATCTCTGAAACGGGCAAGCAAGGCACTCAATTGTATCAAACTGCTGCGAGATCTTAAAGGATAAACACAGCCCCTTGACTACCACTGCCTGATCTGCGAAAGAGTACCCCTGGTTCGCCAGTCTTCGAGTGCAGGCATTTATTCTCATCTCAATGCAAAGTGGCCTGTCTGTACCTAATATTGTGGCCCCTTGTTTTAGACGTCCCAGCCAGGGGAATTACCATCCCTGTTCTAATCTGTCTCGCCCTGTGTTATATATTTCACGGAGATTTCCACTCATTTTCCTGAACCCCAAACTCTGCTCCCACAACAAGTCTGTCATCTCAGAGATCAGTCTGGTCATCCTTTGTTGCTCTCCCTCAATGTCAGGTTTGTCATCTGTTAGGAAAAGAGACCAAAACTGCACACAATACTGCACAATGTTCGACATGGGGTCTCACCAAGGCCCTGTACAGTTGCAGTAAGATACATTTACTCCTGTACTCAAATCCCCCTGAAATGAAGGTGAAGACAGAATTTATCTTCCTTCCTGATTTCTGCTCCTGCAATATTACTTTAAGTGATTGTTGTACAGGGAGATCCAGGTTCCTTTCAAAGTTACAGTTCCCCACGTGCTGGGCCGACATACAATGGTCAGCGTGCCAATGCCATTCCCAGAATCGACTTCTGGCTTCAGAACTCACTGCCACACATGGACTCGGAGAGCTACTCAGAAATAAACAAAAATGCAGCTTAAGTTCATTTATAGTGCAACATTTTTCAACCACTCCTTTTTTAAATGAGAGGCTGCCAGTCCATTGTTCCCATCAAAGTACACAACATCTCATCTCCCCGATTACTCTCCACCTGCCACGTATTTGCCCAGTCACTCCACTTGTCTCAAACACCTTAGAAATTTTTTACAACCTCCTCATCGATTCACAGGCTGACATCGTTTAGTGCTATCAGCAGACTTGGGAATATTGCATTTGCGCCACTCACCCAAAGATATGATGTGTATTGGGAATAGCTGGAGCCCAAGACACGATCCTTACAATATCCTCCAAGCCTTCCATTTAAAAACAAAACATTGTTTTATTCCTCCTCACTGTTTCCTGCCAGCTCTCCCATTCTAAATCTATGACCATATATTAGCCCGAGTCTCTTAGGATTCGAATTTGCACAGTAGGCTAGGGGCTTTATCAAATATCTTTCTGATAATCCACTCGCATGGCATTGATACCTCCTACATAATTTTAATAAAAGCCACTTTCTTAAATATGACTCCCATTTCATAAATCTCTGTTGACTTTGTCTATGCCCATTAATTTCAATCTAATACTTTCTCTAAACTGTTTAGTGGCTATTTTCATTCTGTTCCCTTTTTCTCACAAGACTAAAGTTCCCTAGTATTGCTAGGAAGTTTTTTTTTTTGTTTTGTTTTCTTCTGTGAAGGCATAACTGAAGTATTTGCTCCATAGTTCTGCTATTTCCCGGTCCTCAATTATCTGGTATCAGATTGTAAGAAATCTGCAACTGTTTTCTCTTAATTTTGCCATTGACATGTTTCCAGAAAATATTACAAGTTCTCTCTTATCAACTTTGTTAAGATAATCTTCAGAAACCCATCAATTCCTACCTTAAGCTACTCAATGATTGACCTTCCACAGCCATACAATCACAGAAGCACAGACTCTGTACTACCAGAAATACAGCACAGTCTACATTTGGCCCACTTTCCGACACAAGACCTTAGCCGTGAATCTTAATGCATTTGAAGTGCACAACCGTGTCGTTTCTAATGGTTTGAGGTTACCATGACAACTCCAGTCTCAAGAAGTGCATTCCAGACCCCAACACGCTCTGGTTGAAAAACAATTCTCAAATCTTCACTAAACCGTAAATCCTTCACTTTTAAAGTGTGGCCCTTTGAGTAACAGCAACAGCTGCTGTCTATCCACCCTGTCCATGTACCTCGTAATCATGTCCTTCTGAATCACAGACCTCGCAGCCTTCTCTCCTCCAAACTTAACAACCTGAAGTTATCCAGCCCCTCTCCATAGCTGATATGCTCCATCCCAGGGAACATCTCTGCACCCCCTCCACTCCAATCACATCCTTCCTGTAATGTTGTTCCCAGACCTACACACAGTATTCCATCTTGCCCTCACCAAAGTTCCCATTGTTCTTATAATCTATGCCTCGATTAATATAGGCTATGTTTACATTCCCCTAGCCTTTCCCAGATTGTGTATTTATCTGTGCAGTCACATTCAGCGATGTCTGGAGAAGCACCCTCTGAGCTTTCTAGTGTGCTGCCATTCATTGAGTACTCCCCTGACTGGTTCCTTCTTCCAAAGTGCATCACCTCATATTTATAAGGGTTGCATTCCATCTGCCATTGATCCACCCATCCGACCAATCCATCAGTATCTACCTGTAACATAAGGCCTTCCTCCTCACTGCCAACCACCCGGCCAATCTTTGTATCAAATACAAACTTATCTATTTCACACCCCACCCCTCATCCATATTCACAGCTGCATCATTTATGAATACCACAAATAATAAGGATAAAAATCTCTCAACATCAGTTACACCACGTGGTTGTGCACTTTGATGAAGAAGCTGCGTTTCGAAAGCTAGTGCTGCCGAATAAACCTGTTAGACTATGGTCTGGTGTTATGCTATTTTTAGATTTGTCCATCGCAGCCCAACACTAGCACCTCCGAATCACAAATATTAAGGGACCCAGCACTGATGTCCGTAGTACAGCATTGGACATTAGCCTCCAGGCACAGAAACAGCCTTCTACCACTCCCCTCTTTCTCCTTCTACTAAAGTTGATTCAGATGCAACTTGGCAAGTCACTAATGAGTCCTACGTGTTCACTGGTTGTTCTGTTCTGCTTGACACACTTGTAGGTTATCTGGGGATTCTCTGTAATCTTGTCCATAAGGCCATAAGACCATAAGACATAGGAGCAGAAGTAAGGCCATTCGGCCCATCGATTCCACTCTGCCATTCAATCATGGCTCATGGGCATTTCAACTCCACTTACCCGCATTCTCTCCGTAACCCTTAATTCCTTGTGACATCAAGAATTTATCAATCTCTGCCTTGAAGACATTTAGAGTCCCGGCCTCCACTGCACTCTGCGGCAATGAATTCCACAGGCCCACCACTCTCTGGCTGAAGAAATGTCTCCGCATTTCTGTTCTGAATTTACCCTCTCTAATTCTAAGGCTGTGTCCCCGGGTCCTAGTGTCCTCGTCTAACGGAAATAATTTCCTAGCGTCCACCTTTTCCAAGCCATGTTTATCTTGTAAGTTTCTATTAGATCTCACCTTAATCTTCAAAACTCCAATGAATACAATCCCAGGATCCTCAGCCGTTCCTCATATGTTAGACCGACCATTCCAGGGATCATCCGTGTGAATCTCCGCTGGACATGCACCAGTGCCAGTATGTCCTTCCTGAGGTGTGGGGACCAAAACTGGACACAGTACTCCAAATGGGGCCTAACCAGAGCTCTATAAAGTCTCAGTAGTGCAACGGTGCTTTTATATTCCAACCCACTTGAGATAATTGACAACATTGCATTCGCTTTCTTAATCACGGACTCAAACTGCATGTTTACCTTTAGAGAATCCTCGACTAGCACTCCCAGATCCCTCTGTACTTTGGCTTTATGAATTTTCTCACCATTTAGAAAGTAGTCCATGTTTGTATTCTTTTTTCTTTATTTCTTTTGTCCTGCCTTGCCCCTGCCAGTCCCCTCCACGTGCAGAATTTCCTCCTTATTGCCGTCTTAAATGGTTTGTCCCTTATCCTGTCATTATTTGCCTTGAATGTGGATTACACAGCCTGATAAATGTCCTGTTAATTTCCAACTTGCTGTATGTTTTGTGAGTTTTATAAAGTTCACCGCTGATTCGTTGAAACTCGAGAGAACACAGGCCGAGTTTCCTCATCACACAATCTCGCCATCTGAGGGATGTATCTGGATAATGTCCCATTAGACTTCCTTTGTGGTCAGTATATTCTTTCTTAGATTTGGTGACCAAAACTGTTCTCAATATTCCAGGTACAGTACTCACCAACACTCTGTGAAACTGCTTCAACATGTCTTTACATCTATATTCTGATTCCCTTAAAGGAAGGCAAACCAAACTTTAAGTTTTCACTGACATATGTTCCTCCAAATACCCTTCACATCATTGAATTTTCGAACTCACTGTGTGAGTTCTTATAAAAAGCCTTCTGATAATCTAAAATATGCCAATTCTACTGGATCCCCATTATCTCAGCTGTAAGAATCAACTTCAAACAATTCCAAAGTTTGTCAAGTATGATTTCCCTTTCAGAAATGCATACTGAGTCTCTCAAAGTTTGATGTTAATGTCGAAATACCCAATATCACATCCTATATAATATATTCCAACAGTTTCCCGACAAATGTCAAGTTAATTTGGCAGCAGTTCTCCACAATATCTCCTCCACTCTTTGTAGATGCTTGGATCCCATTCATCTATAGTGCTTGGATCGCGTTTACTAATGTGCATTTATCTACACCAGCTTCCAGACTCTGCAGAATGTACAGGAAAATAGAACACAGTCATCGGCAATGCAATCAATAATGCTATTTTTGATTTATTTCTGAAGATTTTGGTATGAAGTACATCTGGTTTGTCAAGCTTGACAATGCTCAATCCAGCTGCATGTTCAATATTGCCTTGTTACTGATATCAATTGACTTTATGTCTTTACTTCCACAAGTCCTATACGATCACTCCGCATTTCTGGGTGATTTTCTGGATCTTACTCCATTAAGACAGATGTAAAGTAACTGGTCATTTGCTTTGCCATTTCCCTATTATCCACCATAAACTCGTCTCTCCCGTTTGCAAATTTCCACATTTGACTGTGTTTTTTTTTCTTTTGATATATAGATCATAGATTTTTCAGTCTTTGTGTTCCTGTTTGTTTACATGCCTGTTCGAGTTTTGATTTCCTGATCAGTTTCATGACCCTCCTTTTCTGGATCGTAAATTTCTGAGAATTCTTAGGATTCCACAATGTCTGGAATTCTTCTGAAATCACTTCCTGTGATTAATATATTCTTTAATTTGTTATGCTAATCATCATTGAGTCACTTACTCACTCTTTGGTGTTTTCACCTGAAATAAGGCGACATATCTTTCAGACTATGCAGTATTTCTATAAATCTCCTGGTCCTGACCAGATATATTCAGGAACACTGCAGGAGGACAGAGAAGTAATAGCGGGGGCCATGGTTGGTACTTATGTATCATCAGTAGTCAACGGGTGAGATCCCGGAGGACTGGAGGCTTATTCAAGAAGAGCAACAAAGAAAAACTTGGGAATTATAGACCGGTAAACCTAACATCTCTAGTAGGTAAGTTTCTTGAGAAGACGCTGAGAGAGACGATATGCATGCATTTGGCAAGGCAGGGTGTGATTATGAGCAGTCAGCACGTCTTTGTGCATGGGGGATCATGGCTCAAAAATTTGTGAGAGTGCTTTGGTGAAATGACCAGTAACTTTGACAAGGGCATGGTGGTCTACGTAGTGTATATGGATTTCAGTAAGGCCTTCGGTAAGGTTCCACATGGGAGGCTGCTCGGAAGTTTAGATCATATGGAATTGAGGGGAAGCTGGCAAATCAGATCTAAAATTTGTTTGATGGTAGCAAACATAGAGTAATAGTGGAAGCATGCTTGTCGGACTGAAGGCCTGTCCTGAGTGGAATGCCTCAGGGGTCGGTTCTGGGACTATTACTGTTTGTTTTATGCACGTATATTTTATATATATATATATATATATATTGCATATTATATATATATATATATATATATATATATATATATATATATATTTACAGATAAGTGTCAGTTCTTGCATTTTAGAAAGTCAAGTCAAGGTAGGAGTTTCATGGTGAATGACAGGGTGTTAAGGAGTGCAGGGGAACAGAGTGACCTTGGAATTCAGGTGCATGGTTCTCTGTAAGTGGAGTCCCGGGTACATAGGGCAGTGAAAAAGGCATTTGGCACACTGGCCTTCATCAGTCAGAGTAATGAGTATCGAAATTAGGGAGTTATGTTGCAGTTATACAGGATGCTGGTGAGGCAATACTGGTAGTGTTATGTTCAGTGTTGTTCACTTTGCTATAGGAATAATGTTATTAAACTGGAAATAGTGCAGAAGAAATTTGCAATGATGATGCCCGGACTCAATGGTCTGAGATATAGTGAGAGGTTGGGCAAGCTAGGAGTTTTTACTTTAGAGTGTATGAGACTGAGGGGGATCCGATAAAAGTGTATAGAATCATGGGAAGCATGGATAGAGTGAAAGCACTCAGTCTTTTTTTCCACAGGATTGAGCAACCCACGGACTAGAGGGCATCAATTTAAGATCCGAGGGGAAAGAGTAAAAGGGAACCTGAGGGGTAATTTCTTTCACACACAGGGTGGTATACACATGGAATGAGCTGCCAGCAGAAATGGTTGAGTGAGGTACATTCACAAAATTTAAAATGCATTTGGACAAATACACAGATAGGAAAGAATAAGAAGGATATGGGCAAGGGCAGGTAAATGGGGTTAATGTTAATCGACATTTTGTTTGGAATGAACCAGTTTGAGCTGAAGGGCCTTTCTCCGTGCTGTCGGACTCCATGACTCTCACAATCATTGCTTCTCCCATTGAATGTTATATTGTATTTCCCCAATTCATTGGAGCGTACTTGACCCTCTAGCCTCCGGGCTTCCATGATGTTTGACCAGAATGTTCAAACATTCGATATTGTATTCAGACTCCGTGTATAAATGCAATGTATTGATATCACTATTCCTCCAAAGCTGCTTCAGAACAAGGTTATTAATTAGCCCTCCTGACAACACAACCCAAATCTGAAATAACCTGCTCTCTAGTTTGGTTCACAACATACTGTTCAACATATCTAATACACACTTACGGCAGTTTTTCTTCACAGTATTAGTAGTCACTGCAGTTTCGGTGCAACTTGAGACCATCCATTATTACTGCAGCACCCACGATGTTACTCATTCACAGGATGAGGGCGTCGCTGGATCACCAGTATTTATTGCCCATGCCAGAGGGCAGTTAATAGTCAGCAGCGTTGTCTTCAGCCTGGAGTCACATGCAAGCCACACCAGGTAAGGACAGCAGTATCCTTCCCTCAAGGACATCAGCGAACCAGATGAGTTTTTCCAACAATCGACAATGGATTCCTGGTCATCATAAACCCTTGATTCCAGATACATATTGAATTCAAATTCCACCATGGCAGGATTTGAATTCACGTCCCCAGAATATTACCTGGGTCTCTGGGTTAAGAGCCCAGCGATAATATCACTTTGTCATTGCTCCCCCTTGCATATAATTGTATACCTAATTTCCTGAGCATATGTTGTAAAGTATTCACGTGACAGATTTGGTTTTGATATATAACACACTAATGTTTGCTTCACCTTGCTATTTGTAAGATCCACCCAAACTGATTCTGTGGGAAGTGATGGAAATCTGTCTGTGGCGTTATTCCTGATAGACTTGGAGAAGATCTTCAGGGAGACTCACCTCAACGCTGAGATAATCTGAAGAATTGGTCAGCAATACAGGAGAAACATCAATATTCTTTCCCCCCAGTTTGCCAGGATAAGTGTCACGATATTCTTCTGCTCCCTCGCACTCACTGTATGTCTGTTATAACACCTATCCCCGAACAAGGCTCACACTCTATCTCAAAATAAGGCTCAACCACGACCACACTCACTGTTGAATTCAGCACCTTCTCTCCCTCACTTTTTCTGTCCGTGACGCAATAGCCCCGCACACTAATACCACTGCATGGATACAACACTGTGGTCAAACTCCCTCCGGACATCTCACCCTTCCCCTTCCCCAATACCAGCAATAACCGCAAGGACACTCACTTCCACCCTTACTCCCTCTTCTTCTCCCATTCCAGAAGAAACAGCCTGGAATAGGACATAAAGGACCAAGCTGGGTGTTAGAGTGTCTATATCTGTTCCCTCGCTGTCTGCCTCGACATGTGGGGAGGATCCTGGAAAGAGCGAGAGAGGACCAGGACACCTTGTGTGGAGATTCTGAAACATCCACGTCCCACCAATCAAGAAAAAAGCAATGTTCAGTAAACAGCAATTCTCAATTTAAAAACGCTGGTATTTACAATCTCATCTCTCTCACTTTTCAGGCTTTGTTAAAAGCATTAATGAAAGACTAAAATAAAAATAATGTTTATTTTCTTCAGTAAAAATGTTAAAAAGAAAAAAATAAACGATATAAGTTCATTGTGAAAAATCTAAAACATGTCGTTCATTCAAAATTTTGGGCAATCCTCGTAAATACTCGACATCATTTCTCTCACTAAATCTTCTTACAAGTGTTTGTATTCTAGCATCTGCTTCTTTAATTTCAACGGAATATCGTGCCCTGCTACGAGATGCTCACAGTAAATGTCCCTTCCTCTCTGAACTTTTCGTAAACTGTCAATATATTTCCAAATAACTGGATGTTCCACATCAAGTTCGCATTGTCAGCACCTGTGGGCAGCTTCTGCATTATTGTTTGTTTTGTCCACATTGTTTAAAGATCTTTCATATAAATTCCACATTCCAACTGGAAAAAGCGATGAACGCCGACCATTTGCTCTGCCTAATCTTCTACCTCCATAGTTATCCTCGAACCAGTCCAGCAGCGGCTGCAAATCATCTGGAAGTGCATCAGTCAAATGTTCAATAGCTTCATGAATGTTTTCAATGTGAATAAATGCAAGGTCAACGATCATTTTAACTCTGAAAGAAAACTCTGAGTCAATGTTATACTTATTCAAGTGTCATGTTAACATTTTTACTGAAGGGAATAAACATTATTTTTATTTTTATTGCTTTGATTAATGCTTTTATCGAAGCCTGAAAAGGAATAAATATGAGCTGCGCAGAAATAGTTCTGCGCCGAAATGGGTCTGCGGCAAAATGGGCTGCACCAAAAAGGCCGCACCAAACAGAATCAAGTATTCAGTAAATTACACAGCACAGGAGTACGCCATATAACCATCCCAGGCTGTTATGCAGAAGCAGAGACGCCCTGGGAAGCTGTCAGGGAATACAGAGTATAGATCATTACTCATTTTGTGTTTGGAAAGCTGTAACAAGTGGAATTCTTCTGGGATATGTATGAGGTCATCAACAAATTACAATCTATTGGAATGAACCGGATGAAGGAGATGGAGCTCAGTTTGCTCAGGCACCAGGATAGTCATTCAATAAGGTGTCAAATAGAAACAGAGCGTCTGCAATGGGATACAGACGTGGACGGCAGAGCGTCTGCAATGGGATACAGAGCGTCTGCAATGGGATACAGACAGCGGGAGGGCAGGGCGTCTGTAATGGGATACAGACAGGGGGAGGGCAGGGCGTCTGCAATGGGATACAGACAGGGGGAGGAAAGAGCGTCTGAAATGGGATACAGAGAGGGGACGGCAGAGTATCTGCAATGGGATACAGACAGGGGGAGGGAAGAGCTTCTGCAATGGGATCCAGACAGGGGAAGGGCAGAGTGTCTGCAATGGGATACAGCTAGGGGAAGGCAAAGCGTCTGCAATGGGATACAGACAGGGGAGGGCAGAGAGTCTGCAATGGGATACAGAGAGGGGAAGGGAGAGCATCTACAATGCGATACAGATGGCTGAAGGCAGTGCGTCTGTAATGGTATACAGACGGGAGAGGGCAGAGTTTCTGCAATGGTATACAGACAGGAGGAGGGCAAAGTGTCTGCAATGGGATACAGACAGGGGAAGGGCAGAACGTCTGCAATGGGAAACTGATGGGTGAGTGCAGAGTGTCTGCTATTGGATCCAGACGGGGAGGCAGAGCATCAGCAATGTGATACAGACGGAGGAGGGCAGTGCTTCTGCAATGGGATACAGACAGTGGGTGTGCAGAAGGTCTGCAATGGGACACAGACTGGGGAGGGCACAGCAACAAGCAATGGCATACAGACAGAGGATGGCTGTGAGCAAAGCTTTAGCAGGAAAAAAACAGTACAATATATATATGATGGAAATTTTCTGTTTTGTGGAAAAGACAAAACAGTAGAAATTTATTTAAATGCAAGGCGAATGCAGAATTCATTGTTACAGAGGGATTTGTGTGTCTTAGTACATGAATCACATCAAATTAACTTGAAGATGTAGCAAGTGATTTGGAAGATAAATGTCGTGATTCTGTTTCGTGCAAGGGGTGTTGGGTATGATCTTAGCGATGTTTTCTGCATCAGTACAGGGCATTGCTGAGATTACATCTGTTGTATTATGTGTAGTTATAACTGCCTAAACTGAAACAAAAAAACAAAATTGCTTTCGAAACATCTCGAAGATGTTTCTCTTTACGCATTCTTGGGATGAAAGCATCACGTTATGAAGAATTAACAGTTCGGCCTGAGAATGAGGGATGTTACATTGACCATATAAGATCTTGAGAAGAGCATAGTTGGTGAATATCGGATGGATATTTCTTCTTGTGTGGGAGAATAAATCTGGGGAAATAATTTAAGAATAAGTCAGGTTCAAAGGAAAGGTCATTGGACCGAAAAATTGAACTCTGAATTCTGTTCCTACATGCTGACAGACAAGCTGAGCTTTTCCAGCAATTACTGTATATGTTTAAGAATATTAATTTAACACAGATATTGAGAAGACATGAAAAACTTATTTTTACATTATGCAAGCACATACTAACACATCTTCAAAACAGGTAGGACCATTCAATGTTAATGAATTGATTCTGCAATATCTCACTGACCTGGAGTCGAGAATGTGTTGGAGTCATATAGTTCAGACAATGTTCAAGAAGAGCACACCGAGTCCAGTGTGGGACTGATAACGTTACTGATTTAACTTACACATGGAAAATGTAGCCTATCTGTGGAGAAACATTCTATTGCTCCCTTTATGTTTCCCTATCGCTCATTACAGCAATGTGTGGGAGTGAAAAAAAGCCCAGTCGTCTTTCCCACTAATGGAGGATTCCTGATGAGGATTCATTGGAATCTCCCCATTGCCCGAAGCAAAACAATTTAGCCAAATTCAAATGTTTCATGAAGAAATCCCATTGTCAGAAGGCTGTGCAAGCAGAATAACAACAGAAGTAAATATCCGACTCGATAGGGAGGGGAACAGACAGGAGATTCTGAGGCTGCAAATGAGAATCTGGAATGATGTGTAGCCTCCCACATGCCCAGCGTCCAGGATGTCTCAGAGCTGCTGCAAAACGTTCTCACTGGGGTTGGGAGGGGGGGGGGGGGGAGTGGGCGGGAAGCAGCCATAAGTCATTGTGCACATTGGTACAAAGGACAGAGTGACACAGGTAGAAATAGTGATGACATCCTGCAGAGTGATTGTAGAGAGCTAGGGAAAAGGATAAAAGACAGTGGTAATATCCAGTTTACTTCCAGTTATCCGTGCTAGTGAGGGTTAGAATAGGAGAATATGGCAGATGAAGGGGTGGTTAATGACTTGGTGCAGTGGGCAGAGATTTTCGGATTACTGGGATCTTTTGTGGGGCAAGGTGACCTGTTCAGGAAGGACGGGTTGTACCTGAACAGTAAGGGGACCAATATGCTGGCAGGCAGGTTTGCAAATGCTGCAAGGGAGGGTTTCAACTAGATTGGCTGGGGTTGGGGAAGGGTGGGATTCTCAACAGCAGGGAGGCAAGTGCGAGGCTGGAAGGAGATACAGTAATCAGAAACAGTAAAGTGAAGAGACAGGTCAGGCTAGACAACGACAGGGAGCAAGGAATGCCTGTTGGATTAAATTGCAACTGTTTCAATGCAAGATGGCTGACAGGTAAGGTCGATGAACTCAGGGCATGGATCGGTGCGTGGGACTGGGATATTATAGCCATGACTGAAACATGGCTAAGGGAGGGTCAGTTGAAACTTTATTGCTGGAACAGCACAGCAGGTCAGGCAGCATCCAGGGAACAGGAGATTCGACGTTTCGGGCACAGGCCCTTCTTCAGGAATCCTGAAGAAGGGCCTGTGCCCGAAACGTCGAATCTCGTGTTCCCTGGATGCTGCCTGACCTGCTGTGCTGTTCCAGCAATAAAGTTTCAACTTTGATCTCCAGCATCTGCAGACCTCACTTTCTCCTCGAAGATTTCAACCTACTGCGAATCCTCTTACAAGGATGCCTTCCTTGAAGAAGCTCTCTGCCTCTCTCTACAAAGATTTCAGTGAGTCCCTCTCTCACTGCACACCCCAGGTCATCTCCTCTGCACAGAAGCTCTTCAGCCACATTCTGAAGCAGACTCGTTACCACAGCCATATCTCCTTTCTCAGCACCTGCCTACGGAACCGACTGATCCCCCATGGACTCCAGATCACCTTCCGACCAACACAATTTGGACCCAACCAGGACTACCAGTACCTGCAACAAATCCGCAGCCTCCAGCAACGGACCTCCCTCCGGATCCTCCACTCCACGCTTGCAGCCATGCGCTGGTACCTACATTCCCTGCAACTCGACCTACCCCAGCTCAGGACAACACTCTCACAGACCTGTAAAGGACCTCTACTGTTCTTCATTTACAGAAGAATCCATAGACTGAACAAACAGTTCTTTCTAGCCATATCGGAAATTAAAGGCAGTAAGTACCAAAAACTTTCATGCACTCATCCCCAAACTCCGGATTCCTCAACCGTTCCAGAAACTTCCATCGGCCTCCGATACCAGTCCGGCGCCATTACACACGCGGCCGCTACAGCGCCCGCGGCAATAGCCGCAGACGCCGCCGACGATGACGTCACTTCCGCCCCCACCGACCTCGCAACCTTCATGACCGCGGCTCAAACAACCGCCTCTGGGATCGCCGCACAGACAACCTGCTCTGCGATCGTCATGAAGACAATCGCCAACAGATTGGCGACCTCCGCGGCTATGGGGAAGAACTCTGTGTCCGTGGTCGCCGCAGCTACTTCCGCCCCCAGTGACGTCAGCAACCTACATTTGGACCACATCGCCGCATGTGTCTCCGCCCCCCCGCCGTGTTCCGTCACCACGCCTAACCCCGCCCCACCACCGCGTTCCGTCACCACGCCTAACCCCGCCCCCCCGCTGCGTTCCGTCACCGCGCCTAACTCCGCCCCACGCCGCGTTCCGCCACCACGCCTAACTCCGCCCCCCGGCCGAGTTCCGTCACCGCGCCTAACCCCGCCCCCCCGCCGGTCTCCATCAACATGTCCAACTCCGCCCCCACGCCGACCTCTGTCCCCGCCCCCAGGCCTAACCCCGCCCCCACATCCAGCTCCAGTCCCACACCAGGTCCTAGCTCCCCGCACTGCCGTGTGTTCACCATCCCTCCTGACTTGCCCCTCTCTGAGGATGAAAGATCAGTCCTCAGCAGAGGTCTCACCTTCGTTCCCACACGTTCTCGGGTCAATGAATTCAATACACGGAGTGACATCGAACAATTCTTCCGCCGCCTTCGCCTCCGTGCCTTCTTCTTCAATCAAGACTCTCGCCCACCCTCTGACGACCCCTTCTCCCACCTCCAACACACCCCGTCCACCTGGGCACCCCGTGCTGGCCTCCTACCTGCCCTCGACCTCTTCATAGCAAACTGCCGCCGCGATATTAACCGCTACCTGAACTCCCACACCCCTCCCACTCACTCCAACCTCTCACCCTCGGAACGCGCAGCCCTCCACTCCCTCCGTTCCAACCCCAACCTCACCATCAAACCAGCTGACAAAGGAGGCGCAGTAGTAGTTTGGCGCACTGACCTTTACACCGCTGAGGCCAAACGCCAGCTCGCAGATACCTCCTCCTACCGTCCCCTTGACCATGACCCCACCCCCCACCACCAAACCATCATCTCCCAGACCATCCATAACCTCATCACCTCAGGGGACCTCCCATCCACCGCCTCCAACCTCATAGTCCCACAACCCCGCACCGCCCGTTTCTACATCCTGCCCAAAATCCACAAACCTGACTGCCCCGGACGACCCATCGTCTCAGCCTGCTCCTGCCCAACCGAACTCATCTCGGCATACCTCGACACGGTCCTGTCCCCATTAGTCCAAGAACTCCCCACCTACGTTCGTGACACCACCCACGCCCTCCACCTCCTCCAGGATTTCCGCTTCCCCGGTCCCCAACGCCTCATCTTCACCATGGACATCCAGTCCCTGTACACCTCCATTCCCCATCACTAAGGACTCAAAGCACTCCGCTTCTTCCTTTCCCGCCGTACCACCCAGTACCCTTCCACCGTCACCCTCCTTCGACTGACCGAACTGGTCCTCACCCTGAACAACTTTTCTTTCTAATCCTCCCACTTTCTCCAAACAAAAGGAGTAGCCATGGGCACCCGCATGGGCCCCAGCTATGCCTGCCTCTTCTTAGGGTATGTGGAACAATCCATCTTCCGCAACTACACTGGCCCCACCCCCCATCTTTTCCTTCGCTACATTGATGACTGTATCGGCGCTACCTCGTGCTCCCACGAGGAGGTTGAACAGTTCATCCACTACACTAACACCTTCCACCCTGACCTCAAATTCACCTGGACAGTCTCGGACTCCTCCCTCCCCTTCCTAGACCTTTCTGTTTCTATCTCAGGCGACCGAATCAACACGGACATTCCTGAAGAAGGGCCTGTGCCCGAAACGTCGAATCTCCTGTTCCCTGGATGCTGCCTGACCTGCTGTGCTGTTCCAGCAATAAAGTTTCAACTTTGATCTCCAGCATCTGCAGACCTCACTTTCTCCTCTAAGGGAGGGACAGGACTGGCAGATTAATGTACCAGGGTACAGGTATTTTATGTGGGACAGAGATGGTGGAAAGAGGGGACGGGGAGTTTCATTTTTGATTAAGGCGAGTATCACAGCAGTAAACGGAGATAAAATAACTGATGGATCATCCTGCGAGGATTTGCCTGGGGAGCTAATAAATAAGAAGAGAATGGTGATAGGATTTGGATTGTACTATAGGCCCACGAATAATAAACGAGGAATTAGGGGAACAAAAATATTTAGACAGACTGGGGAGACTTGCAGGGCCAATAGGATTGCATTAGTGGGAGATTTTAATTTTCCTAACATAGACTGTGAATGACATAGAATTAAGGACTGAGATGGGGTGTATTTATTAAGTGTGTTCAGAATAGTTTCCTTAAGCAGTAAGCAGAGGGTGCAACTCGGGAAGGGACGAAACTTGACCTACTCTCAGATCTAGGGCAGAGCAGGTGACTGAGGTGACAGCGGGGGAGCACTCTGGGACCCGTGAACATAGTACTATTAATTTTTAAATAGTTACGGAGAAGGACAAAACTGCTCCACATGTTCAAGTTCTAAACTGGGGCAAGGCGAATTTTGATGGAATTAGACAGGAGCTTGTAGGGGTTGGTTGGAGGAGTTTGCTTGCAGGCGAAGGGACCTCCTGCAAGTGGGAGGACTTTAAAAGTGAAATGTCTACAGTTCAAGGTCTATATGTTCCTGTGAGGGTAAAAGACAAGATTGGAAGGAAGAGGGAACCTTAGATGTCAGGAGATATTGAGGCTTTGACCAGCAAAAAGGAGGCGTGGCTCAGGTCCAGGCAGCTTGGACCGAGGGTATTCCTGGAGGTGTACAGTGGATACAGGAGCTTACTGAAGAAGGAAATCAGGAGGGTGAAAAGGGGGCACAAGGTAGCTTTGGCTGAGAAGATTAGAGTGAATGCAAAGAGGCTCTATAAGTATATTAAAGTAAACAGAATAACTAAATGAGAATATGACCCCTCAAGGTCCAAAGTGGACATGCATGTCGAAAACCGTCAGAGATTTGTGAGATTCTCCTTGAATATTTCTCATCTGCCTTTACCGTGGAGAAAATCATGAAGACTTCGGAGGTTAACAAAGGTAATAATGTTATCTTGGGGTGAGTCAATATCACAGGAGAAGACGTGTTGGATGCATTTGAATGTATGAAGGTGGATAAATCTCCTGGTCCTAAACAGATGCTTCCAAGAACACTGCAAGAGGCGACAGAAGAAACTACGGGTACCCTGGTTGATATTTTTGCATCAGCGTTAGCTACAGTTTAAGATCCAGAATATTGGAGATTAGCAAATGTTGTGCCATTATTCAAGAAGGGAAGCAAAGAAAAATCTGGGATCGATAGACCAAAAATCTGTGGAACGAAGGTTACTTGAGAAGACTCTGAGGGATGAGATATACATGCATTTGGAAAGATAAGGTTTGATTAGAAATAGTCTTTTTGACAGATTCCCTACAGTATGGGATCAGGCCATTTGGCCCAACAATACCACACCGACCCTCCAAACTAACCCAACCAGTCCCATTCTCCTACTCTATATTTACCCCTGATGAATGCACATAACACTATGGGTAGCTTAGCATGGCAAATTCACCTGACCTATACATCTTTGGATTGTGGAAGGAAAGTGGACCACCCAGAGGAAACCCACACAAACACAGTGACAATGTGCAAACCCCATACAGAGAGTCACCCGAAGCAGGAACCAAACCCGGATCCATGGCACTATGAGGCAGCAGTGTGAACCACTGAACCACCATACCAACCTTGCTTTTTTCAACACAGTTCAATGACACAGGGACAATATCTATTCTGCCCTTCACCCATGATGCACATTCCAATATCACAGAACATGGAAAATTTATTCTCCACTGAAAATGTCATATTATTATTATTTCTCAATTAGTTTGTTATTATTAATTTTAATAATTATTAATAATAGATATTTTTAGACTGGAAAGATTGCATGGCATTTTGAGTGGGAGATCATGCCACTCAAATTTGTTTGAGTTCATTGATGAAGTGACCAGGAATGTTGATGAGGGTAGGGTGGTAGACGTAGTCTGTATGATTTTCACCGAGGCCTTTGACCAGGTTACCATTGATAGGATGGGCTGGAAGTTTAGAATCGCATGGAATCCAGAGGGAGCTGGCAAATTGGACACACAATTGGCTTCCTGGTAGTCAGCAGAGGGTAATAGTGGAAGGATGCTCTCGGACTGGAGGTCTGTGACATATGAAGTGCCTCAGGGGTCGCTGCTGGGCCCATTGCTGTTTGTTATCTTGATATTCTTGCGAACGTACAAGGCATGATTAGGAAACCTGAAGATGACACTCAAATAGGTGGTATCGTGGACAATGAGGAAGTATGTCAGAAATTGCAGCAGGACCTTGATCAAACTGGAGAAGTTGCCCGAGGAATAGTTTGGCAACGTTAATCAAGGTAGGAGTTTCATGGTGATTGATGGGACCTTAAGGAGCGGAGGGACCATGGAGTTTAGGTCCACCGTTCTCTGAAACTGGGATCATAGTTAGACATGGCAATGAAGAAGGCTTTTGCCACACGGGCATGCATCGGTCAGGGCATGGAGGAGAGCAGTTGGGAAGTTATGTTGCAGTTATACAGGAAGTTGGTGGGGCTGCACTTGTAGTGCTGTGTTCAGTTTTAGTCACATTGCGATGGAAGGATGTTTTTACTTTGGAATGTGTGCAGACGGAATTTACAAAAATGTTGTCAGGACTCAACAATATGAATTATAGGGAGAGGTTGGACTTTTTTCTTTCTAGAAAAGGAGACTGAGAGGGATCTTATAGAAATTTACATGGACAGGGTGAATGGATCTAGCCTATTTTTTCCTACAGTTAGGGAATCCAGGAGGAGAGGGCATCAGTTTAAGGTGAGAGGGGAATGAATAAAAGGGAAACTGATGGAAACTGTTTTAAACAGAGAGTGGTACACAAAGGGAATGAGCTGCTAACGGAAGAGGTTGAAGCATTTGTATTAACGATATTTAAATGGCATTTGGGCAAGTACATGGACAGGAAAGGACGAGAATGCTATGGGCCAAGTGTTGGGAAATGAGGTTAGTGTGGGTGGATATTTGGGTCAGCATGGACGAGTTTGGGCCAAAGGGCGTCTCTGCCTCTCTCCATGCTGTATGACTTGATGACTCTATAAATGGAACAGAATTTGAGTCAAACTCTCATTTTTCCTTTGGTCATGAGTTTGAATCATATTTGGACAATGTTCTTTCAAGTTAACTTTGCAGATATTTTGCTTTTCAGTTTGTTATCAACAATACGTGTGTGTGTCCGTGCTGCGTGTGTGTGTGTGTGCGCGTGTGTGTGTGTGTGTGTCTGTTTATGCGTGTGTGTGTGTGTGCGTGTATGTGTGTGTGCATTGGTGTGTGTGTGTGTGTATGTGCGTGTGTGTGTGTGTGCATTTGTGTGTGTGTGTGTGTGCGTGTGCCTGTGTATGTGTCTGTTTGTGTGTGTGTGTGTGTGTGTGTGTGTGTCTGTGTGTATTTCTCAGCATTTTTGAAAGAAAAATATTAATGTACATATTTGCAATATCCGCTCGACACTCCTCTTTCCATCATAGTTTGAGCAACTTTGTTTTGGTCATAAATGTGTTGTTTTAGCAGATTCAAGAAATCTGCCTGATTTGTTCCTAATACTGACCCTGACACATTCTGAGAACTATATCATTGGCCGTATCACCAACATAGTTATAATTATTTTTTGTGGTCAGTATCAGCCAACGTTAGTGTCGGGGAGTTCGTTGGAGGGGAGTCTGAGGTATAGGATTTAGATCTATTTAGAAAGACAAGAACTGCTTAGGGATAGTTAATATGGATTTGTGTGATGGAAATCAGGTCTAAATAATGTGATTGAGTATTATGAAGAGGTGACAAAGAAGACTGAAGAAGACACTGTGGTATATATTGTTTACACAGACTTCAGCAAGGCGTTTAACAAGGGTCCCCATCGTAGACAGATTACTAAAACTAGGTTATATGTAATCTAGGAAAAACTAGCCAATTGGATACAAAATTTGATTGAAGGTAATGGATTGTTTTCCACACTGAAGGCCTGTGGCCAGCGGCGTGCTGAAAGAATCAGTGCTGAGCTCACTGCTTTTCATCACGGATATAAACAACTTTGAAGTGATTATCGGAGGCATGGTCAGTAAGTTTACAGATAACATCACCAAAGTGGTGCAGTGGACAGTAAAGAATATTATCTCAGAATACAACGGGATCCTTGACCAACAATGAGCCAAGGACTGGCAGATGGAGTTTAATTTAGATATTTGTGAGGTTTTGCATTTTGGTAAGTTAAAGCAGGGTAGTGCCCTGGGGAATGTTGCTTAACAAAGAGAACTATGGGTGAAGATTCATAGTTCCTTGTAAGTGGAGTTTATGTCGGTAGAGTGGTGAGTAACGCAGTTGGCATGCTTGCCTTAATCGGTCAGAGCATTGAATATAGGAGTCGGGGTAGCGTGTTGCGCTTGTACAGGACGTAGGTGAGGCCACTTTAAGAATACTGCGTACATGTCAGTTGAGTCTGCTAAAGGATGGATTTTATTAAGCTTGAAACGGTGCAGAAAAGATTTACAAGGATTTTCTGGAACCTGAGGGTTTGAGCTACAGGGAGATGATGAGCAGGTTGAGGCTTTTTCCTCTGGCTTGCCAGAGGCTGAATCGTGACATGACAGAGGTTTTAAAAAGTCCTGAGGGCCATGGATAGTCTGAATGGGCAAGATCTTTTTTCCAGTATAGGGGCGTCCAGAACAAGACGGCATACTGTGAAGGTGACAGGGCAAAGACTTAGAAGGGACCTGAGGGGAAACTTTTTCACACAGAGGCTCGTGGGTGTACTGTCAGAGAAAGTGGTGAAAGCGGATACAATTACACGTTTAAAATGTAACTGGATGGGTACATAAATAGGAATGCTTAAGAGGGATGTGGGCCAAAAGCTGACAAGTTGGACGAGATCTGATTAAGATGCCTGATTGGCGTGGACAATTTGGACAAAAGGATCTGTTTCCACGCAGTATGATTCCCTTATTCTCACAAGGGAATGAGGGAAAATTCTAAAAGGGCCATTCGAATGGGAGTTATCTTCCCCAGAAGTTTGTGGTGCTTCTCTGATTACAAGTATTCACAGTTGTGTTAGTTAAAGATTTGGCAGAGAAGTGTGTCACGGATAATGGGACACAGACAGGACGATGAGGCTGAGACCACAATCTGATCAGCCACAATCTTAATGCCTGGAGGAGAAGGCTCAAATTCTCTAATGACCCACTCCTGCTCCTCAGTCCCATGTTTCTGCATTCCATTCAACCCCTCAAACCTGCTAGCAATGGCTGCCCCTCTTTGTAACTTGTGCTTAATTTGTTGATCATGTTGTAGACCCAGATTCACTGTGAATACAGGCCCCAAAACTCACACAGAGACGGCTCACAAAATCCGCTGGTATCACTGATTGCAACATTCCGTAAAAGACCTTCAAGGAAAATAACACCAACTAACTTTCCAATAACAGAATGGGAGAAAATCAGAAAAAGGGGCAGGTCATTCACATCCTAAGCCGGCCTTGCCCTTCACTATGACCAATCTGACCTGCTCCAAGTCTCAAATCTTCCTCAATGTCCAAGTCTTCTTGAGCACCTTCGTAGAACACAGAACAAAGAACAGTCCTGATTTGAAGATGCTGGTGTTGGAATGGGGTGTACAAAGTTAAAAATCACACAACACCAGGTAATAGTCCAACAGGTTTCATTGGAAGCACACTAGCTTTCGCAGCGTCGCTCCTTCATCAGGTGATAGCGGAGGGCTCAATCCTAACACAGAATTTATAGCAGTGTGATGTAAATGAAATTATACATTGAAAATTTGATTGTTAAGCCTTTCATCTGTTAGAATACCATGATAGTTTCACTTCTTTCATATGAAAATCACAAAACGCCTTTTTAAAAGTTGCATTCTCAGGTGAACTGTTAGCAAGAGTGATAGCTCGACAATATGGTGACGGTGTTGCCTCCCTGTGTTCTCTCTCTATGCCATGATGTTTAGATTGATTCTAATCTAAAAGTGAGATAACGGAGTTTTACATGAATTCATGCAGTTTTTGAGCTCACAGTGCTACACGAATGCATGCAGTTCGGACCTTCATCACTCGACGTTGTGCCATTTATCCTACTCTAAGATCAGACTAACCTACATGCTTCCATTTACTTTGTTCCATGTGCCTATCCAAGAGTCTCTTAAGTTTCTCTCACGTATTTGACTCTACTACCACTGCTGACAGTGCATTCGACTCACCCACCACTCACTGTGTAAAGAATCTACTGTTGATATCTCCCCTAAACCTTCCTCCAATTGCCTTAAAATTATGCCAACTAATCATAGATATTTCTGCCCCGAGAAAATGCTTCTGGCTATTCACTCTCTCTATGCCTCCCATTATCTTGTACACTTCCAGTGAAAAAAGCCCTCGCTCCCTCATAGTTTCCTCATAAGGCCTGCCTCCAGTTCAGGCAACATCCTGGTAAATCTCCTCCTGGTAAATCCCACTTAATTAGAATTAATTAAGACCTCTACACTTTTTGGAATCATTCATTGCATAAGGGAAGATGATTGTCATTGGTGGGCATCAATCATCTCAGCCGTGGGACACATCTGCAGGAGATCCTCAGCGTAGCTTCCTCAACCCAGGCATCTCCAGTTTGTCATCACATAATCCCTACAGTGTGGAAGGAGGCTATTCAGCCCATTGAGTCCAAACTGAGCAGATTAGATTCCCTACAGTGTGGATCCAGGAACTGCGGCCCAACCAGTCCTCCGAAGAGTAACCCACCCAGACACATTTCCCTCTGACTAATGCACCTAGCATAATGGACAATTTAGCATGTCCAATTCACCTGGCCTGAACATCTTCGGACTGTGGGAGGAAACCGGAGCACCCAGAGGAAACTCATGCAGACAAGTGGGGAATGTGCAAACTCCACACAGACAGTTGCCCAAGGCTGGAATCGAACCTGGGACTCTGGTGCTGTGAAGCAATAGTGTAAGCTACTGAGACACCGTGCCAGCAGAAAAGGGGGCATTCACTGAAATTTACAAAATTTCCAGCTCTTCCAGCTCTTGAAGTCCTTCTTCAGCTCTTGAAGCAGTCTGTGACCATGTACAGCAAGACTTGAACACCATTCATGATCGTGCTGTTAAAGTCTGGGTAACATTTATGTAACAGCACAGTACATTTCCACTGTAAAAGGAGGAGTTCATTCAGCACCTCAATCTGGTTTCACAAGAATATGGGGAAGCCATTCATCCCATCAAAACTACTGGGCAAGAAGAATGATGGACCATTCAGTCCCTCCTGACTGTTGCACAGGAAGACAGGGAGTCTGCTCTCTCCCACATGTCACATACATGGGAACAGAAAGACCATTTCACACCCGGAGTTACTTACAAAGGAACAGGAAGAGGTTATTCAACTTGTCAAGCCACTAACACAGGAACAGGAAAATGTCAGAGATGCTCCAACATCATAAACAAATGGAGCAGGGGCTGCACAGACAGACTGCTCCAAATTCATCCACATGGCTTAATTACTCATGGTACATATGTGTTACTTTAACATGGTTTTCTGGCAGTCGGAATGAAGCCAACATTTTTTAGCCATTCTCCAAGCTATCTTCCATCTCCAAGAAGGGAGTCCCATGGTCTCCGTGGAGGTTAGAAGCCGTTGGGGAATAACTAACTGTTTCAGAATGATGGTATTTTGGCTGCTGAAAGGATTGTGTACAAAGTGACATTCAATGCAGTGTCAGACAGTAACTGTACATTAAAGTGTTCAGAGTTCATTCAGAGCCTGCACCTCGCTGTCAATCGACATGGGGGCTCTGCAGATGCATGTAAACTGTCGTGAATCAAACATCCAACGAAAAGTATGACATTTTCACCCCATTCAGCTGTTTGGGACATAATGAATTCCTGTCCATACCCATCAAGCTTCAATGTCTTATTCTCTCACAGCGCTACAGATTAAGCACATAATTACTGCACTCTCTCCTCATGGTAACATCATGCCAGTGTTTAGTCTGGTCAAACTACTTTGCACTCTTTCAGTGACAAAGACATCATTGATTATAAAGCAGACCAAACCTTTACACAGTGCACCAACTACTCTCTCAACAAAACACGATCAGTGGGAAAGATATTCTAAGTTTTGTACTTCAATCATTTTGCATGAAGAGCCACATATCATTTACTTCTTGCCCCGGTATGAATTCTGTCAGTGAATTCTGACCAAGGACATCCAGGTCCTTTTCAACAAAAGCACCGGCCAAGCTCTCTAACATTTAATATATATAAATGTACATGATAATATTTGTTGTCCACATCTGAATCATGTTTATACCTTGTGAACAGCTATTGCCCAAACACTGATCCTGCTGCAACCAATCAATCCTTCAGTCCAGTGAAAATCAGTATTCTTCTCATATTCCCCATTTCTCAATTTTTAATCCATGTGGTATATATTCCACCCCTACCTACCCATGGACTCTAACATTCCCCATTCACCTATATTCAAACATGTCAAGCGTCTTCTAAAAATACAAATACTCCACTCCCATTGGTTCTCAACTGTCTAAGTCACAACGGATAGTCTCCACAAACAGGTTTATCAAAGATCATTTCCCTTTCCTGAATCTAGGCTGAATGTACCAAATCATATCATTGTTCTCCAAGTGTCTAGCTGTCACGTTGCAGTTAAAATGTACCAATGTATTTTTCCTCACAGCTGACATCAAGTTATTTAGTTTTCTGTTTCCCTCTCCATCCTGTTTTAAATATTTAGGTTGAAAATAGTTGTTTTCCAGTCTGCAAGATCCTTTCAGAATCTAACTAGCTTTGAAGAATAATCAGTAATTCTTTCACTCGCTCTGTTCTCATTTCAATCATTCTGAGATGTAGCTCATCAGATGCAGCAATTTATGAAACTTCAATTCAATTAGATTTTCAATAACGTACTCTTCATTACTTCTGATTTCCTGCAGTTTCCAATTTTTACCAGTCATTCTGTTCGCTAATATTTCTGAAAATTATTTTCTGTACCTTACCCTGTGGAGATGGAACCAATGCATTCCTCTCAGCAGGTAGATGGTTTCAGTCAGCTCGTGAATACGTTGGAGTAATGCACTTCAGAGATGGTGGATATATTACCCACTGCTGCCTGCAAAGTTCCAGCATCCATCCAGTTTCATTCATCGTGAGTGTCAGCGCAGTCCTGTCCCTGGTGTGAGACTGCAGGTTATAATGAAGGAGAGGATACAGCTCATTGACCATCTCAATTTTGAGACAAGCTGGTTTTACACTTTACACCTGAATGGGTTCAGCTTGGACAAATGTTCCTGGAAATCCCAGAGAGGAAAATATAGTGCCTCGTCCCCCCCGCCCCCCCCCCCTTCCCCCTTCTGTGTAGTCTCAGATCCATTTGTTTATCATGGACCCAGACACACTGTTAATGCAATATTCAGAGTGGGGTCCCCAGAACCTCGGGACTCACTGAATGAAACCAGTAGCTGACATCACAATCCTGAGAACACCATCCACAGAGCCTCCACTGACTTTCCAGATGACTTCCAATTCCCCACACCTACAGTGCATCCATTCAGTATTGAAAATGCCTCGGTCTCCTCAGTTTATCTTCCTGGCTGAGAAAGCTCTTACATCTCCACACAGTCGCACAGTAACAGTCCCTCTCTCCACAGAAGCAGTTCACAATGGAACATTACATTTCTCTATATCTCAGTTCTGAGATATAGTATTGCTGATGGAATTGGTCACCACACTCAGAGACGAGAGAGAGAGAGAACATAACTCACGGTAAGCAGGGACATCCCCTAATAAATATGATATTCAGGAATATATGGAAAGGGGAAATGGTAGAATAACTTCCCATTCTGTTTTCCTTCCTGTCCATCATCAGCAATCCTTTTGCTTGTTTTTCCTCTCTCTCTCTCTCTCTCCCTCCATCTCTCTCTCTTTCTCTCTGACTCTCTTGCAGGACATCATCCACTCAACACAAACCGCCCGCTCACCCTTCCTACCATCCCTGATATAATAATATTATTTCTCAGCTCCATTCAGTTTTGATAGGTTCACTGAACTCGAAACGTTATTTGTGTTTTTTTTTCCGACAGACTGCCATACCTGCTGAGATTCCCCAACATTCTTTCAGACGGTGAAGAATTTTATTTCAGATCGCCAGCATTCACATTTCCTTGTTGTTGTTGTTTCGCGGGATGCCTGCATCACTGGCAAGGGCAGTATTTGTTGCCCATCCTAACTGCCCTTGACCACGCAGCCATTTGTCAAGGCAATACGGAGGCAACCATTTGGTGTGGATCTGAGGTGATACTTAGTTCAGACAGGGCAAACATGTTAGTTTTCTTTACCAAAGGTTATCAATAAAATAAGAAAAGAAATCCTGACAGTTTATGCTTGCCATGAGTGAAATTAGGCTTCATTCCTATTTTTGATATTGGAATTTAAATTTAGTCATCGGCTGTTATAAAATTTTAGACAATGCGTTTAGAGTCATAACTTGCACCTCTGAATTGCAGTCAGTGACATTATTACTCTGTTTAAGAGTCCCAGTTGTGAAGTAACTGTAGAGACAAGAATAAGTTTGTGGTCAAACTATTTGTGACTGGAAGAGAGGTCAGAAGAGAACTGGAGCCATAAAATCTGTCGATAACGAAGGGGTAGATGATGGCGAAGTCAGCAACAGAACTCAGGCAGAGCTGGAGATTGGGGATATTATGTCGGTGGGCGTCGGCAGGTTTGATCACAGAGAGAATATGGATACATAAAACAGTTCACGGTAAAAAGGGACTCAAGGTTCCGAAGAGTCTTGTTCCTTCTCAGATGTTTATGAGTAAGTCGTTTGGAAATGCATGAAAATAAAGTGGCGTTTGTGACTGGAAGTTTATGTTTTTGTTAAATATAGTCAACCAGAATAGCAATAACATTCAGCCTCATTTATAGAATTGACAGAGATAGACTTACCAGGCACACCAATAATAGCGAGGATGGGATAGTACCCAGCTTGAATAATGAACAGTACATCTCGTATCCGCATCTCTAACCATGGCCAATCCAGAGAAAGCCAAAGAAGACCCCAGCATAAACCCCTGTCCATTGTTGTAACATTCCAGTCTAATGTTCTCAGATTCTGATCCATTATTGGAACACTCCAGCCTAATGGTCTCAAATTCAAATTCATTGTTGGAACATTCTAAAGTTCTCAGATTCTGATCTCTCTCTCTTTCTCTGTAGCTGCTGATCCCAATCTTGTTGAGGTTGATGCTGTGCCGAATACTATGGCATAACAAGTTGAAAGAAGTCCCTAATTATGGAAGAGGGAAATCCTCCAGTGAGCCAATTAGGTCCAGGAAGACTGATATTAATCACAGTCACTGAACAAACAGCTCCAGTTAACCAATTTCACGGCAACTCTGATACATCATAATAATACTTGGTGTGCGTGGGATTTTGATATCACTGATTATTGGGCTGATGGCACATCTTCAGTTGTAAACAAAGAGGTGAGGGAGCGAGATAATTCTTTCTCTGCACAAGCTCGATGATTCTGCTGTGTTTTAGCAGTGTAGGAATTGCTGGGCTCCCGAGGCCGTCTGTGTCTGATCACCAGGCCTGCTGCATCTTTTCGTTTTATTTATTTATGTTTAACTCTGATTTTTGTCTGTCCAGCATTAAATGGCTTAGGTGGGTTTAGGCATTTTTGAGAGACACCTACAGAGCCATAGACGATGCAGATACAGCCCATTCCTTGTGTTCTTGCAGCCACGGCCTGGTCCTGTGAAGTGATAGTCAAACTCTCACAGAACCAGGATTCTTAGTTTTACCTTTCGCCAGTTATTGTTGGAGTCTCAGCAGAGTTGGAAGGCAGGAATTCTCTCCCGGATGCTGCACACACTCTCTGTGATTTCTCTCAGAACTGTCTATTGATGTTCTTTCCTCCTGGATTGGAGAACTGCATGTGAGACAAACTGTTTCCTGCATTTGTTTTTTGACATTTGTGTGCTTATTGGACGATACCATATTGGAGCAGTTACTGTATAACTATTAAGTAAACTATTATTCTGCTAAGTTTTCCAAAAGAATTAAGTTATTGCTATTTTGGATTTGGTGCTCGGCATCAGGTGTCAGAACTCACGGTGGGATACCACTTTGGTGAAAGTGATCACAACTGCCTCACATGTAGCAGAGTATGCGAGAGTGAAAGGAACATTTTCAGAGGGAAGATATTTAATTGTGGAAAAGGAAATTATGATGCTATCAGACAAAAGTTGGGAAGTACAGATACGAAAGTCGGAGGAGTTGTTGACAGTGAGGAAGGATGTGGCAGGTTCCAGCAGGATATAGAGAAGCTGCAGAGCTGGGCAGAAAGGTGGCAAATGGAATTCAATGTAGCTAAGTGTGAGGTGATTCACTTTGGGAAGAATAACAAAAAGATGGGGTACTGGGCTAATGGTCGGATACTTGGTAGTGTGGATGAGCAGAGGGATCTTGGTGTCCATGTACACAGATCTCTGAAAGTTGCCACCCAGGTAAATAGTGCGGTGAGGAAGGCATATGGCGTACTGGCTTTTATTGGTAGAGGAATTGAGTTCCGGAGTCCTGAGGTCATGATGCAGTTGTATAAGACTCTGGTGCGGCCGCATCTGGAATATTGTGTGCAGTTTTGGTCGCCATACTATAGGAAGGACGTGGAGGCACTGGAAAGGGTGCAGAGGAGGTTTACCAGGATGTTGCCTGGTATGGAAGGAAGATCGTATGAGGAAAGACTGAGACACTTGGGGCTGTTTTCATTAGAGAAAAGAAGGTTTAGGGGTGACTTGATTGAGGTGTACAAGATGATTAGGGGGTTAGATAGGGTTGACAGTGTGAACCTTTTCCCGCGTATGGAGTCGGGTATTACAAGGGGGCATAGCTTTAAATTAAGGGGGGGTAGATATAGGACTGAAGTTAGGGGTAGTTTCTTCACTCAGCGAGTCGTAAGTTCATGGAATGCCCTGCCAGTAGCAGTGGTGGACTCTCCCTCTTTATGGGCATTTAAGCGGGCATTGGATAGGTATATGGAGGATAGTGGGTTAGTATAGGTTAGGTGGGCTTGGATCGGCGCAACATCGAGGGCCAAAGGGCCTGTACTGCGCTGTATTCTTCTATGTTCTATGTTCTATGTTCTATGTTCTATGTACAGACTGCGAGCAATTGTTCCACAGAAAGGGCACAGCAGACATGTTGAGACTAGTTAAGGAGCAGTTGTTGCGAGTGATACACAAATATATTCCTCTGAGCCAGGTAAGAAGGGGTAAGATTAAGGAACCTTGGATGACGAGAACAGAGGAACGTCTCGTAAAAAGGAAGCAGGCAGCTTACGTAAGATGGAGGAAGCAAGGATCTCGCACAGCTTGAGAGCATTACAGGCTTGCTGGAAAGGAGCTCAGAAATGGACTGAGGCGAGCCATAATGGGGCACGAAAAAGTCTTGGCAGGAAGGATTAGGGAGAATACAAAGGCATTTCTCTCATACGTGAGGAATAAGAGAATAATCAGGGAGAAGGTAAGCCCGACCAAGATTAGCGTAGGAAACTTATGCGTGGAGTCTGCGCAGATAGGGAAAGCCCTAAATGATTTTCACCAAGGAAAGGGAACTTGTTGTAAATGAAACTTAGAGAAGCTGGGACAGATCAGTCTTGACCAGATCAAGATTGATGAAGTTGATGTGCCAGCAATTCTGGAAAACATTAAGATGGATAAGTCCCCAGGGTCAGACCAGATTCATCCTAGACTGCTCCGGGAAGCAAGAAAGGAGGTTGCTAAGCCGCTGGCGAGGATATGTGCCTCCTCACTCTTCATAGGAGTCGTACCGGAGGATTGGAAGGAGGCGAATGTTGTTCCTTATTTCAAAAAGGGTAATGGGGAAATCCCAGACAATTAGAGACCAGTCAGTCTTACGTCTGCGGTCAGCAAAGTTTGGAAAAGATTCTGAGAGATAGGATTTATGACTATTTGGCAAAGCATTGTGTGATTAAAGGCAGTCAGCGTGGCATCACGAGGGGCAGGCCATGCCTCACAACTATCATTGATTTCTTTGAGGAGGTATCAAGACAGGTCGACGTTGGTCGAGCAGTGGATGTGGTGCATGTGGACTTCAGCTAGGTATTTGATAGTGTTCCCCATGGAAGGCTCATTCATAAAGTCAGGAAGTATGGGATTCAGGGAGATTTGGTTATCTGGATTCAGAATTGGCTGGTTGGCAGAAGGCAGACAGTGGTTGTAGATGGAAAGTATTCTGCTTGGAGGACAGTGTTGAGAGCGATCTCGCAGGGCTGTGTTCTTGGGCCTCTGCTCTTTGTAGTTTTTATAAATGACTTGGATGAGGAGGTTATGGTGTGGGTTAGTAACTTTGCTGATGACACAAAGGTTGGAGGTGATGTCCATAGTATAGAGGGCTACTGTAGTATAGAGGGCTACAGGTCAAATTCAAATCCCGAAGATAGCATTAAAGACAGGATTCTTGGCAGTGTGGAAGAACAGAGGGATCTGGGTGTGCAAGTGCATAGATCCCTCAAAGTTGGTACCCAAGTGGATAGGGTGTCAAGAAAGCTTATGGTGTTTTGGCTTTCATTAATAGGGGGATCAGGTTTAAGAGCCGTGAGGTTTTGCTGCAACTCTACAAGTCCTGGTGAGACCACAGTTGGAATATTGTGTCCAGTTGTGGACGCCTTACTATTGGAAAGCTCAGAGGCTTTGGAGAGGATGCAAAGAAGGTTTACAAGGATGCTGCCTGGTTGGAGGGATTGCTTTATGAAGAAAGGTTGAACGAGCTTGGATCTTTCTCTCTGGAGACAAGGAGGAGAGAGGAGAGCTGATCAAGGTGTACAAAATAATGAGAGGAATAGATAGAGTCAATACCCAGAGACTTTTCCCCAGGGCAGGATTGACTAGTACGAGATGTCATAGCTTGAAGATATTAGGAGGAAGGTTAAAGGGAGACTCTGAGGTAGGTTCTTTATCAGAGATTTGTGAATGCATGGAATGCATTGCCAGCTCTGATGGTGGAAGCAAAGTCATTGGGGACATTTAAGCGACTGTTGATCATGCACATGGAGAGCAGTGAGTTGAGGAGTGCGTAGGTTAAATTACTACATTTTACATTAAGATTAAATCTCGGGACAACATCGTGGCCCAAAGGGCCTGTTCTGTGCTGTACTGTTCTATGTTTTTTAGATTAGATTAGATTACATTGCAGTGTGGAAACAGGCCCTTCGGCCCAACAAGTCCACACCGACCCGCCGAAGCGAACCCACCCATACCCCTAATTTACCCCTTACCTAACACTATGGGCAATTTAGTATGGCCAATTTAGCTGACCCTGCACATCTTTGTGACTGTGGGAGGAAACCGGAGCACCCGGAGGAAACCCACGCAGACACTGGGAGAACGTGCAAACTCCACACAGTCAGTCGCCTGAGGCGGGAATTGAACCCGGGTCTCTGGCGCTGCGAGGCAACAGTGCTAACCACTGTGCCACCGTGCCGCCCACATATGTTCTATTTAGTATATTTAAAACAGACTCAGATAAGTTTTGATTGACAAGGGGATCAAAGATTACTGAGAGGATGCAGGAAAATGGGGTTGAAAATCTGTCAGTTGTGATCGAATGGCGGAGCAGAACTGATGGACCGAATGGCTTCATTTCTGTCCGTGTCGAGTTGTGGCGTTATAATATTTCGGTCCTGGATGGCACTGTGAATCAGTGGTTTGCACTGCTGCCTCACAGCATCAGGGAACTGGGTTCGATTTCCTCTGGGTGTTCTAGTTTCCTGTCACAATTCAAAGTTGTGCAGGTTAGGTGAACTGGCCATGCTGAATTGCCGATTGTGTTCAGGGATGTTGATGTTAGGTGCAATAGTTAAGGGTCTATGTATAGTATTAGGGTGGAGAATGGGATAGATTCGCATACTCTTTGGAGGGTCAGTATAAACCTGAAGCGCCTGTTTTCACACTGTAGGAATTATAAGAAAATGCAGGCTGCTGCAATGTTCCAATGAAGCACAACCCAAGCTCGAGTAACACCTCACTTTACACTTTGGCACGTTACAGTCTGTAGGAGTTAATATTCAATTCCATAAAATCACAACCTGAACCCATTATGGCTGTTCTCCATTTTCCCTACACTCTCCCACCTGGGCTCCCTAAGTTCGTGTCTTGTTTATGTTGCATTCAACAGAGAAAATCAAGTTCTAATATTTACACATTAATTTACACCCATTTTCTATCTGTGTCTCTTTCACCACAATTTCAAGCCCATTTGTTTTTCACACTGGGCCTCCAAACACTCTTTCCCACCTCTCCCAAGATACTAAAGCGCTCACTTTCCAATCCTTTACACTTCTGAAGAAGATTTACACTGGACTTGAAACATTAACATTGTTTCTCTGTCTCTGCAGATGTTGCCAGACCCCTGAGTTCCTTCAAAAATGAAAAGTTACAGAATACATTTTCAATATAGCAAAGATCATTGGATACAGGAAATCTAAAACAAAAATTGTTGGACTTACTGGGTGCTTTGAGAAACTGTCACAGAACCCGAAAGATTAACTCTGCTTTCACTCCACAGATGCTGTCAGACTTGTCAGTGTCTTCAGCAATTTCTGGTGTTGAACAAGTTTCAAACGTGTGTGTCAAAGCTGTTCACACGCCCTGTCCAACATGGAGCGCCATATACCGGGAAGTGAATGATAATGCAAGGTATACAAATTCATTTGTTCTGAAACTACATAAGGCTGTCATCACCGACACTACAGAGCTCTGAATCATGGTCATGGAGACAAACAGAGGGAAACACATTCGCTTTAAACATAAGATGTCATTACCGGAGGGGAAGAGATTCAGGTGAAAACGTTAAATGCTTTTGAGGAATGCGACGTATTGGAGGCATGGCATCATGAAGATACCCAAACAGGATGAGAATTTTTTAAAAAGGAATCGTTCCCACATCAGAAACTGGGATAGGGCACTGTTTACAGAGGAGAAGGGTGACAGGGTCCCGTGTGAATTGAGGACAGGCAGCAGAATTGTTTTGCAGATATTGCAGCTCCATCTGGGCATTCATGTGATGCTGTAAATCATAGCAGCTGTAGTAGCAGCAGCAGCAGTAGAATTATATTCAACCACAATATAATCTCTCAGTCTTCCATTACCACAAAGTCGATCTCTGTGATGAGTGTATCTAAACCTGATGACAATCCTTTCAAGCTACCACACTTGCTGCTTACATTAATAAACAGCAGAACTAATATCTGATAGAGAGGACGCCATGATCCCAAGACTGTGACCATTTCTTTTAAAACCAGCTATGAATTACTGCTGGTCCGTCTACTCTTAGTCTTTTCTGTTAGAAAAGTCCTTGTTCCTTTTGTTCGAGACGTTTCAAGAACTTCCCTCCTATTACCATTTTGTTTATATCATTGATATACTTACTGTACCTTCCCCTGTGAGGAAAGATGTAAAGCATGGGCGCAAATTATCTGTCTGCTCCCTGTAGCCAATTCTTCAGTCACACCCTCCAATTATCCTCAGTATACTTTCCTACTTAATTTCACCTAAGGTCACACACTCTTCTTGAACTTTTTTTTATATGCTCGGAAAAGCTCATGCTGCTTGTTTTTGTATTTCTTGCCAATTTACTGCATCATGTCTTTTCTCCCCTTTTCCTCGGTTTCTAGATTCATACAGTCATATAATGCACAAACAGACCCTTTGGTCCAACTTGTCCATGCTGACCAGGTTTTCTAAACTAAACTAGTCCCACCTGATTGCATTTTGTCCATGTGCCTCTAAACCTTGCCCATTCATATATTTGTCCTAATGAGTTTTAAATGTTTTCGCTGTACTTGCACCTCCCACTCTTCCTCTGACAGCTCATTCCATATACACACATCACCCTCTGTGTGAAAACATTGATCCTTCGTCCATTTCAAATCTTCCCTCTTTCACCTTAAACCTATGCCTTCTATGGTTGAACTCCCCCTTCCCGTGGAAAAGAACTTGGCTAGTCACTCTATTCATACCTCTCATGATTTTATAAACTTCTACAATGTCACCCCTCAACCTCCTACACGCGATCGGACACTAACTTCACGAACAAGCATTTAAAGATAAGCAGTGCAAATTTGAGACAGTATTCAAATGACAGGTAAATAACATTCAGCACAAGCTTCATACTGTGATTTATTTTTCTCCAAGTTACAATACTAAGGCAGCTGGAAACTCTTACGTGTACCAATAAGAGGTCAAAACCGCTTTGTCCAAACCGTGTGATGATCTCTACAGTGAAAGCGCATCTCTGGCCTGAACAATATAAAAAGGGGAATTCTTGTACCACACTGTCAGCGTTGACCTTTAGCAGAGTGAGATGAAGGCTGAGTATACGTTTTGAAATTTGGATCACAGTGTCAATTCATTGCAAAGTGGGAGAGCTGATTTCAATAATGTTTACTCCAAGAAGGAAACATTCCGGAATGAGATGTGAGTAGGAGGTGTAAAACAGCATGAATGATGAGGCCAAGCCACACTGAGACCAGAGCACAGTGGCAGCACAAAACGCAGCTTGATGCTACAGCAGAGTAGGTAGACCTAATCAAAGAGTTTCAGGTGAAGTAGGTAGGGACCATAATGTGAGAGAATGTACTCTGTAATTTGCGAGGGAGGAACTGGAACCAGGAAGGGGAGACGAGCAGGGAAGAGGATGGAGCAGAAATGGCAGTGTTTTCTGCGGGGTTAATCAGGAATCACAGCTGAAATTCATGCCGAACATCAGCTTATGTTCCCTGAAATAAACATTATAAATCTGGCCCTCCACTAATGCTCATCAATAGTATCCTTGAGAGCTTTTGTCAACCATGGGTGGTTCACATGCTTATCGAGTTCTTCGTTTTGAATAGAATCAATAATTACTGAGCGGTTTGGGATATCTGTTTGAATGTCTGCTCATGTATACACACTGACCTTCCTCTGGGTCTATTTTCACATTCCGCTTCAGACCAGATGTGAGACAGAAAGCCTGAATTTAGATGTCTGGTTCTTTTCAATCATCCAGGAGGAACTTCTGCCTGTGGCTGAACACATGATCAGCGGAGGCTGACTCCATTCTCCAAGTTTCTCCATCTCTGTTATTTCTGTTTGATGATGCCACATTCCTGTGAGCTGCGTCCAACGTGACCTCATTTTCCTTCAAACCAGAAATCCCCTAACTCTGGTGGACAGGGCCTTCAGCTGTCACTGTCCCATCCCCCACGGTGTTGCCCTCAATCCGTCCCGTCTATCCCAGAACAATGATAGATTCCTCCTTGTCCACACTTCCTCCTGCACTAGAATCCACATTCACATAATCATCTTACGCCATTTCCACCATCTCCAGCAGGACAGCACCATTAAACACATCTTCCCCTCCCGCCCACTGTCAGTATTTCGCAGGAGCCCTTCCCTCTCTGTCCCCCCATCACCCCGAACACTTCCCCACTCCCCCATGGCACCTTCCCATGCAATTTCAGAAGCTGCAACACTTGCTCATTCGCCTCTTCTTTCCTCACTGTCCAAGGAACCAAACATACCTTCCAGGTGAAGCAGCATTTCACTTGTAAACGTTCAATCTGGTCTCCTATCATTGCTGCTTACAATGTAGTCTCTCTATATAGGCGAGGCTAAACAGAGATTGCTTTGAGGAACACTCCCACTCTGTCTGTGGAAATAACCTTGACCTTCTCATTACTTCCCATTTCAATAACCTACCTTGCTCTCATGCTAATATTTCGGTCCTGGGCTGCTGCAATGTTCCAAGGAAGCACAATCCAAGCTCGAGTAACACCTCACTTTACACTTTCGTACGTTACATCCTGTAGGAGTTAATGTACAATTTCACAACTTCACAATGTGACCCCATTATAATTGTTCTCCAGTTTCCGTGCATTCTCCGTCCTGGTCTCCCTATGACCTTGTGTGGCTGTATCTTTTTTATCGTACACTCAATAGAGAGAACCTCTTCTCCCCATTCACATTTTAATTATTAGGCTACTTCACGTGATCTTCTCGTTCTTCACTACTAAAAGTATGTTTGTCTTTTGCCACATCCTCTTTTACCCGTCAACCCAATCCCCACATCTGTCAAGGGATTATAAAGCTCATTTTCCAATCCTTTTCAGTTCTGAAGAAGTGTCATACTGGACTTGAAACGCTAACTCTGTTTCTCTGTCTCTGCAGATTATGCCAGACCTGTTGAGTTTCTCTAGAAATGAATAGGCTCAGAACAAATTTTCAATTAAACAAATAACTATGGATCCTGGAAATGAACATGCAAAAATTGCTGGAGAAAATGGGAGCTTTATAGAAGGGTAATTGGCCCTGAAAGATTAACTCTGCTTTCACTGCACGAGATGCTGCCAGAACTGCTGAGTTTCGTCAGCAATTTCTGTTTATGAACAAGTTCCATAGACGTGTGTTAAAGCTGCTCAAACGCCTTGCCTAACACGGAACGCAGTGCACTGGGAAGTGACCGATAATGCAAGGTGCACAAATTTCTTGATCTGAAACTACATAAGGCTGGCATCTCTGACACTGCAGAGCTCTTAATCATGGTCAGGGAGAGAAACAGAGGGGAACACATTCACATCAAACACAGAAGATGGCATTGGGCGAATGGAAAAGATTCAGATGCGTGTGTGAAGGGGTTTAAGTAAAGTAACAAATTGGAGGCGTGACACCAGGTAGAGACCCTCAGCAGAATGAGAATAGGAAAATGGAAGTGTTACCACATCAGAAACCAGGTTAAGACACTGAGTACATGGCTGATGGATGAATGGGTCTTGGTGTGAACCGAGGGATAGTCAGTAGAATTGATTTGAACATATTGGAGCTCAAAGTGGGCATTCATGTGGTGCGGTAGAATCACAGCAGCAGCAGAATTGTATTCAATTACAATCCGTAACATTTTCCCCAGGATAATCCCTCAGCCTACCATTAACATCAAGCTGATCTATGGTTCAGCGACGAGTGCAGGTGAATATGATAAGGTCGGAACCATGTGTACCTAAACCTGATAACAATCCATTAAAGCTACCGCACTTGACTGGTTACATTCGAAACAGCAGGACTAACATCTGATACAGAGGGCAAAATGATCCCAAGACTAACAGATCAGATCAAAGTTCTGCAGTGCTGTCACATCCAGACAGAAACGTCGATGGACTATTAAACCACTCACTGGAGCAGAGGACTCCATAAATATCACCATTCCAAATCACGGGACAGCCCTGTACATCAGTGTAAAAGACATGGTTGTATTATCTGCATCATCCTCAGCCAGAAGTGTTGAGTTGATGATCCACCTCACCCTCGCCATGCTGCCTGCAGAATGACAGATGCCAGTCTTTAATCGATCTGATTTGCTGCATGTAACATGAAGAAACACCTGAACACAGCAAATACGACAAAGGCAATGGGCCCTGACACCATTCCTGCAATGGTACAACAAGCCATGCCCCTGGGGAAGCTGTTTCATTTCAGCTCCAACTCTGACATCTCCCTGGCAATGTGGAAATTTACTCAGCTATGTCCAATCCCATAACAAGGGAATAACTACAGTCTAACCATTTACCATGCCCTGAGTCCCGTCGCGATAGTCACATTGGTGGGAGTTCTTTTTGACAGAGCTGTCAAGCAGCACAGAAATAACCAGCTCAGTGTGGTTTCCAATAGGTCCCCGTGTGGAGATGGTGCTGTTGTGGAATGTCACTGGATTACTAATCCAGTCCAAGCTCATGCCGTGGCAGCTGGTGGACGTCATAACTAATAAAATATCGAGATGTAAAACCTGGAGTCATTAACAGTGACCTTGAAGCCAATGTCGATTGTAAACACCAATTTCCTTCCTCAATGTACTTTCAGGAAGTAAATCTCCCGTACTTTCCGGGTCTGGCCTAAACGTGATTCCAGACACACAGACATGTGAAGCACTCTTCAATGGTCTCGGAAACGGGCAAGCAAGACACTCATTTGTATCAAACTGTTCCGGGGTCTTAAAGGATAAAACTGTACAGATCACTCGGCACCAGCCTCAGTATTGGAACGGGAAATACTACCATATTGACCCTGCAGAGATCTCCTTCCTAACATCTGAGAGCAGGTGGCAAGATTTACAGAGCTTTCCCACAGACTGCGCAGAAACTTCGTGCAAGGAGTAGGTCATTCAACACACTGAGCATCCTCCATTCTAGTTCTTGCTGAAAATCTCCTCAATTCAGTTTTCCCCACACAGTGTTCATATCCTTTAGTATGTTTAAACATCGGAACATATAAAATAGGAACTACTGTATTCGCTTTGCTCCATCAATTTTGATCCTCCGTTTAATATACAGGCAGTTATCCAATAAAGGTGTGTTTATTAAATGCAATTTCGCTGCAACACAATTAGTGAATTCGGCTCCTTTCTTTATAAAGCGAGCTCCCGTTCAATGTTATGGGAGACCGTCTCTGGCACCAGCTGAACAGCAAATCCCAGCCTCAGGATCCTTCTGTTTTCCAAATGCACCCTCTGTGTTTTCAGATAAAGCAGGAATATAATCCGCTCTGCAAGCCTTGACACTGAGCCTGAATGTGGGATTTGTAGTCTACATTTAGAAGGAAATTAATTTCAAACCGGAAGGGGAATATCTTGGAGAGAACTGGAATTCCGCATCGGCATCACGTGGTCAGTCAGTTTGCACGCTTTCTGAAGAAGATCTTGGTGAAAGGTGCAGGGCTGTCGTCAGCGACTGTAGTGTTAAAGTGTGACATTGTCTGTACTAATTCATTACAATATTCGGTTTAAAGATTTATGCAGCCTCAGTTTGGATGGAATGGATGAGGGTTGCTGAGGGATAGACTATAAATCTTTTAATCTTTTTAATCTGTCTTCCCTGTATGTGGGAGTATTGTCGGAACACTGCACTGTTGTATATGTTTCACCCTGTTTATAAAAGGAGGCAGGAATAAAATAACAGACAGGCTGCATAAAATGTTTGGTGGAGAAGTTTCTAGATACCTTTGTCTAATGCTGCTCCAAGTTTGAAATTCCCTGTTATCAAGTCCTTTCTTAACCTAGTGACATCATTCAGAGCATTCAAACTGCTGCTCAGGAATGGGAGAAACAGGAGGTAATCACTCAACTGCTCGATTCTGTGACATAGGGACAGGAGACAGTCTTTCAACTGTTCAAGATTGGGACACAGGAACAGGAGGTAGTCACTCAACTGCTCAATACTGGGACACAGGAACAGGAGGCAGTCACTCAACTGCTCGAGACTGGGATACAGTGAGGCCCCAGATTTCTGTTCTCCAGGAACAGGAGGCGGTGACTCACTACCTACCAGTCTGGGACACTGGGAGAAAAGGGAAATCGGCTTGTTACTAACAGAAATATCTGAATAAGTTGCAAAAGCGAGCCATTCAATCCTGCTCGAACATTCTTCAAAACCATGACTGATCTGATTGCAATTCCCTCACTCCATTTTACAGAGATTCCCCTCCCTGCAGCCTCTGCTCCATTTGTTGGTCATGTTGCAGATCCAGATACTGTAACGACAGTCACGATGTTTCATCCAGCATTGGGTCACCAAAGCCTCTGGCCTTCCTGAATTTCCACAGCAGTTTAAAATATAGCCTCCAGGAAACCATCCCCAGCACTTCCACGAACGTACAAAAGCTAGAGTTAAGTCAAATGTCAGTGAAATGCAAGTGACAAGCCTGGTCTGAACAATTGTGGGGATTGCTCATGTTACTGAGCACATGAGCAGTAGAGAATGATTAACACAGGTGTTCAATGGATCGGCACAGAGCAAGTTACAAAGATGTGCCTCAAAACTGCTAAAACCCCACTCTCCAACATGGACCACAGGGGAGGACACTGGGACACACGCAGAGACAACACATGCACACAGACCCACACGGACACACAGATACATTAGCATCTTTAGGATATAACTAGATAAGTTATGCTTAATGATGGGATCAAGGCTTGTTGTGAGAAGGCAGGAGAATTGGCTTGAAAAGCATGTCAGCCACGATCAATAGCTCAGTAGACTGGATGGGCCAAATGGGCTTTTATTCTGCTCTAATTATTTACGGTCTACGGTACATGCATTTGTCTGTGTTTGTGCGTATACTTGTATGTGCATGTGTCTGTGTGTGTGACCGTGTTTTTGTGTCTGTGTTTTTGTGTGTTTGAGTGTGTCTGCGTGTATATGTCTGTGTGTGTGTCTGTGTATGTTTGTGCTCCTCAGTATTTTCAGAAATGGAAATGTCAATGTACATTTTTTTTAATTTCTATTCTGTTTGACATTCACCTTCCCATCATAGTTTGAGGAACTTTGTTTTCATCATGAATTTGTTATTTTAACAAATGAAGGAAATCGACCTGACCTCTTCCGAGGATGCGCCTGGCCCAATGTGAGACCTATAACATTGGCCATATCATCATCCTGGTTACACCGATAATTTGTTGTGACCAATGGAAGAGTGGCAGTAGAAAATAAAACAGTTACCCAACAACCCAAGGAACTCTGGACCAGTGAGCCTGACATCAGTGGTGGGTGAGTTGTTGGAGGGGATTCTGAGGGATAGCCAATTGCATGCATTTTTAAAGGCAAGAATTGATTGGGGATAGACACCATGGCTTTTTGCATGAGAAATCGCGTTGTACGAATTTGACTGAGTTTGTTAAAAAGGTGACAAAGCAGATTGATGAAGGCAGTGTTGTAGATGATTTCCATACAATCTGGAACACGTTGTTCGACAAGATTCTGCACATTAGGCAAGTTAGTAAGGTTAGGTCACATGGGAACCAGCGCATCCAAGCCAATTGAATACAAAATTAGATTGAAGGGAGGAGACAGAGATTCGGAGAGGATTGCTTTTCAGACTGGAGGTCTGTTTTAAGGTACGAGGGGAAATATTTTAGAGGGAACTTAGACGCAATGTTTTCATACAGAGGGAGGTGTCCATATGGAATTATCTGCCAGAGGAAGTGGTGGATTCTGGCAGCTTGATGGGTATTTGAATAAGGGAGTTTAGAGGAATATGAGACAAATGCTCTCAAATCAGACTCGATCAAAATGGGATATCTGGTCAGCACTTACATATTTGCATGCTTTATGACTCTATAAGAAGTATGAGCAGAAATTCTAAACAGGCATTTCAACTGGGAATTCTCATCCCCACAAGTTTGAGATGTCTCGTTGTTTATATTTTTCAACGCTGAGTTAGTTAAATATTGTACAGAGAAGTGAGTTTTGGATAATAGCACACAGACAGGAAAGTGGAGCTGAGACCACAACTTCCTCAGCCACAATCTTAGTCCCTGGTAGAGAAGGCTCAAAGTGTCCAATGACCCACTCCGGCTCCTCAGTCCCATGTTTCTGTGTTCCATTCAGCCCATCATACCTGCTGGACGGAGCATTTAGAGGCTACTTACTCCTTTCACAGAAACACAGGAGACCATTCAGCCCCTCAAAACAGTCAAACCCAGTTTGGACTGGTTTAGAAAGTGTAGTAGGAAATCCCAGGCAGTAGTAAGAAAGAGGGTCCTCGTCACTCCGAACTGAGCTTCCACTTTCTGCAACCTGTGCTTCGTTTGTTGGTCAAGTTGTAGACACGTTTTCACTGTGAATACAGCCCCCATTCCTCACCCAGCAATGGTCCAGACAATCTGGTAATATTCAACAACAGAGCTTCCAGGAAAATAACAGCCTCTACTTTCCAATAATAGAATGTGAGAAGGCCACAAACAGGGATATGTCATTCATCGACACACCACCCACCCCCGTCCCCCCGACCCCACCCACAAGCAGGTCTTCTCCCACAATAAGATCATAAGGTCTAATATCCTCTTCCGTGTCCAATTCGTGTCAGAGCCCTCAACTCTGACTTGTCAAAAAACACTCCCTGCCCCACACTGTGGCCTATTCATATGAGCAAAAGACGTGAACATTAGGGCTCAGGGAAGAGGGACCGGCCCTGACATCAAGGCATCATTTAACTAAGAACGGTCACAATGAGCCTGAGCAGGATTGCACTTAATGGGAATGAGTTGTAAACTTCCCTGATTAGAGTGATTTAAAGCATAAAGCACAGTGAGTGTGGTTTGTGTACAAAAATCCATGTAGTCCTGGACATGTCTGCAAAAGATCCTCAAGGTAGCTTCCTCAGCACAAACACCTTCAGCTGCTTCATAAAGATTAGAAGTGGGGATGTTCACTGAAGGTCACACAATATTCAGGAAAAATGTCCCCCTTCAGCTCCTGAACTAGTCTGTGTCCATGTGCAGCAAGACCTGGACAACATTCAGGCTTGTGCTGTTGGAAGTATCGGCAACATTCATGTAACAGTGCTGCTGGTCACTGCACATTTCCACAGTTAAAAGGAGGAGATTATTCAGCTCCTCACGGTAGCTTCACAGGAATACGAGGAAGTCATTCAGCTCAATGAAATTATTGGAGAAGTGTAGAGATAGCCCATTTAGTGCCTCCAACCAATTATACAGGAAGAGAAGGAGTCACGTGTTATGGACGACAGCAGAGCTCCTCAAAAATATTTAAAGGTCTTGGCCTAGACTCTATTAATAATTAAGTGTTCTGATACAGTAATATCCCATAAACTTGTACTTGGCAAAAAGGAAAGATCAGACACACATTCTCAGATGCAGTTCTCCAATCGAGGAGGGAAAACAAATCAAGTGAAAATTTAGAGAGAGTTGCAGCCAGGAGACTTCCACTGAAGCTTCCAACTCTGTGGAGACCCCAATAGTTTCTGATGTGACTGAGAAACCAAAACCCTTCCTATAATGTGGCTGCCAGAACTGCACACAGTATTCTATCTATGGCCTAACCAATGGCATGTTTAACTCATATTATGTCGCCTCGATAAATAAACACTATGCCTACAGTCCCGTATGATTTCTTAACTGGCTATTACACTGTCCAGTGACATTCAGGGATGTGTGGAGAAACACCCTCTGACGTCCCTGTTCTGCTATTCATTGAATTCTCCCCTGTCTGGTTACTTCTTACAAAGTGCATCACCTCGTATTTATCAGGGTTCCATTCCATCTGCCATTGATCTGACCATCTGACCATTCCACTTGTATTTTTCTGTAAAATAATGCCTTCCTCCTCACTGCCAACCACCTGACCAATCTTTGTGTCAAACACAAAATTACTTATTATGCTCAGCCCCCACCACCCCCTCCACATTCGCATTTACATCATTTATGAATACCCCAAATAATTTGATACACTGCGCTGCTCGCTGTGTACACCACGAGACACTGGTCTATCTATACCACATTTCCAGTAACTTGGGACCACATAGCTGTTCTCCAGTCCTCTAGCACCTCCCCTGTGTGGTCAGATTTGACTAAAACATTTAGGTCAGGACATTTCCTCTCTTGTCTCCAACAGCATCCTGCGATACAACTCATCTGGACTTTACATCATCCAAAACTATCAATCCCAACTTGCATCTTATATCAAATTGTTCGAGAGCTTCCCAGTCCATCTTCTTGAATTCTGTCCCTGCATCTTCCTTCTCCCAACTAAAACAGATGTGAAGCTCTCGTGTTACAGTCTATCAATGTTTCCCAGTTTCACATACTGATTACCCCCTTGGTTTCGAAATGGATCCTAATTTTTCCCTGGTTATTCAGCAATGGAGGAGACCTGAACAATGCTGGAACTGATCTCAGCCAAGCTGCAGAAGCATGACCAGGAGATCCAAAGTCTCCGTCCACATGTCGTGGAAGTGAAAGAGTGGTCTGCGGCTTTGGAAACCATGGCAGAATCCTTAGCGGGTCGGTTCCAAGCCCTAGAATGGTTAGTACAGGCCTTAGTAGAGCAGGTCGAGGACCTCGAAAATTGGAGCCGTCAGAAGAACATCAGCTTGGTCGGGCTGCCGGAACGGGAACAAGAACGCCAGCTTGTCAGCTTATTGGAACAATGGCTCACACAAGTTTTGAAATTGGAAGTCAGGGCAGACTGGGTGCGGGTCGAGCGGGCCCACCGGGTCGCAGTGTGCAGGCCCGGATCGGACGAGCATCCCTGCCCGGGTCCTTGTGCAACTCCAGCACGTTATAGAAAAACTGGTGCTGGAAGCTTCTTGGGTCGTACAATTAAGGGGAGACTTTAACTGACGTGTAGACCCCGAGGTGGATAGGATGTCGAAGGGTATCGGAGGTATTTCCCCGCCACCCAGGCAGCTGGTGGACCTGAACAGGTAGCTGGGTTGGTGGATGTGTGAGATGTCTTCACCCTGAAGATAGGGACTTCACGTTTTTTTCTAACACACATAAATGCTATACTAGGATTGACGTGTTGTTTGCCCATTGGTCTTTTTGAATTCGGTGCTGTCGTTTAGAATTGGGAACCATTTCTGATCATGTGGCAGTGCACAGGGAGGTCAAGGATGGTGGCGATGGGACAGGCTCACGGTACTGGCACGAGGATTCTTTCCTCCTGAAGGATAGCAAATTCATTGAGTATTTTTCGGGGGAATTTAATTTTTTTTGGAACATGAACTTGTGCATGACCAGTAATCCGACAGTGCTCTGGGAGACTGCCAAAGCCTATACAAGAGATTTGATTATTTCTTACTCGGTGTCTCAGAAGCGGCAGAAGGGAGAACAGCAGCGTATGCTTGAGGGTCGGCTAAATAGAGCTGATACACCATATTTTATCAGACCGTCTATAACGTAATTGCAGCAGATTATAGCCCTCTGGACTGCTCTGAATGCTGAAATCGCCCAGAGAGCAAAGAGAGAGATTTCCTTTGCGAAACAGAAGGTATTCGAGCATGGTGATAACCAGGTGGATATTAGGCGTACTTGGCCAGAAAGAAGATTGCTGCTGTTATCACCCGCGATCCCAAAAAGATTAATGCAACGTTCAGGAAGTTCTACTCTGGGATGTTCCAGTCAGCGGGCTGGGAGGACTGATTGGCGACGATGGAGTCATTTGATTAGATTAGATTACATTACAGTATGGAAACAGGCCCTTCGGCCCAACAAGTCCACACCGACCCGCCGAAGCGAAACCCACCCATACCCTCACATTTACCCCTTACCTAACACTACGGGCAATTTAGTATGGCCTATTCACCTGGCCCTGCACATCTTTGGACTGTGGGAGGAAACTGGAGCACCCGGAGGAAACCCACGCAGACACGGGGAGAACGTGCAAACTCCACACAGTCAGTCGCCTGAGGCGGGAATTGAACCCGGGTCTCTGGCGCTGTGAGGCAGCAGTGCTAACCACTGTGCCACCGTGCCGCCCACAGACCTTGGACCTCCCAGGTGTAAGTTCAGAGCAGGCGTCTCTTTAGATTGCCCCTCTGATAATCCGAGAGATACAGGAGACAGTGAGGCAGCTCCAGAGTGGTAATGCAACCGGCCCAGATGGATTTTCAGAGTGAGATTTAGAAGGAGTTCATAGACATGCTGGCTGGGCCAATGTTAGATATGTACAATCATTGTACAGTCAGGACTGCCTCCCATCCTCTCTGAGAGATGGAAATATTAATCTTATTCTCAAGAGAGGGAAAGTCCCAGAGGATTGCACTTTGTATGTGCCTATTTCATTATTAAACGTGGACTTTAAAATTTTGTCGAAAATGTTCTCTTTGAAGGTCCATTTTGAAAGAGGATCATTTTTATTAGGGGCCGTAGGTCCTCTGATAATATTAGAAGAGCACGAAGTATGGCTCCAGTTTGTCAGCAAGGTTCGATTCCAGGCTCGGTAGTCTCCCTGGATGCAGAGAAAGCAGTTTACTGGATGGAGTGGATGTGCACCTTTTATGTCCTTGAATAGTTTGTTCTTGGAGGGGTCTTCGCCAGGTGGATGGCAGTGTTATATAATGACCAAATGTCACTAATGGTATAAGGTCTGACAATTATAGTATTGACAGTGGCAGCCAACAAAGTTGCCCTCTTCCACTGTTACCATTGACATTAATGATTAAGCCGTTGGCAGAAGCCATCCGGAGGGACGCCAATATCACTGCCAAGGATAGGACAAGGAAGGCATAAGATCACCCTTTAAGCAGATGGCATTCCTCTCTTTCTAACTAACCCAATGATGTCTGTGTCCAGTTTAATACGAATGATTAATTTATTTGGATCTTTCTCAGGGTTTAAAATCAATTTTATGAAATCGGAGGCCATCCCTGTTGGGGATATTATTTGAGTACACGACCTTGGGGTGGAATCTGATTCCCTTCCAGATGGTCACAAGGAGGTTTAGGTATTTTTATCATCCAAGCCTTCGATCTATTATATAAAGCTAACTTCGTGCAGTTTCTAGAGAAGATAAGACAGAATCATCCAATACTCTTTCTGGGTTAGCTCTGGTTAAAATGAATGTCCTTCCTTGTTTATGATACCCCATGCGAATTCTCCCTTTGACGCTTCCCAGGAAGGCGCTACGGAGACTTAACAGTTGGCTTTGATCTTTCATATGCCGTTACAGATGGCCTCCTATTAATCTGGACAAATTGAAGTGAATGGGGGCGTGTCGATTTTCCATACTTTTAAGAAATACAAACCAAGTTCCTTGTTTCTGATGTGGCTGATTGGGCTTGTCAGGACCCATGGTCAATTTGGCTGGACATCGACGCCTTCTCAGCAAATTGACCCCTCATTAATCTGTTGTTCATGGACAAGATGAGGACTGTTATGGAGATTTGCAGAAACCGATTGTCCTTAACACAGTGAAAGCATGGAGAATGATGGAACAACTTCGGCTTTCACTCTCATTATAGGATTGGTAGTATTCCATCCGGGACTGATGGATTCTGGCTTTAGGCTCTGGGAGTCCAGATGAGTTTCCTGTTTGGGAGAATTTTTTGACAGGGAGGTCATGATGAATTTTGAGCAACTGAGCCAGGAATATGAGGTATCTGGGAGGGACATATTTTGTTACGTTCAGCTTCAGGACTTTATCCAGAAAAAAGACTATATTAATGGTTCGTCTCTGTAAGTCAGATATGGAGACAAGAGTGCTTCAGAGTACGGGCACTCTCTCGTTCAGCGCCTTCTGTCATTTATTAGGAGGTAGTGTCTCGAAGGACATTGACCCTGTTACACCAGAACAGGAAGAGGCTATTCAGCCCCTGGACCCTGATATACAGTTACGGGAGGAGGCCAGTCAGCTCCTCGAGTCGATAACACTGGGCCAGAGTAGGCCATGCAGCACCAGTACCCTGTTAAACAGCAACAGGATTAGTCTATTCAGCCTCCTCAAGTCTGTAACATCGGAAATGGAAGAGGTCACACAGAGACTGGAGATTGGTGCACTTGGATACCAGAGGATATTTAGTCCCATCGAGCCTGTTGCACGGGAATTGGAGAAGGATGCAAACTATATGAGATGTCTTATGGGAAAGGAGGAAGAAGTTTACCTCAACATGTCAGGTGTATGGGAACAGAAGAAGGCCAATGACTCCCTCTGTCCAATATCAGGGATGCAGGAGAGATCGTTCAGTATCTCCAGCCTGTGATGGAGGAATATGAGAACGGTTTATTTTTTCAGCCCCGCAAACTGTTATACAGCAACAGAAACATTGCATAAGCCCTCATGATTCTTACGCATCAACAGGAGGAGGACAGGCAGACCATAGAGATGGTGATGTGGAACACCAGAAAGACATCAGCCCATCGATTTTGTGCACAAGGAAGAGAATGAGTCCATTCAGCGACTCCGACCTCTTACAGAGCAATCAGAGCAGGTCAATTCACGCCATGTGCTAATTATACAGATTGCAGTGAACAAAGAGATTATAGAGAGGTAAGAATTTAGAATTATCACCTTCACGATGGAATATGTAGTAGTGAGAAAACTGTTCAAATTTAAGAAATATTGTTAAAGTCGATTATTCAGGAATTAATGACAAGAAATTTGCAAAGTCAAACCAGAAACCATCAGAATCAACATGATTTGGATCATGGGGATCCAAGAGATGAAATATTTGGACTTCCAGAAGTCTTTGAATAGCTCTGCACAAATGATTAATCTGTAGAATAAGATCGTTTACGATTAAAAGTAATTTTTCAGCTTGGATACAGGCTTAATGAAGCAACAAAATGCAGTGAGATGGAAAAATATCAGTCATTTTCCGTTTGGCAAAATTCAACTTTTAGGACACCATATGCCTTGGTCCCCAGGCCCGAACTATTTACAATCTGTAGTCTTACATAGTTGAAAGGATAGAACATGTTATAACCAAATTAACAGATGACACTAACTCAGGTGAGAAATTGCAATGAAGATGCAAGAAGTTAGAAAATATATATGGATAGGTTGTGGCAACATTTGACAGAAGAAACTGAACAGCGAAATGTATGAGTGTATCCGTTTGGATCAGTGTAGCAAAAAGGCAAATTATTGTCCAAATGGCGAGAGACTTCAGAATAATCAGGTGCAGAGGGATCTGGCTGTCCGCGTCCCATACTACAGAATACTCCGATGTAGGTACAGCAGGTAATGAGAAAGGCAAGTGCAACTTTGGCATTTATTTCTAAAACAATGGATTATAAAGGGACGGAGGTGTGAGATCGCAACTGAGTACTGTGTGCAGTCTTGGTGTCCTGACTGTAGGAGGGATGTATTTGCCATGGAGGCAGTTCAGAAGTGGTTTACGAGAATGACTCCAGAGATGAGGAGTTTGTCCTCTGAAGAGACATTGAGCAGTTCAGGCCAACACTGCCTGGAGTATAGAAAAATGAGAGGAGATGTCGGAGGTCTGGACGAAGTTAAAGGTGATTTACAATGTAGATGTGAAGTTGATACTTCCTCATGTGGGACAATCTCGAACGATCATAAAACCATAGTTTTAGGATGAGGTGGGGGAGAAATGAAACAGGGGTGAGGAGAACATACTTCTGTCACAGGGTTGGGAATCTGTGGAATTCACTGCCACAGAGTGCAGTAGGTGTTGGAATATTGAGTAAGGGAAGGAATATGGAGAGCGGACAGGAACGTGGAACTGAGGCCGCAATGACATCAGCTATGATTGTATTCAATATCGGAAGAGGCCTGAGGGGATGGATTCCGAACTGATGCTCCTCGTTCTTATTCAGCGCTTTGAATGTGTTACACATAAATGGGGGAGGACTGGTTATCAGACAGGAAGCAGGCACTCCGGATAAATCAGCCCTAGTCAGTTTGACAGAACGTCACCAGTGGAGTCACACAGTGAACAGTGCTGGGTCCACAACTC